>NW_028270143.1:96492735-97098585 GCF_037043375.1 Chiloscyllium plagiosum | reverse complement strand
TGGAAGATGATGTTTGCAAGGAGGACTGGATAAACACATTCCAAATATGCCTTGCTTTTGTTCTCTCATCTTGTCCAGTGATCAAATCTCTGTGCAGCCATGAGAGCTTTGTTATCACCATAGCTGGGTGAAGCTGGACAAGGAAGCATACTGCACATGATAGGCCAATATCTCAATAGCAGCATGAAAATTAGTCTGAAACGTGAATATGCCTGGACAGGAGTGCGACTGTGGGAGGATAGAGGGAAAAGAAAAAAAAACAGGATAAGAATAATCGATAATCTGAGTGAGATCGTAGCTTATCTTTCCTGTCTAATGATTATGTTGATGAGTCTCTGAGGTACGTTGTGATGTAAGTGTGACTGCAGTGATTATGGGATAGGCTTCTGCAATGAGGTGACAACTAGTGCAGAGCATGGAGTTATATTGTTTTTTCATCATGTACACATTGTTAATAAACATTGTTTAAAAGAAATCTATATGTCTAGACTGAATTTGTATGAAGGGCATAAAAAAACACTAACCACCCACAGAATTAAAAATCACACAACACCAGGTTACGTTCGAGACACCACCCACGCCCTCCACCTCCTCCAAGACTTCCGTTTTCCCGGCCCCCAATGCCTCATCTTCACCATGGATATCCAATCCCTCTTCACCTCCATCCGCCATGACCAGGGCCTCCAAGCCCTCCATTTTTTCCTCTTCAGACGTCCCCAACAGTACCCTTCCACCGACACTCTCATTCGTTTGGCCGAACTGGTCCTCACCCTTAACAATTTCTCCTTTGATTCCTCCCACTTCCTCCAGACCAAAGGGGTAGCCATGGGCACACGTATGGGCCCCAGCTATGCCTGTCTCTTTCTTGGCTATGTAGAGCAGTTGATCTTCCGTAATTACACTGGCACCACTCCCCACCTCTTCCTCCGCTACACTGATGACTGTATTGGCGCCACCTCTTGCTCCCGCGAGGAGGTTGAGCAATTCATCAACTTCACCAACACATTCCACCCTGACCTTAAATTTACCTGGATCATCTCTGACACCTCCCTCCCCTTCCTGGACCATCCATCTCCATTAATGACAACCGACTTGACACTGACATTTTTAACAAACCCACCGACTCCCACAGCTACCTGGATTACACCTCTTCCCATCCTATCTCTTGCAAAAATGCCATCCGGTATTCCCAATTCCTCCACCTCCGCTGGATCTGTTCCCAGGAGGACCAGTTCCACCACAGAACACACCAGATGGCCTCCTTCTTTAGAGACCGCAATTTCCCTTCCCACGTGGTTAAAGATGCCCTCCAACGCATCTCGTCTACATCCCGCACCTCCACCCTCAGAACCCACCCCTCCAACCGTAACAAGGACAGAATGCCCCTGGTGCTCACCTCCCACCCTACCAACCTTTGCATAAACCAAATCATCCGCCAACATTTCCGCCACCTCCAAACAGACCCCACCACCAGGGATATATTTCCCTCCCCACCCCTTTCCGCCTTCCGCCAACATTTCCGCCACCTCCAAACAGACCCCACCACCAGGGATATATTTCCCTCCCCACCCCTTTCCGCCTTCCGCAAAGACCATTCCCTCCGTGACTACCTGGTCAGGTCCACGCTCCCCTACAACCCACCCTCCCATCCTGGCACCTACCCCTGCCACTGCAGGAACTGTAAAACCTGTGCCCACACCTCCTCCCTCACCTCTATCCAAGGCCCTAAAGGAGCCTTCCACATCCATCAAAGTTTTACTTGCACATCCACTAATATCATTTATTGTATCTGTTGCTCCCGATGCGGTCTCCTCTACATTGGGGAGACTGGGCACCTCCTAGCAGAGCGCTTTAGGGAACATCTCCGAGACACTCGCACTAATCAACCACACCACCCCGTGGCCCAACATTTCAACTACCCCTCCCACTGTGCCGAGGACATGGAGGTCCTGGGCCTCCTTCACCACCACTCCCTCACCACCAGACGCCTGGAGGAAGAACGCCTCATCTTCCGCCTCGGAACACTTCAACCCCAGGGCATCAATGTGGACTTCAACAGTTTCCTCATTTCCCCTTCCCCCACCTCACCCTAGTTCTAAACTTGCAGCTCAGCACTGTCCCCATGACTTGTCCGGACTTGTCCTACCTGCCTGTCTCCTTTTCCACCTATCCACTCCACCCTCTCCTCCCTGACCTATCACCTTCATCCCCTCCCCCACTCACCTATTGTACTCTATGTTACTTTTTCCCCACCCCCACCCTCCTCTAGCTTATCTCTCCACACTCCAGGCTCACTGCCTTTATTCCTGATGAAGGGCTTTTGCCCGAAACGTCGATTTCAAAGCTCCTTGGATGCTGCCTGAACTGCTGTGTTCTTCCAGCACCACTAATCCAGAATCTGGTTTCCAGCATCTGCAGTCATTGTTTTTACCACTTAATGGTAATGTCCTGGGGAGTGTGGCTGAACAAAGAGACCTTGGAGTGCAGGTTCATAGTTCATTGAAAGTGGAGTCACAGGTAGATAGGATAGTGCAGAAGGTATTTGGTATGCTTTCCTTTATTGGTTCAGAGCATTGAGTATAGGAGTTGGGAGGCCATTGGTTAGGCCATTTTTAGAATATTGTGTGCAATTCTGGTCTCCCTCTTATAGGAAGGATGTTGTGAAACTTGAAAGGGTTCGGAAAAGATTTACAAGGATGTTGCCAAGGTTGGAGGATTTGAACTTTAGGAAGAGGCTTATGCCTGAAGAAGGGCTTATGCCCGAAACGTCGATTCTCCTTCTCCTTTGATGCTGCCTGACCTGCTGTGCTTTTCCAGCAACACATTTTTAAGAAGAGGCTGAATAGGCTGGGATTATTTTCCCTGGAGCATCGGAGGCTGAGGGATGATGTTATAGAGGTTTATAAAATCATGAGGGGCATGGATAGGGTATATAGAGAAAGTATTTTCCCTGGGGTGGGGGAATCCAGAACTAGAGGGCATATGTTTAGGGTGAGAGAGGAAAAATTTAAAAGGGATCTAAGGGGCAACTTTTTCACACAGAGGGTGGTACATGTATGGAATGAGATGCCAGAGGAAGTGGTGGAGGTTGGTGCAATTACAACACTTAAAAGGCATCTGGATGGGTATATGAATAGGAACAGTTTGGAAGGATATGGGTCAAGTGCTGGAAATTGGATTAGATTAAGTTCGGATATCTGGTCATCATGGACAAGTTGGATCGAAGGATCTGTTTCCATGCTGTATATCTCCATGACTCCATGACACTATAAAATGGGGAAAAAAAAGAGTTCTTTATATAAAACACAATTTGACAGACTTCAAAATACATGGTGAAAACACAATCCCAACTGTGCCAATGCCATCACTTTACAGTGCTCAAATATCAACGAGAGATCTTTTTTTAATTACATCTATAAGTTCCTTTAAATTGTTGGTCTTGAGAGCTTGTTAGCCTTTTCCTTGACTCGTCACAAAGCTGAGCTCAAACTTGCTCAGCTTTACACGTTCAAGGTTCTAACCAAAACTTCAGTCAACAGATATTTACCAATAGCATTTCAGTAAGTCAATTATGGTGACAAACTATTTGTGTCCAATTTATCCTTTAATTCACTTCATGAAGCAACTTCTGTGACCACGTTGATTTTGTGATCATTACAGAATCTTTGAGACACATTTATATTTGTCACCCTCATGATAAGTCAGCTCCAGTGAATATGAATCCATTCAATAGTACAATTGTCCATCATAATCTTATTTATTTTCCTCACTTGAGTGAATCTCACTGGATTGAGTCTGGATTACTTTATAGGTAATGCATCTCCCACATTAACATCATATATAGCCAAACTTACTTTCCCTGGACTTTTCATATAAATTGATTTCTGATTCTATAATAGCCTTCAAAGTCACTGCAATAGTTTTCAGGGGATTATGCTACCTAGTCTTTTCAGCACATCCATATTATTCAATGTGATTGCTGGAGGGCCAACGTTTGAATTGTCAATTTCTGATTCATTGTGCAATTGTTCTGATTTTCTATTTCACTCATTTCTTGTTTCACTACCGTAAGTGTACGTTTCTCTTGACTGTCATTCTGCTTGTAATATCTCTTTAACAACACATATAACTGAATCTTTCTTTTATCTGGAGTCCTTACTCCCTGATATATATCATTGAGTTTGTTTTCGATTTGATAAGGTTCAATAAACTTAGCTTTTAGTGATTTCCCAAGAACAGGTAACAACACTTGACATTTGGTCTCCAGCCAGAAATTTTGAACTTTGGCCTTTTTATCTCTTGTATTTTTTATTGTTATAGAGCACTCTCCCAATTTTCTTTCATCATCTCACAGCCTTTTGTTAGTTTCTCTCTGAATCTTAAAATTTAGATTGAAAGCACACTCTCTGAGCTTTAGTCTGTTACATTTTTTTCCATCAATAGAAGTGGTCCTCTAGCTTCATGTCAATATATTAGTTCAAAAGGACTGAATCATGCAAACTCATTTAGCAGTGTCACAGAGAGGTAACAAGTGACAGACTTTAGGCTCCACATAAGCACCAAACCCTGGGGAAAGAAAAGCTTGTATAAAAGCTGAGGAAGTATAGGAGCCAGCTAGTGGCAAACAACACAACAATAGGCAAGGGGAAAAAATATCAGCCAAAGTGAGGAAAGGAATGCTATAGTTCAGCTAGCTTCACAGGAAGGCAGGAAACAAACCTTACACCTTATTGTACCCACAGCAAATACTGAGGAGTGTGTTGCTGGAAAAGCACAGCAGGTCAGGCAGCATCCGAGGAGCAGATGAAGTGCTTCCTGATGAAGTGCTTATGCCCGAAACGTTGACCGAAACGTTGATTCTTCTGCTCCTCGGATGCTGCCTGTCCGGCTGTGCTTTTCCAGAACCACACTCTCAACTCTGATCTCCAGCATCTGCAGACCTCACTTTCTCCACACCAAATACTGTCAGGATTGAAATAACCATGGTTTCCCCACACCCGCTTGAGAATGCCATGGGCACTGAGCAGGCTGTATTTTGGATGCAATGGTGCTAATGATTTAACAGATACAAACAGGCCTCAGTGCCATGCTAGATATAGATCAAGTCAGTGCCAGTGACATTCTTTCCGGGCATATCTTACCAAAACAAACTGCAAAATATGAATATGCAGAAGACTAACATAAAATCCCATTATAAACCAGGTAACTTTAACAACCAAAGTCCAGGAGAAACCGATGATGTATTTATAAATGAATTTAAAAACTCAAAGATAATTGACGGCATGGAAACTTAAAAGAGGAGCAGATATGAGATTGCACTGTAATGGGCAGGGAGGATAAAGCCCTATCAGAGTTTAAATAAAGTCCTATTACAGTTGAAAGAAGAGCTTATAACCACGAATGGTGCCAGGCAGGCTAAACTTTAAAAGTAGAAGAATTGAAGGTTACAGCCAGGTTAGCCATGATCTTATTGAATGGTGAAGTAGGCGAGAGAGACCAAATGGCCTACTCCTACTCCCTGTTCATATATTCAAAGTACAGAATTCTTGTCTGGGGATACAGCCTATGTTCTTAATTAGAGGTTTATTATTATATCAGGAAGAGCTTATCCAAAAGGGACAAGGATGCTGCAAGTCTACATTAGTACCAAAACTGCCCAGCCAGCAATGCTGAATGCTCTACATGCTTTAAGATAGATCATGTTCACATAGCTTGTTGAAGAAGCAATTCCAAGCTGTCGCAAGCAAGTTGCACAACGTATGACTGCAGTTTGCAGTTGGGCAAGAAGTAACTGTCATGGAGAACTTCACTTGGGAGAAGTAGTAGCTCAATAATAACAAGCCCAGGAAACACTCTGCAGGGACAAAGGGATGTTGAAGTCCAGGTTCAATCATGTTCATGTTCAAAGTTCAAGAATCATCACTGTACAAGACAAAGCCAATAAAAGCCAACAGTTGAACTCCATTAACAACCTCAGAAATCTCCCTACCCTTTTCTCAACAAAGATGAAGTGATCCAAACTATAAGCCTCCTAGAGACAAAGGAAGTCTTGGCAAATTTTGAGGTTGGACATGTGAAGAGTTATATCAAAGCTTTATCAGAATTTTATATATACATTAGGAGCAACATATTAGGAGCTAGGGAAAGTGTAGGTCCACGTAAGGAGGAAGGAGGAAATTTATAAATGGAGCCACAGGAAGTGCCTGAGGTCCTTAATAAGTACTTTGCATTGATATTCACCAAGGAGAAAGACATGGATTGTGATAAGATTAGTGGGTATGTTAATATTAAGAAGGAGGTGGTGTTTCGTGTCTTGAAAATATTAAGGTAAATAAGTTCACAGGGCCTGATGGGATTTGTCCCAGGATACAGAGTGAGGCATGAGAGGAGATTGCTCGGGCCTTGACAGAGATCTTTGGATCACAAATTTGATTGAGTTTTTTAAGGAACTAACAAATGTGATTGTAAAGGTAGGGCAGTGGATATTGTCTACAAGGACTTTACCAAAGTATTTAACTATATCCAGGACCAGGTAAAAACAATGACTGCAGATGCTGGAGACCAGATTCTGGATCAATGGTGCTGGAAGAGCACAGCAGTTCAGGCAGCATCGAGGAGCTTCAGCAAAATCGACATTTTGGGCAAAAGCCCTTCATCAGGAATAAAGGCAGAGAGCCTGAAGCGTGGAGAGATAAGCTAGGGGAGAGTGGGGGTGGGGAGAGAGTAGCATAGAGTACAATGGGTGAGTGGGGGAGGGGATGAAGGTAATAGGTCAGGGAGGAGAGGGTGGAGTGGATAGGTGGAAAAGGAGCTAGGCAAGTCGGACAAGTCCGGACAAGTCAAGGGGACTGGAAGTTTGAAACTAGGATGAGGTGGGGGAAGGGGAAATGAGGAAGCTGTTGAAGTCCACATTGATGCCCTGGGGTTGAAGTGTTCCGAGGCGGAAGATGAGGCGTTCTTCCTCCAGACGTCTGGCGGTGAGGGAGCGGTGGTGAAGGAGGCCCAGGACCTTCATGTCCTCAGCAAGTGGGAGGGGGAGTTGAAATGTTGGGCCACGGGGCGGTGTGGTTGATTGGTGCGGGTGTCTCGGAGATGTTCCCTAAAGCGCTCTGCTAGGAGGCACCCAGTCTCCCCAATGTAGAGGAGACCGCATCGGGAGCAACGGATACAATAAATGATATTAGTGGATGTCCAAGTAAAACTTTGTTGGATGTGGAAGGTTCCTTTAGGGCCTTGGATAAAGATGAGGGAGGAGGTGTGGGCGCAGGTTTTACAGTTCCTGCGATGGCAGGGGAAAGTGCCAGGATGGGAGGGTGGGTCGTAGGGGGGCGTAGACCTGACCAGGTAGTCACGGAGGGAATGCAGTCAACAATGTAGCGGAGGAAGAGGTGGGGAGTGGTGCCGGTGTAATTACGGAAGATCAACTGTTCTACGTAGCCAACAAAGAGACAGGCATAGCTGGGGCCCATACGTGTGCCCATGGCTACCCCTTTGGTCTGGAGAAAGTGGGAGGATTCAAAGGAGAAATTGTTAAGGGTGAGGACCAGTTCGGCCAAATGAATGAGAGTGTCGGTGGAAGGGTACTGTTGGGGACGTCTGGAGAGGACAAAAACAGAGGGCTTGGAGGCCCTGGTCATGGCGGATGGAGGTGAAGCGGGATTGGCTATCCATGGTGAAGATGAGGCATTGGGGGCCAGGGAAACGGAAGTCTTGGAGGAGGTGGAGGGCGTGGGTGGTGTCTCGAACGTATGTGGGGAGTTCCTGGACTAGGGGGGATAGGACAGTGTCGAGGTCGGTAGAGATAAGTTCAGTGGGGCAGGAGCATGCTGAGACAATGGGTCGGCCAGGGTGGTCAGGCTTGTGGATCTTGGGAAGGAGGTAGAACCGGGCAGTGCGTGGTACCAGCCCACCACGAGAGACCTTAATCCACGTGGGAACCATGGTGAATTGGTAAGTTTGCGCACAAAATTGATTTGGTCACAAAAAGTGGAGGGTCATTGTGTAGCGGTGTTTTTCTGACTAGTGGTCTCTGACCAGTGTTGCTTTGCAAGGATCAGTGCTGGGGACTCTGTTGTTTGTGATTTAAAGAAATAATTTGTATAGGGACAAATATTATCAAAGGATATAGTTCAGTCAGAAAGTTGAGTGGAGAAATATCAGATGGAGTTTAATCCAGAGAAGTATGAGGTAATGCATTTTGGGAGGTCAAATTTAAGAGGAAGGTATAAAGTAAATGGCAGAACCCTTAGAAGCATTGATATACAAAGGGATGTTGGGGCGCAAGTAGATAGCTCCATGTTAGTGGCAGCACTAGTTGATATGGTGTTAAAGGAGGTATACAGCATGGTCACCTTCATCGGTCAGGGCATGGAATGTAAATGTGGGCAGGTCATGTTGCAGCTGTGTAAAACTTTAGGTAGGCCACATTTGGTGTACTGTTAGCTGTTCAGGTTCTCACACGATAGAAAGAATGTGGATATTTTGGAGAAGGTGCAAAAGAGGTTTATCAGAATGTTGCCTGGATTGGAATGTTTCAGTTATAATGGAGAGGTTGGACAAAGTTGGATTGTTTTTGCTAGAGCACTGGACACTGAGGGGTAACCTGATAGAAGTATATAGATTCTAGATTAGAGTGGTGCTGGAAAAGCATAGCAGTTCAGGCAGCATCCGAGGAGCAGTAAAATCAACATTTCGGGCAAAAGCCCTTCATCAGGAATACAGGCAAAGAGTCTGAAGGGTGGAGAGATAAATGAGAGGAGGGTGGGGGTGGGGAGAAAGTAGCATAGAGTACAATAGGTGAGTGGGGGAGGGGATGAAGGTGATAGGTCAGAGAGGAGAGGGTGGAGTGGATAGGTGGAAAAGAAGATAGGCAGGTAGGACAAGTCATGGGGACAGTGCTGAGCTGGAAGTTTGGAACTGGGGTGAGGTGGGGGAAGGGGAAATGAGGAAACTGTTGAAGTCCACATTGATGCCCTGGGGTTGAAGTGTTCTGAGGCGGAAGATGAGGCGTTCTTCCTCCAGGCGTCTGGTGGTAATGGAGCGGCGGTGAAGGAGGCCCAGGACCTGCATGTCCTCAGCAGAGTGGGAGGGGGAGTTGAAATGTTGGGCCACAGGGCGGTGTGGTTGATTGGTGCGGGTGTCCCAGAGATGTTCCCTAAAGCGTTCTGCTAGGAGGTGTCCAGACTCCCCAATGTAGAGGAGACCGCATCAGGACCAACGGTTACAATAAATGATATTGGTGGATGTGAAGGTAAAACTTTGATGGATGTGGAAGGCTTCTTTAGGGCCTTGGATGGAGGTGAGGAAGGAAGTGTGAGCGCAGGTTTTGCAATTTCTACGGTGGCAGGGGAAGGTGCCAGGAAGGGAGGGTGGGTTGTAGGGGGGCGTGGACCTGACCAGGTAGTCATGGAGGGAATGGTCTTTGCGGAAGGCGGAAAGGAGTGGGGAGGGAAATTTATCCCTGGTGATGGGGTCTGTTTGGAGCAGGTGGAAATGTCGGCAGATGATTTGGTTTATGCGAAGGTTGGTAGGGTGGGAGGTGAGCACCAGGGGCGTTCTGTCCTTGTTACGGTTGGAGGGGTGGGGTCTGAGGGCGGAGGTGCGGGATGAGGACGAGATGCGTTGTAGGGCATCTTTAACCACGTGGGAAGGGAAATTACGGTCTCTAAAGAAGGAGGTCATCTGGTGTGTTCTGTGGTGGAACTGGTCCTCCTGGGAGCAGATACAGCAGAGGCGGAGGAATTGGGAATACAGGATGGCATTTTTGCAAAAGGTAGGGTGCGAAGAGGTGTAATCCAGGTAGCTGTGGGAGTCGGTGGGTTTGTAAAAAATGTCAGTGTCAAGTCGGTCGTCATTAGTGGAGATGGAAAGGTGCAGGAAGGGGAGGGAGGTGTCAGAGATGGTCCAGGTAAATTTAAGGTCAGGGTGGAATGTGTTGGTGAAGTTGATGAATTGCTCAACCTCCTCGCGGGAGCACGAGGTAGCGCCAATGCAGTCATCAATATAGCGGAGGAAGAGGTGGGGAGTGGTGCCGGTGTAAATACGGAAGATCGACTGTTCTACGTAACCAACAAAGAGACAGGCATAGCTGGGGCCCATATGTGTGCCCATGGCTACCCCTTTGGTCTGGAGGAAGTGGGAGGATTTGAAGGAGAAATTGTTAAGGGTGAGGACCAGTTCAGCCAAACGAATGAGAGTGTCAGTGGAAGGGTACTATTGTGGACGTCAGGACAGGAAGAAACGGAGGTCTTGGAGGCCCTGGTCATGGCAGATGGAGGTATAGAGGGATTGGATATCCATGGTGAAGATGAGGCGTTGGGGGCCGGGGAAACGGATGTCTTGGAGGAGGTGGAGAGCGTGAGTGGTGTCTCGAACATATGTGGGGAGTTCCTGGATTAGGGGGGATAGGACAGTGTCGAGGTAGATAGAAATGAGTTCAGTGGGGCAGGAGAATGCTGAGACAATGGGTCGGCCAGGGTGGTCAGGCTTGTGGATCTTGGGAAGGAGGTAGAACCAGGCAGTGCGGGAAGCTGTGGGTGGGAGATCTCCTGAGGTGATGAGGTTCTGTATGGTCTGGGAGATGATGGTTTGGTGATGGGGGATGGGGTCATGGTCGAGGGGGCAGTAGGAAGAGGTGTCCTCGAGTTGGCGTTTGGCTTCAGCGGTGTAGAGGTCAGTGCGCCAGACTACCACTGCGCCCCCTTTATTTGCTGGCTTGATGGTCATGATTGGAGCAGAGGGTTTGGAGCTCTGCTCGTTGTGAGGGTGAGAGGTTGGAGTGGGGGAGGGGGGGGTAGACAGGTTGAGGCGGTTAATGTCCCGGCAGCAGTTGGAAATGAAGAGGTCGAGGGCAGGTAATAGGCCAGCACAGGGTGTCCAGGTGGATACAGTGTGTTGGAGGTGGGCGAAGGGGTCCTCGGAAGGTGAGCGGGAGTCCTGATTGTGAAAGTAAACTCGGAGGCAGAGGCGGGGGAAGAAGTGTTCGACGTCACGGCATGTATTAAATTAATTGATGCAGGGGCGGAGGGGGATGAAGATGAGTCCTTTGCTGAGGACTGATCGTTCATCCTCAGTGAGGCGGAGGTCAGGGGGAATGGTGAAAACCCGGCAGGGCTGGGAGCTGGGATCTGGTGTGGGTGTGGAGCTTGGAGTGGGGGTGAAGCCGGTAACTGGAGTGGGTGTGGTGGTGGGGGGAATGGGGGTGGAGTCATGAGCAGGGGTGGTGTTCCCCTCAGGGTTCTGGGGGGGCGAGAATGGTAACAGCGGGATCTGTGTGGGGCATTTCAGCAGAATGCAGGTGAGTGGCATTGGTGGGGGTTGAAGTGGTGGCAAACACGGCAGTCGGGGGGACGGAAGTCACTGAGCGTGTGACATCAGCAATGATGTGAGGGGCGGAAGCGATGTCACGTGTGGTGCATGAGGAATTGTGAGGGGTGGAAGTGGCTGCGGAAGCGGCCCTGATGGGGGCGGAAGTGACATCATCAATCAGCGTGGGGATGGTGGCTGCGCGAGGCGCATGGCTAATGGCATCTGAGCAGTTCCAAGGCCAGGGGAATCTACTGGAATGTTTGAGGAGTGCTGGTTATGGAGGTGCGTAGATAAAAGTTTGTTGTACTTACAGTTTTTGATGTTTGAGATGGAGTTGAAATACTGTTTGTTGAGAGTATGAATTCTCCTGAGAATGTAGTACAGAGTGGGTCCTTTGCAATTCTGAGAGAGTGTGGCCCTCAGCTGAGGCAGGGCTGATTGTAGAGAGGTTAGGTGCCAGCGCATTGCTGCGAGCGTGGAGCGGAGGATCTTGAAGGAGAACCGTTGCTGGTGTTTTTGAATCTGTAGTCTGTACTGTTTGTCCTGTTCGGGTCCGAACTCTGCTGGTTTAAAGGTGGTCCGGAGTCTGTGTGGGATGAGTTGGTTACTGAGGCAGGCACTGAGGAAGCAAATGTGGCTGTAGTAGCGAGTTTGTTTCAGGACATGGTTGAAGAGCTTCAGGGCAGAGGAAATGACCTGGGAGTTGCAGTGGGAGAGGGACTCCCTGAGATTCTTTTAGAAGTATACAAAATTATGAGGAGCATGGATAGGATGGATAGTCCTTTCCCAGGGCAGAAATGTCAAATATTAGAGAACATAGTTTTAAGGTGAGAGGGTGAAAGATTAGGTGAGAGGGTGAAAGATTATGGATGAATGAGGCAAGTTTTTTACACAGAGCTGTTAGGTGCCTGGAATGCTGTACCAGAGGAGGTGGTAGAAACAGATACAATTACACATTTAAGAGGCAATTAGACAGACACATGAACAAGCAGAGAGTAGAGGGATTCATGCCATCTGCAGGTGGATCAGATTAGTTTAGAATGACGACAGGTAGGGCACTGATATGGTGGGCCGAAGAGCCTGTTCCTCTACTGTACTGTTCTATGTTCTAATTATAGCAGCCTAACTACCTTGATCAAACTGGTGACCTACAAATCTAGTCATCTGCAGTTATATTACACAACCAAATTTTGTAGACTGAAAAACAACAGGGTACAACAAATTGCCAGAAAACATCCACATAGTCAGCCAATCTTTTCACATAACAGGCACAAGGCAATACATTGATTGAGGAAGAAAGCTTTCTTGCGCAAAAATATTCAAACCTGAGGAAAACTTTCACATACAATTCATGTGAGATGAACATTGAATGTATTCAAGAGGCAGCTAGATACAGCACTTGAGGTGAATGAGATCAAAGGTTATGAGGAGAAAGCAGGATTAGGCTATTCAGTTAGATGATTGGCCACGATCGTGAAGAATGGCGGAGCAGGTTCGAAGGGCCAAATGGCCTCCTCCTGTTCCTATCTTCTGTGTTTCTATGGTTAAGGCTGCAGAAAATAGAATGTATTGCCTTTCCTGTACTCTCCCATCGCTGTCACATTTAAGTTTCTTCTCACATTAAAATTCAGCAGCCCAGTGAATGGAACCTGACTCATGCAACAAAGCACAGATTCGAACTCTTTACCAATTTCCCTGACTGTCCGGGTGTGGATAAACTACTGTCAACGTAACTCTGCTTTGCCAGCCATGCGTCACAGTTCACAGAGAATCTGACACCAGTAGCTGCATTATGACTACAATCACACCGCGATGCCAGTTTATAATAATTCAAGGAAATTTGGATAAATACGAATAAATGACCTGTTCTGTGATAGCTTTTTCAGGGAAGCTTTCCAACAAACATTCATGGCTGAGAGGATTAGTCAGGGTGTAGGGATTGAGCTACTGTCTATCAGGTTCCCAGGAAGTAGATAAGAGAAGTGCATCAATATGCTGATGTTGTTTTCCCTTTTACTGAAGTTGTTTTACTGTAATGTGCTGTTTGAAGTGTGTATTACCAGAATTTCAGTTGTTATTTTAGATTTCTAGCATCACAATGTTTTACTTTTTGTAAAGTACTTGTTATAATCTCATATTTGCTCAATACCTCTTGCTGACAATGGGCCTAAGTTCAGGAAATTGCCTGAAGAGATCAGACACCAATCGGCATCCTACTGCTGTTCACTGGAGCAGGTATACAGAAGGCCATTGGTACCAACGAGAAAGGAAACAGTGGCAATGTAAGCATTGTGGTTGTTTCAGATTCCAGTGAGATGCACAGATTTAGCAAATTTACTTTATTGGTCGTTTCTCATTTAGCTTTTCATCTTGACATCCATTAGCTGATCTATATATCATTACATTACTAGGAAGATAAAATAATTACACAATACTTTAACAAGTTACCCGATAAAATTAATGAAACTGAAACAGGTCTTGCTTGTCGAATTCACATCCTCTCAGATCAGTTTCTAGGGGAAAGGGTAGAAGAGGGGACAAGGTGAGAATTTCCTTCAGATATCTGACACTGACACATTGGACAATTGGTCTCCTTCGATGGAACAAATTCTTCTCAATTTTCCTCTCCCTTGGGGGCAGTTTATAGAAGAACGTTGCTGAGGAAGATTGCACACATTTCTAATGAATCTGCTCCATTTCCAGTCCTTCAATTAAATGGATGGATAACTATTGAAGTAACAAAACTCCCTCTTCTGTCTATTTCTCCCCTATTTGCTGCACCAAAGCAACAATTACCTATGTTTAACCTTTTCTTAGCCGAAAAGTTTTATTTTTAATTTATTAATGGGATGTGGGCATCATTGAGCTGGGCCAGCAGTTATTGTCCATGTTTGGTTGCACTTGAGAAGGTGGTGGTGAGCTGCCTTCTTGAACTGCTGCAGTCCATGTGCTGTAGATAGACCCATGATATCATCAGGGAGGGAGTTCCAAGATTTTGATACAGTAATGATGATAAATTTCCAAGTAGGGGTGATGAGTGGCTTGAATCCATTGCGCCTGAGCAAAGAACAAAAAGAAGACAATAAAAACAAGTGGAGTTTTTGTCTAGGAATCAGTCCCTTTTCCACTCTAATGGTAGTTTTGACTTCATCAGCAACTTAAAATACTACCTCAGTATCCATAGTAACATTGCTATTATAATGATGATGTGGTGTTGCTATAGATACTACACATTCAGCATAGAGCCTGCAAGTAAAGTCAGCTAATAATGAAAGACATATAATTTGACCCAACATATCTTAATGCTCTGTAAACATCCACACAATCGTGAAGATTTAAATCAGCATCAGTTTAAACAGTGTCTTCTAAATATTTGCTTTTCCTAATGCCACATTTGATTATTTTTTATTACTATATCTTCATGCCAAAAAGGTGGAAGTTGTAGTGTACCTCTACTGAGAACAACCTTGTCCTTATCTAGTCTTGATAAGCTCATTCACACTTCAACAAACATCATGTGCTCCTCGATAGCCCATGCTGTTGTGCAGAACTCTGTGAAATACAGAACAAGTTCGCAAACTGTTTAAAAACTATAAAGCCTTTCTGAATATTGAGATGAGAAACACAAGCATTTGGAGAGCATTTCGACTCTATATAAGAACAACAAAATAATATATTTTTTTTAAAAATCACTAACGGGAAAACTGTGTTATACCTTCAAGAACCGGAATCACTCGTTATCTGATTTAGTTTGAATAAGTTTTGTGAGCTGTCTTGTACACTGTAATTTCATATTCAGAGACAAGAAGAAGGTAAAACAAACTTAATTTGTCAATCTCTATATTTACAGGAAACAGCTGACAATCTGTTTCTTCTCCTTTTGACCTGTTTGCTCTGCAGAAAGGCAATTTGATTGTAAACTTTGATAACCTACAATATTTCTTGGCATGGTGTCTTCACCATATTTTCCATGGATTCATCAATGTGAGAACTATTTGTCATATTAAGTACAACTATTCCCTAATCTCTTGACGTATCTCTTTCTCCATTGCCCTATTACCAGTCAATATCTTACACTATATAAACCTCTTTATACTTGTGCATCTCAGACTTCTGGATATTCGTAATCCAGATATTCTTCATAGGTATCTCTATTGGAACATGCAAAACAAAACAAAAAGACTTCATCTTTGGTATAATCTAAATATTGTCTTTTACAATCCCATACAAGACATGGGATTCACAGACAACATCCTGTTACTTCATTCATCCATTAAAATGCTTTTTCTCAGAACAATACAGTCAATTAGAGTTGAGCCAATAGTCATTCAGCAGTTTGACAGGCATGATCAATCAAATGATTGGAAACAATATCACTTAATCTTATTGTGGATCCCTATGGAAACCAAACTGATTGACATCACAACTGAAGGTTTTTTTAACTTATTCATTTTGTGGGATGTGGGTATTGTTAGCTGGCCAGTATTTATTGCCCATCCCTAACTGCCATTAAAAAGGTGGTGGTGAGCTGCCTTCTTGAACCGCTGCAGCCACCTACTATGGGTTGACCCACAATGCCCTTGGTGAGGGAATTCCAGCATTTTGACCCACCAATAGTGAAGGAACAGTGACATATTTCCAAGTCAGGATCGTGAGGGGCTTGGAGGGGAACTTGAAGATGGTGGTGTTCCCATTTATCTGTTGCCCTTGTCCTTTTAGATGGAAGCGGTTGTGGATTTGGAAGGTGCTGTCTGAGGATCTTTGGTGATAATTCACACTACTGCTAATGAGTATCGGTGGTGTAAGGGGTGGATGTTTGGTGGTTCCAATCAAGTGGGCTGCTTTGACCTGGCTAGTGTTGAGTGTTGTTGGGGCTGCATTCATCCAGACAAATGGGGAGTATTCCATCACATGCCTCTCTTGTGCTTTGTAGATGGTGGACAGGCTTTGGGGACGTAGGAGGTGAGTTACTCGCCACAGTATTCATGGCTTTTGACCTACTCTTATCGCCACTGCATTTATGTGGTGAGTCCAATTGAGTTTCTGGTCAATTATAACTCTAAAGATGTTGATAGTGGTGGAATTCATTGATGGTAACGACATTGAATATCATGGGACAGTGCTTAAATTGACTCTTGTTGGTGATGGTCATAGCCTGACATTCGTGTGCCATGAATGTTACTTGCCACTTGTCAGCCCAAGCCTGGATATTGTCCAGATCTTGTTGCATTTGGACATAGACTGCTTCAGTGTCTGAGGAGTCGTGAATGGTGCTGGACATTGTGCAATCATCAGTGAATATCCCCACTTCTGACCTTATGATGGAGGAAAAGTCATTAATGAAGCAGCTGAAGATGTTTGGGCCGAGGACACTACTCTGAGGCCAAAAGAGAAAATGCTGGAAAATTTCAGCAGGTCTGGCAGCATCTGTAAGGAGAGAAAAGAGCTGACGTTACACTACTCTGAGGAACTCCTACAGAGATGTCCTGGCGCTGAGATGACTGACCTTCAATAACCTGACCTCTTATGTGTCAGGCATGACTCTGACTACTGGAGAGTTTTTCCCCTGATACTCACTGATTCCAGTTTTGTTAGGGCTCTGTGATGCCACACTCAGTTGAATGCGGCCTTATGTCAAGGACTGCCACTCTCACCTCACCTCTGGAATTCAGCTCTTTTGTCCATGTTTGAACCAAGCCTGTAATGAGATCAGGAGCTGAACGGCCCTGGTGGCATCCAAACTGGGCATCACAGAGCTGTTTTTGCTGAGCAGATGCTGCTTGAAAGGTCTGCTGATGTCATCTTCCATTACTTTACTGAGAATAGACTGATGGGCAGTAAGTGACTGGGTTGGATATGTCCTGCTTTTTGTGTACAGGACATACTTGGGCAATTTTCCACATTGTCGGGTAGATGCCAGTGTTGTAACTGTACTGGAATGGCTTGGCTAGGAGAGCAGTAAGTTCTCGAGTACAAGTCTTCAGTACTATTGCCAGAATTTATGAGGACCCATTGTCTTTGCAGTATCCAGTGCCTCCAACCGTTTCTTGACATCATGTGGAATAAATCGAATTGGCTGAAAACAGGTGCCTGTAATTCTGGGAACCACTGGAGGAGGCCGAGATTAATCATCCACTTGGCACTTCTGGCAGAAGGTTGCTGCGAAAGCTTCAGCCTTATCTTTTGCACTAATGTACTGGGCCCTTCCATCAGTGAGAATGGGGATATTTGTGGAGCCTCCTCCTCTAGTGAATTATTCTGGAAATGAATATTCTTGCCTGTCAGAAGTGTGCTGATGCAATACAATGCTAAGTTTGCACTGGCATTTAGTTATATTTGAAGTTTATTTTACTTATCTTTTCATTTGACTTGCAAACCTTTTATAAAAGTATCCAACCAATAACTTCTAAAATAATTTGTTCATGAGTTGTAAATATTGTTTGCTGTGCTAGCATTTATTGCCTAGCCCTAGTTGCCCTTGAGAAGGTCGTGAATCGCTGCAGTCCTTGGGGTGGAGAGTCACCCACAGTACTGTTGGGAAGGGAGCTCTAGAATTCCAGCCCAGCAACAGTGAAGGAAGAACAACATAGTCCCAAGTCAGTTTGGTGTGTGCTTCAGAGGGGAACCTGTGTGGTAGTGTTCCCATTCCCATGCCGTACGTGTTAGAGGTCAGAGGTTCATAAGATGTTGTCAGATGAGCCTTGCTGCTACTTGCATTTGAAAATAATGAAGGTTGCTGACTGCTGTATTGCTCAACAATAGCTTCATGATCATCATTAGATTCTTAATCCAGTATTTTCTTTTATTGAATTCAAATTCCACCATCTGCCATGGTGGGATTTGAACCAAGGTCTCCAGGATTATCTTTGCAGATGTCTACTGCAGGCATTGGCAACAGTTGAAATTATTTTAAGATACAAAAGTAGCTATGAGCACCAAAAACTCATGAATAGCCTTATTGGCTCAATGGAAATATCAGCCTATCCTTTAGCCTGAGCCCCTGGATTAATAGTCTACTGATATTACCACTATAGGCATTACCTCCTCTCCTCCTATGTACTGTGGGCCACTTTTAGACATGAATAGTTGCTTTTTCTCATGAGGCAAACTGTCTGAGAAGGCACAACCAGTGCCAGCAGTACTCCTGAAAATGTAGATGAGATTGGGGGGCCAGTTTTGGAATAAACTTAGAGTCATAGAGATGTACAGCACAGAAACAGACCCCTCAATCCAATCCCTCCATGCCGACCAGATATCCTGAACTAATCTAGTCTCATTTGCCAGCACTTGGCCCCTATCCCTCTAACCCTCCCTATTCATATCCCCATCCACATGCCTTTTAAATGCTGCAATTGTAGCAGCCTGCAGCACTTCCTCTGGCAGCTCACTTCATACACGTACCACCCTCTGCGTGAAATGTTGCCCCTTAGGTCTCTTTTATATCTTTCCCCTTTCACCCTAAACCTATGCCCTCCAGTTCTGGACTCCCCCACCACAGGGAAAAGACTTTGTCTGTTATCCTATCCGTACCCCTCATGATTTTGTAAACCTCTATAAGGTCACCCCTCAGCCTCTGATGCTCCAGGGAAAACAGCCCTAGCCTATTAAACCTCTCCCTATAGCTCAAATCCTCCAACCCTGGCAACATCCTTGTAAATCTTTCAAGTTTCACAACATCCTTCCAATAGGACAGAGAGCAGAATTGCACTCAATATTCCAAAAGTGGCCTAACCAATATCCTGTACAGCCGCAGCATGACCTCCCAACTCCACTGATTAATAAAGGAAAGCATACCAAACTCCTCCTTCACTATCCTATCTACCTGCGACTCAACTTTCAAGGAACTATGAACCTGCACCCCAATGTCTCTTTGTTCAGCAACACTCCAAAGGGCCTTAAGTGTATAAGTCCTCCTCTGATTTGCTTTTCCAAAATGCAGCACCTCATATTTATCTAAATTAAACTCCATCTGACACTCCTCAGCTCATTGTCTGATCTGATCAAGATCCCTTTGTAATCTGAGGTAACCTTCTTCACTTGAGCATCTTGGTTGAAGTGTGTTACCCGAGAAATGCTGATGGGTTGGCTTGGGAGTGATAGGGATTGAAGGTTTTATATTCTGGAGTAGAGTGGTGCTGGAAAAGCACAGCAGTTCAGGCAGCATCCGAGGAGCAGGAAAATCGACGTTTCGGGCAAAAGCCCTACATCAGGAATTGAAGGTTTTATAGACAAAGAAAGTGTTGGTACTGCGATGCTGTTGGGTATGGAAGGTTTGAGTTATAAAGAAAGGCTGAATAGGTTAGGACCTTATTCACTGGAGTGCAGGAGGTTGGGAGGTGACCTGATAGAAATTTATAAAATAATGAGAGGTATGGTAGAATTAATGGTAATTGTCTTTTCCCTAGAATGGCCCATTTTTAAGGTGAGAGAAGAGAGATTTAAAAAAGACGAGAGGCAATTTTTTTTTTTACACAGAAGGTGGTTTGTGTGTAGAATGAACGTCCTGAGGAAGTGGTGGATGTGGGTACAATTACAATTTTTAAAATACATTTGGATGGATACATAAACAGAAAAGGTTTGGAGGGATATGGGCCAGGACCAGGCAGGTGGGCATAGTTTAGTTTGGGATTGTGTTCAGTATGGACTGCATGGACTGGAGAGTCTGATTCCATGCTGGATGACTCTTTGAAGAGACTGAAATACACATCACACAAGTGTTCCATCCATACTTCTCGTAGCCTTGGAAACGCATCAAAGACCCCTCCCACCCTGGCTATAATCTCTACCAACCTTTTCCAGTAGAACATACAAAACATACATATCCCAAAGGTTCAAGAACAACTTCTTCCCTGCTGTTATTAGATTTCTGAATGGACCTCTCAAATTTCCAATCTAATGTTAATCTTGCTTTTTGTGCACTTTCTCTGCAGCCACAGCGTTGTATTCCTTGCTCTGTTCAGTCACAGGTCTTTGCACTTTATGATCTGCTTGTACTGCATGCAAAACAAAACATTTCATTGTACCTAGGTACATGTGACAATAATAAATCAAATCAAATTAAATCAGATAGGACAATAGGAACTTTGAATCTGAGACTTTCTGAACCACAAGTCGATGTAATGTTAACCAGGTCAGTGGTATAGGGCATGCAAGTAATCACAAGCAGAGGTCAAAGGAGATGATTAACATTTCTTTATGTGAGTTTGTTATTGTATGTTTTGCTAAAAAGTCACTTTGGGTGCTTCAATTGCTTTAAAGGAGAATCAGATAAATACTTGAGAAAGGGGAATGAGCATGTATATGAGAAGCAGGAAGACAGTGAGATGAAATGGCCCATATGGAGGAAAGCACCAATGTGGACTTAATGGGATATTTGGCTTGTTTCAGTGCTGTAACATTCTTTAATCCCCATTTCATATTTATGGTATATTTTTGTTCCTGTTTGGTTCCTTGCATTTCTAAACTCATTTTGACCAAGATAAGAAAATGTTTTTGTCACATTGTGGGCATCGTGGTGGCGCAGTGGTTAGCACTGCTGCCTCACAGCTCCAGGGACCTGTGGCAAAAGTGAGGACTGCAGATGCTGGAAACCAGAGTTTAGATCAGAGTGGTGCTGGAAAGGCACAACAGGTCAGGCAGCATCCGAGAAGCAGGAAAATTGACATTTTGGGCAAAAGCCCTTCATCAGGAATGGCTTTTGCCCCAAACATCGATTTTCCTGCTCCTCGGATATGGCCTGACCTGCTGTGCCCTTCCAGCACACTCTGATCAAAAACCAGGGACCTGTGTTCAATTCCAACCTTAGGTGAATGTCTGTGTGGATGTGGAGAGTTACAGATAAAGATGAAAGACTTAACAGCAATCTAGGTTTGCTCAATATATCTTTTTAATTGCATGACATTGTGATCTTTGGCTATAAATTCTGTGCCTTATGACCCTGCCCCATTAGTTACCTGATGAAGGAGCAGCGCTCTGAAAGCAAGTACTTCCATATGAACCTGTTGGACTATAGCCTGGTGTTATTTGATTTTTAACCTTATTTGTGTGGAGTTTGCACATTCTCTCAGTGTCTGCATGGGTTTCCTCCAGGTGCTCCAGTTTTCTCCAATAGTCCCAAGATGTGCAGGTTAACTGGATTGGTGATGCTAAATTGTTCTGTAGTGTCCAAGGATATGCAGGCTAGGTGGATTAGCCATTATTCTGGATTAGAGTAGTGCTGGAAAAGCGCAGCAGTTCAGGCAGCATCCGGGATTAGCCATTAAAAATGCAGGTTTATGGAAAAGAGTGGTGGAGTGGGTCTGGGTGAGATATCCATCAGGGAGTCGGTGTAGACTTGATGGGTTGAATGGCCTCTATATGGACTGTAGGGATTCTATGACACGACCACAACCCTTATCTGTCTGCTGACTGCACCTTTAGATCATCAAATTTCCTTGACATGTGAATCATTATCTCTCAGGTACTTTTGATGTACTACAAAACTGAGGGAAATTGGACTTGACTCAAATGCCATACCAACTATTCGTCATGAGAGCAGATTCTGTGATTGGATTATTAACAGAGGGCCCCCATTCTGTCAACAGATGGAACAATAAAGCCAAATCCCATCAACTGAACTGATTTTTCTCAGTGGTTGGTTGCCAGATTCCAGAGACATTCAACTGAGTCACTTTGCCTGTCTGTCAGTCATCAACGCACATCAGAAGCAGTTGATTTGTTATATTCAACACAAGTACAACAAAACTCCCATTTCCTAAATTCAGGAAAATAGCCACACCTGTCTTTTTGTGTCAAATTTATAGAAACAAATACCCTCAAAAAATATTGAATAGATTATCACATCTCCAGCTGTTTCCAGTCATTGGTGTTCCAGTATTTTGCCTGCGTTTAACAATTTAAGGCTGTCATTTCCATTGAGACAATAAGACTATTATTCAGGTTTTGATGCTCATTGCTATTTTTGTATCTTAAAGTCATTTCACCAGCTGCCAATGCCTGCAGTAGAAATCTGCAAAGATCATTCGTACCCTGTCAGTCTGCAGCAATAACTCCCATCAGAAGAAGAAATCACTAGCAAGATCTTACAGAAATTAGAATGCTTTCTCCACATTCCTGTAAATAAGAGTTCGACTCATGAGAAACCAGCCTGCTGACCCAAAAGTTGATTTCAGCAGTTCTTATACCCCTCTGGATATCATAGTCTGCATTGTTTTGACTCATCATTTTGCATCTGGATCAAAAACAACCCAGACTTAAGCATCTAATCTCGACTGGTTTTCCAGTGAGAGCGTTGACAGAATGCTGCATTGCTGATAATATTGTCCTTCAGACAAAATATTGAACTTTTGTCCTGGCTGCCTCTTTGATTGAATGTTGAATACTCTGGCTTAGAGTTTCTGATCAAAATGCTCAGAGTAATCCATCTAAAATACTGATGGCATTGCAATGGGAAATTCTGATCTCCTGTTCAAAGACACCCATGGTATCATCTTGCTGCCTTGGCCAACATTTGTCCCTCAAGTAATCATCGAATCTTATAACAGAGGAGGGGGGGATACGGCTTGCTTTGCTGAGCAGGCTCTGAAAAAAAAATAGAATTTTGACCCACAGCCCAACTTCTCCGCAGAACCCTGTGAATCTCTCCTCTGCAAGTGCACTTTTTGGGTTGCCTTTGGAAAGTTAACACAGAATGTGCTTTCAAGGAATCCATTGAAATCTAAACAAACTACAATGACAGAAATACTTCCATATTCCCTCATTTCTGCCAGTTATTTTAAATTTATTACTTGTGCATACCTAATCACTTGTTAGAGCAAATATCTCTATATGATCTATGTAAGCCCTTCATACTTTTAGAGACAGAGTCATAGAGATGTACAGCACGGAAACAGACCCTTCGGTCCAACCTGTCCATGCCGACCAGATATCCCAACCCAATCTAGTCCCACCTGCCAGCACCTTGTCCGTATCCCTCCAAACCCTTCCTATTCATATACCCATCCAGATGCCTTTTAAATGTTGTAATTGTATGAGCCTCTACCATTTCCTCTGGCAGTTCGTTACATACACGTACCACGTTCTGCGTGAAAACGTTGCCCCTTAGGTCTCTATTATGTCTTTCCCCTCTCACCCTAAACGTATGCCCTTTAGTTCTGGACTCCCCCATCCTAGGGAAAAGACATTGTCAATTTATTCTATCCATGCCCATCATGATTTTATAATCCTGTAGGTAGTTACCCCTCAGCCTCCAACACTCCAGGAAAACAGCCCCAGCCTATTCAACCTCTCCCTATAGCTCACTCCTCCAACCCTGGCAACATCCTTGTAAATCTCTTCTAAACCCTTTCAAGTTTCACAACATCCTTACGATCGAAAGGAGACCAGAATTGCACACAATATTGCAAAAGTGGCCTAACCAATGTCCTATACAGCTGCAACATGACCTCCCAACTCCCGTACTCAATACTCTGACCAATAAAGGAAAGCATACCAAAAGCCTTCTTCACTATCCTATCTACCTGCAACTTCACTTTCAAGGAGCTATGAACCTGCACTCCAATGTCTCTTTGTTCAGCAACACTCCCTAGGACCTTACCATTAAGTGTATAAGTCCTGCTAAGATTTGTTTTCCCAAAATGCAGTACCTCGCATTTATCTAAATTAAATTCCTTCTGCCACTTCTCAGCTCATTGGCCCATCTGATCAAGATCCCATTGTAATCTGAGATAACCTTCTTCACTGTCCACTACACCTCCAATTTTGGTGTCATCTGCAAACTTACTATTTTGATTATTTCGATGAGGTTTCCCCAAAATCTCTGCACTCCGAGCTTCATCTCTGCTCATAACTGAAGTCCTTCTTCCCTAGTACCATCCTGATAAATCTTCTTCACATCTACTCCAATTACTGAATATCCTGTTAATAGCTTGGAATTGTACAGAAACTTTGAGCTGAGGCCTATCCACTGATCTGTAAAAGTCTAGATAACTTTATTGTTTTGATGTTTAATTTTCCTTTACAGAAAGGAAGGATTCCATCAATTTTCTTATTTGTCTTATTATCGCCCTGTCAGTATAAAAAAATTCAGATTATGCACCCAAGGTTCTATGTTCTTGTACTCCCCTCACAATGGTGTAATTTATATTCTATTGTTGCTTCAGGATGTTCCTCCCTTAGGATATCATTTCACACTTATGTGCATCTGCACTTGCATCTGCTAAAAACATGTTCAGTTTAGCTGTCTGTCTTTGTCCTCCTGAAGTCTGCTGCTATCCACCCCACTGAGTAATAGACCTTCATATTCTGTACAATGTGAAAACAATGAAATTGTACTCTGAATGTCAGATAATTTACATGTGGGATAAGCATTGGCCCTATCTCGGGAGTCCCCTCTGCATACGTCTCTCCAGTATTAATGATTCCTGTAAAGATTGATAACTTTTAATGAGAGAGATGAATTTTCCAATGGCCAAAAGAAAAGAATTCCCGATGACAAGGTTCAATTTTAAGACTTTTACTGTCACGAAGAAACTAAAATCAAGATTAACTAAACAACATATTGAATGTTATTGCTGAACTAGCTGCATAGAGGCTGGTATCCTGTGACCAGTATTTATTTATATGTGGACTGTACGTGAACTAGCTAGTCAGAACTAGTCACTAGAGGGAGGAGAGTCCCTGAGACCCCTGTTTTTTTTTTAAAATTAAACAATTACAAAAGCGATTACAGAAAAACAGTTAACATTTACAGCTGTACACAACAGCAATTTTACAAGGGAGAGGAGCAGCAAAGCTAGGCCCCAAACCCTACCGTTCAACCAGTTTACAGGGAATTGAGGCAAACCACAAATCCCAGTTTCAAATATAAAAAGACAATCAACAATGACATTTGTACATAAGACAATCCTGTTAAATAAAAATGTGCAGACAATACAGACCCAGCAAGTCCCCGTCCCTCCCACCTTCCGACCACTCTAAGGCAGCCCGCCCCTGCATACCTTCTGGCTCTCGGTCCACCCCATGCCCCTTCCAGTTCTTGGTCCGCCCTGACACCTTTCGACCACCTCTAGGACAGCCCGCCCCGGTACCCGCCCGGGGTGACAGCACTGAGGACGGCTACCCACGTTCTGGCTCTCGGTCTACCCCTACATACCATTGGGCTCATCCACGCCGATGCGCCGTCCGGCCAGTGGGCTATCCTGGCACACCTTCCGGCCACTTCTAGGACAGCCCGTCCCCTTCCCAGGGACAACAGCGTGCAGGGTAGCCCACAAGCCTTCTGGCTCTTGGCTGCTCTAACACACCTTTCAACCACCTCTAGGATAGCCGTCCCGCTCACTCCTTCTCAAAACGACAGCGCTCAGAACGGCCTACCCACCATCTGGCTCTCGGGGTGACTGGCTTACCCACCCTCCAGCTTTCGGGACAGCCTACCAATCTTCAGGTTCACAGGATGGCCTACCCACCCTCCGGCTCTCGGGGCGACAGCTTTCAGGACGACCCATGAGCCCCCCCAGCTCACAGTAAGACCTGCCAGACCCAGGGACACGCAAGACAGTGTAGGTGATAACCCAACAAACCATATGACAGTTAGTTACCAACAAACAGAGTCCTATTTAGTCCAGAGTCCATTAGCACCGACAGTTTTCTTCAAAGTATAGAGTCCTTTTCCAGGAACAGAGTCCAGTCCAGTATACAACGTGCATTGGCAGAAATAGAGTCTTCTCCAACCTGCAGAGTCCGTTACAAAAAATGGAGTCCGCAACTAAAGGTGGAGTCCACTCCTGAAGACAACAAATGCACACCCCACAGCACACAGCTGTTCAGTCTCCATGGAGTCCTGGCCCAGCCTTGGAAAACCAGGCCCACTCACAGGAACATAGTACATTGTACAAGTGCAGTTAACTCAATAGGGTTTTGGTCCACTCCTGAAGGCAAGATCTTCTCCCAAACTCCAGGATACAGCAAGTGCTCACCTCCCAGCACACACACACAGGTGTTCAATCTTCAGAGGCCCAGTCCCAGGGCTAGGCCTCCCCACAGGAATAGCTCCTCTGGTAAAATGTATGTCTTCCACAAGCGCTCAGTCCAACCACCAAAAACAGTGAAGACACATACAAAAAAAAGGAAACCAGAGTCCAAGGGCTAAGCCCTATCACAAAATTAACATTACTCTTTTCTCTTACTTTTTTGAGAAAAGGACAACACACAGGCTGTAACCAGCCAGTGAAACAACAATCCCCTGATGAGAACTGAGTTACACCTGAAACACATCATCATGTGCATCAGGAGTTTAACAATCAGTCCTCACTAAAAGGAATACCAGCACGCACCATGGGTGCTGGGGAAAAAATAAGCACTACCGCACTTAGGCGGTAGTGTGGGGGTTAAAAAATTTAAAAAAAAGAGGACATCAAACAGGTCCAGGCAGCGGGCCGTGGAGGGAAAAAAAAGGAATGCCAGTTAACAAACTGGCTCAATAATCCAGCCAATTCAGGAATCAGGTTTTCCCCTCGCAAAAAAAAGGAAGCAGAAACTAACAGTAACATACTGACTGTAGCAGCAGACAGCACAGAGTCAATCCCCTAAACTGAGAAGGCCTCTGATTCTCCTGTTTATATCTGTCAGCACGTACTCCCTGATTGCCCCAACAGGGAACACATACTCAAGGAGATCCATCTGGCCAATTGTATCCAATCACTACAGGAATAGTACCAGAAGACTAGAGCATAGCAAATGTGACCTTGAACGAGAAGGGGAGTAGAGCCAACCCTGGTAATTATAGACCAGTGAGCCTTACTTTGGTTGTAGGTAAAGTGTTGGAAAAAGTTGTATCCAATCACTAGAATTGCTCTTCTCCAGAACCATCTCTTGAGGACTGGGTAAAATTCAGACAAGTGTCTTATGTTTTCTTTGCTATGAATTATCTTTCCTTATTAAAGGATGGCTAGGTAATTACTTGTTTCTCTGTTGTGCCTGTTTCATTCCAGATTTTATTCTTTGCTGGAACTGATAACAAGCAGAATTGTTAAGTTCTCCCAGCTGAGTTTTAAACGTCGATGGAATGACTTGTGGTGAATACATTCTCTGTATTAACTACTAACTTGGGTTGAGATCAAGCTGTTTTTCCTTTCTGATTCTGTTGTTCTTCTTACTATTGGCCTTTGACTGTTCAATAAGGCTGTAAACTCATGTCTAGCTGCAGTTTAATGCTCATCAAACACATCAAAGATGTGAAAGGCCTGAACGATGTCTCCCCAAAACAAGCTGATATGAATCTGTCACTTGAAAAAAGGAGTACCTGTTAGTAAAAAAACTCAGGCGGATTGAATGACTAGTGACTGTTTGAGAATTTACTCAATGCTATTTGGAATAAATAACCCCTCAAAAATTTTGAACTAAGGCTGCTTTTCTAATGTAAAAATGTGGTTCTGTTTTCCAGAAGGAAGCTTGAGGCACCTATTGGATCTAACTAAGGAATTCCTTCCTAATTGGAAGCTAAGGGCTGTATTAATAAAATGTTGTTATGAGTGGAACATTTTTTAATTCACTTGTGTTCAACTGCTAGCATATAAATGTTTTTTAATGGGGAATATGCTAATGTATTTTATGTAGAATAAAGCCTCAAAGGACTACAGTGACATGTGTATACCCACAATGAATGGAGAAAAGCGAATACTGCTTGAAAGAAACCTCAAACAGTACATTTAGACAATTGTATTTTGAGTGCAGTTCAAAAATAGAACGTCAGTGGAACTTTAATTCAAAATGATATATTTTCAATTTTATATGCAATAAAACTGAATCAGTCCCAGGAATTTATGAAAATACAAGATAGAAGGATGGTTGGCCTGTTTGACAACTGACAACTGGTATAGAGTGTGATAGATTCAATCTTCCAGACCCCTGAATGTGTGGTTTCAAACATATTCTTGAAAGGAGTCAGGACATCCCTGAGCAAAAGGAAAGTAAATCAGACAGTGAATTGATGCCAAGGTATTTTGTTGCACACCTTTGTTATTGGCTATTAGTGACAACTGCCAGAGACCTGGAATTGAACTTAGGGTTGGTAAAACCAGAAATCAGTTAAAAACAATTTTAACTTGTATCCCCTTTGCTCACCTAACAGAAATTGAGCGGGTGGGTGAAGGTCAATTATAATAAAGACTGCCCATTGATTCTGTTCAGTGTGTCTTCTGCCTTTAAACATGCTTTATCAGGACCTGTGATGCATTTAAAGTTAAAAATCACACAACACCAGGTTATTAGATTACTTACTTACAGTGTGGAAACACGCCCTTCGGCCCAACAAGTCCACACTGACCCGCCAAAGCACAACCCACCCAGACCCATTTCCCTACATTTAATAGGCCAACAGGTTTATTTGGAAGCACTTGATGAAGGAGCAGCGTTCCGAAAGCTAGTGCTTCCAAATAAACCTGTTGGACTATAACCTGGCGTTGTGTGATTTTTAACTTGGTACATCCCAGTTCAACACCGGGATCTCCAAATCATGTATTTAAAGCATTGCTTTGGGTGATAACATACCCAACCATTACCCTCACACACAACCCACCTCTGATCACATCCAGCGTCAATTTTATGTCATCAACTTAAGTGGGATCTAAGTATGTGGTCAGGAGGATACGTCTGAGCAAGTGTAATAGCAATTTGGTTCATGTTGTAAGTTCTGGTATTGCTTTCTCAAATTCAACTGCAGTTTTCAGACTCTGACATAGAGCTGACAGTAAGTTAAATTACTTTATCATCAGGACTGCTTGTGGCAGTTACCACTCAATCAGCAGCAGGTATGTTTGAACATACGAGCTGGGAGCAGGACTTTTGGACCTTCAAGCATGCTCCGCCATTCAGAAGATCATGGTTGAGCTGACCGTTCCATGTTACTGGCTACTTCTGTTAACATTTCACCCCTTTGCGTATCAAGAATCTATCAATGTCTGCCTTAAAAATATTCAAAAGCTTTGTTTCCAATGTTTTCCCAGGAAGAGAGTCTCCTGGCCCTCTCTGAGAAAAGACTAATTTTCATCTCTGTGCTAAATAGGTGACACTTTATTTTTAACAGTGACCCCAGTTCTAGATTTTGCCACAAGAGGAAACTTCCTTTCAAAACCCATCCCATCAAGAATTCTTTAGGATCACATTTATCTCAATCAAGTTGCTTTTTCATCCTCTAAATCCCAGTGGATATGAACTCGCCCTGTTCAATCTTTCATTAAGAAAACCTGTTCATTCCAGGTATTTGTCTAGTAAACCTTCACTGAACTAATTCCAATGCATTTCATGCTTCCTTAAAAGGAGACCAAAACTGTACACAATGCTCCAGATATGGTCTCACCAATGCTCTGCATAACTGAAGCATAGCTTCCCTACAGATCTATTCACATCTTCTTGCAACAAACAAAAACATTTCGTCAGCTTTCCTAGTTATTTGCTTTACTACTAAAGTCTCTTTCTTGGTATGTTTTTGTGGATGAAGGTTTTTGGAAGGTTGTCCCAGTGGTTGCTGGCCTGCTAGTGGTAGTTGGGTCATTCTGTGATGTACAGATTCTCCCACAGTGAGTACAAGTGAAGATGTAGTTGCTGGGTGTTGTTAGTTCTATCTTCCACGTCCTTTTCTCTTTCCTGTTAATTCTCCATTCAGTCTCAAGTCTGTCTATTGCACTTGAGAGGAATTCTCACCACAAGGCCTGGTGAGTCTTATCACCATACTATACCAAAGACGCCTCCTTAACTATTTACCCCCATGGAGTTCCTCACATTCAGTTGCATACCCATCTTAACCCACACCATTTCCAGAACAACTTGGCAATCAGTGATTCTCCTGGAATTCACCAGCACCCTTTACACTCACCTCATCTTTCAAAGTCTGTTGTTGACTCAGACAAACGCTGTCAGTCTGGAGCTGCCCAGCAAGATTCTTGACATTTGCTCCAGACATGGCAGACAGGGGGAAATTGGTGCCCCACTATGTTAGCAGGCACCTGAAGCTTCTCCTGGATGGGCAGGTGCAGAGGTGGGACTTCCTTTCCCCAAAGACCAGCAGTGTAGGCCCCAACACCAAACCATTTCATCTCGGTCCAAGATCACACTCAGGTCAGTGCAGTCTCTGCATCTGGAGGAATACCCATCTGTGTATGTCTTTCTACTACCTCATTCTATTTCTGCTAATTCCAACACCTCCCACCAAGGCACATGCTCTACCACTCTGACTGCAATACCTGGAATCTCTTCTCTCATTCACTGTAACCCACTCCTGTAAATCCTACTAACCCTTGCATGCTCTTTGCATTGCCTGCTCACTTACTCATTCCACCTCTCCACCTACACCAATAGTAACCATTGTGCTACTCATTTCCATCTCCTTTTCTGCCTCCTCCTTTCTCATATCCTGGGAAAGGAAGGAGAGGGACTTCCATAATAGGACAGGAAGAAGCCAAACGGTTGGTGAATTGCCCAAAATTTGACTCCTCACTCCTATATGGAGAACATTCTGATTCTGACTGCCTCAAGTGGCTGATTTATGTTTGTGCCTCTTGCCCAGTATCAGATGCTGCTCTAAACTTACTGTACCAGGTCACCATAGACTAACTTTAAAGGCAAACCTCATATGGTGGGATTTCAATATCACTTCCCAGAACATTAGCCTAGAGTTCTAGATGACTAGACCAGCAACATTACCACTGTGCCCCCACTTCCTACATGGATATACAATTGGCTTAGTCATAGAAAACAGAGGGTAGCTGTGATGGGGTATTTTTCTGACTGGAGGTCTGTGACAAGTGGTGTACTGTAAGCATGAGCACTGGGACCTCTGCAGTTTACAATATATATATACAAATAATTTGGATGAAATGTGGCTAATTGGAATAATAATTTCACAGGTAACACAAAAATTGATAGGGTTAGGATAGTGAGGAAGGTCATCAAAGGATACAGCATCAGATAAATCAGTTGGAAAGTTGGACAGAGAAATGGCAGATGCATTTGGTCCAGACAAGTGTGAGATGATGCATTTTAAGAAATCAAATGCCAGAGCAAAGTATACTTTAAATGGCTGGATCCTGAGCAGCACTGATATAAAGAGGGATTTTGAGGTGGAAGTCCATAGCTCTCTGAAAGTGGCAACATAAGTGGCTAAGGTGGTAAAGGTGTATGGCTTCATCAGTCAGGGCACTGAGCATACAGTTGGCAAGTTATGTTGCAACAGTCTAAAGTTTTAGGCCACATTTGGTGTATTATGTGCCGTTCTGGTTGTCTCACTATTGGAAGGATGTGGAGTTTTTGGAGAGGATGAAGAGGCGGTTTACCTGGATTGCCTGGATTGGAGTGTATGAGCTATAAGGAGAGGTTGGACAAGCTTGGATTGGTTTTTTTAGAGCATTAGAGGTGGACGGATGACCTGACAGAAGTATACAAAATTATGAAAGGCATAGATAGGGTGGATAGTCAGAGGCTTTTTCCCAGGGAGGAAATGCCAAACAGTATGGGGCATGGGTTTAAGGTGAGACAGGGAAAGTTTAAAGGAGATGTGCAAGGAAAGTTTTTTTATTACACAGAAGATAATAGCTGTCTGGAATGCACTGTCAGTGGAAGTGGTAGCAGCAGATACATTAGCAATGTTTACGAGGCATATAGACAGACCCATGAACAGGCAGGGAATAGAGGGATGTAGATAATATTCAGGCAGATGGGACAATCAATCAGTATTAGAAAGTTTTTATAAATATTTCTAAGTTTATTTATGTGGGTAAACTTTGTTAAGAATCAGAACTGAAAATAAAAGAATGTTTGGCTGTTTGAAACGTGCATCCTGTGCTTTGTTGGAACTCCAGAACGCTTCCTATGTCCTGGGTAACCATTTGTGCAGGAAACGTTGTCGGTTACAGCAGCTTGAGCTTCAAGTTTCGGAACTTAAGCAGCAGCTGGTGCCATTGTAGTGCATCCATAAGGCTGGAAGCCACATGGATAGCACATTTATAGATGTGATCACGCTGCAGCTTAAGGGTACACAGGGATAGAGGGTGACTACTAGGCAATGGGTGACTACTAGGCAATCAAAATAGAACAGGGCTGCAGTAAAGCTATGCCCAGGGTACTTTTCACTCTCCAATGAGTATTGAATACTGATGGGACAAATGTTTGGTTTGAGAGTGTTGGGGTCAGAGCTAAGTCCATGACACAATGGGTGGTACAAGGAAGATTTGAGGAGTTAGTGTGATTGGTGGTTAGGGAGAGGTGTCTCTGCAGCAACAGATCTGAATCCAGGAAGGTGGGTTGTCTCCCTGGTGCCAGAGTGAAGCAGACCACTACACAGCTGCAGTGCACCTTGCAGAGGGAAGGGTGAATAACGAGCAGTCATGGACTACAACAGAACCAACAAAACATGGAGAAAAAGGAATGTGATCCTGCAGTCAGAATATAGAGTGCTAGGTGGAGAATTAGCCAGCAGCACCTCAAAATTAATTGTCTTTTAGGTTTTCCACAATTGAGTGAGGAAATAGTTCAGGATAAAACAATTAATTGGATGACTAAACAGTTGTTGCTTGGGACATTTGGACCATCTTCTGTGAAGGATGGTTTGAAACTGAACAGAATGGAGTTCCTTGTTGGTATTTGGCTCGAGTTTTTGGGAAAGGTTTAAACAAATTTGTATGGGAACGTGGACATAATATCAGAGAGGGATACCAAGGTACACTGGGAAAAGAGTAAGTAAATTATTGAGGTTTGAGTATGGGCAATGTAATAAAATCTAAATCAGAGGGTAGAATTGTCTTGGCTCATCCAAAGCAATCAGAAGGGCAAGTTGGGGAATGTAATTGGACATGAGGTCAAAGTTCTGCTTCTTGAAGGTGGGATGAAATTTTGCTCGGATTTTCTTGGAAACTTTCAGGCATCTTCCAAACCTTTGTTGTAACGGACTGTTTTGTATTCATTAGCATTTCGCAGATATTCATTAATATCTCAGCTCAGTGAAATAATGTTTCTGTGTATAATTTTGCAAGCCAGAAACAGGAAATGCATAACTATACATTTCAGGCATCCGCCTGGATCCTCCAAACTTTAGTGAGTATAAATCGCATCACTAGCTTTGAGCTTCTTGAGCAACACATTAACCTGGACTTGCACAAGGTATCAGCTCATGAGAAGTCTCAGTCATATATAGTCTGCCTTCCTGTGTTAAATACTAGCATCATTAGAAGTGTAAGCTGACTGAGCCCACTCGCCTACACAAGTGAGGCAGTCACACCAGCTGATTCCAGCACACATGACTGCGACAAGCCAGTGGGAATTAACAGTGGATAGAAAGGTGGGCTAGTTGGAAAGGAAAGGTAGGGAATGGAATTTAAAGAGTGTGTTTGTTGGGGGTACAGGAAGACCATAAGACTATAAGAAATAGGAGTGGAACTAAGGCCATTCAGCCCATCGAGTCCACTCCACCATTCAATCATGGCTGATGGGCATTTCAACTCCACTTGCCCGCACTCTCCCAATATCCCTGGATTCCTTGTGAGATTAAGAATTTATCAAATCTCTGCCTTGAAGACAAAGGATCCTGGAGAATAGAGAGAGCAAACTGAGATAGGAGTAATGGAGACAAGCTAGGCTGGAGTAAGGCTGGGTAATACAGTCCACTGCAGAGGCAGCACAAGACCAGTGAATGCAAAGGAGCCAGGTAAAAGATCAACAGGACAAAGCTTTTAGAGAGGTGGTCACAGCAGGGGTTAGAGAGTACTATTGCCCCCTCCAACTCCATCATAATTTAGTTCCCTCCCTCTTTCCCTCCCATCCCCTATTGTTTGTGGTTGTTGCACTGCCCCTGCTGAGCAGTGGCTGTAGTCGGATTATTGCTCCATGGGTGATAGGGGTGATTGAATTGTAGTTTATCGATAAAAGATAGGCTGGGTATGGGGAATGTGACCAGGATAAGAGCAGGAAAATGCAGGCGAATAATGAAAAGACCGACAGTCATGGAGGAGATTTAAGGACAGAGGGAAGGAGAATAGAAGGGGGCAGTGTATTCTAAAGGAGAAGGGTGAAAGGTAAAAAAGTCAAAAGAGAAGAAGTTAACCATCACCACCTTTATCAGCTTTTCCAAAGCAAGAACTATCAGAGGATGCTCAGTGTAAAAGAGGGACTCCCAGATCTGCATCAGGCTGATTGAGTGCCAGGCATCTCTACCAGATGTCACATGAGCTACGAATGTTACATCATTGCAGCTCCCAGTGTCTCATCAGTTGCACTGGAGTGCTATTGACTCCCACTCATCTTTCAAGGTTCACACTTAAAACATAGAAGGAGACATAATGCTCAACAGCTCATACACCACCAGCTCATTGACTTTCATCAAAACTCAGAACATGTGCATCTTTTCATGTGCTTTCAGTGAATGGTAAGAATATGAAATTCAATACAACATGGTGTGGATGAGGCAAATAATAAATGCATTTAGGTGAAAGCTAGGCAAGTACATGAAAGCAAACAGAGGAGAATGAGATGAATTAAGATGAGAGGAAGTTTTTGTGTGTTACATAAACAGCAACTTGTATCCATTGGGTTGGATAGCCTACTTCTGTATTTTACATTTATGCAAAGTAAATCTCAGTAATGCTCGGAGGAGCTTCAGGAAGTAGCTCTGAGCACACTGGTCAGCAATCATCTTTGACAATGCCTATCTGTCTCCAGTGAAAAAGGTCAATACAAGCCTGTTAGATCATAGAAACTACAAGATGGGGGCTTGTTTGGAAAATAACACAGAGGCCAGTATCCCATCACCAAATCACCTTTTATTTACAAATAGTGTAGTATTTGACACTAGTCCAGCTTCCACAGAATCAGTTCTCAGATTGAACAGAACCTTTGACATTCCTGTTTATAATATTTTATTAAACAAATTACAAAACTATTTATAAAAACAGTTAACATTTACAGCTGTATACAACAGCAATTTTACAAGGGAGAGGAGCAGCAAAGCCAGGCCCCAAACCCTACTGTTCAACCAGTTTACAGGGAGAGGAGGACAAACCTCAAATCCCAGTTTCACATATGAAAAGACAGCAACAATGACATTTGTACATAAAAGAACAATCCAGTTACATTAAAAAAATGCATACAATACAGATCCAGCAAGCCCCCGTCCCTCCCACCTTCCGACCACTAAGGCAGCCCGCCCCTAACCACCTTCCGGCTCTCGGTCCACCTGATGCCCCTTCCAGTTCTTGGTCCGCCCTGACCCACCTTTCGTCCACCTCTAGGACAGCCCACCCCAGTACCCACCCAGGGTGACAGCAGTCAGAACGGCCTACCCACCTTCTGGTTTCACTAACCACCCTCAGCACCTTTCAACCACCTCTGGGGCAGCCTGCCCCGGTACCTGCCCGGGGTGACAGCGCTGAGGACGGCTACCTGCCTTCTGTCTCTCGGTCTGCCCCTACATACCATTGGACTCTCACTCACCCCGATGCGCCATCCAGCCAGTGGGCTATCCTGGCACGCCTTCCGGACACCTCTAGGACAGCCCATCCCCTTTCCCTGGGACGACAGAGTGCAGGGTAGCCCACAAGCCTTCCGGATCTCAGCCCGCCCCTACGTGCCTTCAGGCTCTCGGCTGCACTGACACACCTTCCGACCACCTCTAGGACAGCCCGTCCCAATCACCCCTTCTCAGGACAACAGTGTTCAGAACAGCCTACCCACTATCCCGCTCTCGGGGCAACTGGCATCAGGGTGGCCTACCCACCCTCCGGCTCTCAGGGTGGCAGGTTTCAGGACAACCCATGAGCCTCCCAGCTCTCAGTGAGGTCTGCCAGACCCAGGGACACAAGATAGTGCAGGTGATAGACCCAGGAAACACCACAATACACAGTTAATTACCAAAAAACAGAGTCCTTTCTGGGACACAGTCCAAATCTATAGAGTCTTCAAAATATAGAGTCCATTCCCAGGTGCATGGTCCAAAATGGAGTCCACTCCAAACTGCAGTGTCCACTCCTGAAGGCAGCAAATGCACACAGCTGTTCAGTCTCCATGGAGTCCTGGCCCAGCCTTGGAAAACCAGGCCCACTCACAGGAACACAGTACATTGTACAGGTGCAGTTAACTCACAGGGGTTTGGTCCACTCCTGAAGGCAAGTTCTCCTCCAAAACTCCAGGATACAGCAAGTGCTCACCTCCCAGCACACACACAGGTGTTCAATCTTAGGAGGCCCAGTCCCAGGGCTAGGCCTCCCCACAGGAACAGCTCCTCTGGTAAAATGTATGTCTTCAATAAAGGCTCAGTCCAAACACCAATAAAAAGTGAAGACACATACAAAAAACAAAGAAAACTAGAGTCCAAGGGCTAAGCCCAACCATAAAATTAACATTATCCTTTTCTCAAAAAGAGTGCAAAGAAAAAAAAGAGTAACACAGGCTGTACCCAGCCAGTGAAACAACAACCCCCTAATGAGTTACACTTGAAACACATTATGTGCATCAGGAGTTTAACAATCAGTCCTCACTAAAAGGAGTGCCAGTTAAAAAACTGGCTCAATAATTCAGCCAGTTCAGGAATCAGGTTTCCACCCCAGAAAAAAGGAGCCAAAACCAACTGTAACAGTAACATACTGACTGTAACACCAGCCAGCACAGAATCAATCCCCTAAACTGAGGAGACTCTGAATCGCCTGTTTATTTTTTAAATTTTTTTTATATTTTATTTTTTTTCTTTAACCCCCACACACACTGCCACCTAACTGCGGTAGTGCTTATTTTTTCCCCAGCACCCATGTTGTGTGGGAATCCCCTGTTTATTTTATTTTTCTTTTGACAAACACTGCCTTTCACATCAAAGGGCAGTGCTGTGTGATCAAAACAGTGAAGGGGAGGGTAGGGACTAAATCAAAATAGAGTTGGAGGGAGAAATGATGCACTCCACTCCCTGCGGCGCCCACCTCTCCCTGAACAACTCCAGGGTGTTGGTCGACACCGCGTGCTCTTTCTTCAAGGACACCCAGGCTCTAATGTAAAATCGCCTGTTTATTTTTTTTTTCTTTTTAGAATTGACACACTCACTACTGTTTTTTTTTTCCTTTTTCTTATTTATTAACCCCCACACTACCACCTAAGTGCGGTAGTGCTTATTTTTTTCCCCAGCACCCATGGTGTGTGTGTGAGGTGTGAGACACAGTGAAAGACACAAAGTGCACGAATCTTTATTCAAATTCCACCACCAGGAAGATAGGAAAACACCCGAGTGGCCAGTGACAAACACTGCCCTTCACATCAAAGGGCAGTGCTGTGTGATCAAAACAGTGAAGGGGAGGGTAGGGACTAAATCAAAATAGAGTTGGAGGGAGAAATGATGCACTCCACTCCCTGCGGCGCCCACCTCTCCCTGAACAACTCCAGGGTGTTGGTGGACAACGCGTGCTCCTTCTCCAAGGACACCCGGGCTCTAACGTAAAATTGCCTGTTTATTTTTTTATTTCCTTTCTTTTTATCAAAACAGTGAAGGGGAGGGTAGGGACTAAATCAAAATAGAGCACATTCCAATTTAATTTTTTTCTTTTTTTTCCTTTTTTAATCCCTTGTTTCTTTTTTTTCTTTTTTTTTCTTTTTTTTTCCCCCTTTATCCCCACACTACCACCTAAGGGCGGTAGTGCTTATTTTTTTTCCAGCACCCATGGTGTGTGTGTGTATACATGTGAGACAGTGAAAGACACAAAGTGCACGAATCTTTATTCAAATTCCACCACCAGGAAGATAGGAAAACACCCGGGTGGCCAGTGACAAACACTGCCCTTCACATCAAAGGACAGTGCTGTGTGATCAACAACAGTGAAGGGGAGGGTAGGGACTAAATCAAAATAGAGTTGGAGGGAGAAATGATGCACTCCACTCCCTGCGGCGCCCACCTCTCCCTGAACAACTCCAGGGTGTTGGTCGACACCGTGTGCTCCTTCTCCAAGGACACCCAGGCTCTAACGTAAAATCGCCTTTTTTTTTAATAAACATTCCTGTTTTTTTTTAATTTTAACCCCCACTCTACCACCTAAGTGCGGTAGTGCTTATTTTATCCCCAGCACCCATGGTGTCTGTGTATACGTGTGAGACACAGTGAAAGACACAAAGTGCACGAATCTTTATTCAAATTCCACCACCAGGAAGATAGGAAAACAGGCAGGTGGCCAGTGACAAACACTGCCCTTCACATCAAAGGACAGTGCTGTGTGATCAAAACAGTGAGGGGGAGGGTAGGGACTAAATCAAAATAGAGTTGGAGGGAGAAATGATGCACTCCACTCCCTGCGGCACCCACCTCTCCCTGAACAACTCCAGGGTGTTGGTGGACACCGCGTGCTCCTTCTCCAAGGACACCCGGGCTCTAACGTAAAATCGCCTGTTTATTTTTTTATTTCCTTTCTTTTTATCAAAACAGTGAAGGGGAGGGTAGGGACTAAATCAAAATAGAGCACATTCCTATTTAATTTTTTTCTTTTTTTTCCTTTTTTAATCCCTTGTTTCTTTTTTTTTCTTTTTTCTAATTTTTTTTTTCCCCCTTTATCCCCACACTATCACCTAAGGGCGGTAGTGCTTATTTATTTTCCAGCACCCATGGTGTGTGTGTATACATGTGAGACAGTGAAAGACACAAAGTGCACGAATCTTTATTCAAATTCCACTACCAGGAAGATAGGAAAACACCCGGGTGGCCAGTGACAAACACTGCCCTTCACTCTTATTTATTTATTTTTTTCTTTTTGTCCCCACACTACCACCTAAGTGCGGTAGTCCTTATTTTTTCCCCAGCACCATGGTGTGTGTGTGTGCAGGTGTGAGACACAGTGAGAGACACAAGGTGCACGAATCTTTATTCAATTTCCACCACCAGGAAGATAGGAAAAAACCCGGCTGGCCAGTGACAAACACTGCCCTTCACATCAAAGGGCAGTGCTGTGTGATCAAAACAGTGAAAGGGAGGGGAGGGACTAAATCAAAATAGAGTAGCAGGGAGAAATGATGCACTCCACTCCCTGCGGCACCCACCTCTCCCTGAACAACTCCAGGGTGTTGGTCGACACCGCGCGCTCCTTCTCCAAGGACACCCGGGCTCTAACGTAAAATCGCCTGTTTATTTTTTTTTCGGAAGGGGAAATGACACTCCTTTTTATTTTTTTTTCCTTTCTTTTTTTTCTTTTCTTCTTTTCTCCTGTTTGTTTTTTCTTTTTTTAATCCTAAACTCCTGTTTATCTTTTTTTTTCTTTCTTTTTTAACCCCCACACTACCACCTAAGTGCGGTAGTGCTTATTTTTTTCCCCAGCACCCATGGTGTGTGTGTGTGCAGGTGTGAGACACAGTGAAAGACGCAAAGTGCACAAATCTTTATTCAAATTCCACCACCAAGAAGATAGGAAAACACCCGAGTGGCCAGTGACAAACACTGCCCTTCACATCAAAGGGCAGTGCTGTGTGATCAGAACAGTGAGGGGCAGGGTAGGGACTAAATCAAAATAGAATTGGAGGGAGAAATTATGCACTTCACTCCCTGCGGCGCCCACCTCTCCCTGAACAACTCCAGGGTGTTGGTCGACACCGCGTGCTCCTTCTTCAAGGACACCCGGGCTCTAACGTAAAATCGCCTGTTTATTTTCTTTTTGTCTTTTTCTTCTTTATATTCTTTCTTTTTTTTTCTTGTTTTTTTTCTATTTTCTTTTTCTCTTTTGATTATATTTTCTATAATTTAACCCCCACACTACCGCCTAACTGCAGTAGTGCTTATTTTTTCCCCAGCACCCATGGTGTGTGTGTGTGTGCAGGTGTGAGACACAGTGAAAGACACAAAGTGCACGAATCTTTATTCAAATTCCACCACCAGGAAGAAAGGAAAATACCCAGGTGGCCAGTGACAAACACTGACCTTCACATCAAAGGGCAATGCTGTGTCATCAAAACAGTGAAGGGGAGGGTAATAATCTGTTTATTTTTTTTTCTCCTGGTTACTTTTTTTTGTCGAATCAATCTCCTGGTTATATTCTTTTATAATTTAACCCCAACATCCCACCTAAGTGCGCTAGTGCTTATTTTTTCCCCAGCACCCATGGTGTGTGTGTATACGTGTGAGACACAGTGAAAGACACAAAGTGCACGAATCTTTATTCAAATTCCACCACCAGGAAGATAGGAAAACACCCGAGTGGCCAGTGACAAACACTACCCTTCACATCAAAGGACAGTGCTGTGTGATCAACAACAGTGAAGGGGAGGGTAGGGACTAAATCAAAATAGAGTTGGAGGGAGAAATAAGACCATAAGACCATAAGACATAGGAGTGGAAGTAAGGCCATTCGGCCCATCGAGTCCACTCCGCCATTCAATCATGGCTGATGCGCATTTCAGCTCCACTTACCAGCGTTCTCCCCGTAGCCCTTAATTCCTCTAGACAACAAGAATCTATCAATCTCGGCCTTGAAGACATTTAGCGTCCTGGCTTCCACTGCACTCCGTGGCAATGAATTCCACAGGCCCACCACTCTCTGGCTGAAGAAATGTCTCCGCATTTCTGTTCTGAAATGACCCCCTCTAATTCTAAGGCTGTGTCCACGGGTCCTAGTCTCCTCGTCTAACTGAAACAATTTCCTAGCATCCACCTTTTCCAAGCCATGTATTATTTTGTACGTCTCTATTAAGTCTCCCCTCAATCTTCTAAACTCCAACGAATACAATCCCAGTATCCTCAGCCGTTCCTCATATGTTAGACCTGTCATTCCAGGGATCATCCGTGTGAATCTCCGCTGGACACGTTCCAGTGCCAGTATGTCCTTCCTGAGGTGTGGGGACCAAAACTGGACACAGTACTCCAAATGGGGCCTAACCAGAGCTTTATAAAGTCTTAGTAGTACATCTCTGTTTTTGTATTCCAACCCTCTTGAGATAAGAGACAACATTGCATTCGCTTTCTTAATCACGGACTCAACCTGCATGTTTACCTTTAGAGAATCCTCGACTAGCACTCCCAGATCCCTTTGTGCTTTGGCTTTATTAATTTTCTCACCATTTAGAAAGTAGTCTATGCTTTTATTCTTTTTGCCAAAGTGCAAGACCTCGCACTTGCTCACATTAAATTCCATCAGCCATTTCCTGGACCACTCTCCCAACCTGTCTAGATCCTTCTGTAGCCTCCCCACTTCCTCAGTACTACCTGCCTGTCCACCTAACTTCGTATCATCGGCAAACTTCGCTAGAATGCCCCCGGTTCCCTCATCCAAATCATTAATATATAATGCGAACAGCTGTGGCCCCAGCACCGAACCCTGCGGGACACCGCTCGTCACCGGCTACCATTCTGAAAAAGAACCTTTTATCCCAACTCTCTGCCTTCTGTTAGACAGCCAATCCTCAATCCATCCCAGCAGCTCACCTCGAACACCATGGGCCCTCACCTTGCTCAGCAGCCTCCCGTGTGGCACCTTATCAAATGCCTTTTGAAAGTCTAGATAGACCACATCCACTGGGTTTCCCTGGTCTAACCTACTTGTTACCTCTTCAAAAAATTCCAACAGGTTTGTCAGGCATGACCTCCCTTTACTAAATCCATGTTGACTTGTTCTAATCAGACTCTGCTCTTCCAAGAATTTAGAAACCTCATCCTTAATGATGGATTCTAGAATTTTACCAACAACCGAGGTTAAGCTGATTGGCCTATAATTTTCCATCTTTTGTCTTGATCCTTTCTTGAACAAGGGGGTTACAACAGCCATCTTCCAATCATCCGGGACCTTTCCTGACTCCAGTGACTCTTGAAAGATCTCAACCAATGCCTCTGCTATTTCCTCAGCAACCTCTCTCAGACCTCTAGGGTGTATCCCATCGGGGCCAGGAGATTTATCAATTTTAAGACTTTTTAACTTTTCTAGCACTATCTCTTTCGTAATGGCAACCATACTCAACTCAGCCCCGTGACACCCTTTAATTTTTGGGATATTACTCATGTCTTCCACTGTGAATACTGACGCAAAGTACTTGTTAAGTTCTCCTGCTATTTCCTTAAAATTTTCCTTAAACACAAAGTGCACAAATCTTTATTCAAATTCCACCACCGGGAAGATAGGAAAACACCCGGGTGGCCAGTGACAAACACTGCCCTTCACATCAAAGGACAGTGCTGTGTGATCAAAACAGTGAGGGGGAGGGTAGGGACTAAATCAAAATAGAGTTGGAGGGAGAAATGATGCACTCCACTCCCTGCGGCGCCCACCTCTCCCTGAACAACTCCAGGGTGTTGGACGACACCGCGTGCTCCTTCTCCAAGGACACCCGGGCTCTAACCTAAACTCGCCTGTTTATATTTTTTTTTTTCTTTTTTTTTTCACCTAAGTGTGGTAATGCTTATTTTTTGTCACCCCTTTTATTTTATTATTATTTTTTTTTAACCCCCACACTACCGCCTAAGTGCGGTAGTGCTTATTTTATCCCCAGCACCCATGGTGTGTGTGTGCAGGTGTGAGACACAGTGAAAGACACAAAGTGCACCAATCTTTATTCAATTTCCAACACCAGGAAGATAGGAAAACACCCGAGTGGCCAGTGACAAACACTGCCCTTCACATCAAAGGGCAGTGCTGTGTGATCAAAACAGTGAAGGGGAGGGTAGGGACTAAATCAAAATAGAATTGGAGGGAGAAATAATGCACTCCACTCCCTGCGGCGCCCACCTCTCCCTGAACAACTCCAGGGTGTTGGTCGACACCGCGTGCTCCTTCTCCAAGGACACCCGGGCTCTAACCTAAAATCGCCTGTTTATTTTTTTTTAAATTTAATCCCCACACTACCACCTAAATGCGGTAGTGCTTATTTTATCCCCAGCACCCATGGTGTGTGTGTGCAGGGGTGAGACACAGTGAAAGACACAAAGTGCACGAATCTTTATTCAATTTCCACCACCAGGAAGATAGGAAAACACCCGGGTGGCCAGTGACAAACACTGCCCTTCACAGCAAGGGACAGTGCTGTGTGATCAAAACAGTGAAGGGGAGGGTAGGGACTAAATCAAAATAGAATTGGAGGGAGAAATAATGCACTCCACTCCCTGCGGCGCCCACCTCTCCCTGAACAACTCCAGGGTGTTGGTCGACACCGCGTGCTCCTTCTCCAAGGACACCCGGGCTCTAACCTAAAATCGCCTGTTTATTTATTTTTTTTTTCTCTTTCTTTTTTTTCTTTTTTTTTCTTTTTTTTTTCCACCACCAGGAAGATAGGAAAACACCCGGGTGGCCAGTGACAAACACTGCCCTTCACATCAAAGGGCAGTGACACTTCCCTTTTTTTAATTTTTTTTTTTTTTCTCTTTTTTCAAGGGCCGGTGCCTTTTCCCCAGAGAGACCGGGGGGGGATTTATTTATTTATTTTATTTTTTTTCCCACCCTACCACCTAAGTGCGGTAGTGCTTATTTTATCCCCAGCACCCATGGTGTGTGTGTGCAGGTGTGAGACTCAGTGAAAGACACAAAGTGCACGAATCTTTTATTCAATTTCCACCACCAGGAAGATAGGAAAACACCCGGGTGGCCAGTGACAAGCACTGCCCTTCACATCAAAGGGCGGTGCTGTGTGATCAAAACAGTGAAGGGGAGGGTAGGGACTAAATCAAAATAGAATTGGAGGGAGAAATAATGCACTCCACTCCCTGCGGCGCCCACCTCTCCCTGAACAACTCCAGGGTGTTGGTCGACACCGCGTGCTCCTTCTCCAAGGACACCCGGGCTCTAACCTAAAATCGCCTGTTTATATCTGGCAGCCAGGGCTCCCTGATTGGACCAGGTTAACAGCCCAATCAGGGAACTCATACTCAAGGAGATCCATCTCGTTGACCTCATGATAATCACTACAGTTTGGTGTGTAACAGGTTAATTCCTCACTACTGTTTGTAATTTAATTGATATAAAAGTGATTGTCAGATGTTCAAAATCTAAATGGCCTAAAGAAATTCTTTGACCTCTCCTCTTTTGAAAAGTACATATTATAGAAAATTGTCATTTATTAAAGGTTATAGACACTAAGAGAATTCTGCATGCACAATGCCTCAGGCAGCATGCGCCTAGAATTAATATGAGTTCTGCAACCATCAGTAATACAAGAGGCTGAATGTATTGTTCTTATTGATATTTCGTTTCAACTTGAAATAGGCTTGATCAGCTTCACATCATGTTACTTAATTTAAAAATTCCACTGCATCAAGTATCTGTTGACATTTTTTTTGGCTTTCCATTTTGTCTAGAATATTACTGTTAACTGTTGCAGATTCAATGGAAAATTATTCCAAGTTCCAATTAATCACCTTTGATCTATTCAATAATTGGCTGTTTTAACTCCCTGGATTCTATAAGATGTATTCCTCCATAAATATGAAATGTACGAATTGACGAGATGAAATTGGCAAAGAAGCACAGAGGCACATAGACATTCAATTAGTGCCTAGTAAAACACAAACAGCATAAATAACATGCATTTACATAACATTTCTGAGATAACTTCTCTCACAGGAGTATAATTAGACAGCCTGAATGTGTACAGCTGAAGAAGCTTGACACCATCCAAGACAAAGCAAGCCACATGAGTAGCACCCAACCACTACATTAAACATTCACCCTATTTGACCACAGGCACACTGTGGCCACAGTGTATATCATGTAATAGATACAATACAGTAACTCACCAAGACTCCTATGACAAGCACCTTCCAAACCTGCAACCTCTACCACCCAGGAGAGTGAAGGATGTCACCGCTGTCCCTTGATTTGAGTATGCAGCTACGCAGGGTCACAAGCTTTCGACATGTCTTTACATGTGATTGAGCAGGCCACTGCTTGACCCACAGGTCCCGAAAGGAAAGGGATCTGGAGTACAGGATTTGCTTCCTTTCCTTCTCCATCACTATTCCGCCTCGTCAGTCCGATGACATGACTCAAAACCTGATGCAGCTTGATAGACAGGCTGTCCTTATTCTGAATGAACTGATAGAAAGCTCTTCGCATTCAGTAATGTCAATGCTGCCTATGCTTTCAGGAGAGCTTCAGAGTCTCCCACAATTCATTTGTCCTCTCCTGGAAGGATGATCATTTGACAGTTGAGAATCAGGACCTGGCGTGAAAGATACTTTGCAGCCATCTGGGCACAGTGACTAGCACATGGAGGCCAATTTCACTGGAATTTCACATGAATTCTTGCAGAACTGATTTCAGAAAGGACAATAGCATTTGTTGGATGGTACTCTCATTGAATCTGATAGATACAGCAGAGGTAATGCTGTGGAATTTCTTTAATGCTCTTATTTGTCACTAATGCACAATCCTACAGTACAGTTGACAACTGCTCTGTGCACCAGAACTCAACTGAGGAGATCTTTTTTGTCAATCACTCACTTCCATTATTTGTGGAAGACTGAGGTGATGCATTTGGTCACCTTGTTGGATGTTGACCTTTTGAACAAGGTGGCTGCCATGTTATGGGATGTACTCAGCAAGTACCATACTTCATCCTTCAACATACATGGGAAGTGGAAGGTGGTCAGTTTAGTTTTGCTATAAAAGCTATTGAAATTGAAGTATTTAACGCTGACACAACATCTTTGTTGGAATGAATGGCCTTTGTCAGGTGCATTGTAAATATGGGAAGTAATACTGCATTTTTACTGTATTTAAAATTGCAGTACATGTAAATAGTTTAGTTTATTTTGTTTTATCTGCTTTTCCTTTGTGTAATAAACTTCTGTTTTGTTATTAAAACCAGATGTGCAGCATTCTGTGCTTGTGTTTCAGTGAAAAAAAACCCATTAAATAAAAAAGGAAACAAAATATAATCTATCAAAACAGATTTCAGTCTGATAGTTGACTTGTCCCACAGTAACTTTGGCTGGCATTACAGCAACTCTCACACTGATGGTGTTTTTGCCATAGATTCTACAACAGGGAACTTTAAACTGGTTTTATCAGCTGCCATTCTGGTTTCACAGCTGAAAAGTTGTTGAAAATGTTTCTTTCCATCCTTGATAGATGTTTTTGTCATCCCTGAGAAGGGAGACACAATTCTGTGAGGACCTCTGGGCCATGGAATAGCCATTCATGAAGTGCTTAAACAGGCTGATTTGCAACCTGTAAATATTTCCACAATCTGGATCAATGGTGCTGGAAGAGCACAGCAGTTCAGGCAGCATCGAGGAGCTTCAGCAAAATCGACGTTTCGGGCAAAAGCCCTTCCCTACTGCGAATATTTCCACAATGCCTAGCACGCATTTAGAGTGGGAGTGTCTCCTACACAGCCACAATTGCATGATTTCTGCAAGGCAACAACCTCTCCACATTAAAAAAAGTTCCATGCACATGTACTTGCCATGGGCTGGACTCTGTGGTCAGGATCCTCCTCATTTCAAGGGACAACCAAAAACAATAATACAGTAACTACAATAACGTCTATGTATAAAATTATGAGGACCATAGACAGCGTATACAAGAAGAAACATCTCTCCTTGGTGGACAAATCAATAACTGGAGACATAGATTTAAGATAAGGTTTAGAGGTGCGAGGAAATATATTTCACCTAAAGGGTGATAGGAATCTGGGGTCTCACTCCATGTAAGAGTGGTAGACAGAGAAACCATCATTACATGTAAAATTTATTCAGACATGCACTTCCAATGCCACAGGTTGTGGGCCAAGTGCCAGAAAATAGAGTTAGAATAGTTCGGTGGTTGGTTTTGACTGACACAGACTTAATGGGTCAAAAAGTCTATGCTTTAGACCTCTATGACTCTTAACACCAACATCCTGTGATCAAGGGGGACTTTGCCCATCTGATTTTGCTGTATAGGTTTCTCTGCTGTCTTCACAAAAGTTTTGCATGACATGATAGTCTACTTATTGCTGAAAGTCTCGAGCTTTTCTTCCCGTTGCATATTCTTTATCTTTTAGATTTATCTTTCGGCATCAGCATTTTGGAATACTATCTGATGAGTTGTAACCTTGAGTTGTTCCACCAGGCACTTAAGGTATTTTTCACTCAGGAGGTCACATATTTCAGCTTCATTTTCGTCAATCCAGTCCTGACAATGATGACACTCAAACACAATGGACTGGGTAGAGGAGTTTAGTGCAGCTAAGTAATTTAATTCCAGTGTTCTGGAACTATATTAGATGCATGATAATCTTCTGGATTGGTTGTGAGCTACCCTTGGAATTCTTCTTTTTTACTGAGCAGCATTAGGGCTCACATGTTGATCTTCCTCTTGGCGGTTTGGTATGAGATGGATGCTCAACACTGATTAACAGGTCTGAGATCTGTCCAGTAGGCACCAACCCCAATGGATTAAGTAATTCAGATATTATTTAGATCTTTGACCTGAACAATAACATAACCCAGGGACATTCCAGTTCTTTGGTCTAGGATGTATTACGTAACTTTTCATTGTCCTTCTCATGGAAAAGCATATTTGTCGTACTGAGGTTTTTAATGAAAATATTTCATCACTAGGAGGGCAGTATTTCCCAGTGGTTCCTTACCAAACATCCGAGCCATGGCCAAACCTGGAAATAAAGTCTTCCAGATAGATGATATTTTACTTTTTTCAGGATGGTAGTGAGGACTTCACGAAGGTCAGAGCAGACCTTTCCTTTAACAGTTTAATTGGAGCCAAGAATGAGTGCATGAGAACTGATGATGGTGGCATGTCGGTAAATATTGAGTCTTAGGTGAAATATCAGGAGTCTTTCATTTATGTAACTGGAGATTTCTGGCAGTGCATCTGAATCTTATGCAAGAGTCAGTGTCATTCTTTCCTTTCTAGTAGATGCTGTATGCCTGGCTTGTTTCTTCAGCACCCTCCCCGGGAGGGTGAGTCTTACTTAGGGTAGTGACGTCAATTTTAGACTCTTAATAGCAAATCTGAAATTGCTATCAGACGCCTTTCTGACCATCACTCTGGAGATTATCACGTGTTCTGACATTCCAAGTTGTAATATTTAAAGTTTTTTTTGACCACCAAGAAAATAATCTCACAGTGCGTGGTGCCTCAGCCAGGAGAAATAAACAAAGCCAAGCAAAATAATAGCACAAGGCAAATGGAAGCACTATCCCTCCATCCTCATTTGGAAATATATCACCATTCCTTCATTATTGCTGGCAAAATAGAACTTAGTCCCTGAAAGCACATGGGTGTACCCAGAAAACACGGACTGCAACAATTCAAGAATGTAACTTATCACATCATCTGAAATGCTATTAGTTCAGCGATGTCAATGTTGGTTTTGTCAGTGTTGCCTATGTGTGGGAGCATTTAAAAAAAAAACTGCCACTGAGACTTTTCTTCATTAAATTTAATGGATGTGGGAAGTTGCTATGGTAGTTTATATGTGCTTTCTTTAGGTATGGCAAGATTATTTTAAGGCATAATTCAAATTGCATATTATTCTATATTGAGAGGCTATGAAACTTTAAGAAGGAAAAAGCAAAGAAATTGAAGAAAAACAATGCCATAATGTAATTGATATCAAAGTAGTCATGTTTTAATCTTTCACAAAAAGTAATGTCAAAAATTTTGACTTCAATTGTGCATGACAACAGTTACCTTACAAGCTGAACTGCTTGAGTCTAACAAAATGCAGGGCTATTTTTGGTAAAATGGAATTGAATGTTTTTTCAACTTTTACACAATAAATTAAAATTCATTTTTTGACATTTTTGTTAGGTCGGCTGTTGAATTATTGTTAACAATTCTTATTTTAGATGTTCCATGATCAATTGGTTCTTTTTTGTCATTCCTAATGGATCACATTCTTGGTAAATGCATATTTCCTGGTGATTTTATTGGCAAGTCATTAATTGCGATGAAACATGGGCATTACTCTTGGTTTTCACTGAAAGAAGATCTTAACCAATTGAGGCCTGGTGTGAGACTTGAATGACAGAGCAAGCTGAGTGACCTGAATGCCCTTGTCTCACTCCTATGGTCTTATGTTGTTAATTGAAGGTCCAAATCTCTTTGAAGGAAACAGCTTTATTTGCATGTGCACAGAGAATCAGTTCTTGTGGAGTAGACCGCTGAGGAGAAAATAAAGTTGCACAGTGGAGCACGGACACAGACTTAACAGCTGTAAATTATTACCCTTTTTTACACAGAGGGTGATTCTTTACACAGAGGGTGATCAACAGCTGGAACGGGTTGCCAGGAAGGAAGACCGAGGTCAGAACACTGGATTTGTTTCAGTAACATCCCGATGCTGTAATGTGATGATGGTAGGGTAGGTGCTCTGAGAAATGGTTCTACTTCCTCCAAACCTACCTTGTATGATGATTATTATGGGTGTTATAAGTAAACACACCTTCCCTAATGAGAGGTGATTCAGAAGAATGCTGTATTTTTTATTGTTTAGTCAGTCGTAGGCCAATCCAGATCATGGTATAAAGTGGTGAACCTTTATAGGGTTATACACTTATATTTTTTTCTTAATATTAGCAAATGCAGAAAAGTGTAGCCTGAATGTTGGCTACAGCAGGAGAAAATAATGAATTAATAAAAGAATTCCAGTTAGAAGCAATTTCCTTTAAAGCCCATATATAATAATATTATACAGAAAGATATACAAATCTCAGATCATCTTGAATACCAGTCTACAATGATAATGCATCATTCCTCACCAGTAGACTAATTTCAAATTATTCTATTTGTTCAAAGATAATGTGTATGAAATTTATAATAAAAGGATATTTGCACTGAAAATGAAAAATCTAACAATGGCGTTTTGCAACCTTATAAATGGTGATCATTTAAACTGCAACAAAAAATACATCTCTGAGATAGTACTGTGATGAATATGAGCTCTGAAATGGCATGAAATAAAATCCATCAAACATTAATAATGTATTTCTCAGCAGGCAGCCTACTGCTTCCTGATTTAACCATCCAGAAGTAATGCAGAGTTGGCAGCCAAATATCATCTTAGTTTTTTTGTTCAGTAAATTCCAGATACACAATTTTGCTCTGCAACATTCCAAAGGTATACAACTACATATGTGCAACTGCAAAATAACACAAAAAGTTATCATAAATGAAAAACTCCAACTTCTTGCAGTTTTATTTGCCTGTGCAAAACACACAGGATTACGAACAAGTTTACTCAGAGAAACGATAATGCCCACCTATGGATAACAGTGCAAATAATTACATTCATTGAATGAGTTCTGCAATAATCAAGCGCTTCTGATGAAGCGCTTTTGCCCGAAACGTCGATTTCACTGCTCCTTGAATGCTGCCTGAACTGCTGTGCTCTTCCAGCACCACTAATCCAGAATCTGGTTTCCAGCATCTGCAGTCATTGTTTTTACCTCAATAATCAAGCACCAACTACTGACCAATCAAAGTTTTGACCTTATCCATGCAAATCTCATTCATCCTGTCTAAGAGTTCTTCTAAACAATCCTTCTGTTCTTGTGTCATTAAGAGAAATTGAACTATTCAATACTTGTGGCTTTGAACAGGGCACTTTCACAACTGTAACTCTTTGATGTGTGAACACCATAAGTTACATTTGGAAATGATTAAATTTATGGCAGCAGGTAGCACCATAGGTGCTCAATACTGAGACGACTCAGCAGCTCGCCAACACATTAAAATACACTGCCGTTCACAAATATTGGCAAGTACATTCATGTGACACACTGGTAGTGGATTTTTTAATCGATTCTGCCTTCAGTAATATAGAGCTCATTGTGTTTGTTATTAACTGGAGTAATCATTGAGCTACTAAATTAACTAGGTGTCAGCTGTGTCTCAGTTGGTAGCACTCTCACCTCTGAGTCAGAGGGTTGGATTTGATCACAAAATTTAGACTGTCACTTCAATGTAGTCATGAGGGAGGGCTGCACACTCAGAGGTGTCATCTTTTGGTTGTCATGCTTTGTCCTTGTATCCTGGCCAACATCTATCCCTTAACTGGCATTACTAAAACAGATGATCTGGCCATTATCTTAATTCCATTTGTGGGTCCCAACTGTGCACAAATTAGCTGCCGTATTTCCTGCATTATAACAGAGACTACACTTCCAAAGTACATCAACAGCAGTAATGGGGGGTCCTGAGGTTGTGAATTACATGAAGAATTGCAAGTTTTTGAAAATTAATTTATTGTTAGAATATGGAGCAGGGCTGTGGAACTAAAATTAGGGTTGATTTTAATGGATTATTCTGTTGTGTATAAAAACATTGTCTCCCAAATTGAACCAATCGATTATAATTTTCGAAAACTTTTAATTTGGTTTCTAGCATTCATAACTGAGCAGTACAATTTTGTTGATTCATTCCTCATTCTGATGTCTGGCTTTTCCCAATCTGCTATTTACAAAGTATTTATAACTGGCTGCAATACAATATGATAAATGGCAATTAGGTTGTCATTATTAACAGATGTCTGAAATAAAACCATTCTTTAGAATGAGGTAAACTTCTCAATACAGAACAGACAATGATTTTTCAAAGAATATCCATAAGATGGAACAATCAACCAACATAGCTGCTTCCTTTCAATTGATATGCAATGGCTCAGTCAGAAATATCAACTAATAATATTTCTGCTTTGTGCGAAGAAGCTTCATTGTGTGTTCTGTATTTAGACTTTATTGATAACTGATCAAAGGTTTCTATGTTTTAAGAAACAAAGCAGCATATTACTGCTGCAACATAATTGAGCACTTAGCTCTGAACTAAAATGTCACTGGTTCAAGCCCTTTGACTGCCTGTCACTCAAGTTGTGTTGCTTTGGTTAAGTGCAATTTATCAATTTGAAACCAGGCAGCTCCAGAGCACACTATAAACCACGGGAAGAATGGGCATGCCTTTGCCTGAATCATTATTCATTTTGGTCTATTAACAAACAAGATCAGCCATGAAGTTGAATATGGACTGAGCTAATGGAATTTAGTGTCATAGACACAGTAGAATAAAGTTTAGCATCTACAAATGTCGAAGTATTAAAAATCTGCAATCCAATCCCAGCCAGTTTCCCATCTATTGACCTTTGCTCCCATGACTGAATTTGGCAATTTAAATATTTTAATGAGGCTTGGTAACCTCGAACTTACCCACTTTTCAGGTATTATGGTGGTCGCTGGCTAATGCAGTCCTCACAGGCCAGACAACTTAAGGGATGTGGGTCACACTCTGAAATAAGGGAAGCACCTTTATAACATGGCTTGGAGGGTGGCATGGTGGCTCAGCAGTTAGCACTGCTGCCTCACAGCACGAGGGTCCCAAGTTCGATTCCAGCCTCGGGCGACTGTCTGTGTGGAGTTTGCACATTCTCCCTGTGTCTGTCTGGGTTTCCTCCCAAGTCCAAAGATGTGCAGGTTAGGTGAATTGACCATGCTCAATTGCCCATGGTGCTAGGTGAATTAGTCAGGGGGAAATGGGTCTGGGTGGGTTACTCTTTGGAGGGTTGATGTGGACTGGTTGGGCTGAAGGGCCTGTTTCTGCACTGTAGGGAATCTAATCTACTGTATTTGACTATAACCCTCAAGCTCCCTGATAGATAGAGGGCCCTAGGGTTAGGAATTGTATATTGGATACTACAACTATAGCCATAAAATGGTGCAGCAGAAGTAGGTTATTCAGTCCAGCAAATCTACTGCATTATTCAATCTGATCATGACTGAGCTGATAATCCTCAACTCCACTTTCATGCCTCATCCCCCCCCAAAAACATGAATCCCTCATGGATTAAAAATCTGTTGGACATCAAGCAATTTCCTCTGTGGGATTGGACAACTGTTCACCCCCTCTACAGAACTGGGGATCAACATGCCTACGCACAACTCTGTGATTCTGTTAAAAAAAAATCAGACAATCAGAGGCTTGACATTCAGACATTCACAGGTCAGTAGGTGAAAATGCATCCATTGCAACAAACAACTTATTTGTTTTTTTTAAATTTTCTAATCAACCTGTTCAAAGGTGTCATCAGGTACTTCTGGAGTAGGTGGAAGTTTGAACCTAGGCTACCTGGTCCAGAGATAGGGGCACTACCACTGTGCCACAAGAGTCCTTGCATGTTCTATTTGTAAGGCAGGGAGCTTAAAAGAAAAAACATCCTTGAACAACTTTGCTTGGATGACACTGCACCTGAAGCACCACTATGTCAAAGAAACTTGTGAATGTTTTCATAAATTGCTCTAATTGAAGAAGCTCATTATCTTGATTGTGCCACAGAAAACCTCAGTTCACCATGGAACAGTCCCTAGGAATGTGCCTACTGAGATGAAGAAGATCAATCTCTGTAACATGAGACATTAATCACAAATGTGTTCTCCGTTTATTCTTCCAAGTGCTATCCTTGTGATCCACTCTACCACACATATTCCCATCTAAGATAGCAGGCAAGATCTTTCAGTCAAACCACTTGAATACAGCTCTTTGTGTAGTGAGTTAAGGTTTATACTTTATTTAGTTCATTCATTGGATAGTGGGGGCTGCTGCTAGGCCAGCATTTACTAGCTATCTCAAAGGGTAGGTAAGAGTCAATCACATTGCAAAACCAGGGAAGGATGGCATTTTTATTCCATAAAGCGTATTAGTGAACCAGATGGGTTTTTCCTGACAATTGACAACGGATTCATCTCCTAATTCCAGATTTTTATTGAATTCAAATTCCACCATCTGCCAAGGTGGGACTTGTTTGAAATCATGAGCTTTTGGAGCACTGCTCCTTTATCAGGTGAAATGTACTTCACCCGACGAAGGGGCAGCACTCTGAAAGCTTGAGATTTCAAATAAACCTTTTGGACTATAACCTGGTGTCAAATAACATTTGAGTTTATCCACCCCAGTCCAATACCAGCACCTCCACATCATGGCGGGATTTGAACCTTGGTCCCCAGAACGTTACCCTGTCCTCTGGATTAACAATCCAGCGATAATACCACTAGGCATTAACTCCCTCTCTTAGCTATTTTTCTAATAAAAAAGTCAGCAACCTGATTAGTTTTTTTTTAGATTAGATTACTTACAGTGTGGAAACAGGCCCTTCGGCCCAACAAGTCCACACCGACCCACCGAAGCGCAACTCACCCAGACCCATTCCCCTACATTTACCCCTTACCTAATACTACGGGCAATTTAGCATGGCCAATTCACCTGATCTGCACATTTTTGGACAGTGGGAGGAAACCGGAGCACCCGGAGGAAACCCACGCAGACACGGGGAGAATGTGTTCTGTTGTAGAATTTAACACATCCATTCAAAATGGTTGGATATTCTAGATTCAGCAAGTTATGGATTTGCAGAGTATTAAACGTGACATTTCGATGCCTGCTGTTTGATTGAAAATGCTATAGATGGTGTTGCACTCCCTCTTCATCACTGTTCACATGTTCCCAATGCAATTTGAATGGTCTAGAGGATGACCATTGTGTCCTATGACGAGTGAGGCAGCAGACAAGACTAATAAAGGGAAATGTTAAATTTATTTGGTGGGCCAGGAGGAGCAGGATTAATGTGGGTCACTTCTGCCTCCTTCTTCACAGCACCTTGGTGTTGCCTGCTCATTTCAATGATTGCCACATGCAACCAGCACTGACACTTACACAAAACAGCCTCTGCTGTAGCTTCAGACATTGCATAAATCTAGGTAGCAGTGGTTAAACCTAACCTGCACCCCCTAAGGTGAAAGTGCATAGTGGTTGGTGATGGTGCTGGCAGTCATGCAGGAAGTAAATCTGACCTGGGAAAGAGTGAGAAATGGCACACCACAGGAACATGTGTTTTCAATACACATTGTGTCAGCAAAACAAAGGAGCTGTTCATCAACTTCAGGAGTGTGGGACATGCCCCGTCCGAATCAATGGTGCTGAGGTGGAGGTGGTCAAGACCTTTAGGTACCTAGGGGTAAATATCACCAACAATCTGGCCTGGATCATCCATGTCGATGCTATAGTCAAGAAAGCACAACAATGCCTCTACTTCCTTAGAAAGTTAAGGAAATTCAGCATGTCCACAAAGACTCTTACCAATTTGATAGATGTCCCATAGAAAGCACCCTATCCAAATGCGACACAGCTTGGTATTGCAACTGCTCTTCCCAAGACTACAAGAAATTACAGAAAGTTGTGAATGCAGCCCAGTCCATCAGGAAAACCAGCCTTCCTTCCATTGAGGAGAAAGTGAACACTGCAGAAGCTGGAGACCAAAGTTAAGGGTGTGGTGCTGGAAAAGCACAACCAGTTTGGCAGCATCTAAGGAGCAAGAAAATTGACGCTATGGGCATAAGCCCTTCATCAGGAATGAGCCCATGCCTAATGCAGGGCTTATGCTTGAAACGCTGACCCTCCTGCTCCTCGGATGCTGCCTAACCGGCTGTGCTTTTTCAGCACTACACTCTCGACTCTTCCTTCCATTGACTCTGTCTACACTTCTTGTTGCTTTAGGAAAGCAGCCAACGTAATCAAAGACCCCTCCCACTCAATTATACTCTCTTCCACCCTCTTCTGTCCAGCAAAAGATATACAAGTTTGAAAACATGTACCGGTGTTGGATTGGAGTGGACAAAGTTAAAAATCACACAACACCAGGTTTTAGTCCAATAGGTTTATTTGGAAGCACTAGCTTTCAGAGCGCTGCTCCTTCATTAGCTACCTGATGATGGAGCAGCGCTCAAAAAGCTAGTGATTCCAAATAAACCTGTTGGACTATAACCTGGTGTGTTATTTTTATCTTTGTCCAACAGATTTAGGAACAGCTTCTTCTTTGCTGTTATCAGACTTAGGAACAGACCTCTCATATATTACAGTTGATCTTTCTTTGCACCTTTTCTGTAGCTGTAACACTATATTCTGCATTTTGTTCTATATCCCTGGTGTACATATGTAAGGTATCATTTGTCTGGTTAACATGTAAAGCAATACTTTTCACTATACATGGGACAATAATAAATCAAATAAACATTATAAGGGAGATGTGAAGGGAGAAGAGGTGTTGTGTATTTGCAGGGGCCCAGGAAGCCCTTCAGATATTAATCAACAGGCAGTGGAAGCAGATAACTGTGGTGGTCAATATCAGGGGACAAGGGATAGGATTGCAGTACTGCAAGAAGTTAAAGCAATATGCATGCTGTCAATGGCATGCTGTATGAGGCGATGGCTTCTTAAGGGCCTCATCCTGCCATCACTGTTACCTGCTGCTGAAGGAAGCCAAGCCTACATGAGAAACCCGGCAGCCTTAGCTGTGCAGCCTGGTATTAGGCATGAGGGTCAATCTCCTGTGCAGATCCTGGGTCTATCAAATGCACTGTCTCACAATCTCTATTCCACACACCTGTTTTTAACCCTCCTGAAGCCTATTAAACCTGGCCTGCTATCCCTTCATTCCCCCCATCCCTCTCAATGACACTCTTTACCCACTGCTCCTTAGTGTGGTGGGACTGCCTGTAGTTCTAGCAGCGGCTATTTTTACTGGATGACACCCAATTGGCCAGCAACACCAAAGTATACATCCTAATTCCAAGGGAGGGGTGGAAATCTTGCTTTAAAGATATTGATACTGTTCTCAGTATTAAGTTGTGACAGGGCAGCCATTGGGATCTTCGGCAGGATCCTCAGACATTTTAGCTGGGAGAGTGGGGACTGTGAAATCCCATAAACCGCAGGTGGTAGTAACAGTAAGACAGAAAGAAAATGACCCAGCAACAAGCCCATGAGTAGTCAATTATCAGTTTAACTAGTACAGCCGAGGAGTCATTCCAACTGCTGAGTAGGTGATCTGCTGCCAAAGAAGCACAAGATTGTTATGGCACAGAATGAGGCCATTGCTCCTGAACCAATCTTAGTACCCAGTGCCAATCTCCGGCCTTTTCCCCATATCCCTGCGCACCCTTTCCATCCAAGCAACCATCCAATGTCCCCTTCATTGCCCAGTTGAACCTGCTTTCACTACATTTACAGGCAGTGCACTCAACACGCTATCTACTCTGGTGTGAGAAAGCTTTTTCTCATATCACCGTTGGTTCATTTGCACATCACTTTAAATCTATGCCCTCCCATTCCTCTTTCTTTTGTGAGCGAGATATGATGGCATATTAGGATGGAGGATTAAGGTTAATATGGCACTGTTTGTTATATCAGTGTTATACAGTGATTGACGCGATGAGTAAACTGCTCTGCATACCTCTGTTCACTGTCCATAGACCAACACCCTCACCAACATGTTGTTGCCTCAAAAGTGCCGAAGGGAACTTGCAACACCCAAAAAGAGTTCAATTTCTTGCCTTTTGTATCATCCAAAGCGAGAAGTTTAAAAGCGCCTATGATAAATGTGTTCAAATTTATGAAAGGTTTTGATCTGTGAAATAGGAAATATATATTCTTTCCACCCGTCAGTAACTAATGGGCTTGAAGTTAAGATCACCATTGAAAGAAAGAAGGGGAGATTAAGATAAATGTTTTTATACAAAGGGGTTATTAAGGCATGGAATGACCTACTAAAAATAGTAATGGAAACAAAATCCATAACAGCTTTTAAAAGGGAAATAGATAAATATTTTGAAAAGAATATCATGAAAGGGCATGAAGAAAAGCTGGGGAAATGAGCTTAAGTGGATAGTTCTTTCAGAGGGGCCTCGCTGTGCACTATTTAAATCAAAGGCTCTTTAATTCTGTAAGAATTCTGCCTGCTAACTATTCATATGAGCCATGGATTGGCTTTGCCAGACTGTACCTTGTCAATTATTCTGTAAATGCTTTATTCATTCCGTAATGTCATCAGAATGGGCTGTCGGGAGTTACCTAAAGGGAAACTGTTTTAAGATCAAAGTGAAACTCTGAAGATAAATGTTATTGAACTGACGATTCTCACTCAGTTCTGTTTGTCTTACCATGATGTATGGTATGAATTAAGCTCCGTAGTGTATATTTATGTAATTCTTACAAAAATTGTATTCTGTTTTCAATCAGTCACGTTTTCTTTCTGGGAAGCGTGTCATTTCGAACACAATATTGAAAAGAATTCAAAAAGTCTTGTCAGAACTTTTGTTTGATTAACTCCTTATTAACTTGTTCCCAGACTTCGTGCTCCATCATACTATTCAATAGTGCGTCAAATTCTACTCATAAATAAACCGGCGAAGTAGTTTAGCCCATGACTACAAACTGGGGCATGAACTGCAATGGAAGCTAACAAATTGGACTTTGAGTGCTGAACATTACAAAGCATAAATGTGCTACAACTTGGATACAGTGGGTAAGAAAGCTTGTTGTTTGTAGTTGAAAAATACAATTAACTCACGAGAAACAGGCATGGGCATGGTTCATGCACATCACCGTTGGGCTGCAATCTCCTGTTCTGGAGGGTAAAGCAATCAGCCAATGTTTCCCCTCTTGAATTCCGTTTAGCTATGTGTATTTGAGAATCCATACGGGAAGGTGATGATAGCATCAAATTTTACAAAGACTCATAAGACCAGAAAAATTAGCCTAATCTTCCTCTCTCCACAGACGCTGCCTTACTTGTCGAGCACCTTACAGAACTTCCTGTTTTTGTTTCAGATCTCCAAATGTCTGGATCATTTTTGCTTTTCTTTTGGTTTAACTGTAATGAAGTTGGGTGCAAACATCCAGCTAAAATATTCTGTTTAAGCTGTCATATAAGAAATAGCCACTTTAGTAGAGTTGAATTCATTCTGTGTCATAGCTTCAGAACCAAAGCAAGGCTAGTTCCAACAGGCAGGTTATACCTGAGATCAAAATGGATTCTTTTCCCAGAAGACATGTCCTGCCTTGTTTAAAACTGATCCTTGATCCATGATCCAACATTTATATTGTAAAAACTCATTATTCGAATTACTCATTCTTCAATTCTCCCTCATGTGCTGAAACCTTGCAAAGCCTTCAGTTACCATCAGCTTTCTTATAGATTAGCTAAGACTTCAGTTTAATTTGGTTTTCAAGTAAACACTTCACCGACAAACATCACACAATAAGTTCTAAAAAGAGATTTCATTTCTTACATGAATTGACAATCAAAATAAATCATCCAAGCAACATTTAAGCAAACAATAAAACTAGATTTTCTTTTAACAATAGCTATCTTCCTTTGGATCTTTTAAAATGTCAAGCATGGGGTTTCCTTAGACATCTTCTTATTTGTGGAGAAGACTCCCCCCTTCCCACCCCCACCCCCAATGCCATTTCATCATGACAGACAAGCAACCTGTGCTGAGCTGCAGATTGAATGCATTGTCGTGTTTAGCTGAAATTGAGGCTCATTTTTGACACAGCCACTTTCAGTCAGCCAAAAGCTTGCTGAGAAAATTGTACTGTACACAGCATTAAAGTGATACAGATTGATTTATGTGGATCGGTGGGTTTCCTAGGTCTCAGTACCTGTTGCATTCTTGTACTTCTCACCATGGCAACCAAACTACTCAAGCCTAATATGGACTATTCAAAGTTAAACCTCTGCCTGATAACAAAAGCAGAAATTGCTGGAGAAACTCAGCCGGTCTACCAGCATCTGTGGAGAGGAAGCACAACTATCTCCTCATCACAACTATTCATCACAATTCTCCCTAACAAGCAAATGTTAGGATTTTGTGCTCTCCCAATGTAACGGTTTATAATTTTTAATATCTATCTAAATATGTCAAAGCAAACAGGATCACAAGAATAGAAGACAACAAAACCCAATGTCTTCTTCTCTGCATCTAATAAGACAACTAGAGGTATCTAATCCAGCTGTGTATGATATAAGTAAAACTAATCCAGTGAATGGCAAATTTAGGACTTACCTAAAGATGTTGTACACAAAAACAATAATCAACTTGTGGACTGGACTTCTGGGTATGGTAATGATGGCAGAACCTGCGAAAATAAATGGATGTGAGAATTGGCTGAGTGGTCTACTTTGCTCATGCCTATCTCGTGCTTCCTTGAACCATATTCAGGCTGGCTTGGTAATTTTAGATGAACACTGGCCATGCCTACATGCCTGAAGTGAATTGTATGCAAGTCCGCTTTTGGCGTGGAACCTTCTAAATGGAAGTGCTTGGAGATGAGGACATTACACAACATAGAAAATGTGCAAGCTGTGCTTCCAACTAGCAACACCCCACACAGAAAGCAGACCACAGTTTAAAAAGTACTCCTTTATTGTTAAACACTGGCTTTTGTTACATGGGTCTATTGACTGAACAAGTTTATCATGTCTGTTCCTCCTGGTCAGTAATTTATTCTTTTTTTAAAATTCACTAGCAGTACATGGGTGTCTTCATGGAGTAATAAGAAATTATTTTTGTTCCAGTCCCTAAAATGATAGATATTCTGACAACAGAAGCAAGGTCTTTGCCTGAAAAATCTGGATCATTGCTACACTCCCCAAAGGAAAAAAAAATGCTCAGAAAATAAAATCAATTGCCTGATGTACCCCCTTTAATGAAATACTGAATAATCCACATCTCGTCTCAATTCTTCTGGCCCTGACCTCAGCATGGAACATATGGGAGGTGTTCTACACAATTTCCTCTTTCCCAGATCTATCCATGATGCCACAGTAATGATATTACTGGACCACCCCTGTGAAACCACATTCCCACACACACTAACTCTTTGATATCAGGTTATGCTTGTCTACTGGAATTCAGTAATAACTATTGCCTCAGATTGCCCAGGTAAATAAGAATTGATGAAAGACTCTGTCTATTCTTAAGTGTTATCCCTTTTTCATAATTACATATAAAGTAGAGCCCCCCAAAGACATTTTGAAACAAGACTGTACAGTTACTCAATGCTACTATTAAGTCTATCCATGTGTCTATGAACAAACAGTCAAATTATCATATAACAAAAATTTCATGCTACAACATGTCGACACTTAGGAATCATAAAAATTGATTTAAAAATATCTAAATCAGCTTTACGTTCTTTCACAATCTGTTTCCATTCTGTGGATATACTAATGTTTACTGAGAAACGTAAAGAATAAGGTCTGATGCAGCACAGAACAAAAATGCTAGTCTTATCATCCAGCCCGTAGGTATAGCAACAGCAAGCTACACAGAAATCCTCTGCTTCCCATGAAGCTGATCCTTTCATACTGAGGCCCGATGGGTTTTCCACAGCAATTCAAATAGCAAAGCTCAATTATTAGCTCAGTCTGCATTTTCAGAGGTCAGGATGACATCTGCCTATATTCAACATCTCATATTCTTTTCCTATGAAAAACAATTAATGGCACATATTTCAGTCGGATATTTCCACTATTATATTTCCTGAACAGCTGGCTTACATAGCTTGGAATTCTTTTGCCATCGCGGTCATTACTGCTGTATCCAAATGATGCATTATTTTAATCATTTATGTGATGCTCAGAGGCAAACTCAGAAATGGCAAAGGATAGATGATGCTAGGTTGCAACCTAGGGCAGACAGCATTCTCTGAGTTCTTCTGTGAATGTCGGTTGTATTTTATGACAAATGCTCCAGGTTTCCATGAGAATCCTGTGCCTTTTTGTGGAAGTCAACCTACCTTCAGTAATCTTTTAAGGTGGTCTGGTTTGGATTGACGGAGGGCAATCTTGCCTTGGGGGAGGCTGTCCATCAGTTTCCCAGTGGAATTTTGCAGTGGTTCAGTGTTTAAGTGGGGATTAGAATCCTTTCCGGAGTGTAAGAAAGGCTGCTCAGCAAACTCTTGTCAGGATCAAGCGGAGACCCAGTGTCAGGAAGAACTGGATGCAGTGCTGTCTCCTGCCTTACATCTCACACCTAGAGTCACAGTCTGAGGATGTGCGTTAGGCCATTTAGGACTGAGATTAGGAGAAATTCTGTCACCCAGTGAATAGGGAGCCTTTGGAATTTACCACCACAGAAAACAGTTAAAACCAAAACATTGAGTATTTTCGTGAAGGCGTTGAATGCAATTCCTAAAGTTAAAGGATTCAAAGGGTATGGGAGAAAGGAGATTGAGTTGCACGATTGGTGATGATCATACTGAATGATTGAGCTGACTCAAAGGGCTAAATGGCCTACTCCTGCTTCTTTTACTATGTTTCTATGTTTATTTTTGACTTTGCTGACAAGCTCCCCCTGCCCACTCCCGCCCGTATGACCCTCTTCCAACGCCCCACTGAATTCTCATTCTCCTCAGTCCAGGGATCCCGTGATGATTCCTGGTAAAGTTCTTTCAGTACTACTAGCAGCAGTCACTGCTGTGGGTGTCACTACAGGCAATGCAGAGTTGTCAGCCTCTCTTCAGACTCAGACAGGATTTCTGCTGCTTAAGTCCTCAATTGCAGAGAAGGCCTGAAGTTGACCAATTAATTGCCTGAGAGGCACCTAATTTGATCGGGCCTCCTCCACAAAAATGACACAAGTTTCGCACTGCAGTACCATCTGATGTATGGGACCCAGGGAAAGGAATATCAAATTCTACACGATATATGATTAGCTACCTAGCCCATTACACTCATAACTTAAAATGATGTAAGTGTAACAATAATCAAATTCTAATTAGACAGCTTCCTCACAGGAAAATTATACTTTAAAATACAATGTTTATCATTCAATGCATAAGTCTAACATACCTGAGAGGCACAGGTAACTTTCAATCATTGGCTCCCAAAGCTTTCCATCACTCGGGGTTATCTCACCTGATGTTTGGGTCTCGTCTATCCTTTTCTAACCTGTCCATCTTCCTACTCACCTATCTGCTCCACCCTTCCCACTGACCAATCACATAACACCCAACCTGCATTCACCCATCACCATCCAAACAACCCTTTCCCCAGCCCCACTCTCCCCTTTTATTTACTGCTGGGCTCCCCACCCCCACCCCCACCCCCACCAAATCCTGCCAAAGGATTTCGGCCCACAAAATTGACTTTCCTGCTCCTCTGAACTTGCATGCTAATGTTTTGTCATCTATGCATGAAGATGTCCAAATTGTTTTTGTGCCATAATGTCAATGAGATGTTAAGCTGAGGTCCCATTTAGAGAGCATTTGGGTCCCATTTAGGTCCCATTTAAAGAGCATGGAATTGGGAGTAGAGTCATGAGATGAATAAAAGATTGGTTAGTAGACAAGAAACAAAGAATAAGAATAAATGGATACTTTTCCAAACGACGAGTGGGGTACTTTTCCACCTATCCACTCCACCCTCTCCTCCCTGACCTATCACCTTCATCTCCTCCCCCACTCACCTATTGTACTCTATGCTACTTTCTCCCCACCCCCACCCTCCTCTAGCTTATCTCTCCACGCTTCAGGCTCTCTGCCTTTATTCCTGATGAAGGGCTTTTGCCCGAAACATCGATTTTACTGTTCCTCGGATGCTGCCTGAATTGCTGTGCTCTTCCAGCACCACTAATTCAGTATCTCAAGGATCAGTACTAGGACCCCAGCTATGTACAACATACATTAATGATTTAGATGAGGGAATTAAATCTAATGTCTCCAGGTTTGCAGATGACACAAAGCTAGGTGGAAGGGTGAGCTGTGAGGAGGCTGTACAGATGTTTCACTGTGATTTGAACAGGTTGAGTGAATGGGCAAATACATGGCAGATGCAGTTAAATGTGGATAAATGTGAAGTTATCCACTTTGGTATTATTTGATTGTTTGTAAAGTGTGAGAGGGGGAATGTTCAGCAAGAGCTGAGCATCCTCATGCACCAGAAAGTACACGCACAGGTGCAGCAGCCAGTAAAGACGGCAATCTGTATGTTGGCCATTATAGCAAGAGGATTTGTGACCAGGAGCAGGAATGTGTTGCTGCAATTGTACCGGCCCTTGGTGAGACCACACCTGGAATATTGCATTGAGTTTTGGTCTCCTTATCTGAGGGACAATGTTCTTGCTATACAGGGAAGGTTTACCAGACTGACTCCTTAAATATCAAGACTCGTGTATGAGGAGAGGTTGAATCAGTTGGATTATATTTGCTGGGTTCAGAAGAATGAGGAGGGAGCTCACAGAAACCTTGAAAATTCTAGCAGGACTGGACAGGGTAGATGGAGAAGGGATGTTCCTGATGATGAGAGAGTCCAAAACCAAGAATTGCAGTCTAAGGAAATGGGGTGAACCATTTAGAGTCGTAGAGATGTACAGCATGGAAAGTAACTCTTCTGTCCAACTTGTCCATGCTGACCAGATATCCTAAATTAGTGTAGTCACATTTGGCCCATATCCCTCCAAACCCTTCTTATTCATATACTTGTCCAGATGCCTTTTAAATGTTGCAAGTGTACCAGCCTCCGCTATTCCCTCTGGCAGCTCATTCCATATATGCACTACCCACTGGTCCCTTTTAAATCTTTCCTCTCTCACCTTAAATCTGTGCCATTTAGTTTCGGACTGACCTACCCTTGTGATAAAATCTTGGCTTTTCGCCCTAACCATGCCCCTCAGTATTTTATAAACCCCTCAGCCTCCAACACTCCAGGCAAAATAACCCCAGCCTACTCAGCCTTTCCTATAGCTCAAATCCTCCAATCCTGACAACATGCTCGTAAATCTGTTCTGAACCTTTTCAAGTTTCACAACATCTTTCCTATAGCAGTGGAACCAGAATTCCATATAATATCACAAACGTTGCCTAACCAATGTCATGTACAGCCACAACATTGCTCTCCCAACTCATATACTCAATGCACTGATCAATGAAGGCAGTCATACCAAACAACTTCTGCACTATCCTGTCTACCTGCAACTCCACCATCAAGGAAATATGAACCTGCACTCCAAAGCAACACTTCCCAGGATCTTACCACTAATTGTATAAGTTCTGCTCTAATTTGGCCTACCAAAATGTGACACCTCGCATTTATCTAAATGAGACTCCATCTGCTACTTCTCAGCCCATTTGCCTATCTGATCAAGGTCCTGTTGTACTCTGAGGTGACCTTTTCGCTGACCACTATTCCTCCAATTTAAGTTTAATCTCCAAACTTACTAACCATTGTTCCTATGTTCACATCCAAATAATTTATATAAATGACAAAAAGCAGTGGACTCAGCCCTGATCCAGTTAGGACCGAGATGAGAAAAAAATCTCTTCATCCAGAGTGTGGTAAGCCTGTGAAATTTGCTAGAACAGAAAATAGTGAAGGCCAAAACATTAGTCAAAAAAGTGTTAGAAGAAGCACTTTGGGCTAAAAGGATCATTGGGTAAGAGGAAAATGTGAGAACAAACTATTGAGTTGAATGATCAGCCAGGATTATAATGAATTCCTTCCCTTACAGCATTGTGGGTCAACCTACAGCACATGGACTGCAGGGATTCAAGAAGGCAGCTCACCACTACCTTCTCAAGAGCAGCTAGGAGAGGACAATGAATGCTGAACAGCTAGCAGCATCCACATCCTACAAATGAATAAAAAAAAGGCAGAGCAGGCTGAAAGGCCAAATTGCCTATCCCTACCAATATCTGCTATGCTTCGATGTTCATTGACCCTGAGGCAGAAGTTTCCAGAAGAGAATGGACATTTGAGTGTTCCAAGAAAGGGCTATAGCAATGTCAGTCCAGTGGTCTGGCTATGTTTCAGTTGTAAGTTTTGAAATAGCAAAGGATAAGACAAGAAAAATAAAACAGTTATAATCAGGCAGTCAAACTGGACTTTTGTTTTCATTGTACACTACAGATACCATGCCCAGTTTATTTCCCAGGCTGTGTAATTGCTGTTAGTGCACCGTCAGATGCTGTTCAATAGCTCTCACAAAGCTTTGTGGCATCCACTTATTGTTCAATTTGACCACTCTGTTTTGATTTTCGAACCACCCACAGTCTTTCCTACCTCTGTTACTTTGCTCATTTCTCTTCCTCTGAAATATGCACAATGACAGAGAGTAATAGGAGGAGAATCAGAAACTGAAACAAAAAATACAATACTTTGAAAGACAATGTGAAGAGAACAGCAACAAGTAACATGAGGGAAAACAAATGGAGCAAGGAAAACAAGAAAGCAATATTTGCCACAAGTTGAAAATACAGACGTAAAGTAAGTAGAAAGCTGGATGAGAAATGTAATAATAGACAAGGAATCAGATTAATAAAGGAAAAAGAATGCGTGCCGAAAGTGTAGAGTATTCAGGTTTCAGTAAACTGCATGTAGAGGGAGGTTAAGGGTTCACAGTGAAAATTCCCCAAAAGAGGGGCAAAAATATAAATCAGATCAACAGTTACCCCATGGACTCAATGCTAATAAATCATGATTACCAGAAACCTTGGAGCAACTCCAAACTGTTTCTAAACTGGGTAGAGTATGTAAACTTGAGGGAGAAAACAGGGTCACTAGTCTTCATGATTATTCTTATTCTGCTATTGAGATATCTACGGTAATAAACAGGCAACATCATCCCATTCTATCTTGGGCATGTATCTAGAGTCATATGATTCAAAGTGCACTTCAGTAGCAGTCCTAGTTATTTTGATGCAGAGTTCCTCTTGATTGGACTCGATCTCTCTTCATTCAATGTTTCCATTTCCACCTTTGCTCAGGAACCCTTGGGTCATGAATTCTCAGGCTATATGTCCAGCTCTTTTCCAAAATGTTGCAGCCAGCATTTAAGTTGGACTTTCTGAAATGCACCATTCTTCACTTTGTTAAAATGCCTGGTATTATAGATCCATCACCGGAATAAACTGGAACCAGCTGTTTGATTGTTTAAGACTGATACATTTCTAATCCAAGCAGGAACACAGTCAGAACATTGATTCTAAACTTTCTTAATGTTGCTATATTCTCCAATCATGTCTGGTGTCTAATTTGAAATGAAATGCTTGAAAAGCTCCATCAAATTTGCCAACAATAGCTTTGATTTTTACCCAGGAGTCTTGCATTGCACTGGCTAAACAGGTAAGCAAATATGGTTTCCAGTTGTACACCCTCTGGATCTATTTATTCGTCCGACCCAACATTATCTTTCATGACCTGAGCTTTTGAATCATTGATGCACAACTCAACATTTCTGGCTGAGAGGATGCTTGTCTTTCTGTGCATGTCATTGATTTTCTTTATTTATGAGGCATGTTTGCCTGCAAAGTCTAGGTCCCCAACTTCTCCACTGGTCCGTGCAATGTCTAATTTGCTCAGTGAATGTCTGATCACAAAATTAAATCACAATGCTAAAAACCATCAGGGACAAGATGCAGCCTTGTCTGACACCAGTTGTGATATTGAGCCAACAGATAGCTCATTGTCTATTCCCATCATACACCATGAATCCTTATACAGAATATTGATGAACTTGGAGACATCCCATGGTAGCCCATACATTCATTATGAATTTCTACCCAAACTATTATATAATCCCAGAAAGTCAACAGAATTTTACCACCTCTGGTGACTGCCAACTTTTGGCTTGCTGAATTAAATTGCAAAGACGCAAAGCAAAATTTAATTTGATGGGCGCTGCCATACATTTCTTATAGCTTCCATCAATTCCAACTCAAGTGTACTAAGAGTAATGTCCAGATTTGCTGAAGGCCCAACAGTCTCATTCCAATGTAGACAGGACAATAGACAATAGACAATAGGTGCAGGAGTAGGTCATTCTGCCCTTCGAGCCAGCACCACCATTCATTATGATCATGGCTGATCATCCTCAATCAGTATCCTGTTCCTGCCTTATCCCCATAACCCTTGATTCCACTATCTTTAAGAGCTCTATCCAACTCTTTCTTGAAAGTATCCAGAGACTTGGCCACCACAGCCTTCTGGGGCAGAGCATTCCATACACCCACCACTCTCTGGGTGAAGAAGTTTTTCCTCAACTCTGTGCCTGGGGACCCTGCGGAATCCCCACTGAAAGGATAGCCAGGGGAATTGAATATGCTGTTAGCCAATTCCCCTCTAAGCTTGCAACCCTCTGATCGCATCCATTTAAATTGAAGATTACTATGAAATTAAATAAGTAATCATTCAGAAAAATATGCTGTGTAACTCCTGAGTAACTGTTCAACTGACTCTATACTTATCTCACAAACCCCCAACAGCACCTTTCCCAGACCCCTTATACTCCTTCCCTGTCACACCATACACACCCCACTCCCTCCTCCACCCAGACCTGACACCCAGTTCCCATTTTTCCCCACTGCAGACCTGACATCCCTATCTTCTACTTCTCCCCTTATAGCTTTTCTGCCTGATCTGCCTCTGATTCTCCCCCAGGACTTGCCTCCCATTTCCCACAATGGACTTACTGCACAACCCCACTACCTTCACCTTCTCCAGACATGATCTGTCTCTGCTGGGGATTTGCCGTTTCCCCCTGCTCCCCTATCCCCTCAACTCTTTCTCCCACTTCAGGCTTGATCTGCCTTCACCATCCACTCAGGACCCAAATCTACACCAGATCTGATATTGGTCATTCATGCCAGACTTTGCTAACACATTGAATCACCTATCTATCACCTACCCACCTGGTACACTTCACTGGCATCCTACCACATATCCACTTGGCACACTAACGCTTATCCACATGGTACCCTCCTCTTTTCCCTCTCCTACCACCCAGTTGAAGCTCTATCTACCTGGCACACTATTCCCATCAGCCAACCAGATTAGCATTCTGTGAATCTGGCACTCTACCCCATGACCAAGTATCTTGCCCCATAACGACCTGGCACTGACCTCTACCTGTTGGCACTCTATACCATGGCCACTTAGCACTCTATATCCACCTGGCAGCTACTTACCTGACACTCTAGCTCCCCTACTAATCTGGCACCACAACCTCACACTTACCTCATCTGCTTTTTGGAAAAGGTGACTATGGTAGTGGATACGGTTATGCCTATGGATGTTGTTTACATGATTTTCAGAAGACACTCAACAGAGAACTGTTGAGTTCCAGAGAGGCTCAAAGACCTGAGGGAAAATTACTGACATGGCTGGGAAATTGGCTGAGTGGCAGAAACCAGGATAATAGGTAGGTACTTAAGCTGGTGATTATGACAAGTGGAGGCACACAAGGACACAATGGGTGATTTAGCATGCCTAACTGACCTAATCTGCACATCTTTGGACTGAAAGGAAACCTGAGCACCCAGAGGAAACCCACGCAGTCACGGGAGAATGTGTAAACTCCACACAGACAGTCACCCGAATCGAACCCAGGTCCCTGGCACTGGGTGACAGTAGTGCTGACCAATGAGCCACTGTGTACCCATGATATCTGGACTTTGGGGGTTAAGTTCTGAGGAGACATTATCCAAATTAGATCTGTTTTCTCTAGAATTTGGAAGGCTAAAGAGTGATTTGATCAAAGTTTTCAAGGTGTTAACAGGAAAAGACAGGAGGTAGATAAAGATAAAGATATTTCCAAAGATTGGAATTCTAGAAATAGGGGATGTAGTTTGTGAGTTAGGGCCAGATCATTCAGGAGAGATGTTAGGAAGCATTTCCATACCAAAGGGTGGTAGATGTTTGGAATCGTCTTCTACAATGGTAATTAATATAAGATTAATTGTTCTTTTTACATCTGAGATAGTTAATTTTCTGGTAAGCAAAGATACTAAGGGACATTGACTAAATGCAGATCTATGGAGTTTGGCCACAGATCAGCCATGATCCCATTGAATAGGGGAACAGGCTCAAGACACTGAATGGCCTACATCTGTTCCTATTTTCCTACATTCCTCGTGGGTATGTTGCAGCTGGCCAGAAAACTGGCACAGTCAAATTTTTAGCTCTAAAACTTTAACATTTTGTGTAATTTTTCTCCCTTACTAAAACTAAGCAGCTTATTCATATTTTTCTGCTTCTTCCTCGTTTTCTTCTGCTTACACTGTTTTCTTTTTCTACAGTATTATAGCTAAATCATCCATCAAATTTGCAATGATAAAGTGGGATTTAGTTCAGCAGCAATGTGAGTAAATGTTGGAAAACTCACACAATTCATATCAATCTTACAGTTCAGGCTCATTTCCATGTTCAAAATTTAAATTTAAGTAGAATTTGCCTAGCTTGGTGCAATAAAACTTTTTCATCATTTAATCTTTGTTTTAAGACTTGTCAATACACCGTTGAGCTTATTAGGAATTCAAACTTAAATGTATTAAATTTCATGTTCAAAGCTGTAACTAATAATCTATAGTTGTCTGTAATTTGTCTACTTTATCTCTCTCTGTTCACCTAAACTCATTAGTTGACTTGAGAATAGAAAACACTGTTTGAAATAAATTAATGTCAGCCCCTTATTTAAAGTATGTATTAAACTAGCATAGTTCAAGGAAGAAGCAGATGACTTAAGTACCAAAATGACACTGAAAATCTTTGTTTTTACATTCACTCAGGGGATGTGGCTGTTGCTGACTGGGCCAGCATTTATTGCCCATCCCTACTTGCCCTTAAGAAGGTGGTGGTGAGCTGCTTTCTTAACCTGCTGCAGTCCATGGGTATAGATGGACCCACAATTCTGTTAGGGAGGGACATCCAGTATTTTGATCCATCAACAGTGAAGGAATGGTAGTATATTTCCAAGTCAGGATGATGAGTGGCTTGGAGGGAGAACTTGTAGGTGGTATCCATGTATCCACTGCTCTTGTTCTTCTAAATATTAGTGGTTGTGGGTTTGGAAGATGCTGTCTAAGCGTCCTTTGTGAATTTCTGCAGCACATCTTGTAAATAGTACACACTGCTGCTCCTGTGTGTCAGTGGTGAAGGCTGTGAATGTTGTGGGTGTGGCACTTACCAAGTGGGCTGTTGTTGCAGCTGAACCCATCCAGGCAAGTGGAAAGTGCTCTATCACACACCTGACTTCTGACATGTGGATGGTGGACAGGCTTTGTGGAGTCAGGAGGTAAGTTACCCAGCATGTGATTCTGATTATCTGCTCTACTCCTGCAGTCATTGTATTTATTCGGCTGGTCAAGTTCAGTTTCTGGTTAATAGTAAGTCCCAGGGTATTGGCAAATGAGGAGTAGCTGTTCCCCAAACTTCTCTTGCAGCTGGAATATGAAGAATAATATGCCCAAAGTAGATTTGGTGTCATAGAAACTGTACTGCACTCCTGGATACTTTCAAGTAGATGAAGTCTTTTAAGTATGACTCTGGAAAAGGTCTTCCCTGTGACACTAGGAATGAGATACCTTGTTGTTGCAGTCTCTTCTGTTGCTTTCAGTTTCTGTATAGTATAATGGATATGGCATAATGCATCCCCAGTGGATGGAACTCATTGAACCCATTGGGGGCCGATCCTCATTGGAGTTCAAAAGAATGAGGGATGACTTTATTAAAACATATCAAGATCTTAGGGCGCTTGACAGAGTAGGTGCACAGTGGTTGTTTCCCCATGTCAAGAGTTGAGGACCAGAGGGTGTAAACTCAGAATGGGGGCCATTTAAGAGGTGAGAAGAATTTCTCTTTCTCTCAGAGAATAGTGAACTTGTGGAATTATTCACTGCACAGCATTGTCAAGGCAGAGTCATTAATTATATTCAAGGCTGAGCTAGTCAGGATTTTTAGTCTGATGGGAATCAAGAGATCATGGGAAAAAAGCTGAAATGCAGAGTGGACGATTATCAGATCAGCCATCATTTCATTGAATGGCATAGAAGACTCGATGGGTCGAATGGCCTACTTCTGCCCTGACATCGTCTGGTTTTATGGAGCCTATCTTTCAGCAGAAAAGGAGAAGTGGGTCATGAAGATGTGGTAATTGATGCAGATTTTGTGCTTCAGCGACTTAGCTGAAAATCTATCCTTGTCAATTGTTCATCCTGTTTGCTTGGTGATCTGCAACCTTCCCAAATGTAAGTGGTGAGGACTTTTCATTGAACGTATCCATTCCAGCAAGCTGTGAGTGAGCAGCAAGTGGTGGCTAGGAGAACTCGCATGGGATAGTAGAACTATTTAGCCAGCAGGATATCTGTTTACCTCCACTGCTAGGTACTTCAATGATATGAAACAGAACGATGCCCTGGCCCCCATTTTGTTTCTTATCTTTCTCTCTGCGCCCATGACCTTTCTGTAAGTGGAGGTAGCCAGTGTCAGATGAGCAGTAGGACATCCAAAACTCCGGTTCAAATATGATGAGAGGTTCTAAAAATTGGTGATTGTACCGGGGAGTGACTGGCTGACAGCAGAGGAACCTGGTGACACCTCTTGCTAGCTGGAGTGTACCATCACAATGATTAGTGGCTGCAGGTCTTAGTGACAGATCCCAACAGCTGAAAACGTAAACCCCCACAATACCACTCTGTGGATTCATGTTGGCAACTGTAGCAGAAACTGCCTCTCTCGGATTGGTCTCCGCTGTCATCTGAAAATACTCCATCTGAAATGGATCTTCTAAAAAGCATTTTTCATGCCTATCATTAGCTGGGCCAGCATTTATTTCCCATCCCTTAAGAAGATGGTGGTGAGTTGCTTTTGTTAATTGCTTTGGTCCATGTGCTATAGGTACAATATCCTTATGGAGGGAATTCCAGGATTTTCACCCAGGAACACTGAAGGAACAGCAATAAATTTCCAAGTCAGGATGGTGAGTGGTTCGGAGGGGAACTTACAGGTGGCGGTGTTCCCATGCATCTGTTGCCCTTGTCCTTCTGGATGGAAGTGGTTGTAGGTTTGGAAGACGCTACTTAAGATCGTTGGTGAATATCTGCAATGCATTTTATACATGGTAGACACTGCTGTTACTGAGCTTCAGTGATGGAGGGAATGGACATTTGCACATGTGGTGACAATCCAGTGGGCTTATTTGTCCTGGATGGTGTCAATCTTCTTGACAATTGTTGGAACTGCACTCATCCAGGCACTCATCTATTTATATATGCAGATATCTGAGTGAGATAGTCTAACCTTGAAATTATTAAACTGCAAACACCCATCTTGCTAAAGTCCAATCTGTATATGGTGTGTGCCTTACAGATGACCTTTAACCTGACTAATATCTAAAGTGATTTTATAAAGTATATGATGAACCTATCAAACCATTTGTCATTTGTTTTGTCCCTATTTAGACCAATCAATACCAGAGGAGAAAGTGAGGACTGCAGATGCTGGAGATCAGAGCTGAAAATGTGTTGCTGGAAAAGCGCAGCAGGTCAGGCAACATCCAAGGAACAGAAGAATCGACGTTTCGGGCATAAGCCCTTCTTCAGGAAATTTCCTGAAGAAGGGCTTATGCCCAATCAATACCAGACCCAGAGATAATACTTGAAAAAAGGTACCACGTTAATTCATAGTTTCATGAAAGCATTAATTGTTTCTGTATTCATTTATAATGCATGATAGGGATTATTTTATGAGGAAGTAAAATGATCAGCAACAGACATCAGTCTATTGTAGAGAGATGAATAGTATTTCTATAAAATAGCAGAAAAGAAAAACAACAATTCTAAACCAAACAGAAAAAAGAAACAGGTTTTAAAAAAACAATAAGTTTGAAACAATTTACCATAAATTTGCACTTGAATTTTAATAGGCTGAGTGGAACTAGGATAAGTTGAAAAACAGAAAGCAATATAAAATGAAGAACTTTTATCACATCAGGCCAGACAGACGCTATTTAAATTTAAACCATTGCTATCAAAAAAGGCCAGATTCATATAGTTCTTGTGAACTGTGTGAGTTATCCAGCATTTAGACGCATTGCTGTCTGGTTAAATCCCACTTTATAGATCAAAATTTGATGGTCAGTGTTACTATGAAATTATAGAAAAAGAAAACAAGATAGACTGCAAGGAATGAGAAATAAGCGGAAAATAAGTTTTATGATTTTAAAGCAAGAAAGACAATAAAATATGCTCCAGTGTATACTTGTTAAATTCATTATACACACATGTGCTTAAAATAGTTAACATGACCATTTCTAAATCCTTCTTCATTATTTGAACTCAAACTGACTGTAAGTGGGGTATAATCAGGTATCATTGTGTGCAAATGCAGAAATCCTCATATAGTTCATAAAATCTATTTGAATTTAAATTACTTTGATGGCTAAATCTTAAACTCAAGTCACGTGTACTTGACCTAATGTGGTGAAAGTTCTTTGCTTTCTGTTCCAGTTTGACAGAATTTAAAGGCAGATTGAAATAAACTGGAAACAGATCTGGTATGCAGACTTAAAAAATGAACAAAGGCTTAAGGTAAAATTGCACGGTAGTCGAGCTTCTTTGAAAGTTCTAGGACACACATCTGTTAAAATAGAAATGGGTTCAACAGGTCTGATTCATTTGTTTGGCTAAGTGAATCATCTCAAAAGCAGGCCTTAATCTCACATTGAAATAAAGACTGAAAAAAAACTTTAAAAAGACTTCCATCTATGTTGCACTTTTCATGACCACGAACCACATCAAAGAACTTTACATGCAATGAAATAGTTTTGAAGTGTCATCGCTGTTTTAGTTCAGGAAAAACAGCAGCTAATTTGTGCACAGCAAATTCTACAAGCTGCAACGTCATAGAGTCACAGAGACGTACAGCATGGAAACAGATGTTTCAGTCCAATTCGCTCTTCGCTGTCCACGAAACCTCCCCATCTACAAACTTACTAACTACCTCCTAAATTCACATCCGAATCGTTGATATAATGACCCAACACTGATACTTGTGGGATACCACTGGTCACAGGCCTCCAATCTGAAAAGCAACACTCCACCATCGCCCTCTGTGTTCTTCCTTTGAGCCAGTTCTGAATCCAAATGGTTAATTCTCCCTGCATTCCATGAGATTGAACCTTGCTAACCAGTCACCAATGAGGAACATTGTCGAATGCCTTACTGAAGTCCATATAGATCACATCTACTGCTCTGCCCTCATCAATCCTCTTTGTTACTTCTTCAAAAAACTCAATCAAGTTTGTGAGACATGATTTCCCATGCACAAAATCATGTTGACTATCCCTAATCAGTCCTTGCCTTTCCAAATACATGTACATCCTGTCCCTCAGGATTCCCTCCAACAACTTGCCCACCACTGACATCAGGCTCACTGGTCTACACAGAGGAGCCTCGATTATCCGAACGAGATGGGCGGGCACTATTTCATTCGGATAATTGATTATTCGGTTAATTGATTTAATTCCTCTCCTCTGGAGCGCGGAGTTTTCTGTTACATCAGCTCCCCATTCAGGAGCAGCAGCACATTGTGCATAAGCCCCCAATCCCCACCCACACTATCCCCAACACCATCCCCGCCCCCACCCACCCCCACCCCTGCTGCCCCCAAAACCCCATCCAACACCGCCCTCTATCCACCCGCCCCACCATTCGCCCCCACCCGTCTGTCTGTCCCGCCCCCTCTCCGGGGCAGCCGAACTGGACACCAACAACAAGACTGCTGCTGCCTTTTGGTGGGGTGAGTCTCCAAGTACCGCTCTCTCACACACACACACACAAACACACAACTTTTTGACAGGCTCCACCTTTGCCCTCTATAAGACAATGTTGGAGAGATTATCTGGGGAAGGGGGATTTAGGGTACACCCCTGTGTAGAACTCCAGGGAAAGTGTGTGGGGGGAGAGAGAGGGCAGGAGGTCAGTCATTTAGAGAGGGTGCCTGGGCTCCCATCAGTCCAGGACAGTTCTCGGTAACATTTCAGTAAGCTGAGAACACTTTTAATTATTGTAAACAAAAGACACGATCAGTGTTGGAAACACCTCTTTAATGTAATATTTCTATCAGGACCTCCAGATCTCCTTTGGATAATCCGATATTCAGAGAATGATATTCCAATAATTGAGGTTCCTCTGTATTTTGTTCAGATAATCGAATGTTCGGATAATCAAATACTGGATAACACAGTTTAGCCAAGCATCGGGACCTTGCAATCTTGTCTGGATAATCTGAAATTCAGATAATCAAATGCCAGATAATCAAGGTTCCTCTGTAGTTCCCTGGCTTTTCCTTACCACTTTTCTTAAATAGTGGTACCACGGTAGCCAACCTCCAGTCTTCCGGCACCTCACCTGTGACTATCAGTGATACAAATATCTCAGTAAAGGGTACACCTGATCAGGTCCTGGGACTTTATCCACTTTTATGTGTTTCAAGGCATCTAGCACTTCCTCCTCTGAAATATGGACATTTTTCAAGCTGTCATCATCTATTTCCCCGCATTCTATTTCTTGCAAAATACTAGTTTGGTATCTCTCTCATCTTCTGTGGCTCCATGCATAGGCTGCCTTGAGGGGCCCTATTCTCTCCCTAGTTACCCCTTTGTCCTTAATGAATTTGTAAAAACCCTTTGGATTCCCCTAACTCTATTTACCAAAGCTACCTCATGTCCCCTTTTTGCCCTCCTGATTTCCCTCTTAAGTATACTCCTAATGCCTTTATACTCTTCTAAGGATTCACTCGATCTCTCCTGTCTGCACCAGACATATGCTCCCTTAGATAATCTGATGTGAATTCAGGAATACAGATTGATCAAGACACCAAGGATGACTAACTCCCTTCCTCATCTTAGAAAAAGTGCCATGCGATCTTCTGCATCTACCCCAGCATTAAAGTAGGCTCGATTTAATGCTGCATCTAAGAAGCAGCACTTCCAACACCATGGCACACTGTCAGTACTGCACTGAAGTGTCTGCCTTGATTCTCATGCCAAAGTCTCAGAATTGGAATTCAACCTGGAATCCTTGGACTCAGGGATGAAAGTGCTACAAACATCAGTAGACGTTCCCCGTCCACTACTTTAGTCACCTCTTCAAAAAAAGCCGACAGAGGAGGGATTACCAGCAGAGACAGACTGAGTCTGGAGAAGGGTAAGGTGGGGGCAGTGACTCCATTGTGGGGGAAATGAAGCAGGTCCTGGGGGAAGGCTCAGAGGCACTTTGGTTTAGAGGCAGGAGTGGAGGAGTGGGAGACGGAGGCGTCAGGTCTGCGGCAGGGATGTCAGGTCCAGATGGAAGGGAGGAAGTAGGGTGCAGTGGTCATGGTATGCGGGGAAGTGGTGTCAGAGATCTGGAAAAAGTCCCATTAAGAGTGTGTCAGATAAGTGTAGAATAAGTTGAATAGTTACTTTGGAGTTAGATTACGTATTGAATTGTATACATTTTTGTGAATGATTATTTACTTGATCTTAATTGAGTACTTTCCCATTATTCCTAGTTTCTGTCACCTGCCACTTAGAGTCATAGAGTCATAGAGTTGTACAGCATAGAAACAGACTCTTCGTTCCAACCCGTCCATGCCGACCAGATATTCCAACCCAATCTAGTCCCACCTGCCAGCACCCAGCCCATATCCCTCCAAACCCTTCCTATTTATATACCCATCCAGCCTTTTAAATGTTGCAATTGTACCAGCCTCCACCATTTCCTCTGGCAGCTCATTCCATACACGTACCACCCTCTGCATGAAAAGGTTGCCCCTTAGGTCTCTTTTACATCTTTCCCCTCTCACCCTATACCTATGCCATCTAGTTTTGGACTCCCTCACCATAGGTAAAAGGCTTTGTCTATTTATCCTATCCATGCCCCTCATGATTTTATAAACCTCTATAAGGTCACCCCTCAGCCTCCAATGGTCCAGGGAAAACAGCCCCAGCCTATTCAACCTCTCCCTATAGCTCAAATCCTCCAACATCCTTGTAACTCTTTTCTGAACCCTTTCAAGTTTCACAACATCTTTCCGATAGGAAGGAGACCAGAATTGCACACAATATTCCAACAATGGTCTAACCAATGTCCTGTACAGCTGCAACATGTCTGATTTCTCAGCCATAAACAAAGGTAATGACAATAGGATGAGGGAGGTGTTTGCTAAAGTAGACTGGAAGCAAAAGACTTTACGGTGGGACAGTTGATGTACAGTTGAAGACTTCCAAAGCATTTTTTTAAAATGCTCAGCAAAAGTATATACTAGGGAAAAGGAAGGACTGTAGGAAAACAGGTAATCTGTCATGGGTGTCTAAGGAACTAAGGGAGGCTATAAATTAAAAGAGAAGGTACACAAAGTGGCAAAGACCAGTGGGAAACTAGAAGATTGAGAAACCTTTGAAGGTCAACAGAAAGCCACAAAAATGCTAGCTCAGAATATAAAGACAGATAGCATAAGTTTCTATCAAAATATAAAAAAAAGAGTGGCTAAGATAAACATTGGTCCTTTACAGGATGAGAAGTGGGATTTAGTAATGGGTTATGAGGAAATGGCTGAGGCATTGAACAGGTAGTTTGTATCAGTCTTCATAGTGGAAGGCACGAATAACTTGCAATTAATTGACCAGGAGATGAAGGTAGGTAAGGTACTAGAAACAATCATTATTACGGAAGAGGTAATGTTGAGCAAGCTAATGGAACTAAAGGTACATAAGTCTCCTGGCCCTGATGGAATGCATCCCAGGGTACTAAAAGAGATAGTGAGAGAAATAGCAAATGCACTTATGGTAATTTTCCAAATTTTGCTGGATTCTGGGACAATTCCAGAAGATTGGAAAACAGTCAATGTGACACAACTGTTTAAAAACGGAGGTAGGCAAAAGATGGAAAATTATAGGGGGTTAGCTTAACTTCTGCAGTGGGGAAAATGCTTGAATTTATTAACAAGGAAGAATAACAAGACATCTAGATAGAAATTGTCCCATTGGACAGATGCAGCATGGGCTATCCTTAACTAATCTACTGGAATTCTATTAAAACATTATGAGCATGGTGGACAATGGAGACCTAGCAGATGTGGTGTATCTAGATTTCCAAAAAGCATTACAAGGTGCCGCACCAAAGGCTGCTGTATATAAAGATACATGGCGTCACGGGCAAAGTATTTGCATGGATACAGCATTGGTCAACTAACGCGAAGCAAACAGTAGGGATAAATGAGTGTTTTTCTGGTTCGTGATCAGTGACTAATGGTGTGCCTCAGGGATCAGTATTAAGACCACAATTTACATGGATGATCTGAAGTTGGTGTAATATGTCAAAGTTTGTGGATGACACTAAAATGAGTGGTACGGAAACATGTGCAGAGGACTGTGAAAGTTTGAAGAGGAACATAGATAGTTTAAGTGAGTTGGCAAAGGTCTGGCAGATGGAGCACAATGTTAATAAATGTGAAGTCATCCATGTTGGTAGGAATAACAGGAAAAAGGAGTTTTATTTGAATGGTAAAAAATTGCAGCATGTGGCTGTGCAGAGGTACCTGGGTGTTCTTCTGCATACATGACAGAAGGTTGATCTGCAGGTGAAACAGGGAATTAAGAAGGCAATGGAATGTTTTCCTTCAGTACTAAAAGAATTGAGTTTAAAAGCAGGGAGATTATGTTGCAGCTGCATAGGGTGCTAGTGAGGCCACACCTGGTGTACTGCATACAGTTTCTGTCTCCTTACTTGAGAAAGGATATACTAGCATTAGATGGGGTGCAGAGGGGGTTCACTAGGTTGATGTTTGAGATGAGAGGGTTGGTTTATGAGGAGAGACTGAGTAGACTGGAATTATTTTCATTGGAATTCAGAAGAATGAGGGGGATCATACAGAAGCATATAAAATTGAGAAGGGAATAGATAGGATAGAAGTAGAGAGGATATTTCCATTGGCAGGTAAAACGAGGACAAAAGGGCATAGCATCAAAATTCGGGAGAGCAGATTTAGGATTGAATTGAAAAGGAAGTTCTTCACCCAGAGAGTTTTGGAATCTGTGGAATTCCCTTGCCCAGAGAAGTAGTTGAGGCTTCCTCATTGAATGTTTTCAAAGCTAATACAGATAATTTGTTTTGAATAGTAGAGGAATTAAGGGTTATGGTGAGCAAGTGGGTAAGTGGTGCTGAAGCCATGAGAAGATCAGCCATGATCTTATTTAATAATGGAGCAGGCTCAAAGGGCCAGATGGCCTACTCCTGCTCCTTATTTTTGTCTTCTCATGTTCTTATAATAATTTATCCTCAATATTGACCTGTGGCCTAACTCCAGAAATCTGCTTTTGGCCCAATACTTAATATGTTGCTTAACAAAAATTTACTCATTCAAATTTAAAGTTAACAACTATCCAGCATCCACTGAAAATTTATGGAAGAGAATTTCAAATATTGACCACTCTTTGTATATAGAAGTGCTTCTTAATATCTCTTCTGAATATCTGGTCCTAATTCTCAGATTATATTCTCTTGTTCTAGAATCCCCAACCAGGGGGAGGAGTTTATCTTTATCTTCTCTGTCTATTCCTAGACTTCCTAGACTTTGATCAAATAGTCCCTTACCCTTCCAAACTCTAGAGAAAGCAGGCCTAATTTATGTAATGACTTCTCATAACTTACCCCAGAAGTCCAATATCATTCATGTAAACACTTGAAGTACTCTCCCCAAGATTAATAGACACTCCCTACGGTATGGTGCCCATATCTGCTCATTGTACGCCAAGTGAGGTCTATCCAAGCTTTTGTATATCTGCAGCATAACTTCTCCATCCTTGTACTCCAGTCATCTAGATATAAAGGCCAGCATTTCATTGACCACTCTTGATTACTTTCTGTACCTGATTATGGCATTTTAAAGATCTGTGCACCTGAACCCACAATTCTCTTTGAACATCCAATGTATTTAACTTCGTACCATCTAGAAGGTACCTTGATTCTTTTTTGGTCCAAACAGATAACCTCACAATTGCTTATATTGGATTCCATTTGCCATTTGGTCTGTCAATGTCCCTTTTGAAATTTTCTGCTATTTTCTTCGCAGTTTGCAAAACTGCATAACTTCATATCATCAACAAATTTGGATATATGACTTTTTATGCCATTATCCAAGTTGTTAATAAATAAATTGAATAATTGAGGCCCTAACACAGATCCTTGTGGGACAAAACTGGTCACACATCCTGCTAATTTGAGCATCTAACCATTATCCCTATCTTCTGTTGCCTGCTATTCAACCAATTTCATAGCCACGTCAATGGTTTGCCATCAATTCAATGGGCAACTACCTTAGTTAATAGTCTCTTATGTCGACGTTGAACAAGTCCATATAAACAACATCCATAAACATTGCCCTGTCCATAATCAAAGTCACTTCTTCAAAAAAAAATGGTGAATTTTGTCAAGGATGACCCACTTGTCATGAATTCATGCTGGGAGAAAGTGAGGACTGCAGATGTTGAAGATCAGAGTTGAGAGTGTGTTTCTGGGAAAGCACAACCAGCTCAGGCAGCATCTGAGGAGCAAGAGATCATGTTTCAGGCAAGAGCCCTTCATCAGGAATGAGGCTTGTGAGCTGAGGGGGTGGAGAGATGAATACATGCTGGGTCTCCCTAATTAACTGAAAATTTTTAAGATGATCCATTACCCCATCCTTGATTATAGCCTCCAACAATTTCCCCTGTGCGGATGTTAGACAGAGAGTGAGAGAGAGCAACCTAGAACAGGCACTGTCTCTTAATCTGCTATGTGTACTCCAGTGAAGCCATTAGTACTACATGTTCCTGAGAGGTTAGTGAACATTGACAAGTAGGTCATTACAAGTGGGCTGCTGCTAGCTCAGGTGGAAGGGGTTGCTCCTATGACAGGCCATTCAATGACAAATTCGCTGACAGACTCTACTTCAGAAGCCTCAGATAAGGACTTCAACTGAGTGGTGTACTGGGCAATGCTGAAATGTGAGCACACCAAATACTTGGGGCATTGGAAGGCTAGCTAGACAACCTCTTGTCACTGTCAAAGAGGTTCCCATCTCCAATATCCCACAGAACAAAGTGCAGAACTTGGGCACAGATCCCTTTCATTCTGGAAGTGGTGGCCAACTGCATTAGCTCATGATGGAGTGTCCAGTGAGTGCTGTCTCAACTTCCATAGAGACACAGCCAGGAGCTCCCACACGGTGCAGTGGAAGGTCAAATGGAGATCATGAGATTCAAACTTGTTGCCATCATAGCTGTGGATATCAGCGCTCTGGCTGGAGGCCAGCAATCTGCCCTCTAATAGCTTACTCGGATTGCTGAGATTTTGCCATGCGGGAGAGGCAGTTTTGGTCCAGTGCCCAATTCTGCTCCCCCAACCCCAATACAACAACATTTATCATCCCACTTCACCAGTGTCAGCCCACCAGTGTCTTACCGCTGTCCCACAATCAGCCAGCTTAGACTGCCACGTGAAGGTGGCACAAGGCAAAAGCCAGGCCTTTCAGTCCTGAATTGTTGAGGCTGCTATGTATTGTCCAAATGAAGTCTCCTCCAGGGAGGGTCAGCATCTTTCCAGCACCCTCACTGTACTGGAGTGCTGGGGCTAAAGCAACCACCTGATTGAAACTCAAAGAATATACCAAGGTTATTAAGAGTTCAATAATATTAGAACCTGAACACCATCTTCAATGCCCTTTATTAAATCTCACACCCCAGGCCCTGTCATGACATGGGCTGCTTTCAGCATGGCTAACCCGTTTACATTGATTTATGGCCCCCATTATTATTTTATTTTCTCTGGCTTACTAACATGTATCCCTTTGTCTGCCTAGCTGCCATTCTCTGTCTTACTCTGAGCTCCATCTCTGCCAACCTGCTCAATCCTTTCCCCTCGTGTTTACTTCCACCCCCAACCCCCCCAAACCGCCCCCGCCCAACAGTCTTTGGCATGTACACTACCTTTTCCTAGCTACTATCAGCTCTATAGAAGGGTCACTGGACTCGAAACATTAACTGTGCTGTCCTTGCACAGATGTTATCAGATCTCCAGCAATTTCTGTTTTTGGCTCAGATTTCCAGCATCCTCAGTTCTTTGTTTTATTTATTGCAAAGGTGATTAGTTTATTTCTGTTTATATAAATGAGTATATTGCTGGGTAAAAATGTTAAGGAATGGTGGGCAATAGAGGGTCCATATTGTAATGGGCAAGTTGTATCATTGAAATCAGAGACTGATGGTCTACCCCCTCACAGCCTAACTAGAATCACAGAGTCATAGACATGTACAGCACGGAAACAGACCCTTTGGTCCAACTTGTCCATGCCAAACAGATATCCTAAATTAAACTGGTTGAACAGGCTTCAGGATGCCACCTTCCTGCTTCTCCCTATTCTACCTCCTTATTCTCCTTCTCCTCTTCCTGAGTTGCCCAAGGAATTCCCTGGAAGTAATGGCTGTACCTTCATTACAGAAAAAGTGTGAAGGCTGCAATAAACCACCATGAGCTTTGAGAGCTGCTCTGACTTGTCCTACAGAACTTCCCACAAATTCACGGCATAGAATCTGTTGTTTGAGCAAGTCAAACATGCCTGCTTGTTACCAGAAGCTCCAAGGCATTTGTCGTCTGCTTGCACCACTTCTGCAGTCGGATGGTGGAGGGAGATCATTCGCTACTTCCAGAAGGAGTTTGATCTTGTTCTTGAGCTGTTGGTCTCTGGTTCGAAAGATGATGAGTTGTGCTGTCTGGCATGTTAATAACATATTGTAGCTGATGCCAGGCTGATGGACATTCACCATCATGGTAGCAATCACGCTCCAACTATTTCCGTATCAGAGGTTCATGTACCTCCTTCCTTTAACATGGAAGCCTGCAGAGTGCTTTAAATATGTGATTAGTAAAGTTTGATTAGTATTAGTGATTAGTATTTTGCAATTGTAGCATTAAATTTATGGTCATGTGACTTGTTCTGCAGTCTGCCTGACAGTTTACTTATTAAGTAAAAGGAAGACTTACATTGTTTTACTGAGAAGAAAGTCCAGGCTATTTATACTTGGAGATAATCGCAGCAGTCTGTGAATTGATAAAGGGTATTCCTGAGGCTTCCAACTGACCAGAAAGATGTCGAAAGTACTTGTTGTAAATAATCCCTGTGTTTCACAGATGAAAGGAATTTCTGGTCATAAACAGCTAATTTGCATTTGTTCTAAGATACACGGTTAATGTGTTTCAAATTGCCATGGAGAAGTGGACAGAGAAAGTCATTTTGAGATTGGGTTACAGGTTTCCCTACAAATACAGAATCACTGGCATAAAGCAGAGGTTTTGTGTATTCGCAGGGAGAAATTCCTCCTTGACTTTGTGAGATATTGTCGCAAGATACAGAAGGGAAACAAGGAAGAAGACCCAGGATTTTCTTCTGCTGATAGATTTCAGAAACTCTCAGAAAACTGCTGAAAATGCCTGGAGACAGTCACTTGAAGTTTCTACTTAATGAAGCAGGGATAATGAAATCCGTTGGAAGCTGTAGCATCTGTAGACTGTGCACTATAAGAACTGTAATTCCATGGAGAATATGATGGGTGAAGAACATAATTGGGAAATGTTATTGTCAATAGTTTAAAATATAAGTTAATAACAAAAAGGAAATAGTGTTTAGTCAGTAGAGCTTTTAGCCACTTGTTACAGCAAAACTTTTAAAAGACTAGGCCATTCTATCAACTATAAGTTTGAATTTCCTTTGAAATGTCATAGGTCTCTGTGGGAATGATAGCAAGAGCCATAGGATCCCTACAGTGTGGAAACAGGCCATTCGGCCCATCAAGACCACACTGACCCTCCAAAGAGCATCCCACCCAGACTCACCCCCACCTTATTACCTGTGATCCTGCATTTCCCATGAAATATCTACGCTGGACACCTAAACTGCATATCTTTGGACTGTGGGACTCGACACAGACATAGGGAGAATACACAAACTCCACACAGACAGTCACCCAAGGGTGGAATTGAATCTCAGTCCCTGCCTCTGTGAGGCAGCTGTGCTGTCCACTAAGCTACCATGCCACCTCTGACATTGAGATTCCCAGTATCCTTGTAAAACCATGCGCTCTTTCATCCTGCATGTCTCTCCTTATATGGAAGGAACTGAAATCTCCATTACCTGCTGGCTTCTGTAACAGATGGCAACATTGATAACTCCCCACTTTTGCGTGAATAGGTTTGGAGATGGGAAAAATTGAGGATGTAAAAGGTGTTCATGACCATTCGTAAGGTTTCCCTTGCCCTGCTGTGAGACTCTAGATTAAATTGAAGAGCTGGTACAGTTCAGTGACAATCCTTTCAGTGAGCAGAATTGCATCAGGCACTGTTCCTGTGTTAGGTGTAGCTTGGAAAAGTACTTTTTAAAAAACCCTTGAAAACCCCTTGATGGGAAGAGTAGAGCCTGCCTTGTGCTCCCTCTGCCTCTGTCCTTGTCTCTCTGAATCCTCTGCTACAGTTCCTGGCAGATCATGAGGCACTGTCTACACAAACCCTGTAACCATGTCATTCCTTTGTTTTCTGTGACTGTAAGCACCAACTCTCAAAAATCAATTGCAAACACTCAGCACAGTATTTCCACAAACTCAGTATAATCAAGTCAAAAGCACTTGCAATTTGTTGACTGGCCTTTTAAGTATCCCTGGTACAGAAAATTAATGCAATTGAACACTTGACTTCTATTGAGTAACACAGGAATTTATTCAGTGGATCTGAATGTTTGGAAAATGGGCATCTGATCAACTTGTGAGCTGTGTGATGTGATGATATAACCAGTTTCATTGCTTCCAGTATTTGTAAGGAAGGCCAGCGTGAATGCCTTTCTCAAGGTGGATCACTGTATGGACCACAACTCCAATGGTGCTTCACATCCACATTTCATGCCTGATCACGTGGACATAATAGCTTACAGATGCTTAACACGTTCATTTATGTCTAATTTTCTTCTCATTTTAACTGAAATATTAAGTCATTTATTACAATAGCAGGTAAAGAAATCACATCAAAACATATTAGACGTGTGTGTGTAAATATTTGCATAGGCCACTGAGTATTGGTGAGTCTCACTGAATATTGCACTGGTTCCATATTTTCTGAGGAAAGCATTAGGTGAAGAAATTGTGTCAAAAATAAACCAAAAAGAAAATACTCCTGAGCTGGTCTCCCATTTGATTGTAGCTCCCAAAGATCAGAGTTTAACCGATAGCCTTTGAAACCAACCTCTTGTTCATTTTCATGGGAACCTATTTCAATATGCAATAATAAGATGCATTTTCTCTGTGTATTCTTGTAGTTCACTTGCTTAACCTAACAATTACTAATTATTAATATGCCAATGACCTCAGTTTCCCATCCATACATGTATAAATCTTCATGTTGCTAGAAGAGTTTATTATTCCAACTATATATCTGTCAACCTCCAAAAAAGGGCTTTGGTAGTGTAATGGTACAGCCTTTATTTTTGACCAGGCGACACGGATTCAAGTCCCACCTAGTTCAGAGGTGTGTAATAACATCTCTGAACAAGTTGCTTAAAGAGCTACTACATTAATCATTTATTTTAGTAATATTGACTTTAAATGTAAAGCAACAAAAAGGGTGTCACAGTGGTTACCACTGCTGCCTAACAGCACCTGGGACCCAGGTTCGATCATGCTTTGGGTGATTGGTCTATGTGGAGTTTGCACATTCTCTTTGTGGCCCTTGGGTTCTGGTTTCTTCCCACAGTCTAAAGATGTGAAGATTAGATCAATTGGCCATGCTAAAATTGTCTGTAGCGTTCAGGAGTGTGGGGTCTGGGTGGATTAGCAATGGTCAATGAGAGGTTACAGGGATACAATAGGATTTGGGTGGGATCATGTTTGGAGGGTTAGTAGGGCCTGAATGGTCTTGTTCTGTACTCTAGGCAGTTTAAGAGTGTATATCTGAATTGATGCCGTTCTTAAATAGAACATTCTTTTTAAGCGTACGCTGTCGATAAATGTCTAAGAAGAATCAGTTATGCACTTAATATAATAACGTTATCATGACCAACTGAGAGATAAGGCAGGGAATGAATGATAGTAAATGATGTGTATGCTAAAAGGAAATCTAAATAAAAGTGAGACTCAGAAAGAATGTAAGAGTTATTATTAAGATGGATATACAAAGTACAGCCTAAAGCCTTAAATAAACGGTAGACAGCTTGGTATTACAGCTCTGCTATTGAATAAATAAACGACCAGTGTAATTTGTAAGAGAAATGTAGTTTCAGTGATTGCTGTTATACATATGTTACTAATGCTCTCTTATCACTGCTGGGGAATTCAATCAAGTATTTTTGCACTCAGTATGACATAGCAGTTTAGACATTATTATTGGTGTTATTGGTGGATGAATGCTAAATTGGTATTTGGTGCCACTCACACTATTATAGTACAGTGGTTAATATATTTATTTTAAATAGAATTGCATCCTGACAAAAGTTGTGACTGCATCAAGTGACCGCAAAAAAAATTCTGAGGTTGATCATTCATTTTAATGCAAATACTCAGCTGAATATTTGCCCACTTTCTGTTTCATTTGAAAGAGTGATGTCTTGACTGAAAATTGCACTTCAGGGAACAGAAGAGTTGAAACCGATTTGGTTTCTTCAAAAGTGTCTGTTATGATAAATGATGCAGGGAAATATAAAGTTACAGAGTGTTTTTATACATTTAATGGAAGGGTTTAAATTTATACATCCTATTCAAAATAGTCATTAAGCACATTATTGTGTATCATCTTCAAGTCAGTTACAGAATGGTTACAGTACAAAAGGAAATCATTCAGCCCATCATATCTGTACAGGTTTGGTTACACAGTTCCAATCTTCGATCTTTTCCCCATTTCTCTGCACCTTATTTCTGTCCAAATATACATCTAATGCTTCTTGGATGCTTCAATTGAACCTGCCTCCATCAAATTTCCAGACAGTGCATCCCCTGCCCTAACTACTCCACTGTGTGAAAACGTTTCTTTCTCATATTACCTTTGGTTCATTTCCACATCACATTAAAGTCGGATCATCAAAGAATTCCTCGCATGTACCAGTAAAGTCAAAGTTGGCTGACAGAAGCATTGAGCGCTGCTTAAGAATCAACATTTTTTAAATTACTGCTTTTTTTCCTTTCAGGCCAGCTCAATCTTTAATATATATGCAGCAGAGCCTGGTAAATTCAATTCATGATCCAAATGAGGAATGTTGTCTTATGCTAATTAATTATGCCACTCTTATAAATTCTGCATGCCTAATCAGCTTTTCCTTCAGATCAAAAGTATAACCAGCTTTTGAAATTTCACTGGCTTGGTCTGGCATTCTTTTTCAATCAGTGAAAAGTTGTCTTTATTACCAAATAGTGCAAGCTACCTTCTCAACTTCCATATAAAAAGACCTACCCATATGAGAAAAGGTAACATGCAGCAGTGTAATGTTCAAGCAAACAAACAAGAGAAAACCACTAGCAGATGTGGTGCAAGGCTAATTGTCCATCACAATCATTACATTTAATGGGGTGAAATGATCTGAAATACTTTTACTGGAAATTTTATGCTTTATTAAATTGGGAAGTGTGAACAATAAACTTATTCACGCCTTTTAACAAAAATAGAACTGTATGATTTGTTTGAAGGGGAATTTCTTTCTGTGAGTATATCATGTACAGAGAGGTTGGCATCAACTTGAATCAGTACTGTACATTATCTGTCAGGTTTTTATTGATGGTTACCGAGATTCATTTCAGGCACCAGTGATATCAGATTAACAGCCTGAAGTGTGAACCAAGTATTTCTGTCTTGCCCAAAATAAAAGAGATTCAAATGAGGTATATGAGCTTGATATTAATTTTGTGCTTCGTAGCTATGCACAACATTGAGGTGAGGAACTTACTGCCTACAATGCTGTTGGGAGCTCAGCCGATTAATGATTTAAAAAATAATTGGATGTACACGTAAGAGAAATAAACTTGCAGGGCTATGGAAATTCAGTAAGGGAAAGGGACTTTTTTTTGAGAATCTCTACAGTGTGGAATCAGGCCCTTCGGTCCATACCGACTCTCTGAAGAGTATCCCACCCAAACCCATTCCCTAGCCTATTACTATACATTTATCCCTGACTAATGTACCTAACCCACACATCCCAGAACACTATGGGCAAATTAGCATGGCCAATTCACCTAATCTGCACACCTTTGGACTGTGGGAGGAAACCAACGCAGACAAGGGGAGAATTGCCCTACAGAGAGCCAGTGTGGACCTGATGGGTCAACTGGCTACTTTTGGTGCTGTCATGATGCTATGGAGTGATTTTATGCAGCAGGTCACAGTGGGAAAAATAGCAATTGGTTCCACTTCATTGAGAGAAAGATGACATCAATCTCCCAGCATCATAGAGGTGGGTGGCGGGAGGAATGTCATTTGGGTTAATTATGGAGCCTATTGTCACTAAAGACTCTAAGCCCACTGGCAGTCAGTGGTGGATCAGTGGTGTCATGTGAGTGGAATGGTTCTCCTATTAGTTCAGAAAGTGGTCAGACTGCACTTTTCTTGGGGTTGTTCATCTTTCAAAGGCCCCATTGAAGCACTGAGCACTGGGAAAGGAAGTGGCTACTGGAAGTCATCTGCCGGACTCTTAACTGTGACCTTCCCTCAACCTGCTCCTCACAGTCCCTAGCACCAGAATCCGAGCAATCCCTGGTCAGCCCCTGAGCAGTAGCAAAGCAGTCATCTCTCTCTCTCAGTGGCATGGGCACCAAGGAACAATTGTCAAACTTTGATTGGCTGGCAGCTTCCAGCAGTGGTTTCCACCACTGGGACCCTAAATCCTATTGAGGACACAATGCTGGGCAGTAACGTGCCTGACAGATGTTAAATTCAGGCAGATCTCCCCTCTCAGAGAACACACCAGCTTCCCACCCATTTCTCCAAACACTAGACAGTAAATATCTACCAGATGACTCTATGATGCAAAATGGTTTATCCCAGACTCTGAAGGCAGTAAATAACTGAGTACTGGTTATTTTTGATCGGAAACTGTAAATTTGATAGAACATTATACTCAACCATCAAAACTTTTAATAAGCACAGATTGAGAAGAGACCTTTCTGACCATTTGCAAATTCTCAGTGGCACAAAAAAAGTTCTTTAAAGTTTCCAACTGTTCCTATATGTAGATAGTGAGGACTGCAGATGTTGGGGAGTCAGAGTGGATAAAGAGTGGAGTTGGAAAAAGCACAGCAGGTCATGCAGCATCAGAGTAGAGGGAGTCGATGTTTCAGGTGAGTCCAGATGAAAGATTCCGACCTGAAACATTGACTCTCCTTCTCCTCTGATGCTGCTTGACCTGCTGTGTTTTTCCAACCATTCCTATATCTCTACTATTTAGTCCTGACTAGTAACAACAGCAGCATAGTGAAAGGCATCCTATTTTTCAGAGGTAGCACAGAAACTATCATTCTATGGAATACTTGGTTTCTTTTGTCCACATTTATCCACATAATTGTTTGAAAGTGAAGGAGTTGGAAGCTGAGGAGACGGAACTGTTAACCATGGCAGTGAACAGGGTGGCAGGAAAGGACATTGTTGTTCTGCTCGTTGCTGAGAATAAGGTCAAAGGAGCAGCAGCAAGTCTTATGAATCAGATGAGTTCCAAGATGGCCTAAGGGATAATGGAAAATAATCTAGAAAAGGATACAAGATCAGACTGGGGCCGGAGAGCTATAGTGCAAGATTAACATGGTGGGCAACATGACAGAAGGGAAACAGTAGAGAGAGCTGAATGAATACTCCCAATCTTGAGGACAGCAAAATTCATGAACACTTTGCACTTACTTTTGGTTTTGAGAATGGAGGGCAATGGTAAGAATGTTGAAGAAGATAGTTTTCCATGAAGAAGAGATGCTGGTTTCGTGTTCCTGAATGATCCTCAAATACTGAATACTTCGGGTAAAGGAGAACAAAACCCAATATTGCTTTATATGGTCCAAACAGATCTGACAAAGAATGGCTAAACCAATTGTAATAGATGTTTATATCTATGTCCCTTTGATTGCAGAGCAACGAGAGAATACTGGGACTGACCAAAATGAGAAAGAGTCATGATGCAGTGGTGCCTGCTTGCTGTGTCAAAAGTTCGCTGTTGCATCTTCTAAGTGGGTGGCACGGTGGCACAGTGGTTAGCACTGCTGCCTCACAGCACCAAAGACCCAGGTTCAATCCCCGCCTTAGGCGACTGACTGTGTGGAGTTTGCACATACTCCCCGTGTCTGCGTGGGTTTCCTCCAGGTGCTCCGGTTTCCTCCCACAGTCCAAAAATGTGCAGGTTAGGTGAATTGGCTGAGCTAAATTGCCAGTAATGTTAGGTGAAGGGGTAAATGTAGGAGAATGGGGTCTGGGTGGGTTGTGCTTTGGTGGGTCGGTGTGGACTTGTTGGGCTGTATCTAATCTAATGAAGACTAGGTCATCAGAGGTGAGGGGTTGGGGCAGGATTGGGACTGAAGAGATTAGTAGCTGCAGAAATGTCATGATGGATGGAGGGGCAAAGCTTAGATTCTTATAATTTAGCATCATGAGGGATGGAACAATGTGGGAGGCTCTCAGGGAAGCAGATGTGTCCAAAGGAATGTAGCAGTTCAAGGGGTGATTTATTGGTGAGAGCTAGAGCGGGATGTGATGAATTGAGTGAAAGTTCCAGAAGGTGTAGCCATGTGGGGAGGCTAAATTAACCAGGAAGGTGTCCTTTCCCCTCAACTTGATCTTTGTCAATGCAATCCTACTCCAAACTCTCTAAATCTTTCAAATTTGCTGTTGTTACCCTTTCACCAAAAGGTGTACCCTTATCCATTTTGACCACCAGATCTCCAATTTCCTTTTCTCCTCTAAAGATGCCGAGAACATTGAACTTCCCAGATCTGTAGCCTTCATCCCTGCAAATTTTACATTTGATTCTGTCCAACCATATTTCTCACCCTGTTATGGTTTTTCAACTTTACTCATTGCACTCTGAACTGCTCCTACAGTAAGGACTCTAACTTGCCATTGTGATGATTTTTTTATTATTTTATTTCTAGTCCACACTGCTTTTTTTCTCTCCTGCACCTCTTACCGGCTCTCAGGTGAATGTTTTCTTCGGAAGTGCTGCTGCTTCCATGAGTGTTGTTAATTGCTTGTCCTTTTACCCACTTGGAGCTTCTAACTTCTGTCTTCTTAATGTGGTATGTTCTTAAACTAGTTAATCCATTTTTTTTCTGAAAACAAATTCTCTTGAGCTGAATGGATTTTTTCTATTACTGTGACCTGAAGGTATTCAGAAAATAATTTGTGCACTGCCACAATGTCATACAGGTGGCATGAGATTGGAGCAAACTTCTGCTACCAATCCTCCTTTCTGTGCTGAGTCTAAGGGCCTATCTATTTTGCAGTGGTAGCACATAAACTATTATTGAGTTTAACAAGAAGAGGTACTAGTCTTAGAATGAGATGATCTTTCCAATACACTCAGGTCTGGACTCTCATCTCTCACCAAACCTCTCTTATTGTATCCTCACTTACACCAAGTCCAACTCACCCATTACCTACATTGGCTAAAAGGCCAGCCATGTTTCACTTTTAAAATCACATTCTTGTTTTCAAATCTTTTCATTGTCCTACCTTCCGAATTTTTGTAACCTCCTTCAGCTCCTTAATACTTCAAGATCTCTGAAATTATCTAATTCTTGCATTTTGTTAATCTCTGTTTGTTATCAATCCATCACTAGCTACCTTAGTCCTCAACTCTGAAACTTCCTGTCCCACCCAACACTACCAAACCCACCCCTCCTCATCATCAATCTCTCTCGCCACTTTTCAGATGGCTTATAAAATATGTCACTTTGACAAAATTTTTAGGTTATCTCTCCTGAGATCTCCTTCTGTGCCTTTATTAAATTGTCATAATTTGTGGTTACCTTCGCAAAAGCTAGCTGTTGAGTATTTGTGAAGAATGAAGCATAAACAAGCTGTGATTTTTTTATTTTATGATGATATTAGACAGAGCTTTTGATATTGCTCCTATGAGACACCTTGAAGCATTTTCCTACATTAAAGATGCTATATGAATTCAAGTTGGTGTTGCAACTCTATACACAAGAATAAACAAAATAAAAAGGCAATTGAGATTTGGCTGTTTTTGCATTTACGAGGCTTAATTTAGAAGCTGTTACGAATGGACACTTTTCTTAATGGATTTCCAGCAAAAGCAAATTACAAATCTTTTAATGAACAACAAGCAAAAGGCATTATCCCTAAGAAAGTCAAAATTGACAAGAGAGTTTATAAGAAAGTGTTTAACTATTATCTGTATTGATTCTGTACTAAGAGCATGTGGTATTGTGATGCTTGTGTGGGAATAGTAGCTTATCTAAAGTAATGAGTATTGAATCGATTGTAATTGGAAGTAGGTTGCATGTGCATCGATTATTCAAGTTGAAGGTAACCAGTTTTAACTGTAAGGTGGTCATAATTGTCATTCATTTTTGTTGACTGTGCTTGGTTGTTTTCTGACCAAATGCATTTCTAACTGCACCACTCATTGGAGAAGACCTGTGGTCACCGATCATATCTGAATTAGTCTTCACAAATATAAGTCAAAGAACTGAGGATGCTGGAAATCAGAAACAAAAACAGAAATTGCTGAAAAACTCAGCAGGTCTGGCAGCACCTGTGGAGACAAAGCAGAGTTAACTTTTCAGGTCCAGTGACCCTTCTTCACTAATGCTAGTTGTTAAATTCTTGTGAACAATGAAGCACAAAAAGAACAGGCTGTGATTTTTTTTATTTTTATGGTGATACTAAACTGTGCTTCAAATGCAAATGAATTTTATCACTGCAATTTTGTAAAAAAAAGCAATTTTATGAATGAAACACCTGCACCAAGATTTAGCACTCATCAATCTAGCAAGGGGCAAAACTCCAATTATTTTTGGCAGCTCTATTTCTTTACCACTTATCAAATAATTTTATTATTTTGGCTGCCATCAGTAATCATTTCTGATGGAATGAATACTGAATCTTGTTTGGCAGAGTGCAGAGTTAAGCATTCCTAAGTTCTGTGCAGTTTAAGCCCATGCAGACAAGAAAGGTTTGAGGTTTTTAACTTCATGCTTCTATAACATCAAAGAAGGATCATTATCATCCTCCATGAGAATATTACTTTAACATCTTGGCAAAAGTTGCTGTGGCTTAAAATAGGCCTATATTTCACTGCAAAGAATACAAATACTGTCCTACTACAACTCCAGATTGTATTTCAATCCCACATTTTCACAATATCCCTAGTAATAAACTTCCATTTTTGATCTCCATCCACAGAAAAGCAAATGTGGAATAAATCATTAATTTCTAGACTAAGTTATTGAAACATACATGTGACAATGGCAAACCTATGATTTGCCTCTGAGGCCTGAACACAATGTTTTGAAGATTTTCAGCAACGTGGTTAATTTTCTTGCAATTTCTTATGGTACTAGTGTACCTCTAGTATAATATATAATTCATATAATGGTAATCCATATTACAGTAAATGCTCAATAAAAACAGAACCTGCTTATTGCTACATTGTGGGTAAGAAGGAACCATACTGTGACATATAACTTGTATATTTCAGAAGAAAAGCTTTAGACAGTAATGTACAACAGACATTTCTAATCACCAATTAACTGAACTAACCAGAGTAAATGTAAGGAAAATCAAAATTAATTGTGCAGACTTAAACAGCAATTTCATATTATTATATCAATTTAAATGATAATAGCTGTTGCTGGCTTGGTAAAAATAAAGACAGGAAGAATCATGAATGGAAATGTTACAGAAGGGGTCAAAAATATATTGACAGTTCATTGACTTCCTATTGAATGTTAAATAATTAGCAGAAATTTCATTTGGCACTTCCTTTGAAATTGTCAAGAAAGACAAATTAGATTTGTCACTATCTCTGGCTACATGGCAACCTTCAACAGTTACCACTTCCTTTAGGCAAGGGCAGAAATTCCATTTTCTTTCCTTGACTGCTATGTTACTTTATCAACCTTCATAACTTGTTCCAAATCCTGAACATCAAGTATTAATAAGCAAATTGCATTCAGATCTACTTGTTTTCACAATGCAACCGACTCATTAAAAAAATTAATAATTTTCACATAGTAGAAGTGTTAGTGCATTAACTATATTTTCAGTAAAGGAACATTCCCACATGGTGTGCAGATGCCGTATTTCTGGATTTTTAACTATTTTGAAATAGGTTGAGATCATTTTTCTTTTTTATATACTAATGATTACCACATGGTCAAAAAACTGGTGGTCAGCTTTTAAAACTTATGTATGTACCAGATAATGGAAAGTGGAAGTACACTTATGAATTTATTTATTTGTTAGAGGTTGGATATGCTGCAGCAAATGATGTACCTCCTGACTCATTGAAGCCTCTATAGCTCCTGAGTCCCCAATGTCTCTCTACCATCTATAAGGTAAAAGCCAAGAATGTGCGGGAAAAGCCACCAATTGCCTGCATAGCTCAATCAGTCTGCTTTATTAGCATCCCATCTACAGGCATAAACATCTACTGCCTTTACAACGGCTGCAGTATTATCCATAGGATACACTGTAGTAATTTGCTAGGACTTCCTCGACAACAACTCTGATTCTCTTGTTTCTGCCATCTGGATGGTCAAGGGCATAGGTACCAGGAACGACATCAATTACACATCACGCATCTTGGTGGTATGTTCGCATCCTTTCATTGTCCTGGGAATCCTGCCAATGGTTCGAGCAGGAGGCCTACCACTATCTTCTCAAGGGATGAGTATTTATTGGCAGTTTTGCCAGAACAAAGATTTCATGGACCTCTTACCTCCTGAAGTTAATGACTTGTGAACACAGGCTTTACTAATCTTATTTACACACTTGGAGCTCAGCCTGGAACCTGTCCATAGAATCATGGAATCATACAGAACAGTTAGAGGTCCTTAGGTACCAGGTACATATACTACTATGTACACTAGACCCCCCACTTTCCCATGTTAAACCCATAGCCCTGAATGCTCTGACAGTTTGAGTGCATTTTAAAGATTGTGAGAGTTCCTGCCTCAACTAGGCAGTGCATTCCAGAATTCCACCACCCTCTGGGTGAAAAAAGCTTTCCTCAAACCCTCTTGAAATCTCCTGTCTTGCACTTTCAAATTATGCCCTTTTTTCATTGATCCTTCAACTAAAGGGAATTGCTGCTTTCTAGTCACCCTGTCCAGGCCCCAATGATCCTGTACATCTCTAAGAGGTTCCCCCTAAATATGTTTTGTCCCAAAGAAACCAATCCAGCCTCCCTCATAGTTGAAATGTCCCACCCCAGTGAATTGCCTACAGTGCACTGATCAGAACTGTACACACTACCTCAGCTGTGGTTTGGTCAATGTTTTGTACAGCACCTACATAGCCTCTTTGCTCTCTTATCATCTTACCAACTCCTAACTGGGATGTGAACACCAGAATGTTTGCCTAGGTACTAGGTTGCCAGTGTGCTGCCATCTCCTGTCCTAATCTGGGACGTGGTCTGTATCTGCATCATCCACAAGATACCACAGCCAAGCTTGTGCTGTCTGAGGAGAAAGTGAGGACAGCAGATGCTGGAGATCAGAGTCCAGAGTGTGGTGCTGGAAAAACACAGAAGGTCAGGCAGCATCCGTCATCAGCAAACTGAAAAAGGGCTTATGCCCGAAATGTCCATTCTCTTGCTCCTGGGATTCTGCCTGACCTGCTGTGATTTTCTAGCACCACACTCTAGGTGCTGTCGAAGTAAGTATACACTTTCCAGCAAGAGTCAGTACAGAGTGACTGGAGCAGAAAGTCTTGGCTCATACTGCCCTGCCCAATACAGAGATATTGAGGCTGAATGTACCACTTCCTCCTGCTACAGTAACTGGCAACAATGAGCTCAGTTAAAAATCACACAACACCAGGTTATAGTCCAACAGGTTTATTGGAAGTACTAGCTTTCAGAGCATTGCTCCTTCATTAGGTAGCGAGGACACAGAATTTATAGCAAAAGATCATAGCGTCATGCAACTGAAATGATATATTTAACAAACCTGGAAATGATATATTTAGCAAATGTGGTCCACGCCCCCTTACAACCCACCCTCCCATCCTGGCACCTTCCCCTGCCACCGCAGGAACTGTAAAACCTGCGCCCACACCTCCTCCCTCACCTCCATCCAAGGCCCTAAAGGAGCCTTCCACATCCATCAAAGTTTTACCTGCACATCCACTAATATCATTTATTGTATCCGTTGCTCCCGATGCAGTCTCCTCTACATTGGGGAGACTGGACGCCTCCTAGCAGAGCGCTTTAGGGAACATCTCCGGAACACCCGCATCAATCAACCACACCGCCCCGTGGCCCAACATTTCAACTCCCCCTCCCACTCTGCCAAGGACATGGAGGTCCTGGGCCTCCTTCACCGCCGCTCCCTGTTTTAAAAAAAAATTCTCAAGGTCAGGTTCGTAGGAGAGTAGTCTGACACAGAACAAACGACCAAGAGGCGAGTCTGCTAGAATATGGGCATTTTATTCCCCGCAGCGTCGCCACAACCAACGGGTCTGGCTTATACTCACTCTACATGTTACCGGAACTGGGAGCCATCAGTTCTCGTAGAGCGGTTGCCAACAACCCACGCTCGGCGGTTAAACGTAACCCCGGAGCAGACTCACCGAACTGGAGACTTTTCCAGCTGATATACTCTTTTCCAGATATAAACATTCATGTGAACAGCAGAGCAAGGCTAAAAAACACATTCCATTCTGGTTACATACAGATAAGAAGATTCACACGGGGAGGTGTGTAATAAGATTCACACGGGACTAAGCAACACCTCCATTCCGGTTAGATTCACACATGTATTGGGACATAATTTTTAACCGTTTCACCACATTCCACTGCTTGGCCCAATACATGTGTTACATTATGATTCACACATGTATTGGGACATAATTTTACACCACATTCCACTGCTTGGTCCAATACATGTGTTACATTATGCTTAATTCAGTTCAATTCGTTTCAGTTAATTTCAGTTCAGTCAATTCAGTGTAGTTCAATTCAGCTCAGTTCAGGTCTGTTCAGTTCAATTCAATTGTGTTCAATTCAGTTCCGTCCATTTCAATTCAATTTAGCTCAGTTCCATTTTGTTCCGTTCAATTTGATTCACTTCAGTTCCACTCAGTTCAGTTCAGTTCAATCCCATTCAATTCTGTTAACTCCGCTTCAGCTTTTTGGACATGCCCACATCCCCCGCTGTACCCCAGGCAAGGGGTTCTTCGGCAGGACTGGGATCCTCTCTCAAACAAACTGCCACGTACATGCCCACATCCATGCCATCCGGGACGGTCGGGACCTCCACAGTTTGTTCTTCTGGTTTCTTAGTCTTTTTCCAAAACATTGTTCTGTATCAAAATCTCTCCTCAATTGCGATTGATCCTGCCGACTACGCCAAATGTTTTAAAAAAAAATTCTCAAGGTCAGGTTCGTAGGAGAGTAGTCTGACACAGAACAAACGACCAAGAGGCGAGTCTGCTAGAATATGGGCATTTTATTCCCCGCAGCGTCGCCACAACCAACGGGTCTGGCTTATACTCACTCTACATGTTACCGGAACTGGGAGCCATCAGTTCTCGTAGAGCGGTTGCCAACAACCCACGCTCGGCGGTTAAACGTAACCCCGGAGCAGACTCACCGAACTGGAGACTTTTCCAGCTGATATACTCTTTTCCAGATATAAACATTCATGTGAACAGCAGAGCAAGGCTAAAAAACACATTCCATTCTGGTTACATACAGATAAGAAGATTCACACGGGGAGGTGTGTAATAAGATTCACACGGGACTAAGCAACACCTCCATTCCGGTTAGATTCACACATGTATTGGGACATAATTTTTAACCGTTTCACCACATTCCACTGCTTGGCCCAATGCATGTGTTACATTATGATTCACACATGTATTGGGACATAATTTTACACCACACTCCCTCACCACCAGATGCCTGGAGGAAGAACGCCTCATCTTCCGTCTTGGAACACTTCAACCCCAGGGCATCAATGTGGACTTCAACAGTTTCCTCATTTCTCCTTCCCCCACCTCACTGCAGTTCCCAACTTCCAGCTCAGCACTGTCCCCAAGACTAGTCCTACCTGCCTATCTTCTTTTCCACCTATCCACTCCACCCTCCTCTCTGACTTATCACCTTCATCCTCTCCCCCACTCACCTATTGTACTCTATGCTACTTTCTCCCCACCCCCACCCTCCTCCAGCTTATCTCTCCACGCTTCAGGCTCACTGCCTTTATTCCTGATGAAGGGCTTTTGCCCGAAACGTCGATTTCACTGCCTCTTGGATGCTGCCTGAACTGCTGTGCTCTTCCAGGGCCACTAATCCAGAATCTGGTTTCCAGCATCTGCAGTCATTGTTTTTACCCTCTGTTGGACCATAACCTGGTGTTGTGTGATATTTTTTAAAGTTTGTCTAGCCCAGTCCAACACCAGCACCTCCACATGAGCAACGAGCTCAGCTTTCGAGCCTGCAGCAATATCAGCTTTTTTTCTCTCAGTGTGACTCAGTCAGTACCACTTCAGCGACCAGTCACCCAGCCCAAGCCCTTGGGACAACCAGAGGAATTGCATTCCAAGACCTTGTCTAAATGTCCAACCTAACCATTCGCTAGTTTACATCATAGTGTGATGGGCAGAGTGCTGGGAAGATCTGGCACCCTGGTCGGCATGGAATTGTGAACTAATGTGTGGGGTGCATTTTGAACATTTGATGACAGGAAATGACTGACCAGATAAGAAATTGACAATGTCCACAAAGCATGAGCCGAGGCTCTGTCAATGGCAATGAACAGTCCTGCTGGCTGGGATTTGTGGCGCACTTTTCCCACCTTCCAATCAAACATGCTTCATGGAAAACAGTCCAGCACTGAGCCGGAATTGCGAGGCACCATGATCATGACAGTGAGCCACATGCATGTCTGAATCTCCCATGAGTCAAGATTGTCTGGCTCTGACGCGGTGCGCCTCCTGTTGGCCGATACCTAAAGTTCTGCCGCGTTTGGGAGATGGTTCTTTTGTGCCCAACATCAATAAACGCGGATATCAGGGGTCGGCATCTAGCCAGGGCCACATTGTTGGGGAATGTGAAATAGTCTGAAATGGCTTTACAGCTACATTTTGTTTTTATTTACAGAATTCCACATTTGCTCCTCGGATGGGTATATGTAAAGCCGGAGTTGCACAGGTAGGAATAAGTCTGCACTTGTTGCTGCATCCGGTTAGCGCTCCCATCTGGGTGAAGGAGGTTGCCTTTTTTTAAAAAAAAACACTTCTTCTCAGTCTCTGCCTTCAACTGGACAGTTTCGCTTCCCTTTGCGCTCTCCCTGCGTCCGGGCAGGTAAACCATTCTCCCCGAGCCAATGACAGGCTGACAGAGCAGCCACTTTGGAAGGATTTTGCTCCAAACAAATTCTGTTTCAATGTGTACTGAAAGCGGCATGCAGAATGCACATCGAACGACGGTTTTGCTGAAGTGTGCACAGCATTAGCACAGGGATTCTGTGTATGAGTGTGCACAGAGTTAGTGGGAGAACTTTGCACAGGAATTGTGTTTGAATTTGTACAGTATTAGTGTGTGAAGTTTGTGTATCACTATTATGTGGGTGTGAAGCGTGCTTGCTCACGGTGTGTGTAAGGTGTTCAGGAGACACACAATATTTTGCACAATAAGGTTTTGCTTTTCACAGCTGTATATAACAGGGAATTGCAAGTCACGCAGCCAATTCCTTTGGCAGCCCTCCCTCAGCAGACTGCTTTAAAAAGAAACAGTCCACGCCTTATCTTTTTTTTAAGAAAAGTCTTTCAGTGAGGTGTTTTTCTCCCTGAAAAGTGCTGATCACCTGGAGCAGTTACGCGGTGCTGGCCGAGCGTGTGTCTGTGTGACTGGACAGGACTCCCCAGCCCGCTTCGCTTTTCACTCACTGACCGAATTATTTGTGTTTCTCGAGTTTGCTCGACTCCCGGAGCAAGGGCGTTCCTTCCTCTCCCTCTTTGCCGTTCAGGACGCTGGCTGGCCTGACACAGAAACGCCGCTGAGGGGAACCAGCGACTGAGTTGGACCAGGAAACGCGCTTTGAGTTCTCAGGGACTTGGCGTGGTTTGGAGCGGATCCTTTTTGTATCTCCCTCCCACCCTGTATCCCTTGCTAGATCTGCTCCGTGATACTGATAAGAGTTCCGCCGATCTCCCTCTCCGTGTGTGAATACAATAATAAGGGAGTCTCAGTCAATTAATCTCCATTTGTGACTGTAACACTGGGGTTGGGGGGGAATGTGACCCTGGCTGACTGATCTTAATTCTGACTTCGGTTTCCCTTTAACGGGGCTAGTCTTGCATCATTTAGAATTTGATGAGCACGTGAACACCTTTTTTTTATCCGCCCCTTCCCACCTCCCCGTCTCGAACTAGTTTCAGATCTTTGTGGATTTGACTTTTTTTTAATTGCCTTAAACATATTTCCTCGCCAGTTTGTCCTCTCTCCCAGTTGGCTGCTCGCCGTGTCTACTGAGCGGCAAGGAGTCTCCCTGTGTGTGTGTGTGTGTGTGTTAGGGAAGGGGTGGTGGGGGGGGAGTCTGTGCAAAGCTTTTATTGGCTCGGGATTTTTTTAGGAAATGGCAACGCCAGACATTGCAACAGGAACCGTGTATCCGCATGCGGCGAGAGGAAGCTAAAGGATGAGCTTGCTGATCGTCCACAATCCCCCAAACTAACCAATTCAGCTCAAGTCTGCTGTTCGTTGTTGTTGACGGCGTTCCTGTCTCTCCCTCTCCGTCGCTGGGAGTGTGTGTGCGCGCTGTTTTCCTTCGCCATCTCCACTTGCCAAATGGGGAAGCACCAAGTCTCTCTCTACCTCCTGGCCGTGGCGATCGGTGTGTCCAGGGCGCTCCGAAACGGTGAGTATGAACGGCACCCGCTGTCGCTTCGGAGCCCGGAGCAGCCACCAGCCACAAACACTGAGCAGCAAGTGGACGGCTCTGGGTCCACTCTGCAGGGCGCACGCAGAGTCTGCGGGGTTTGGGGAGCTCGGTTCTTCTTGTTTCATTTTACAACCGGATTGGGGGAGGGGTCCCCCAGCCTGCTGAAATCTCCCCACGCTGGGACAGTTCACCCCATACGCTGGGAAAGGTCTCCCCATACACTGGGAGAGGGTCTCCCCACACACTGGGAGAAGGTCTCCCCATACACTGGGAGAGTTCACCCCATACGCTGGGAGAGGTCACTGCATACACTGGGAGAAGGTCTCCCCACTCACTGGGAGAGGGTCTCCCCATACACTGGGAGAGGGTCTCCCCATACACTGGGAGAGGGTCTCCCCACACGCTGGGAGAGGGTCTCCCCATACACTGGGAGAAGGTCTCCCCAAACACTGGGAGAGGGTCTCCCCATACACTAGAAGGTCTCCCATACACTAGAAGAGGGTCACTAGAAGAGGGTCATACACTGAGAGAGGGTCTCCCATACACTGAGGGAGGGTCTCCCCATACACTGAGAGAGTTCCCCCACCTATACACTGGGAGAGATTCCCCCAACAATACACTGGGAGAGTTCCCCCTCCCCTCCCATACGCTGGGAGAGTTCCCCCCCCCTCACCCCCCCCCCACCCCCATACACTGGGAGAGGGGGTGGCAAGTGCGGTTTGTTAAGAGTGCGGTTTATCCCAGGGCTATAGCAAAACCTGAGGTACCTGCAGCCTGAGCTAGGGGCAGCTCGACTTTCTCGGAGCTGTGGGACTTTGTCAGGCATGTCCCTTCGCAGTGCCCTATCCCACAGTGTGTGCACTGACCGCCCCCAGTCCGTGTTGGAGAGGGGGTGCTCACTGAGATCTCTCTGATCCCCCTCCCCGTCCTGGACACTGCACCCCCCCCCCCCCCCCCCTCCCAGGAACTCGCCTCCCGCTGCCACCAGTTGCTGGGAAAAGCGGTCTCTATTCAGGCTGTTCGCGGCCAAACTCAAACCTGAACCAACCTGAAAAACCCCAGCCTCCAGCAAGTGGCGGCTGCTGTGTGCCGCCCTGAGCTCCACAAGGGCAATGCTTCCTCTTCCTGCGTTTCTCCAGCACTTCCTGCTCACTGTGTGAAGGGGTTTGTTTTCTTTTTTAAATTTGGGACTGGGTAAACAAAACACTCTCTCCACAGAGATCAGGAGCGACTTGCGTTCAGAAAACTGAGAATCGGCTTTTGAGGGATTTTTTTGGAGTTTACTAAGTAAAGCGGTGAGGGTCAGACCCTCATCCACTTCGGCGCCTGTTTCATGTGGATCCTGCCTGGACTGACAGCACTGAGCTGCGGCTCCTTCTTAACTGGGCCAGGACACCAAACGCTTCCTTGACACCCAGCCTTCTGGCTCCAGCGGAAAGCCAGTTCGCTGTGCCCTTCCCGGGTTGATCCATGACTCTCCCGGCGCTATCCCCCTTCCCCCTTCCCCAACTGCGACACCCTCTCCCTCTGTCTCCCCGAGCCGAGGATAAGCCTCTCTCAGTTAGAGGGGAGGGGGTCAGTGTGGAGATGGGGGTGGGGGAGCAGGTTAACACTGCACAGCAACGGCCAGTTTAGAGCAGGTTGGAGCTGAAGTGATGGGACAACATTGAACATGACTAACCCAGTGTTCAGAGTAAAGTTTAACTGGAGGATCAGTGCACGGGAGGCTGTGCTGTCAATGTGAAAACACCATCGCGGGTTTGGCTTTCGGCTCCTTTTCCAAGTAGAGAGATAGGGAGAGCCGGGCTCTCAAAGCGGAACGCTGCACTGTTCCTCCATGCGTGAGGAATTTCATTTCACTTCACTTCTCCCGGGCCATCTCTCTGTTCATTCAGTAATGCCCCTCCACACCCACCTTGAGATTAGAGACGAATGAGAATAAACTGGGATCTCCCATTGTCCTACCCACCCATCGAATTGTGTGTGTCTGTGTACGTGTGTATCTGTATGTGTCTGGATGTCTGTGTGTCTCTGTGTACGCGTGTATCTGTATGTGTCTGTGTGTGCCTTTATGTCTGTGTGTACGTGTGTATCTGAATGCCTGGGTGTATCTGCGCGCATGTGTGTCTTTGTACGTCTGCTACTGTGTGTCAGTATGTGTATGTATGTGCGTGTGTTTGTGTATGTGTGTGTCTGTGTGTATATTTGTGTAGGATGTGCGTGTATGTTTGTGTGTGTATGTGTGTCTGTGTGTATGTGTGTGCGTGTATGTGTGTCTGTGTGTATATGCGTGTGTGTGTCTGTGTGTATATGCGTGTGTGTCTGTATATGTGTGTGTCTGTGTATATGTGTGTGTCTGTGTGTGTGTCTGTGTGTATATGTGTATGTGTGTCTGTGTGTGTGTCTATGTGTGTGTGTGTGTGAGTGTGTGTGTAGGGGTCTTGGTAAATTTGGGGTCTCCCAAGTTGATTAAACCGACCTGGGAAAAGCGGGGGCTAACTACAAAGTAAAACGCTTTCTTAACTCGGGATTAATCAGAGACTCAACCTCTCCAAACACCCTGAAGTCGAGTAACAAAAGCTCGTTTTGTGAAGTTCCAGATCTTTTATCTGGTTCTGGATGAAGTGCAATGTTAAAACAAATAAACAACCTTCCATGCTCAGAATCCGTTGTGCCTGTGAGCTGCCGCCTTCAGTAAATCAGGATTGTCAATGCTCTGACAATCTCCTGCTAACAGGGCTGGGTGGAAACCTGTGGAAACCACAGACCCCGCACCCGAATCGAATGTGGAGTTTCAAAACCTGCCAAAATATTTGACAAAACAAGGCAGGATTCTGCCCAAGTATTTGATGAAACGAGGCAAGATATTGTCCAAGTACTTCATGAAAACAGATCAAGATTCCGTTAAAGTATTTTATAAAGGGGGGGGGGGGGGGCGAGATTCTTTCCAAATATTTTACCGAATCCAGAGAAACTATCATTCTGCGCAAAAGAAAATGTGTATCCTTATTTCCGAGTCCGAGATGTGAAAGGAGGGAGGGGGGATTCCGTTAGTTCCGTTAGTTTACGAGTGTTTTTCTCTCATGTAGATCGGTGTGGGGATACTATACAAATCACCATTCCTGGCTACCTGAACTCTCCGGGATATCCAAACTCTTACTACCCCAGGGAAAGCTGTGCCTGGGTGATCCAAGCACCCGAAGCTTACCAACGGATAATGATCAATTTCAACCCTCACTTTGATCTGGAGGACCGGGACTGCAAGTAAGTCAAACCAGATTGGGTCGCATTTAGGTGCAGTGACCTCTAGTGGTTACACGATATTTACTGGAACTTGCTGAGAGGGAGCGTCAACCCTATTTGTTTCTCTGTGCTGTATTAGACAAGGCTAATATCCCTCTCAACATGAGAAATGCACGCAATACAACGAACACACCTGCTCCCACATGTCAGACTGCACTGGGGACTATTTTCTGTTACGGTTACCTCAGGAATGTTAACTATTCCGGTTACTCTTGTGTGAATGCAATGTAATGCACATCGTTAGGCAAAAAAAAAATGATTTCCCGAGGAGGCAAAAGGAGGGAGTATTATGTCGTTGGAATTGTCTTATTTGTGATCCAGCTAGTAGATGAGTTTGGGAAAGACTCCTATCACAATTGATCATTTGAACTATTATATACAAACCAGTTTTTGTGCAATGTGAAGAGAAACACTGCTTCACTTTGTTAGTCAGATGTTGTTCAGCGACTTGAAATGTAATAACCAATAATAACCTTCCATCTTCATCTCATCAATTACAAAACACGGAAATAACACACTTTTGAGATCAAATTATTTTGCTAAATGTTAGAAACCATTTCTACATAGAATCCCTATGATGCAGGGAAGGCTATTTAGCCTGTACTGATCCTCTGAACAGCTTTGCATCCTGTCCCTGTAACACTGCATTTAGCATGGCCAATCCACCTAGCCTGCACACCTACATAGACACAGGGAGAACATGCAAACTCCATACAGACAGTCACCCAAGACTGGAATGGAACCCAGGCCCCTAGCACTGTGAAGCAGCAACGCTAACCACAATGCCACCATAACTTATATTAGGGTGGTAACTCTACACATAATTCAGAAAGAAGTTCCAAAAACGAATGTATACAAAACTGTGTTGCACTGAGAATAGCTGACATTTACAGCTGAAGTAGTTTTCAAACCTTGACCTGTCCAGAACTAGAGGGCAAAGGTTTAGGGTGAGAGGGGGAAGATATAAAAGAGACCTAATTGCTGGCAGGTGGGACTAGATTGGATTGGGATATCTGGTCGGCATGTATGGGTTGGACCGAAGCGTCTGTTTCCGTGCTGTACATCTCTATGACTCTATGACTCTCTTAGCGTTGTCATGCAGAAAAAGTGGATGTTTCAGTAGCACAGGCTATGGGTCGAGTGATTTGTGACAAGCAATGTTTTGGGTAATAGATTAGCACAGGTTGAAAATAACATTTTGACAGCTTATGCTTTTAAGTTTGAATACCATTAAATGCATTCTAGAAAATATATTGCATAATGGGACACTCCAGAAGCTTACAACCTAAAAAAAAGTGTTTTGGTTTTTCCTGCCATTTATCACATGGTGATTGTTGCCTGAGATATTTTTGGTTTTTGTCATTTTGCGATTCATTCTTTATTTAGCTCCTTTGTTGAAATAATGTTTGTTGGTTAGCATCCACATTGCTACCTTCCTGCAATCTCACTGTCTTTGTTCTTGAGTATGAGTTGTGTAAATTCCTAATATATTTTGAAATATATTTCATTGAAATATGTGTGCCTTCTCCAATCATAATTTAAAATCAACCTTAAAGTTAAAGTTGTACATTTAATACATAGAAAAACATTATCTGTAAAATTATTCCAGTTGCATCTTTCTAATTCCTAAGAATGGAATATCTGGATAAACTGACTAGCTGGTATGTAAAATTTGAAATCATAACAATGAGGTTTTATACCACTGTTCCTTCTCATTTTTCGAGGGACAGTGCCCCTGTCAGAACAATGTTTTCCAATTTAGCTGAAAAGCCTTTAGGAAAATTTGGTTCAATTGATTTTCTTGCTTTTGATAGTATGTATTACTTATGTTGCTGATAGAAACAATTATACATTTTTCAAGGCGATCAGTCATAAAATGTACTGTGCTGTCAGAAGGCAAATCATAAAATTATTATTGCAATACTATTTATTCTGTGCACTGTCCAAACGAACTGACAGAAAGGAGTTTTACTCGCTGTGATCAACAAAGTCAAGAAGTAGGGAAAAGCTGAGTGGCCTAATACTGCCTCACTTCCTCATGTTTTGAATGCCTTCGAAAATATCGCCATAATTTTGCTGTTTCTATGTACCTTAATGATCTTGAAATTACATTTTATTACATTATCTTCTGCTGCTGTTATTTTGCAGGTCTTCACCTCTGTGTACCCTTCCCTGATTATTCCTCCCCCCTCACCAATCTTCCTCCATCTCCTAATTTTTCCTCATAGTACAGTCTGCAGGCTTTTAAAACTCAAGCTTGCCATCATCTAAATACTATCTCCTGACTGACCTCATCTACTATTTTTCTCTTTTAGTCTTTGTAATATTCTGCAAAGCTTTGCTATTGACTTTGGTTTCCAATGAAAACAAATATTTGTTTATTAGGAACATGAGAACATAGTCAAACTTGCATGGCATTCCTTTGTCTTGCCAAATTTGACACCTTGTCCCAAACTATAAAACACATTCCTTACAAACTACGTATAGAAAATATCTTGTGCTAAGCCATTAGGAAAAGCACAAGTCTGAAATCTGCATCATGTGCTCTAATATTCACAGAGGTTAGTATTATATTTTACTGAGGCAAGAAAATTTGGGGAAGGCGATTGGAAAAACATATTTTGTGATAGTAGCTTATCTGATCAGAACATAAGTTGAGGTTAAAGTAAATTGAGCCGTCAGGTCAACTGGATATCATTGCATTTTAGTTTTGTAGAATGGTGTTAAGTCTCTCCAACCCAACTGGAAAATCACATCTATGCTATCTACTGCTACAGTGTGAATGTTCACTCCTGCAAAGAAAGTTTTATTTCGCTGAAAGCTAAGTAAAGATTGGCACCAACCAGTACTTAGAAAATACTATGTGTGGACAGAGTATTGTTGAATCTAGCCAGATAAAATAGCATTGCTTATCAGTACAATGCACTGATAAGCTTCAAGTTGCTTATGTAACCAGAACAACCGAACCCATTAGGGCATTTATTTGCCAGTAAGGTTATCTGCACACACCTCCCCCACCCTCAGGAAAAGACATTCCTCCAGTTGCCACTGATGATACAAACTAGCTGGCAATCATCAGCGGTGCCCTGGAGGGTCGTAAATCTTTGTGACTCAGCTATCTGTTTTCTGACAAGGGTATTGACATAATTCTGGCATTCTATTGTGAGATAGAAGCCCACTTGATGCCTAAGTGACTGTTAAGCTTCCCAAGGAGGTTTGCTTGCAGTTGACCACAAAAGAAGTAGGAAGGGAAGTTTGAGGTCTAGCTAGCAGACAGTATGAATTCCTCATCAACTGAATAATTCTCCACAAAAAACATGGATTCTTTGGTGAATTCCTGCTGACCACAGCACAACCACATCATACCATATGATTTAAAATATTGGGATCCAGCTGCAGTTGCTTGAGTTTCTGTAGCTTTCTCTTTACTGATTAAGGGGATGTGTGCTTCTCTGGCTAGGCCAAAATTTATTGTCCATCCCGAATTGCTCTCAGGAGGAGAGTGGTGAGCTGCCTTCTTGCACTATTGCAGGCCCTTTGATGTGGGGACACCCACCTAATCAGAGTAGGTGCTGGGTAGGTACACAATTTCTGTTACATAACCTCCAGCTACCATTTAGAATTAGAATCCCTACAGTGTGAAAACAAGCCCTTCAGCCCAACAAGTCCATACCGACCCTCCAAAGAGTAACCCGGCCAGACCCATTCCCCTACCCCATATTTACCTCTGACTAATGCACCTAATCTACACAGCCGTGAACGCTATGGGCAGTTTAGCATGGCCAATTCACCTAACCTGCGCATCTTTAGATTGTGGGAGAAACCCATGCAGACATGGGGAGAATGTGCAAACTCCACACAGACAGACATCTGAGGCTGGAAGTGAACATGGGTCCCTGGCGCTGTGAGGCAGCAGTGCTAACCACTGAGTCACTATGCTGCCCAATGTCTTGCTATTGTTGTCAAACATCAAGTTCCTTCCTTTTGATTCAAAAGATAGCATGGGTTAGAGTGGTTGGGAGAGCCAAGAACATTAATGGTCTTGATATATTAAGCATTCTCAGTACGATTATTAATATAGCTGCTTTTATGAGGGTTTATTGGCAACGTAATATGCCCATTTTTTGGCAGACTTTCCACCTATGGTACTGAATGGCAGGTCAGTATAGGCCAAAGTTTAGATCAGAGTGGTGCTGGAAAAGCACAGTAGGTCAGGCAGCATCCAAGGAGCAGGAAAATCGACGTTTTGGGCAAAAGCCTTTCATCAGTATCGGCCAAAGCCCACCCTCAGCTATGTTCCCTTCTTGCTACAAATCCAGTTTACATATTTGAAGTTAGTCCATCAATGACCCCCTTTGGAATCTGAAGCACATTTTAGAACTCTTGAGTGGAAGATATTTACCAGATAACCTAACAGAAGGAAAGAGAGTAGAAAGAGTTTACATTAATGAAGTGTCCTTCAGGCTCTTAACGTGCCCCAAAATGCACAGGAAGATCTGCAGTCAACATTGTTATCAATTAAGTGTCTTTTGAAATTGCTGGTTAATGTAGGCCTAGACATTCTATTGACAAGAATCTTTTGTTCAGGCAAAAAAGTAGTGAAGTGTCTGCCTGAACAGCTGATTTGAAAAGTAGCCTTATCTCAGTTAATTTAATATTTACAGCCATAAAGAAAAAAAGGATTCTGAAGGATTCAGTCACAAAGTGTCTTGTACCTCAAACAGCCTGAACCACTGGCATAATTTTTCCACTACTTCTGTGTCAACTGTCAATTCCACTTCTAATTTTAATACTTGTTTCTTGGACTGAAATGAAAGATGCTACAGTTGTCTGCTAACTTTCCAGGTTTTGCAGCAGGAAATAGAATGTAATGCGGATTTTGAAATGTTGCTGGCAAATTGCTTAATACTTGGCTTGAAAGTTGGTGTCTTGATCTACAGTCAGTTCTTAATGCCATCTTTTGTTGCACCTGCACTCGTAGTTCAAATTCAAGTACAGCCAGATCACTATGCTTTGCAAAATTCTTGTCTCTCCCTCTTTATCCCCTCCCTCCTTATTTTTCTGGTTTGAGCTCTAATACTGTGGGCAACATTTGTAATACCTAAGTTAGACTGTAATTTAAAAGTTGAATTAGATCTAAAGCTTCACTCTATTCCACCAAAGTCAAGCATCCAATCATGATATCCTTGAAATAGCTTACATGGTCCAGTTGGTGTTGATATAGACAAGATTGCCCATCTTGATATATGCCAGTATAATCATACCCAAGGACATCCTCTCCCGCCTGTTCCTTTTTCTGTTCCATCAGTTGCATCCCTTCCAATGCTGTGTAAGTGTTATGCTATGTTCTGTCCTCAATCTGCTATTACTACAGCTTAAACAAAACACTTTTTTAATCAAGAAATTATTAGTGGACATAGTTCACACTGTCTGCAATTAGGAATGGACAGTAAGTGTTGGCCCAATCAGTGATGTCCATATCCATGAATCAAGAGAAAAAAGGCGTAGTGCCAACAATGTCTTGAATAGCTGGAGCAGTATCTTTCTACTTGTAAATTTCATCCTGTCATGCAATAAAGGAGCAGGGTGGAGTACAAAAAGTCCATTTGCCTTCCTAATTAGTTGTTGTACTTGCAATCTTTGTGGTTCAAATGCAAGAACAGCCAGGTCATTCTGTTCTGTAAACTTCTTGTTTCTCCCTCCTAGTGAATAATAGTCTGCCTTTCTATCCTCATCACATCTCACATCCTCATACCTTCACAATCCGTACCAAAGGTTAGACTTGCTGCCCGCTTTCAGGCCCAGTGGTGGGACATGTCCCACCTCAAAAAATCGCTCATCGTGTTGTATCTGCTGCGCTTCACGTGGTAGAATTCTTCCTTCTAAGTCTAAAGGTTATGGGTTCAAATCCCACTTCAGAGATATGACTATAAAGTCATCAGCTGGCACTCCTGATAGTATTGAGTTGTGCTGCCTTTCAAATGGCATGTTGAAACTATGCACTGTATGCTCTCTCAGGGGGTGCAAGAGGTTGTAGAACTTTATTTTGTAGAAGAGCAGAAGTATTTTTTCTGGTGTCATGCCCAATATTTCTTTCTTGATCAACAGCATTAAAGAAAAGATTGTCAGGTGATTATCACCTGGCTGTTTATTGAACTGCTGTGCTTTTCCAGCACCTCACTCTTGACTCTGATCTCCAGCAGTCCTCACTTTCTCCTTTTCATTGAGCCCTGCTGTATGCAAATAGTCTTTTGTATTATCTACATTAGAATGGTGAGTACAATTCAAAAGTACTTCACTGGCTGTGAAACGTTTTAGGACTTACATGTTTATGAAAGGCACTATATAAATGCAAGTATTTGCCTTTTAGCTCGGCCTCACAGATTCGAAATACTGAGCAAGACTAAACAAAATGGGACTAAACTGTATGATTTGCCTTGCCAATTTGTATCAGATTTTCCTTGGCTTTGACATGCACCAACAATAAATATTGTGATATCCATTGGCTCAGGACAAGGTAACTCTAGAAACCAAGATGCTATGTTACAATGGGGATCAAATATCTTCAGACAGGGCATGATGAAATAATGTCAAGGCAAAAATTCATGGAGGAACTCAATGCACATGTGAGGAATAGTGACAAAGGTCAGGACAATTGCATGGATTCACTCTCAATTTATATCAAAGCAGTGAACACACTTCAGTGAGTGTAGTTGGTCATAGATGTAAAATCATTTCATTTCGAAATTTCATAAAGAAAATGGTTGTTAACTCTGCAAACTGTATATGCTTATATTAAGCGTTTGGAATTTTTTTTAGCCAGTGAGTTGCCTGAGAAATAAGATTAGTGGATTGCCTAAATGCAATAGTGGAAGTCCCTGGGTTACGAATGTCCGACTTACAAACATCCTATACTTACGAACCGACGTCAGGCATCTCATTTTAAAAAATTATTTTTAAAAATCCAAGTTATGTACAATGTTTCATCCTATCAAACGGGCAGACTAATTCGCCCGTATCTGTTATGACTTACGAACAGCGGAAAAAGCAGAACTCATTTGTAACCTGGGGACTTCCTGTCCAGCTAGAATTTGTTCAATACGCTTGTGGTGCAGAAAGATTGGATACTAAAAATTAATGCCTTTCTTCTACTTCAGTCACATATTTTCAGCTGACCCCCGACATTGTGGTGAAGATAAACAGAAGGAATGTGGAGGAGCGCAGCCTAGCAACCGCAGGGCAAAATAGTCAGGAACGAGGTATCCAGAGCATATTACGTTAAGGAGTCAGGCCAGTCAACTGTTTCAAATGTCTGAAAAAAGAAAAAAGAAAACAATGGATAAACATAACAAGGAAGCAAATGGGGTATCATATTATAACAGTTCAGAGAGCCTGAGAGCCAAAACCTTGATTAATAAACAGTTTTTAAGGAGGTCATAGAGAAGAATTGATAGGACTCTTCTTCAATTTGTATTGACGCAAAAAGAGAAGATGAATTGAATAGACTGAAAATGAAATTTGTAGGACAGAAAGATATTGTGTTACATCATATAGAAAGGGATGGTAGGAAATATTGTTGAGGTACCAATTGGGGATCTTGGTGAGATAAGATGTAATCTCTTAAATTCAAGTCTAGGTTAAACAGAACGTCATGATTTTGCTTGAGTGGTTGAGAAGGGAGATGGAAATCATTTGAAGAAAACAAAATGCATGGTGGGGACCAGAAATGGTTATCACAGAATTTCCAGATGGTCAGTTAAATCTTTTCATTTGTCTCATCTGCAATCTAACATCAGAAATGGAAACTGACTGCAGAGGTGATTGTGAATCAGAGAAGTCTCTGTGATGCATGTCCTGGTCTGACTCTGAAGTGCAGTATCACTGGTAACATCATGTCACATGGCTGAGGCTTGACTGTGCTGTCAAAGTGTTTCAAAAACGTATTTGTCATGAGCTTCATTCTGTGCATGCATGTAAAAATGGGAGTGGTGCTCTCTCAAGGTAGTACAATGGGATTTATTTGTTCTCAGCAGTCTAGGCCCTGTTAGTTGAGAGTCAATCTTGACAGCTACTTCTTTGACCTCAAAATACAAACAGAGCTATTGAATTTAATATTCCAAGTTGACATTGGATTTAGCATCGTTATCATGCAAATCCAATATGCGTTTAGAATACAGCATGGGGTAATAGAGTCATTAAACTGGAGTGCTTCACTCTCAACTGAATATGTTAATTCACCTTCTTTCACAGGCAATTCAGTTGTTTCTCTGTGAGACTTCTTCTAAAATTGCCCTGAATATTCTGTTTTTAAAACAAATGGCATACATGTCAAAATTATGTCACATTGGACTATTTTATTTTAAAATCAATCAACTTCCTCGAAAGTAGAAGAGAGAAGAGTTTCAGACAATTGTATACTAACAGTCCATGTTATCATTTGGACTTGAATTTTTTATTCTAATGATGATTTAGGTTTATCTGTCTTTAAAGATAAACCTAAAGAAAAACATTCAAAAGTAATTATTACTTAACATAATATATTGAATTAAAAATGTCACTGTATGAAACATAATTTTTAAAGAAAAATATTCTTTAAATAGATTACTATCTGACACGTCAGAACAAAATTTAATATATTAACCATAAAGGTATACTAAAGACTTAGTCTTTTTAGCAAACAGGTTTTATAGACTTTGCTAATTGGGTGTGACATTGGAATTCATCATAAATCACATGGACTTGACACAGTCAGCAATCCGTAAGGTTTGTTTGGGGCATTAGCTTCTTGAAAGTAAACGGAGGCAAGACTGCACATCCTTGAAGGAACCTGTCCCATTCACCTGAAGCTAACAATTTATAAATGCAGCATTTAAAATTTGACAGTGTTGTCTCCTTGAACGAAATTGGTCAAAGTAGTACTGAAGGTCAGGGCTGAACATGTGGGCCTAAAAGGGTCACTGGGTGAAGAACAAATTTCACCAGGTTCATTCTGTTGAATAAATCATTGAGAAGGCAGCCTTGACCTTAGGCAACAAATGACTTAACCAAGGTACTGTACAATCACAAAACATTTTCCTCTGATGCTTTGTGTTATTAGGAGATCCAGTTAATTTAAGGAGAACTCTGACTTTATTTAAAGCCAGGTTGTTTGGAAAGAATTAAATCAAAGATTAGGCTACTAATTTTGTTGGAGTGGTGCTGGAAAAGCACAGCAGATCAGGCAGCATCCGAGGAGCAGGAAAATCGATGTTTCGGGTAAAAGCCCTTCATCAGGAATGGAGGCAAAGAGCCTCCAGGGTGTAGAGATAAGCTGGGGGGTGGGGGTGGTTTGCGCTGGGGAGAAGGTAGACCATTCCCTCCATGACTACCTGGTCAGGTTGACATCCCCCAACAACCCAACCCACCCTCCTGTCTTGGCACCCTCCCCTGCCACCACAAGAATTGCAAAACCTGCGCCCACACCTCCTCCCTCACTTCCATCCAAGGCCCCAAAGGAGCCTTCCACATTCATCAAAGACTCACCTGCACATCCACCAATATCATTTATTGTATCCGTTGCTCCAGATGCGGTCTCCTCTACATTGGGGAGCCTGGACGCCTCCTCGCAGGACGCCTCCTCTGGAACACCCGCACCAATCAACCCCACCACCCTGTGGCCCAACATTTCAACTCCCCCTCCCACTCTGCCAAGGGCATGGAGGTCCTGGGCCTCCTTCACCGCCGCTTCCTCACCACCAGGCGCCTGGAGGAAGAATGCCTCATCTTCCGCCTCGGAACACTTCAACCCCAGGGCATCAATGTGGACTTCAACAGTTTCCTCATTTCCCCTCCCCCCACCTTACCCCAGTTCCAACCTTCCAGCTCAGCACTGTCCCCATGACCTGTCCTACCTGCCAATCTTCCCTCCCACCTATCCGCTCCACCCTCCTCTCTGACCTATCACCTCCATCCCCACCCCCACCCCCATTCACCTATTGTACTCTTTGCTAACTTCTCTCCAGCATATATATATATACATACACACACACACTCTCTTATCTGTCCACCCTGGACGCTCCCTGCCTCTATTCCTGATGAAGGGCTTTTGGTTGACACGTCGATTTTCCTGCTCCTCGGATGCTACCTGACCAGCTGTGCTTTTCCAGCACCACTCTGGTCCAAATTCGGGTTTCCAGCATCTGCAGTCCTCACTTTTGCCTACTAATTCTGTTGGTTACATCTTCCTGTATGCACAAGTGGACACAGAATTCTTCTTCTTCTTTTCTCCCATCACAACTATCCAATTACTTTATACTTGTTGTTTACTTCTCATGTGAACATTCTCTCTGTTACATCAAATCAGAGATCCATTCATAATTGCAAACACCTTGAATTTATAAAGCACTTTGCATTATCAAACAAAATTTGAAGCTGAATCACATTAGAAGATATTAAGACAGTTGACCAGAAAAAAACATGCTTATAAATGTACTTTGTTAATAGAACCTTACAGAGAGGTGGAGAGAAGTAGAAAAACTTAAAGGAATTGTGGAGTTTAATGGCTGGGTAGCTAAAGGCACAATCACCGGCAGTGGGATGGCACAAATTGGGAATGCATAAGATGCTGGGACGTAGGATCACAGAGAGCTTGCAGGGTTATAGGCCTGACGTATGGTAGGGTGATGTGATGGGGAGATTTGAAAACACAGGTGAGAATTTTAAAATTTAAGCCTTATCAGACCATAAGTTGGTAGGGTGGTGGTGGATGAATAGAATTGATATGAGATGTAATATGAGGAGCCGAGCTTTGGATGAACTCAATTTTCTAATGCTAATATTATCTTGCATTTCAATTAATACAAAATTTGATTAATAAGGATGAGGTTGGATAACTGTTGATTTGCTTTGGACTAATGTGGAGATATTTCTTTAAATGAATCATTTTTTAAAATGATATAACATATGTGATGGTGAAATTGAACGGCGGATAAGCTAGGAATGAAATCCATAACTGCATCCTTTGGCAGAGTTGACAGTTTACCATCCAATATACTTCTGGGCTACCATTTATTTTTCATTATCTCCCACTTAAAAGTTGTCTGAAATTGCTTGATTTGCCAATGAGATGGATAGAAATTACTTTTAACTAGATTCTGTGGTCAAAGAATAATTTGGACTAATGCATTCATAAATCGTGCTCGGGTCAATAATTAACTTACCTATGTACAATTGGTCAGTAATCTGCCTTGTGAGATCAAGAGCTCTAATACATATGAAAAATGGGGAAAAACAGTGAAACAAAATGTGGCAATGTTCAGCTGTGATGAGATGAATGCTTCCAAATAATCTTGTTCCCCACCCCCAATAAAATCATAGAGTTGAGAAAATAACAAAGATAGTATTGACAACAATAATAAATAACATCATCTTCTTTGGCTATTATGGCATTTCCAGCCCTAAGGGTGTTATTACTGCTCATCAAGCCCATAATAAACACTTCAGTACCGGTAATGGCTGTAATGTGTTTCAAAAATGAAGTTAGAGGTCTTCCAGACAGACAGCACAATGGGGTGCAGATACCAGACTTTAGGTTACTGAGAACGACATAGATCTTGCCAGAATACAAAATGCATATTGTTTGCAACCTTTCTTCGGCACTCTGTTGAGAAAGTGCTGGTTAACTGGTTCCTAGCTGTTGCTCATTTGGCATTTGAGCTGACATGCTATTTAGTTCCACACTTGGGCAACAAATACTGTTGTCTAAATATTAAGAACTCTTCAGTTATAGAAGCATAGAGAAGTACAGCATGGAAACAGACCCTTCAGTCCAACTCGTCCATGCCGACCAGATAGCCTAACCTAATGTAGTCCCATTTGCCAGCACTTGGCCCATTTCCCTCTAAACCCTTCCTAATCATGTACCCATCCAGGTGCCTTTTAAATGCTGTAATTGTACCAGCCTCCACCACGTCCTCTGGCAGCCCATTCCATACACGCACCACCCTCTGCATGAAACAGTTGCCCCTTAGGTTCCTTTTCTATTGTTCCCCTCTCACCCTAAACCCACGCTGTCTAGTTCTGGACTCTCCCACCCCAGGGAAAAGGCCTTGTCTATTTATCCTATCCATGCCTCTCATGATTTTATAAACCTCTAGAATGTCACCCCTCAGCCTCCAATGCTCCAGGGAAAACAGCCCCAGCCTATTCACATTCTCCCTATAGCTCAAATCCTCCAACCCTGGCAACATCCTTGCAAATCTTTTCTGAACCCTTTCAAGCTTCACAATATCTTTCCGATAGGATGGAGACCAGAATTGCACACACAATATTCCAAAAGTGGCCTAACCAGTGTCCTGTACAGCCACAACATGACCTCCCAATTCCTATATTCAGTGCTCTGATAAAGAAAGGAGAGCACACTAAATGCCTTCTTCACTATCCTATCTACCTGTGACTGCACTTTCAAGGAGCTATGAACCTGCACTCCAAGGTCTCTTTGTTCAGCAACACTCCCTAGGACCTTACCATTAAGTGTATAAGTCCTGGTCTGATTTGCTTTTCCAAAATGCATCACTTCGCATTTATCTAAATTAAACTCCATCTGCTACCCCTCAGCCCACTGGCTCATCTGATCAGGATTCTGTTGTAATCTGAGGTAACCTTCTTCGCTGTCCACTACACCTCCAATTTTGGTGTCATCTGCAAACTTACTAACTATACCTCCTATGTCCACATCCAAATAATTTATATGCATGATGAAAAGTAGTGGACCCAGCACCAATCCTTGTGGCATTCCACTGGTCATTGACACCATTGACACCACTAACTGCTGGCTCAATGTGGAGAGTATCTCCAAGAAGATTGCGCATATCGACACAGATATCATGTTTCTGCAGAAATGCAAGAAAGCAGGAAAGATCCCAAAAGGAGTACAGATCATGAACCTACTCAAGTCGACCTACAACACAGACTATCTGAGAGACTGTGCCGCCACACCTCTCACTAACGCCCCAATCATCTTGTGCACCAACTCTACTTCAGGTGTCACAATCTTGAAGTCGAAATAAGAGTCCACATTCTCAACTTGTGCTCAAGATACAGCAGGACAGTTACGAGACACTGCCAAGCAGTCAAGGCAATTAAACTACACCACCTACATGCACACCAAGAACAAGAAACTTGAAAAACTTGGCATCACCACCAGCAGTAGCCAAGCCTCCCTGGCACCACAGTTGAAAACGGGGAAATCGATGTCCAACAACAGCATCCATGGAGAGAGAGCAAGCTAACATTTTGAGTCAAGATGACTCTTCAGAGCTGAAGTAAAGTGTGGAGGGAATAGCATTTATGCTATAGTTTGGGGGTAGGGGTAGGTGGTCTGAGTGTAGTGGGTGTAGGGTGCTAGTGAAGATAAAATGTTGATAGTACAGATTAAGTGATCGGAATATGAGAATGGCAGAACAATGTCTCCTGCCAGACTTGAAAGGACAGTAAGTGGGACGGGTGGAGGGGAAGACATAGTAACAAGCTAAATGAAAAGGAAGAAATCTTCACAATTTAAGGTGTTGAACTCAATATTAAGTCCAGAAGGCTGTAAAGTACCTAGTCTGAGGATGAGATGTTGTTCCTCCAGTTTGCACTGTGATTCACTGGAACACTGTCGCATGCCGAGGACAGAGATGTGGGCATGCAAGCAGGATGTTGTGATAAAATCACCGCCTCTGGGAAGTGTATTGCTGTTCAGTACTCACTGTCTTTAAAGTGTGTTTGATAGTTTGTTAGCAGTAGTGTATCTGGAAGAACTTCACAAAGAAATTTGTGATGCTGCTGCAAATATTTGTATGGAAGAACTTCCATTATAAGGGGAGAAAGGTCAACCAAGTTCAACCTTTGCAATCTGCAGAATAAGACAGGCTGTCTGGAAATGTTATATTTTATCCAGCAGCACTCTCAAAATCATCTTGTCCATTCAATGATGTACAATGTCATATAATGCTGCACCCTTACCTATTGCAATCCTATTTTAAGGAAACAGCAAGGCATTTCCTAGAATTACTTACATTCCACAGTCATTACTTCATTATAAATACAAGAACCATCTTCAAACCGTCTTAGTAAAACTATGACCATGAAGTGTGTGTGTCTCTGAGGAATCTACTATGGATATGTTTTTTGAGCAGTGCTGATTGAGTACAGAATTTTTTCATAAATTCATACAGTAGGGAAGAGGCTGTTTGGCCTATCACGTCTGTACAGCCAAACGTTTACCACTATCCATAGTCGTCCTACTTTCCTGCATAAAACCCATAGCCTTGAATATTAAGACATTTCACTTGCTCATCCAAGTACTTTTCAAAGAATATGAAGTTTCCTGCCTCAAATACCCTCCCAGACAGTGCATTCCAGGTCCCCACCACCCTCTGGGTGAAAACAGTTTTCCTCAAATCCCCTCTCAACCTCCTGACTATCGGTTTAAAATTATACCCCCTTGTTATTGCCCTTTCAACTAAGGGGAACAACTGCTTTCTATTTGCCCTGTCCATGCCCCTCATAATCTTACACCCTCAATCAGGTTACCACCCCCACAACCTTCCCTGCTCCAAAGAAAACAACTCCAGCTTATCCAGCCTGTCTTCATAGCTAAAATACTCCATCCCAGGCAACATCTTGGTGAATCTCCTCTGCACTATCTCCAGCGCAATCACATTCTTCCTACAGAGAGGTGACCAGAACTGCACACAGTCCTCTAGCTATAGCCTATGGTTGATTTCTAAATTCCTCCATTGTTGAGGGAGGTGTTTTGAAAAGATGGTATTGCAGAGTAAATGATGCTGGTGGTGCAGTGGAACCAATTACAGATGTGTGTATAATTCCTGGCATATATCAGGGAGACATTTCAGAAGTTGCATTTAAAGGGAGAGCAAGATAATTGATTCTTATCTGATAAAATTCTATTGTTTGTGCAATAGTAACGTCTTCTCCAGTATTTCAATAGTTGTGTTTTGAAAGCTGTTTTTACAATATAATCAATACCACGCTGGTAAACATTTCAACAGACATAAATGTTTCTTGTGGAAGCCAGAACCAAGTTACCCTTTCAAAATTACCTCCAGTATCAATTTGGAATTTGGCTGATTTTCAAATTGTCTCAGCCTTTTTTTATCAGTTGAATTGGCTCTTAATGATATTGATGATAATCATTATTGCAAGCTATCAACCTGCACAGAAAAATGCAAACAGCTGGCAGTTCTACCCAAACACTGTCACACATAAGGAAATGTAGCTCTAAACAGTTTCAAGTCTTTATGTGCTAAAATCTGTCAAAAACATCCTCCTGATTAAATGATTTCACTTTCTGTCACAGCTTTCTGGTAAAAGTCAGCAGACAATGATGGAAAGCATAATGGAGTATTTCCAATGGTAGAGTAAAGCACAGAGAATGTTTTGCCTTTTAAACAAATTTTAAAAGAGTACGTAGCTGTTGAAGTAGAAAGGTATGTGAGGTTTATGTCCTTGGTTCTGAGAATTAATAAAAACCTTGCAGCATATGTGTACTGTAAAGAGGTCAAACTCATCATTTGAAGCATAAAGAGACAGGCATCTGATTTTTTTAAATGTAGTTTTCCTGAGACTTTCATGCAGTTTTGTTTACAAGTGATAAGACAATGGAAACTCACAATTAATTATTAATAATCAAAAATAGCAACTTGCATTTAAGTAACATCTTTAATAGCAAAATGTCCCAAGGCACTTCAACAGGAGTGAAATCCAAAAAGAATTGGCAGGATAGGTGACTAAAAGCTTTATTAAAAATGTAAATTTTAATTTGGAACAGAGTGGAAAGAAGTGGGACAGTATCAACCATAAATCCAATTACAATACAAGAACTTAAGGCTAACGTAGAAGTATGGTGAGAAAGGTGAGTCCATTTCTGAGTATACTCTCTTAGGAGTTTATTATAGTCTGATAAGCATTAGAATGGAGACATGAGGTAATACACAGACAAATTAGAGAAAACACACAAGTGATAGCACTGCAGTAATGGCACTTGAACTCTGTTTGCTTGGAGCATAGCTGTTGGCACTGTTACCAGTGGAAAGCTACTGAACGAGATGAATAGAGTTGACGCTAATGCTGGAATTTTTGCCCTTATTATCCTTGGTGGTGCACAATGAGCCTCACAGTCCTCTTCTCTGGGAGGTAATGGCTGTATCTTTGGTCTGCTGCAGGACCTTATCCCCAGTGAAGAGTGAATGAGAGTGTAGCTTGTGTATGGATTGACAGAAGGAATGAGTTCCTAGGCTGACTAATTTTTCATAGAATCCCTACATTGTGTGGGAACAAGCCCTTCAACCCATCAAGTCCACACTGAACCTCTGAAGAGTAACTCACCCAGACCCATTCCCCTAGCCCATGTTTACTATTGCACATAACCTACACACCCCTGAACACTATGGGCAATTAAGCATGGCCAATTCACTTAAGTGCACATCTTTGTGAGAGGAAACCAGAACACCTGGAGGAAATGTGCAAACTCCACACAGACCTGGAATTGAACCTGGGTCCCTGGCACTGTGAGGCAGCAGTGCTAACCACTGAGCCACTGTGCCACCCCTAAATATTTCCACATATCTGTTTTCATGATCCCATGCATTGTGGGAGAAAAGTAACTTTCAGCATTTTGGACCATCATAGCAACTTCACTATTTCACAGAGCACACTGGATGTTAGATTATAAGAGCAGGGAAGTCATGTTAGAGATGGTATGTGTCATGTTGGTTAGGCCACAGCTGGAGTACTGTGAAAAGGACATGATTGCGGTGGAGGAGATTCACCAGGATGTAACCTGTTTATCTGTGAAGAGAGGTTGGATAAGCTCAGGTTGTTTTCTTTCAAACAGAGAAGGCTGAGAGGAGACTTGATTGCTGTATATGAGATTATGAGGAACATGGACAAGATGGATAGAAAGCAGCTGTCCCTCTCAGTTGAAAGATTAATAAGAAGGGGGCACATTTTTAAGTAGAAAGGCAAGAGGTTTAGAGGGGATATGAGGGAAAGAAAATTCACCCAGAGGATGGTGGGAATCTGGAATGAATTATGTGGGAGGGTAGTTTGAGATGAAAAACTTCACAACCTTTAAAAATACTTTGATGAGAACTTAAAATGTCATAACATTCAAGGCCAAGTGCTGGAAAGTGGGACCAGTGTAGATTTAGAGCAGCTCTGTCAGTGCAGACTTGATGGGGCCAAATGGTATTGTATGATTCTCTGACTCTATGCCTCAGTGGTATTTTCTTAAAATAAATGCATTTGTGCCTTTAATGAATGCATATGAGGTGTTGGTTTCTGTATAATGACGACTGTTACGTCCATCAATTTGACTACAGAATTGTATAAGTGTTACAATGCAGAGGGAAACCATTTTGGCCAATTGTATCTGCACTGGCTCTTCAACTGAACATCATTACCTAATGCCAATCTCCTGCCTCTTCTGCTTCTCATTCTACTGTGACAGAAGCTTTTATTTTTATGTTTCAAGATGAATGCCTAATGATGCACATTGTGTGTAAGATATTCCACACTTTCTTATTTTACTTAAACTAAATGGATAATTTGGAAAAGCAGAGTACTATGAATTCTGGAAATCAGAAATAAAAATAGAAAATTGCAACTATTTCTGGAGAGAGAAACAGAGTTTACATTTCATGATGGGGAATTATAATGGAACTTCACTGATCTGAAACACTAACACTGTTTAAATAAGTAGGAGAATTTAGAGTTCATATAGGATTGGGATCAGTCAGGAGAATGTTGGAAAGTTGGGTTGGAAAAGCCAAAAGCATAAATGGTTTGGTAGATTGAGGTTTAAATTCCACTATGACTTTGCCTGTCTCTCCTCCTTTGTGCATCTTCAAATCTCATACCAAACATTCTGTTCTTCTAATGTATGCTCCTTGTGAATCTTCCTCTTCCTTTATCTCCCCACCATTGGTAGCTGTGCCTTCAGTTATCCAAACTCAAGAATTGGAGTACTCACGCTAAACTTCTTCATTGCGATACCTCCCTTAAAGCCCAGCTCTTTGCCTACTTTCGTTTAACCCTTCTTTGGCTTGGAGACCATTTTAAACCTGTCACCACCATGAAATGCCTTGGATAATTTTTTAAGGGAAATGTAAAGGTTATAATTAGATTAGATTCCATACAGTGTGGAAACAGGACAACTGGCCCAACAAGTCCACACTGACCCTCCAAGGAGTAACCCAACCAGACCCATTTCCCTCTAACTAACGCACCTAACACTATGAACAATTTAGCATCGCCAATTCACCTGACCTGCATGTCAATGGACTGTGGGAAGAAACCGGAGCACCGCACAGACACGGAGAGGATGTGCAAATCCCACACCAACAGTTGCCCAAGGCTGAAGTCGAATCCAGGACCCTGGTGCTGCGAGGCAGCAGTCCTAACCACTGAGCCACTGTGCTATTCTATAGCCATGTGTGCTTTATAAATGCTTATTATTTTTGAGGTAGGGACATTAATAGATGCTAATGTTGTGCAAGAAATAGCAGATACAATCATGAATTGGATTGTGAGGTAGAATTAATAATTGGTTCAACAGGGCTGGTATGTAATCATTGCACTGGTGGAAGAAGGAGAAGACCATTTTGATTATAACGTTAAAATAATGGAAAGTATTGGAGAATTGGTGCTTGAGGTTTTCAGAAAGGGATGGATAATAAAATAATTGTATTTCAGTTATTTTCTAAAGGGTACCTTTTGCTGTCAGACAAAGTTCTACTTTTCAGATGATTATCTGAGAAAGGGAAACGTTGAGCAGGTTTGGTTCTCTGCTCACTGGAGCTTAAAAGAATGAGAGTTGATTGAAAATATACATGGAAGATTCTGAGAGGGCCTGACAAGATGGATACTAAGAGGATGTTTCTCCTCCTTGAAGGGAATGGAGATTTAGGCGGCATCATTTGGAAATAGACATTCCATTGTTTACGATGAAGGTGTGAAGGAATTCTTCTCTAAGGATGATTAAACTTTGGAATCCTCCTTCCCAAAGGAGGATTCAGGCTGGAATACAGTTACTGAATATATTTGATCCTGAGTTAAACAGATTTTTGGTCTATAGGGCAGTCAAGATCATGGGAGGCAGGCAAGAAAGTGGAGTTAAGATTACAATAAATCAAGCCATTGATGGCAGAGCTGATGCATTGAGCTGAATAACATACCCTTGCTTCTATTTCTTATGATCTGTGTAAGTTTATCTCATCCACTTAAGGAAATATCTGTGAAGAATCATTGCTCTCCTGTAAGCACTTATCTTAGGTACGCAATCTATTGTTATACTTGACTTTCTCTGGAAATTAATCTTCCATCAAACTAAACCAGCTGCTTTTTACCAGGTGATAATTGCAGCATTATTAAACTATTATTTATTTAATCATCCCATTTATATTGCTGATGATGACAGTTAGGAATTGCTAACTGTGGCAGATTGCCTGATGTGAATCTTCAGTCTACATATCAGCAATAATTAAGTACAGTATTGCTGAATGGCAATGCCTTTATTGTCATATTGACTTCATTTGCAACCTGTCTGCTACCACCACTAGTGCACTTCTCCAGCCTCCACAGTTTACTTCCTGTCCGCCCAACTTAAATTGCTAAAATAAAATAAAGAACTGCAGATGCTCAAGATTCAACAGAAATTGCTGTAAAAACTCAGCAGGTCTGGCAGCATCTGTGGAGAGAAAGGAGTGCTAACGTTTTGAATCCAGTGATTCTTCTTCAGAACCTGTGTCACTAGAAGGGACACTGGAGTCGAAAAGTAAACTCTGCTTTCTCTCCACAGATGCTGCCAGATTTTATTTAAGCTATTCATTTTGTGGGTTGTGGGCATCTCTGGCTGAGCCAGCATTGAGTGCCTGTCCCTAGTTGTCCTTGAGAAGGTGGTGGTGACCTGCCTTCTTAAACAGCTGCAGTCCACCAATTGAAAGTTGCTCCACAATGCCATTAGGGAGGGAATTCTAGGATTTTGACCCAGTGAAAGTGAAGGAACAGTGATATATTTCCAAGTCAGGTTCGTGAGTGAATTGGAGGGGGACTTCAAGGTGGTGGTGTTCCAGATGGAAGTGGTCGTGGGTTCGGAAGGTGCTATCTGAGGATCTTTGATGATTTTCTGCAGTGTGTCTTGTAGATAGCACACATTGCTGCTACTGAGTGTTGATGGTGGTGGGAGTAGATGCTTCTTAGTGTAGTGCCAATCAAGTGGACTGCTTTGTCCCAGATGGTGTCAAGTTTCTTGAGTGTTGTTGGAACTGCACTCATTCAGGCAAGTGGGGAGTATTCCATCACACTCCTGACTTGTGCCTTTAGATGGTGGACAGGCTTTGGGGAGTCAGAAGGTGAGTTACTTGCCGCAGTATTCCTAGCTTCTGACCTGCTCTTGTAGCCACTGCATTTATGTGGTGAGTTCCAGTTGAGTTTTTAATCAATGATAACTCCCATGGTGTTGATAGTGGGGAAATCAGTGATGGTAACAACATTGAATGTCAATAGGCACTGGTTAGATTGTCTCTGTCTCTGATGTGTATATGAATAGGAAGGGTTTGGAGGGATATGGGCCAGGTGCTGGCAGGTGGGACTAGATTGGGTTAGGATATTTGGTTGGCATGGATGAGTTGGACCGAAGGGTCTGTTTCTGTGCTGTACATCTCTATGACTCTATTGGTAATGGTCATAGCCTGGCATTTGTGTTGTGCAAATGTTACTTGCCACTTGTCAGCCCAAGCCTGGATATTGTCCAGATCTTGTTGTATTTGAAAAAGGTCTGCTTCAGAATCTGAGGAGTCGGGAATTGTGCTGAACATTGTCCAATCATTGGCAAACATCCCCACTTCTTACCTTATGAGGAGGGGAAGATCATTGATGAAGCAGCTGAAGTTAGTTGGGCTTAGGACATCATCCTGAGGAACTCCTGCAGAGATATCCTCAAGCTGAGTTTCTCCAGTAATTTTTGTTTTGTGTGACATCACTAACTTGTACCATTCATTCTGGTAGAAGAGATGATATGAAAATCCAATACAAGATCAATCTTCACTTGAAGATTGCATTCCTGAACTAGTCCAGATCTGGAACTGATCACTAAACAGTAATATTGCGAAGAGGCTCTATGTGAGCAGACATAATTTATCCAACTTCTTGGCATTCATAGCAAAAAAAAACAAAATCCTGAAAACCAGGATTCTTTTGCAAAGCTAACATCAATGTATGAAAAGAATACTCCAACGGCAAAGATAGGGCAGTATCTTTACAGTAACATTAAAGCTGGGATTACGGGTGATCTTATAACTCAGCTTAGTTTTTGGGTCTGTAGATATTTTGACTTTGAGGGTTTTCCTCTTTTTGCTCTCTGTGGATATTCATCAAGACATTTTTGCCACTCCAGCTTGGAATTTTAACTGTAGCATTACTAGAATATTTAGTCTGGCTTCACAGTAAAATCCACAGCCACCAATTTAACTGTTGCTCGCTGTTTTAATGATCAGCTGCATTGCTATTGTGCAATGGTGACAGATCAGAAATATGTTCCAATTGGATTCTGAAAGCCTTTTGACTTCTTGGCCTGACTTTATGGATTAGACCACATCAATTAAAGAAGTTTTCCATACCCTTTGTATTTCCGTCAGCACCTGGGTCCCCCCACTGACTTTTCATTTGAATGCTGTTGTGCAGGTTTAAAAACTATTAGCAGCAATGCCTGACCTTTACCCTGCAGGGCGGGGCGCCCTGTGGAGACAAATAACGTAAAAAATAGAAAAGAGTAAGATCAAAAAGGTAGTAAAATGTCAAGTGAGTGGACCACAGTTGAATTATTAAGTGATGCTGTCTGTTGCCATTCAACGCAGGGTAGGGCAATAAATGATGCTGCTTCTGCCTGTTTCCCTTTCTTTCTTCTGAAATAATTTGGTGATATTTACAGCAATTCAGGTACTTTATAAAAGTAGTTCAACTCTAGCACTTTAATTTTTCATTCTTAGTGGGTAATGCAGTGAGAAGTCAAGGGATGGACATTCTCCCCCAGACATAGCAAAAGAGGTATCGAGAAGGGAAATGTGGGGCTAATGGGCTCCGAGGAGACGGTCACCAATTAGCTTCTGGGTGCGAAGTGCCACTGAGGACTTTCTCTACCTGCTATTGAGTAAGGCCCTTCAGTAGTCAACTAATAGCCAATCAAGGGCTTGTCCTTCCTGGCAGGAGAGAGAAGTGGAGTGTTCCCCAACTGGGAAACAAGACTGTTTTGCTTGTTGGGTTGGTGGAGGGGTTGCAATACTCCAGCCTGGCCTCTGAAAATCACCGCCTGCCTTTTCCTCTGACCCCCAGGAGCCTGCCCCATGACAGGAAGATTAAAAATCACGTCCCTTCTCACCTCGATGACTAGGAAGCGCCTATGGAAACATCCCTATGCCCACCTCTCATCCTGTATTGATGAGCTGATTGGTGCAGAATTGGGTGAGTTATCTCAGAGTGTGGATGGCCTGTCAGTTGCTACCTAACACATTCATTCTCACGAAATATGAGAAAATCACACCCATGGAATATGAAACTTAGCTCACATTGGTGAAACCAAGGCAGGTCTGATTTGTGTAATTACTGGTGATAATAAATAAATAATTTTTCAATAAGTCCTTCAACATCTTGCCATCAGGTCCTCAGAATATAGCACAACTATCATGTATACAGGGAGTATGATATGTACACTTAAAGCATGTCAGTCTCTGGTGGTTTTCAACATGGGGAGTTGGGTCGAAGTGCATTACTCAGTTTTGATGGACTTAGACAATAGAGTGCATTATTGGAGCAAGGTGGACAGAGGAGAAAAGAGCAATGGCAGGATATAATTAGGAGAGAATGGAAGGAAGCAGTAAAGTGTGGAGGAATAGTGGGGAAGGAGGGAGAGGGAGATGGACTGAAGGGAAATTTGAATATTGAATTGGGAGTGTTTTGTTTTTCTTACAAACATATGAATTAAGAGCAGGAGTGTGCCATTTTACTTTTTTGAGCTCACTCTGTCACTCCAATGGATCATGGCTTATTTGACTATAGCTTCAATTCCACCTACCCCTGATAATCTGCCACTCTTGTGTTAGTCAAGAATCTATTTCCCTTAGCCTTAAAAGTATTAATTGACTGGGCCTTGTCTAAGGTGCCCAGCATCACAGATGGACAGACTTCACTCTATGCAATATCAAGAAATGGGTGTGGACCCTGACAGCATTCCAACAATAATACTAAAGCTGTGTGCTTCAGACTTAGCTGTGCCTCTAGCTAAGTTGTTCCAGTACAGCTATAAAACAAGGATCTACCCAACAATGTATAAAATTGCCCAGGTATGTCCCGTCCACAAATAGCAGGATATATCCAAGCCCATTTATTATTCCATAATAGAGTCATAGAGTCATAGAGATGTATAGACTCTTCGGTCCAACTCATCCATGCTGACTAGATATCGAAAACCAATCAAGTCCCACATGCCAGCATCCGGCCCATATCGCTGTAAACCCTTCCTATTCATATAACCCTCCAGATACCTTTTAAATGTTGCAATCGTACCAGCCTCCACCATTTCCTCTGGCAGCTCATTCCATACATGTACCACCCTCTGCATGAAATAGTTGCCCATTAGGTCTCTCTCATATCTTTCCCCTCTCACCCTAAATCTATGCCCTCTCGTTCTGGACTTCCCCACCCCAGGGAAAAGACTTTGTCTATTTATCCTATCCATGCCCCTCATGATTTTATAAACCTCTATAAAGTCACCCCTCAGCATCCAACACTCCAGGGAAAACAGACCCAGCTTAATCAGCCTCTCCCTATAGCTCAAATCCTCCAATATCCCTGGCAACATCCTTATAAATCCTTTCTGAATCCTTTAAAGTTTCACAATATCCTTCCGATAGGAGAGAGACTAGAATTGCAAGTAATATTCCAAAAGAGGCCTAACTAATGTCTTGTACAGCTGCAACATGACCTCCCAACGTCTGTACTCAGTACTCTGACCAGTAAAGGAAAGCATGCCAAATGCCTTCTTCACTATCCTACCTACCTACGACTCCACTTTCAAGGAGCTATGAACCTGCATTCCAAGGTATGTTCATTCAGCAACACTCCCCAGACCTCACCATTAAGTGTATAAGTCCTGTTAAGATTTACTTTGCCAAAATGCAGCACCTCACATTTATCTAAATTAAAGTCCATCTGCCACTTCTCAGCCCATTGGCCCATCCTATTGTAATCTGAGGTAACCTTCTTCGCTGTCCACTACACCTTCAATTTTGGTGACATCTGCAAACTTACTAACTGTACCTGTTATGCTCACATCCAAATCATTTATATAAATGATGAAAAGTAGTGAGCCCAACACCAATCCTTGTGGCACTCCACTGGTCACAGGCCTCCAGTCAGAAAAACAACCCTCGACCACTACCCTCTGTCTTCGACCTTCGAGCCAGTTCTGTATCGAAATGGCTAATTCTCCCTGTATTCCATGAGATCTCATCTTGCTAACCAGTCTCCCACGGGGAACCTTGGTGAACGCTTTACTGAAGTCCATATAGATCACTTCCACCACTCTGCCCCCATTAATCCTCTTTGTTGCTTCTTAAACAGACTCAATCAAGTTTGTCAGATGTGAATTCCCACGCACCAAGTCATGTTGACCATCCCTAATCAGTCCTTGCCTTTCCAAATACATGTACATCCTGTCCCTCAGGATTCCCTCCAACAACTTGCCCACCACCGACATCAGGCTCACTGGTCTATAGTTCCCTGGCTTGTCCTTACCACCCTTCTTAAACAGTGGCACCAGGTTAGCCAACCTCCAGTCTTCTGGCACCCCACCTGTGACTATTGATGATACAAATGTCTCAGCAAGAGGCTCAGCAATCACTTCCCTAGCTTCCCATAGAGTTATAGGGTACACCTGATCAGGTCCTGGGGATTTATCAAGTCTGCTTTAGATCAAAAGCAAAGTGTTGGAAGAGGCCCTCATCAATTGTTAAGTTGGATTTGTTCTGTTACTTGTGCATAGGATATACCTGGACAATATTTCACATTGTCAGGGAGATGCCTGTCTTGTAGCTGTACTGGAACAACTTGGCTCAGGACATAGTCAGTTCTGGAGCACAAGACAATTGCAAGTGGAACTGGTAAAGGAATGATCTATTCACTGATGTGCAGTTTGGGTCCTTTCAGGCCACTCAACCCCTGACATCATCAAACTCTTGGTTCAAGCGTGGACAAGGGAGCTGATTTCAAGAGGTGAGTCTAAAATGACTGCCCTTGAATCAAGGCTGCATTTGATCAGGTGTGGCATCAAGGAGCACTAGCAAAACCAGAGTCTATGAGAATCAGGCGAAAACCCTCTGTTGGGCAGAGTTATACTTGGCACATTGGAAGATGGTTGTAGTTGTTGGAGGCCAGTTATCTTAGCTCTGGAACATCTCTGCAGAAATTCCTCAGGGTAGTGTTCTAGACCCAACCATCTTCAGCTGCTTTATCAAGAAAGTCAGAAATGAAGATGCTCAGTGATGATTGTACATGTTCAGCACCATTTGCAAATCCTCAGATACTGAAGGAGTTCATATCCAAATACAGCATGATCTGGAGAACATCATGGCTTCAGCTGACATTCATAAGTACCATTCATAAACGTGCCAAACCATGACTACCTCAAGCAAGAGGGAATCTAACCATCACCTCTTGACATGCAATGGCGTTACGATTGCTGAATCACCCAGTACCAACATCCTCTTGGTTACCATTGACCAAAATCTCAACTGGACTATCCATATAATTATTGTGGCTATAGCAGCAGGTCAGAGGCTAGGAATCCTCCAGCAAAGAACTCACTCCCTGTGTTTCTCACAGACTGTCCACCATCTAAACACATAAGTTGGGGTGAGATGAAATAATCTTCACTTGCTTGAAGGGATGCAACTCCAACAATTCTTAAGAGACTCAATACCTTCCAGGACAAAACATCCCATATGATGGACACCCCATCCATGACCATCAATATCAATCCCTTTCATCACCTATGCACAGTGGTAGTGTGTGTTCCAGTTATAAGATGCATGGTTGCATGCAGTAACTCACAAAGACTCCTTCAACAGCACCTTCCAAACCTGTGACCTCTACCACCTAGAATGGCTGCAGACATACTGGGGTACCCCACCAGCTATAAGGTATTTTCAAAGCCCTACAACATGCTGACTTGGATATCACCATTCCTTCACTGTCATTGGTTAAACTTCCTGAAATCCACTTCCTAATAGCACTGCGGATGTCCCTACACTCAGGACTGTAGCAGTTTAAGGACAATTCAACAGGACCATCTGCAGGGTCTTGAGGGATGGATAATAAATCTTGGCTCAGCCAATGATGCCCATAGTCCCATGAAGGAATAACCAAAAATGAGTAACCTCACTAATGAAGAAAGTTTGGACAAATTGGGACTGTAATCCTTGGAGAAAGGACTGGGATGAGATTTGCAGAGATATTTATAATCATGGGGGGGTCGGGATACAATAGCTGGAGAGAAACTGTTCCTACTTGTGAATGGACTGAGAATGAGAGAGCTCAGATTTAAAGTAATTGGGAAAAGAAGTAAGAGTGAGATGAATAACACTTTTTTTTCACAGCCAGTCATTTGGAAAGCATTGAAAGAATAACATAGATTAGGCCACTAAGTTTCACTTTGTCATCTTTCTTCCCTACTGGCAAGAAACTACTCTTGAATGGCTAACATTGGGAGCTCATTGTGTATTCAATGTCGTGAATGAGCATTGTTCAGTTTCTAGAATGTTATCTTTATATACAGCACTTTATTGCAATAGTCTATTCTTGTACCTAAATTTTGATTTACGTGGCAATACTTTTGTGAAAAGTGAAAAAAACATTCTCCATAGCAACTCAGCAGGTACCTAACATGTCTGCATATAATTGGGCTGTTAACGTTCTATTAAGTCGGATTAGTCATCAGCAATGAGTAAAGTAGCTGTAAGCTATTGTTTTCAACTTCATATTCAGTTAAAGGGAAACTGCATTCTCATTTTAGAATTCCAGACAGTTCGAAAGTGCATTCTTCACTATGGTTAGTTTTGAGTACTTAATAAGCTAAACTGTTGGAGTCAGAAAGCGTGCACAGTCACCCCACTGTTACACACAGGATAATAGATGGCTGGCACTGAGTTACAAGACAGTAATTCAATCAAGCAGTTCCGATGACATCATAAACCATGAGAGCAAAGCTCAAGCAATTTTATGAAGGTCAGCAAAAAGGCAGAGATTGAATTACAACCTTAAACTGACCAGAAGCTACTTGTTATCATATAGAACAAATGGTGAGTTTAGTGACAAAACTTTTAGTTTGTAGCTCTTTTTATGTAGGGCTAAAATCAGCCAGCATAGAAATCACTCCCATTTTTTACTTAGGGTGGATAACGACATTCACATATCAGTTCTGTTTCATTTCATCAACTTCAGTTAATCCATTAGTTTTATGTTCTGCATGTTTAAAAACTTCTTTTGTTCTCAAGTAATTAAAGTCAAGCTGGTATGGCTGAAAGGGAATAAAGCTGGTATTATACTGTTGGAAATGTTCGCTCTCCTAAGATGTTTAATGGTTATTTTTGGAAGAGGACATGAATTGTAAGTTATTTATTTAAGCAGCTTCATATTTACGTGGTATTCTACATAAGAAAGCTTCTATTTAAATGTTGAGTGCATGTTTTGATAAACATCTGTCAGTGAGGGCACAGGATAAAGATTTGACATTGTGTTCTAAGGATTAATACCAGATGTGTAATGCTGCAGACAGTCTGCTCGGCATTAATTTAAGGTCACTGTCACAGAAGCTTGTGCATTCCGTTAAATAGCATATTTATTCCATTTCCAATACTGATGGAGAACCAGAGAGTGGAGCCAAAGTGGTGGAAGACTGATGGTATTTGAAGGACAGGAGAGAAAAGAGAGAACACAGAAGTCCAGCATCAGATGCTGCAAAGTGCTGAAGGCAGTGTAGAGACTAAAAAACAATGGCAAATTTATGGTGGGATAAAGGGAGCCAAGTTTTGAATGGCAAGAAACAAAGATAAGGGCAAGATCAGGTACATGCGCTTGCATTTTGGGCGACCGTGTGACTAATAGAATACTCCACCTCGTTGCTACATTGAAGCCTGTTGTGCTGAAAGTGTTTGGAAGAGTTTTCAGTCAGAAGTGCAGAGTGGATAAACCTACTGTTATGCCATTATTTCACTCATTTAGCTTACTCCACAGTAAAAATGGCATTGGAATCAATAAGGGTATGGATTCCAACAATATCGTGTAAGCATTGCTGAAGATCTGTGTTCCAGGGCTTCCTGCTTCCAAAGTTATTCCAGTATAATTGTGAAACTGGCACTTATACAATAACATGAAGGATTGCCTGTGTATAAACAATCCATTAAAAAGAGGATAAAGGCCATCAGCAAACGTCTGACCTCTTCAAGTCTTCAGTGAAATAATAGAATCATCAGAATGGGTCTGGGTGGGTTGCTCTTCGAAGGGTCGTTGTGAACTTATTGGGCCAAAGGGCCTGTTTCCACATTGTAAAACTAAAATAAATTGTTATCAAGTAACTATCAATTGACACCTACTCATTAAAATCCTGTTCACTCACACACACTGTGACCACTGCCAGAATCAGGCTGCTTCAGATCTCCAGATAGCCTCAATCCAGGTATGAACACATGGGCTGTATATCAGAAAAGTGGCAAGTGTTGCCATTCTTAACACTGCTGGAGGATTCAGTCAAACATCAAAGAACCGCAGAAGTTTTGCAATGCAGAAAGAGGCCAGCTTTCGTACCTGCACCAGCTCAGTAACTGAGCATCATTACCGAGTGCCAATCTCCTGCCTTTCCCCTGCATCCTTGCACATTATTTTCATCCAAATAATCATCAAGTATCTTCTTGAATGCCTCAATTGAAGCTGTCTCCAACACACTTCCAGGCAGTGCACTGTAATCTGAGCGGAAAAGGTTTTCCTCACTTTGCTTAGTATCCTCATAACTAATGTTTTTCATCCCTGGAACCATTCTTCTAAACAGCTTCTGCACTGTCTCAAATACGTTCACATCTTCCCTATAAAGCAGCACTTAGAACTGTATGCAAGCTCCAACTAAGGTCTAACAAGTGTCATATGCAAATTCAACATTACCTCCTTGCTCTCTTACCTTATGCCCTATTAATGAAGATACTGTAAGCTGTATCTTATCTTTTGGCAAACCTAAACTAACTGATATGATTTGAGGCTTTCTTGATTCTAGGGATGTGAATTGCAAGGTCAGCATTTATTGCCATTGACCTTGAGAAGGTGATGGCCAATCACAATATACAATGGGATATTTAATTCACTTCACTGTTTATGGCGAGTGGGATTGGGGGAACCGAAATAGAGCATTGGAATAGTTAAGTTTAGGATTCACTGTCAGTGGTAGAGACTGAGATATGGGCAATGAGGAGGTAACTTTGCCCTTACTGAAAATGGTAGTCATGATGGATTTGGCGTTTGAAGCTCAATTGCCAACCTTGAGATTTGTTGGTATTTTATGTAGCTCAATAATAGCCTGCACTTATGTCGGAATAGCTTCTATTATTTGTTGAGACAAGTACGTTTGTTCATAAGTTGCCAATCAAGTAGTACCTTCTTCTTCATCAGTGATTCCTTAAGGTCAAATTCAGCAGGATATGCATTCTTGATAAAGCTTCTACTCACACACTCAATAGCTTTTCTTCATCAGCTAATTTGCCTCATCCTCATCCATGATTAGTTCTGTCCTCAAAGTCATGCCTAATATCAGTCCAGTGCTTGCTTCAACTGGCATGGCTGAGGCAAAGTGCTATAATAAGTGTATCATTACTGAAGAAATAGGTTCATTCCTATGGATTTCTGTGGTGTGAAATTAGACTTGGTGGGGGATGTAATGCAGGCAGAATTGCTTTTGCTGGCCATTATACGCTCCGCCTGATATTCAATTCAATTGAAGCCAATGGAACTGAATATCGTGTGGAGCATGTAACAGGTGACTGATGAGATACAGTATAGAATCAGCTGAAGAGCACTGTTAATAAATATTATTGCTATGACGACAAAGTATAAGGATTGAATTTAGGCATATGTAATTATCTGTGCATATACCCGAAGTAATGCAGTCTTCATATCTTCAGCATTTCCAATTCCTGCTTAGCTTCCCAGCATCTGGTCTCTACTTAGGTGCACATTTTCAGATACCGCATACTACAGCAGCTTTTTTCGCATTGGCATCTGCTGAATGTCATCATCCGTGAAGAAAAGAAATGGTGACACTTGAGAGAATATTTTACATGGAGAATAGAAGGCCACTCAATATAAACCTTGCTGGCATAACAAAATAAGATGTCAAATACCTTGTTAGCTGCAATGAGAAAATTCAGAGCAAGCATTTTAAAGTTTAAGAATGTTGATGATTTAAGGATATTAAGGGACCTTCATGAAATTTATTTGCCTGCTGTCACTTTGGGTATGTGATTGTGTAACCTGTTGTAACATTATGAAATATTCTCATTACGTGTCTTTTCATGCTCCATTTTCAGTATTTTCATGGATAAAATTGGGTTTGCTTTTAGTTTGTAAAAGTATTCAAATATGCTGACACTTGCAACCCCCTTGGTTAACCATCTGAAACATTGCAAGATAATTGACAGACCTTGAAAAGCCGTGTGTAAGAGAACTGACACTCATCTTCACTGCCTGGCATGGAACTCTATTTCTCGCAATCATCTGTCATGTCTGTTGGATCCGTTGTCTGTATGGAGTCACCCCCCTCAGAAGTGGAGAAGGCATCTGTGCATTTCACTGAAACTATCAATGATCACATGAATTCCCAGTGAAGTGGGTGATCCTAGTGCTGATTCCTTCGACCAGCACTCCAATGTGTGCACTCCATAACTGACCAGGCACACTTATTCGTCCATTATGATAATTAACAAGTGCTTCTGTGCCATTATTGCAGATATACTCTGAGCAGCCATTCACTCTTCCATTGGTTGTAATGCATGTGACCTCCAACAATGTACTTGGAGTAACCTTGTATATTCCTGCAAGTACACCAAAAAAAAATCTCTCATTAATCAAAAAAACAGCCTGCACACTGAGTAAATTGACCCCAATGGAATCATTGTCAAAATAATATAGTTTTGTCCATGACCTTTGCTATTTGCAGGATAGGAACATTTACATTTTATATTTCCAAACCGTAGTTATCTATTATCATCATGGAAGAGAATTTTTAAAAATGAATTTTATTGTTTTAGATTGGGACATATTACCATTGTTGCTTTTAATTGCTTTGTAAATATTGTCAAACATTTTCTCCAAGACTGGCATTATTATGCCATTTATAAAATGGTCTGAGAAAGTGTTTCTAAAAATGGGGCTTTGCCTGCATTATATATCATTCCCAATTTTTCAACATATTTGTCCTTCACACCTTCACTGCTGAGAAAGCATTCAAGCAGCCTGCTCCCAGGCTAATGTCATGAATGCCCCTGTGGTTAGCTACCAGAGCACATTAATCAGGTAGGTCTCTCCCTTTGGATTCCAATCTGCCCCACAAATCCTCACTTTCAGTGGGTAGAGAATTAATGAGTGCTTCCACAGGAAATGGATCAGAAAATGAGCAGGTCTGGGATGAGAGGCGAGATATGAACTCAGAGGCAGAAGGTGAACATTAAGCTGGTTTTAGATCAGAAAATCCAGAGGAACAGGCTTTCCAAAGGTCCAGCTGAATTTCATGACACATTGTGGCAGCTGGGAAAGGATAGAAAGATTGATGTCTGCAATTAGCAAATATCAGGGAGACATCAGTGGGGGAGATGGTTGGGTCAAGGGGAAGGCCATCACAATGTGGAGCTAGTGAAGATCAAGGAGGCTGGGGTTGAGGTGGGAGTGATGGAGGGTGGGTAGGGGAAGGCGGGAGGGCAGTTACATTGTTGAGCTGACATTGTCAGGGAAGCTCAAGAGAAATTAAAGGTCCAGAGTCAGATTGAGAAGGCCTTGGGAAAGAGATTGACAGGTCCAGGACCTGAGAGGTTGGGGTGGGAAGACCAGGTGTTGGGGCTGAGAAAACCTGGCCATTGTTAAATTCCATATTGTGATTAAATATGGAACATGTTGATATGTTATAATATTTAAATTATATCTGCCTCCTGCAAATGGATTTCCTAATTCTTTTGTGGGACATAGGCATCACTGTCATGGCCAGAAGTTGTAGCTGATCCCTAATTGCCCTTGAATGAGTGGCTTGCTGATTCATTTCAGAGGACAGTTCAGAGTCAACTACATTGATGTTGTTCTGGAGTCACATGTAAGCCAGACCTGATAATGATGGCAGATTTCCTTTCCTAAAGAACATTCATGGACCAGGTGGATTTTTTTCAGCAATCGATTAAATCTATCATGGGATTCAAGTCTCTGAAGTCTTTGAAGTTTGTATCACATGTAGACAGGGTGGTTAAGAAGGCATTCAATGCTCAGACCTTTGAGTTAAGGCTTGGAAATCATGTTGACGACATTGGTGAGACCTCTTCTGAACCATCATGTCCAATCCTGGTCTCCCTGTTATAGGAAGGATATTATTAAACTGGAGAGAGTTCAGAAAAGATTTACCAGGATGTTATAAGGAGAGGCTGGATAGGCTGGGACTTTTTTACTCGAATGTAAGAGGTTGACAGGTGACTTTGTAATGGTTTTTAAAATGGGGGGTTATAGATAAGGTGAATGGCAGATGTCTTTTCCCTATGTTGGGGGATTTCAAAACGAGGAGGCATATTTACAAGGTGAGAGGAGAAAGTTTTAAAAAGGACATGAGCAGAAACATTTTTACACAAAGTAGTTTGTGTGTGGAATGAACATCCGGAGGAAGTGGTGGATGTGAGTACAGTTACAACATTTAAAAGACATTTGGATAAGTACATGATAAAGGAAGGTTTGGAAGAATATGGGCCAAGTGCAGGGAAGTGGAGCTAGCTCAGTTTGGGAACATGGTCAGTGGGGTTTAATTGAACTGAAGTAACTGTATACATGCTGTATGAATCTTCGACTTTATCTCAGCTTTCAGCTTTTATTTATTCATTAATGGGATGCAGACTTCCCTTCCTGGGCCAGCATTTATTACCTATCCCTAGTTGTCCTTAAGAAGGTGGTAAGCTGCCTACTTGAACCACTGAAGTTCATTTGATGTAGGTACACCCATGATTATACCAGGAAGAGAGTTCCAGAATTTTGACCTAGCAACAGTGAAGAAACAGCAATATATTTCTAAATCAGGATGGTGAGGGGGTTGCAGGGAAATGGGAGGAAGTGAGGACCACAGATGCTGGAGATTAGAGTCGAAGAGTGCAGTGCTGGAAAAGCACAGCCAGTCAGACAGCATGGAGAGGCATGGTGGCTCAGTGGTTAGCACTGCTGCCTCAAAGCGCCAGAGTCCCAGGTTCGATTCTAGCTTCGGGTGACTGTCTGTGTGGAGTTTGCACATTCTCCCCGTGTCTGTGTGGGTTTCCTTCAGGTACTCCAGTTTCCTCCCACATTCCAAAGATGTGCAGGTCAGGTGAATTGGCCATGCTAAATTGTCCATATTTGTTAGGAGCATTAGTCAGAGGGGGGTGGGTTACTCTTCGGAGGGTTAGTGTGGACTTGTTGGGCCGAAAGGCCTGCTTCTACATTGTAGGGAATCTAATCTAATCCGGGGAGCAGGAGAATCGATGTGCTGAGGGGAAATTGCAGGTGGTGGTGTTCCCCTGTGTCTGCTGCTCTTGTCCTTCAAGATGGAAGTGGTCATGGATTTGGAAGGTGCTGCCTGAGAATCTTTGGTAAATTTCTACAGTGTATCTTGTAGGAAGATGCACATTGCTGCCGCTGTTCCTAAGTGGTGGAAGAGTGAATGCTTGCAGATGTGGTTCCAATGAAGCAGGCAGCTTGGTTCTGGATGCCTCTTGGGTGTTATTGGAGCTGCACTTGTCCAGGCAAGTGAGGAGTATTCTGTCATGTTCCTGACCTGACCTGTGCTTTGTAGGTGATGGATAGGCCTTGTGGGAACAGAAGGTGAGTTACTTATTGCAGGATGCCCAGCCTCTGGCCACTCTTTCAGCAACAGTATTTGTGTTGGCTTATCCATTTCAGTTTCTGGTCATTGGTTACCCCCACAATGTTCAGAATGGGGATTCAGAGGTGTTAATCCAATTAAATGTCAAAAAGTGATGGTTAGATTCTCTCTTGCTGTAGATGGTCATTACCTGGCACATTTGTACCGTGAATGTTAGTTGCCACTTTCTAGCCCAAACCTGGACATTGACCAGGTCTTGTTGCATTTGGACATGGACTGCTTCAGGACCTGAGGATTCACTATCTGAGTATTGATTGATTAACTGAATTTCCATTTCAGCAGTAACCATTGTGGGATTTGAACCCATATCACAAGAACATTAACCTGGTCCAGTAACAGTATCATAAAACACCACCTTTCCATCATTTGCCAACCTGCTGCCCTGTCTCTGTTAAAACCAGAACTGACAGATTGGGGCCAGGATTAGAATTTTACCAGTTTAACATCCCACACAGTCTAAGTCTGTCACTTTGGTGGTCTCATATTCTTTCTCAAATCTCTGTTCAACTCATTTTGTGACATTGTGTTCATATTTTGTTCCTCAGTGCTGTGAAAGTCTATATTGTTTATTGAAGTTAGATTAGAAATGGCTTAAAATGCTGCAAAATTCTAATGTAAGTGTTTGTAGGTGTTTATAAGCAAAGTTATTGGTGTCACATGATAGTCTTAAAATTTATTACTGCACCAAGTTTGTATAAACATTCACCCAGTATTTACGCATTTCATAGCTTTCAACATTTGACATGCTATTGGCTGTCACTTGTTTTTGCTAATGAAAGTTTGACTTTATATATTTACCATCCATCACACTTATTGGTAGCACTTCCACCTCTGAGTCAGACGTTTCTGGATTCCAGTCTCACTTCAGGAATTGAGCTCAAAGGTCAAGCCTGACTCGTTATTCTAATAGTGAGGGAGTCCTATCTCGACGGAAGTCTGTTTTACTGATGTGATGTTAAACTGAGGCCATATTTGCCCATAAAAGAACCCATTGAGTAGAGGAGCAGGGGTCATCCTTCATATTCTGGCCTATATTTATCTCTCATTCAACATCACAATATTAGATTATCTGACCAATTATCATATTGATCTATCTGGAGCTTCGCAGTAGCCTAACGGGTTACCATGTTTATTATATTATAACAGTGACTGCACTTCAAAAGCAATTGGTAGGCTGTAAGATTCATTGGGATACTTTGAGGTTGTAAAACGTGCTGTGGAAATGTCAGTCTTTCTTTTTATGCAAAATATTCCGCAGCATGAGTCTAATCTCCCATTGCCATTGCCAGTCACAGCACGGATTGCCTATATCTCATGTTTCCATTGAATTTACTTCATTTCCAATTGCTGCAGCTGACTTGCTTTGGTATATCTAACATCATGTGACAGGAAGTGTCTATTTGTTTACTGCATTGGAATTAATTGAGTGTCTCAGCAAATATATCCCGAGGCAGTTTAATCAGAACGTTTTTAAAAAGTGTTCAAAATACTTTTGGTCATGTACACATTATTTACACAACGTATGTCATAGGTTTTTGATGTGGTTGAGGGGTTGCAGATCTTAGTGAGAAAATATCTTGTGAAGTTTATCTGTCAGTGGAGCCCTGAGGTTGTGTACTCAGTTTGGGCCAGACTTTCATAGATCTGTCATTGTACCTAACACAATAAAATCCTCATTCTCACACCCTCTGATACATCTTAATGTCTGATATAATGACTTCTCTTCATCATAGGAAACCACAACTCACTCTCTGTAGCTCAGTCCTTGCACTCCTTGATGCACATGCCTTTTATATGATCTCTAAAGATGACATTATCTTGTTGAACCACTCCTTTTAGAGTACTGAACCCTTTTTGATAACATTTTTTAGATTATGTTCACTTTTGCTGTACAACCCTGTAGTAATGAGGGGCAGCGCTCATCATGCAGCTCAATTCCAATCTTTTTCACAATATACTTCCATTTTCATACCTGAAAATTGCCAAGAAGATGATTGCAGAGATCTGAATATGTTTCTCCATTTTTCTGAAGTCATGTTTAAGTGTGCACAACTTTGCAGTTTAACACTATGTTGTTGACTTTTAAACTGTCACCAATGTTCTAAGACACTGAGAAGCACCAAAACAAATCACATTAGCTAGCACCAAGTGACAGTCATTAGGATGCAACTTCACTATTTTTTCAGGTGTGATATCAGGCAGTTCTGTTGTTTATACATTGCCATTCCTTCTGTCAATACACTACAGTAATTGCTCAGAGCTGTTAGTATGTGACTTGAAAACATCAGCTTAATGTTGACACTCTGTTACTATCAAGCTGCAAAAGTCACTCTTTCCCTGGTGCATAGTTGAGGGCTGCTTGTGGAAGAGTTTGCTGCTGGCAAGGAGCTACACTACCAGCAGTGCATATCAGCAATGTGGGCAGTCCTTACATCATTTCCTCTCCATGAACAGAACAAACATTTCCAAATGCCAAAAAGCACTCCCAGTAGGTGAGGCTGCATTCCTAGAGTTCAGTAAGTTGTTTTACACAATTCAGTGTGAAAATAACAGTTCCTTTTCTTAAGCAATCATATATTCACACAAATTCACACATGTAAACAGGCACAGTAATGTTCAAATACACAAACACACAACTAGACACACATCCACACAAACAGACACCCACCCACACCAGTAGATACATAATAACACTAGTTGACCACCCACCAATACCAGTAAACACATAGCCACACCCGTAGTCACGCAACCATGCTGATAGACACATAGTCACGCACTAGTTGACACCCACCCACACCAGTAGGTACATAGCCACACCTACAGACACACAGACAAACCAATAGACACATAGTCATGGTAGGAGACACATGCCCACACCAGTCAACACATAGCTACACCAGTAGGCATATATCCACATCAGTAGATACACACCTACACCAGTAGACACACACTTGCACCAGTAGAAACATACCTACATCAATAAATACACATCTGCAACAGTAGTCACACACCATACCTGTAGACACATACCCATACCAGTTCAGTAGCAGGGGGAGTATTTAGTCAGATGGGAGTGCAGCAGGTGGGGAAATGCCATATTCCTGTCTTCAAGTCACTGGTGATTCCCTGCCACCAACTGTAGTTCTTAAGTGTCCAATTAATGCCTACCTAAAGGTCTGTCTTGATGGTATTGGTATAATCCAGTATGGCCAGGGACTTAGCATGGGGCAGCACAAAAGTCATGTAGGACAGTGTGCAGACTGTCAGGCTGTCCCTCACTCAAAGATGCTTGATGTTTGATCCAGAGACTTACCACAAGGAAAGGAGAGTGTCTGCTGAGAGCCACACCCTGGCCTTGTTGTCAATGCCTCCCATGACTCAACTCAACTGCAGCCTGGGATCCAGTAATGATACTGGGCCTTGGGTGAGTGTGGTCCTGGCAGCAAGCACAACCTTCCCAGTGGACTGCTGTTCATGGGGTCCTTAATTGAGGAAAGGCCAATGACTGGTCTGTCTTGTGCCTGAGTAATGCAGCTGCCCTTCCTGGAAAGAGGTGCCTCTTATCAGCTCTATAGCTGGTGGCTAAGACCCGTGTCATTGCCATAAGACTGAGACACAAATACACAGACACACAAATACTGTCACCTAAACAATACTCAGGTATGTGCAAATATAGAGACTGACACAATTCAAGTGGAGACACTACCACGCACACACTAAATGAGCTTAGATTATTTGAATGTAAGTGCTTATTAATCGGTCTATGCTTGAGAACATTGTTTGGCAGAGTGAGAATTGAGACAGGGAGGACTAGTATAATCACGTGAGAAATTTGGACTTGTAAAATATTACCTTAATTATTTTAAGTTAACATTGAAAATTTGGTACAGAAGTGACCACAATAAAACTTCAACCCCAACATTATTGATAGATAGGAATTTGCTCACAGCACAGATCAGTAAAATAACTGATTACAAAAAGTATTTCACAATTAATAACTTTGAAGCAATTATTTACCGAATACATTAACAAACAACAAAACCTCTAATTAAAGTGTAACATTATTGTGAGAACTTCAATGCACTACCAGACAAAAATCGACAGTAAGCAATGGAATCATTAACCAATGATTTGGTTAAAGGTGTAGATTATAAGGAAAATTTTACAGGAGAAAAGAGTTGAGACAGTTCAAGGGATCTAAAGAAATAATGGTGAAACAAAGGAAATGAGGGATACTCAAGAGACAAGAGTGCTACATTCTCAAAAAGTCATAGAGATGTACAGCATGGAAACAGACAGTTCAGTCCAACCCATCCATGCCGACCAGATATCCCAACCCAATCTAGTCCCACCTGCCAGCACCCGGCCCATATCCCTCCAAACCCTTTCTATTCATATACCCATCCAAATGTCTCTTAAATGTTGCAATTGTACCAGCCTCCTCCACTTCCTCTGGCAGCTCATTCCATACACGTACCACCCTCTGTGTGAAAACATTGCCCCTTAGGTCTCTTTTATAGCTTTCTCCTCTCACCCTAAATCTATGCCCTCTAGTTCTGGACTCCCCGACACCAGGGAAAAGACTTTGCTTATTTACCTAATCCATGCTCCTCATAATTTTATAAACCTCTATAAGGTCACCCCTCAGCCTCCGGTGCTCCAGGGAAAACAGCCCCAGCCTGTTCAGCATCTCCCCATAGCTCAAATCCTCCAACCCTGGCAACATCCTTGTAAACCTTTTCTGAACCCTTTCAAGTTTCATAACATCTTTCCGATAGGAAGGAGACCAGAATTGCACACAATATTCCAACAGTGGCCTAACCAATGTCCTGTACAGCTGCAACATGACCTCCCAACTCCTGTATTCAATACTCTGACCAATAAAGGAAAGCATACCAAACGCCTTCTTCACTATCCTATCTATCTGCGTCTCCACTTTCAAGGAGCTATGAAACTGCAGTCCAAGGTCTCTTTGTTCAGCAACACTCCCCAGGACCTTACCATTAAGTGTATAAGTCCTGCTAAGATTTTCTTTCCCAAAATGCAGCACCTCACATTTATCTGAATTAAACTCCATCTGCCACTTCTCAGCCCATTGACCCATCTAATCCAGATCATGTTGTAATCTGAGGTAACCCTCTTCACTGTCCACTACACCTCCAATTTTCATGTCATCTGTAAACTTACTAACTGTACCTCTTATGCTCGCATCCAAATCATTTATGTAAATGACAAAAAGCAGATAAGTGGAGTACCACTGCACCAATCCTTGTGGTACTCCACTGGTCACAGGCTTCCAGTCTGAAAAACAACCCTCCACCACCACCCTCTGTCTTATACCTTTGAGCCCCCCGTTCTGTATCCAAATGGCTAGTTCTCCCTGTATTCCGTGAGATCTAACCTTGCTAACCAGTCTCCCATGGGGAACCTTGTCGAACACCTTACTGAAGTCCATATAGATCACATCTACTGCTCTGCCTTCATCAATCCTCTTTGATTCTTCCTCAAAAATCTCAGTCAAGTTTGTGAGACATGATTTCCCACGCACAAAACCATGTTGACTATCCCTAATCAGTCCTTGCCTTTCCAAATACATGTACATCCTGTCCCTCATGATTCCCTCCAACAACTTGCCCACCACTGACGTCAGGCTCACTGGTCTATGGTTCCCTGGCTTGTCCTTACCACCCTTCTTGAACAGTGGCACCACGTAAGCCAACCTCCATTCTTCCAGCACCTCACCTGTGACTGTCAATGATACAAATATCTCAGCAAGTGGCCCAACAATCACTTCTCTAGCTTCCCATGGAGTTCTAGGGTGCACCTGATCAGGTCCTGGGGATTTATCCACTTTTATGCATTTCAAGACATCCAGCACGTCCTCCTCTGTAGTATGGATATTTTGCAAGATGTCACCATCTGTTTCCCTATAGTCTATATCTTCCTTAACCTTTTCCACAGTAAACACTGATGCAAAATACTCATTTAGTATCTCCCTCATTTTCTGCGGCTCCATATAAAGGCCGCCTTGCTGATCTTTGAGGGGCCCTACTCTCTCCCTAGTTACCCTTTTGTCCTTAATGTATTTGTAAAAACCCTTTGGATTCTCCTTAATTCTGTTTGCCAAAGCTATCTCATGTCCCCGTTTTGCCCTCCTGATTTCCCTCTTAAGTATACTCCTACTTCCTTTATACTCTAAGGATTCACTCGATCTATCCTGTCTATACCTGACATATGCTTCCTTCTTTTTCTTAATCAAACCCTCAAATTCTTTAGTCATCCAGTCTCAAAAGGACATTCTAGATATTACAAAGGGGTTAGGCCATGATGGAATTTGAATACAGGGATGAACATTCAATGAACTGAAACATTGGATGACCAGGAGCCACTGGAAACTAGTGAGCACAAGGAGATGGGCCAATAGGATAGTGTGAATATGGATATGGACAACAACATTTTGGACAAACTGAAGCATATGAATAATGGAGGATAGAGACTGAGCAAGAGAATTTTGGATTATTGAAATCTGGTGGTGAGAGGTTTGGAAGCAGATGTTCTGAGGCAGGAGTACAGATGGTTTGTGTTATATATGGCCTAATTAGATTATCTCAATCAATGACAAAGAAATCTATATGAACATTTGTCACTTGGATTCTACTTTCTAGCATTCTGAATGGTAGAGACCAGGGCCTTGATCTATATACCGAGACAACCAATCTCAACCAGTGAAGCTGTTCGGATTTAATCTTCAATGACTCTGGGCCAGGGAAGGAAATAAGACTATACAAGCTCCCTGCTGCACATTAGCTTTAAGTGATGTGGCTCATTATTCTAGTCTTATTGCCCAATGTAGAACAGCTAAAGGAATCAGTGACCTTGCAAGCCCCAGTATGACTCAGTATCCGAATACACAGGGTATTGTGCCCACTAGAATGTGTGCTGAAATAAATGTCAGGTAAAGATTAACTGGAATGCAAAGTACTGGGCTAATGGTAAGATTCCTGGTAGTGTAGATGAGCGGAGAGATCTCTGTGTTCAGGTACATAGATCCTTGAAAGTTGCCACCCAGGTTGACAGGGTTGTTAAGAAGGCATACAGTGTTTTAGCTTTTATTAATAGAGGGATCGAGTTGTGGAACCATGAGGTTATGCTACAGCTGTACAAAACTCTCGTGCGGTTGCACTTGGAGTATTGTGTACAGTTCTGGTCACTGCATTATAAGAAGGATGTGGAAGCTTTGGAAAGGGTGCAGAGGAGATTTACTAGGATGTTGCCTGATATGGAGGGAAGGTCTTACGAGGAAAGGCTGAGGGACTTGAGGCTGTTTTTGTTGGAGAGAAGAAGGTTGAGAGGTGACTTAATAGAGACATATAAGATAATCAAAGGGTTAGATAGGGTGGACAGGGAGAGCCTTTTTCCAAGTATGGTGACAGCGAGCACGAAGGGGCATAGCTTTAAATTGAGGGGTGATAGATATAGGACAGATGTCAGAGGTGGTTTCTTTACTCAGAGAGTAGTAAGGGTATGGAATGCTTTGCCTGCAACGTAGATTCGCCAACTTTAAGTACATTTAAGTCATCATTGGACAGGCATATGGACGTACATGGAATAGTGTAGGTTAGATGGGCTTCAGATTGGTATGACAGGTCGGCGCAACATCGAGGGTCAAAGGGCCTGTACTGCACTGTAATGTTCTATGTTCTAAGATTAGGTTGTGATGCTTAGACTACTCAAAATCTATCTCACTTGTGCACAGGTGCTTTCTAAATCTAGCATTCAGCAGGCTGCATTAAGGAAGGAAAGACATGGATAACCTTTCAAGATCATTGGTCAATGGTGATTCAGGTATCCACATTTTAGATGTATGGAAGCAAGAAAAAGAATGAATGATTGTTGAATACATTAACAATGGAACGCTTCTAATTAAATTCCCTGTGTTTTCCCTCAGATATGATTTTGTGGAGGTACGAGACGGTGGAGATGAGAAAGCACCATCCCTGGGAAAATTCTGTGGGAAGATTGCCCCTTCTCCACAGATCTCCACAGGACCACTGCTATATGTAAAGTTTGTGTCCGACTATGAAACACACGGAGCTGGCTTCTCCATCCGTTATGAAATTTTCAAAACAGGTTGGTCACACTGATTTTGCCGCAGTAATTCCATTGGAGGGTTTTGCAAGACATATTGAGTGGTTTTTTTCCCCAATTTATTTGAAACAAAAGATTCAAAGTTATCCCAAAATTTGTACTGCTGTAATAGTTGAAAACAATTTTGTGCAGAATGCAAACTTAACTTTCATCAAACTTACTTTCTATGGAAATACAGCATGTAAGTTTAATTTCAAAAGAGTGTGTTTTGACAAGCGTCTATTTCCACTGATTTCTACTAAATTAAAATGCAAACTAATGGACTTGGCTGTCAGTCAAACTTTCAGTCATTTTTGGTCAGTTCTCAGTCTGTTCAGTAATGTGCTATGTTGGCAAAGCAAGAGCAAAATGAGATTACTCTTAGTGGTCTCTGTGTGCAAGAACCTCAGAGCCATGGTTTTTACCCATTTGTGCTACATCTGTGATTGATCAAAAATGTCCAAGGAATTTTAATGGGCACTCATGCAGCTAAATCTTCATGTCTTGACGCAGTTCCCTATTCAGTTTTCTCCTTCACATTGACAGGCGTCAAGGAACTGCTGCCATTTCGTGTAGGTCAAGAGCTTGTTCTGATAAATAATAATGTTAAAAATAATTCTTTACAAATCATGCAATCTTGTAACGTAATCCTTGTGACTTTGACAAACTGGTACCATAACTTGATCTTTAAAATTGTAGTTACTCAAAGCCATTACAGTTTACCATTCTGTTAAGTCCAACATAGATTACCTCTTATGGTATTCTGAAACTTGCTTTAAATTTGTATGTGAACACTGAAGCTGAAACCAAAGTCAGAAAAAATGTAATGTCAATGACTGTCAGGTTTAATATGGAAGTAGTGCAATAATGTAATTACAATAGTCCCACCACCACCGAACTCCCTACCAAAACGCACCCACTATTCCTAGGGAACTAATTCAATGCAAAACAGAGATGAATTGGCAAGATAGGGAAAATTTGCCAACACAACAAGCAATCTCTTGGTGTGCAGTAAATGCCAGAGAATCAATATGCAGTACATAACTGTATTTGATTAAAGAACATATACTTTAAAGACAAATTAATTCTTTTCATATGAGGGGACACAGCTGGTTTGTTGGAAGTATTTAAGATGCTTGTTGTATCATATTATGTACAGCACAAACAAGTGAAATGATTCAATATTCTTTTACATTTGCTGTCTCAAGCACTAAAGCTGTTTCATCTTCTGAAATTTGCCCCAACCTTAAAGTGTACAAAATGACAACAAATATAGAGCATGAGTTCAACTGCTGCTTTTAGTGCAAGGCTTATCCACTGTGGGCAGAAGCGAATTGTCCACTGTTCAAAAAACTCTAACCCTGAAAAACAATAGTCTAATTTCTGTTTGCAGATCATTAACCCCATGGTTCTGTGTTCTGGAGTTTCTCATGAACAGATGTAGACGTCTGCATGGTCTCTGGAAAGGCTTCCTGCTCTAGTTGATATGAAGTAGTTTCGGTCTTAATGAGTTCAACAGAACGATTACACTCATTGCATTAAACCCATTGCTGTCAGTGATGGGTTAATGACTTTAATTCCAGGACATTTGAAGGACAATTTCTGAAAATTGTGTTTAGTACAGATATACTTGAATGGTTTGTCTAATAGGATCATTTGGATAAAAGTACTGTTTTGGTTACCATGGAGGTGGCCCCATAAGAGGACTGTACTGCATAGTTTGTAACGGCACATTGAAAATGATAATGTAAAGCTTAACTCCAGCCAGTTTTACTGTCTCATATAAATTAACTTTGAAAGCTGTAAGTGAATGGTTGAAGGTGATTCCTGAGCACAATGTTTTTCTTGTGCTATTCCTGTGCCCTAGTTGGGAAGTTTATAATTTGTTTGCAAATCAATCATGATTCAACAGGCAATAGGGAATGATGACAGGGCCACAAATCCTTTAGGAAAATGGTTTGAGTCAAAATTTGATTGGAAGACAAATACCCATGTAGATAAGAATTCAATTTTCACATAGTATGCCTAAGGATCCAAACAATCTGGTTCTGTGTTCAAAAATAGTTCAAGTTTTGGTCCACCAATAGGAAAGGGACAAACCAGTTTACCCGCCATTCTTTAATTCTCCATGTTGAAGCCCTAGGCTGCAGGGAGTCATAAAGAGAGAAGGGAATTGTAATCATCTGGCTACAGATCATAACCTCAGGCCACACAATGTCAGAGTCATTGAGTTGTGCAGCACAGAAACAGATCCTTCGGTCCAACTCGTCCATGTCAACCAAGTTTCCCAAACTAAACTAGTCCCTCTTGCTTACATTTGGCCCATATCCCTCTAAACCATTCCTATTTATGCAGCTGTCCAAATGTATTTTACATCTTGTAACTATACCTGCATCCACCACTTCCTCTGGCAGTTCATTCCACAGCGAACCACCCTCTATGTGAATAAATTGCCCCTCAGGTCCCTTTTAGATTTTTCTCCTCTCACCTTAAAAAAATGCCCCTAGTTTTGAACTTCCCCACCCTGTGGAAAAGACATTTGCTATCCACCTTATCCATACCCCACATGATTTTATAAACCTCTATAAGGTCATCCCGCAAGCTCCTACGTTCCAGTGATTAGTATTATGTCTGGCAACCATAGTTTTACCAGACCATAGGCTGCCCGCTCATTATAAGTGGTGTTGAAACGTAAGGGGTCATCATACCTCAGCAAAGGAAGAGATTGAGAACAAGATTCTTTTCATGGTAGCCTTAGTTGGTGTGGAAATTGACCCCGCGAAGTTGGCACATGCCACATCACAAACCAGCCATCCAGCCAACTGAACTAAACCCACCTTGTCCGTAAGGGCAGAAAACTGCTATCCTTACCCGGTTTGGCCTGCGTATGACACCAGACCCACAGCAATGTGATACATTCTTAGCTGCCTTCTGGTCAATTATTAATGAGCAATAAATGCTGGTTTGGCCAGTGACACCCGCAATCTGTGAATGAATTTTAAAAAAAAGTACATGTTGCGTCTCTGTGAGACACCTCTGGTATTTTTAAAGGGCTTGATTAATTCAGATTTGAAATGTGGACATTTGCAAATACGTTGATAAGTAAACAATTCAAAGCACTTCAGCATTTCACATATATCATGGGTGTGCTGGAACATCAAACATACAGCTATTGACAAGGATCAGATAATTGTCTTTCTGAAGAATTTATTCATGTTTCTTTGTTGCTGATTAACTGTGTACTGTACTGTGTACTGGAGCAGTATAAATACAACATGTGGATCAAAAAGCACCCCATCTCGTGCTTATTTAACTCAGAGAATGGTGACAGTTGTCAAAGACAGGCATTCTGTATGGGTTTGTATGGTGTAATTCATCAAAATTATAAATGACAGTTATTTCCTCATGGTATTCGCTGTCTAAGTAGAAGCAGAGTTTTATCGGCTGTTTGCTGGTGGGGGCAGAGGAAGAGTTGCTTCCAAAGTTGAATTTTGCAGATTTTATTTATCTATGAGCTAATAACGTGCTATCCCTTGTTAACACTCTTTGCAAGGATTTTCACATTGGTAATGTCCACATGGCTGTCCTGTCCTATTTCCAATTAATGAGACAGTCTATAACCCTGGAATTTTGTTTTCATGCCTCCCCACCACTCTTCAACACTCCCCACTCCCTCTCCACTGCCTTTCCTTTCTATCCCACTGTCCCTCACAACCTCTATTCCTTTCCTTTGCCCCTCCTCTCTTCACCGTTTCTTATCCTGTTCTAACAACAGTCATCCCTCATCTTTGCAATCTCTCGCCTCTACCCAGCCTTGAGCTAAATATTTTGCAGCTAAAGATGAATAATTTTATCTTGATTTCCCAAGTGTCAAACCATGAATGGTTATCTAGTTCAGGAACACAGAGAAGTTGGAATTTCAGATTGGGGTTGGAAAGAAAATGCATATAATCTTTGGAATGTGGTACAGCCAAACAATTGCAGGTCTATTGGGAAAGGGCAGGGCAGTGTGACAAGCTAAATTGCTCTTGCAGCATGTTGTCCTGGATATTGTGGACGGAATAACCTCTTTCAATGCCTTGGTGAAAGTAAGGATGGCAGACGCTGGAGTAAAAAAGTGTGGCACTGGGAAAGCATAGCAAATCAGCAGCATTCAAGGAGCAGGAGAGTCAACATTTCGGGCATAAGTTTTTCCAGCAACAGATTTTTTAGCTCTGATCTCCAGCATCTGCAGTCCTCACATTCTCCTTGTCCATTCTATAATCCTGTAAGGAAGACATTACATTGGGAAGCCTTGTGGTTTAGCTGAAAGTCTTCCAATTGACTAACCTTAATCCAGTTCAATAAACAAAGTTGTCATTATTCTCCACTTTTCTACTTTGATTCCTCTAGTTGTCTCCTGTCATCTAGAGCACACTTTGCCTCATGCAGCCATAGTTTGTCCAAATGGCTGTTTTTCACAGGTCAAGGGCATAGGCAGAGAACTGACTCCAGTCCTGTTCTTTTCCAATGTCCAAACACGTTCTTTAAGCAGGGAGGCTACAAAAGAAATGGAGGCATTTGCATTTATATAGCACTTTTTCAAAACCTCAGCTTATCCCATTATGCAGTCCATAGGAAGTGTTATAATGTAGGTAAGAGGGCAGCCAGATTTTGAGTTCCACAAATGACTAGAGGATCTGTCAGCCATTTGTTAAATGTTAGAGTGAAAATGAGGAAAGATTTCCCTGTTCTTTAAGATAGTCCCATCGGATTTTTAGATCTATCTGAGGACAAGGGCTTGGTTTCCCATCTTAACCAATGTACTCTGACAGTGTAGTGATCCCTTAGTACTGCACTGGAGTGTCAGCCTATATTCTGCATTGGGTTGGTCCTGACCCCAGTCTCCTGACTCAGATCCAAGAATGCTAAAACTAAGTCATAGCTGACACTATAAAGTATTTCTTGATAATGATCAAGAGTGAGAACTTTTCTTATAAAAGGTGTATAATAAAAGGATGGAATCTTATCGGGGTCTGAGTGATGTGGGCTACAATGAAATGTGTAGCAGAATCAGATGAGAAATCTGATGATGCCCGCGTTGATGTTGGGAGCATCTCTTGTCTTCTATGTTTTTGCCAAGCGGTGTAGCGAATATCTCACTCGACAGCAGTGAGATGCATGCCAAGGAGAATAATTCCTGAAGAAGGGCTAATGCCCGAAACGTCGATTCTCCTGTTCCCTAGATGCTGCCTGACCTGCTGCGCTTTTCCAGCAACACATTTCCGTCTAAGGAGAATAATAGTTTGTTAAATACCTTAGTAATCCCACAAAGCACCTCATTAATATTCAGATTTCTATCTTACTACATGCAGCAAACAAGCCAGACTTGGAAAAATCCTAACATAGAAATCAGAGCCAGTACCTGGTGATTTCAGTTTGCCACTCACTCCTCGGGAACTCCATATTGGACATTGGGCATCAACATTTTAACACATGCTCTGTGGGCATCAGCTACATGCAATCCATATCCATGGACATTGGCATCCAGGATGTGCCAGCCTCTAATAAGCCATATGGCACATTTCTGATTCACTTACAGACACTTCAGTGCAACACCTCATTGGCCAACAGCAGCTATCATTGTAAGGCTGCAGCAAGGACTCATGGACTGGACTAGACTGCATCCCCGGGCTCTTCACTTGCTGGCATAACACTTGCTCGCTCTGCGCTTACTTAGATCCTAACTGCATCACTGCCGTGCGTTGCCTTGTCTTGACGTTTTGCCTTTTGCCCCCTCAGCCAGAGTTACCAGGCTCAAATAACTTCTTTCTTGCCGTGCAGACACAAAGCCAGGAAACATGGCCGTAATTGTCAGCAAGCCTCAGTCAAGTCAAGGAGAACAGCCTTTGCTGAGGGGGGATTACCAGCACAGAAAGGCAAGACTGGCATCTGATACCAGTCCAGGGGCTTAGATATGGTCAGTTAGCCACTCAGGCCAATGGCAGTCAGGATGCTGTATACATATGGGTTGAGAATCAGAAGCAGAAAGCAGCCCATGGCCCACCTTGACTCTTTTTACCTTATTGGAAGCTGCTTTCCTCCTGAAATGGAAAAGAGGCAAATATTAAAGGCGATGAAAGTGGGAGGCAAAGCTGTTACTTGCCATGCAGGTGGGGGAAAGACCCAAGCGAGTGAGTGGTGCAGAGGGCTGTTGCAGTGAGAGTGATGAAGATGTTGCAGTGAGAGTGGTGTAGCATGGGCTTTGGGAGGAGGTGGGTGCTGTAACAGCGAGTGAATGGGAGGTATCAGAGAGAAGATGGTGGTACTTAATGCTACGCTGTAGTGAAGTTCATTGACCTTCTTCCTCCAATGCTGGGCATTCCTGCAGACGCCTGAGACTGCAGTACCCAAGTAACAATCTCAGATCTGGTTGTTGCAGTCTGGTATCAAATCTGTGTGGTTAGTTCAGGGGTAAGAGGAGGTCCGATGTCTATACTACCCCTTAGAGCAGGACCTTCACATCCCTGTCAGCAAAGCAAGGTGCCAATTTGGCCCCCGTTTACCATGTCTAGGGCAAATGTTAGGATCTGTGCAAGACAACTTCAGACTCCAGTTCAATTTAGTTCATTAGCTAATGTGGTTTTAGTCTGTGGTGCTTCCAAACTGGGAGAGCCTGTGTAGAAGTCTTCAAGTTGCCGGAACTGAAAAAAGTTTAGGCCATCAGAATTGCAAATGCTTGATGCAAGTAGACTGAGAAAAGAGTCATAAAACTACCTCAGCAGTCCAAGGAAAAGAAATTGTGAAGAGTCAATTATGGAAAAGAAGGGCTAGGAATGATATTCCAATGACCATCTGTGAAAGCATGTGTTGGGCAACAGGTTGAAATTTGGAACAAAAACAGAAATTCCTGGGACAGCTCAGTAATTCTGAAGAAGGGATCCATAACATTAATTCTGCTTTCTCTCCACGGATGCTGCCTGACCTGCTGAGTTTTGCCAGCAACTTCTGATTTCTTTCATCCGCAGTTCTTTGGTCTTTTTTGGTTAGGTTGAAATTTATTTTTGCTGTTTGTGTTAAGATCTTTCTAACTGTTTTATAGCTTTTTATTTGATTTTGAGTGATAAATTTATGTTCTGTTATTAAGGAACACCTGCAGCCTTCACTGAGTATGTTTCAGTGAATAGCCATCACGTTAACCAACTGCAGCAATTAAACAAAATGATCCATCAAGGTAGGCTTCTCTCTGGGATTTGACATAGCCAGTATTACGATCAGCCAGGACCATAACATTGTTGAAAAGAACTGAACATCTTTATAGCTGTCTTTTTTTTTGATCATCAGAAATGACTTGACAGCAGAGGCCAGAGATCAAACCTGTGACCTCACTGGTCTACTGGTCATTTGTGCTTGTGCTGCTTCCTTAAGACTCAATAGCTTTGTTATTTCTTCTCACATGCTTAATCAAGACTTTTCCACATTTTTCACATTTTTGAGTGAGTGAGTGAAGCATTTCTTTCTTGATTGATCAACTGCTAAACGCTAATCATGCAGAAAACCCGTTTCTCATATGCTTTTCCTCAGTTATCTGTTTATTGGACTGTCAGTCACACATGGCTGTTCTCCTCCCTTTGCTACATACACAGGGACAGCCACGCTAGCTTACTCACATTGAATATTGGATGCGCATACAAAAATTAGATAATGGCTAGGGCAATTTTCTGATGAATGATTGACTGAGGTGCTCATTATTGAATGACCTCAACCACACTGAGCAAGGCGACAAATCACAGCCTTCAGCTGAATGCCATTCTATTTAAAGAGGGTGATGGGTTAAGTGTAAAGGAGGCAGACACATTTTGGAAGTCACAGCGATTGTACACGCCGTTAACATCTAGACAAAAGCTCCTTTTATCAGGATGGTGGAGTTCAAAGTGCAAGATTGACTGTCAAGTTTTTGAAGGCTCTATGAAAAAGTAGCCCTTAAACTGCTAAAACTGCGAAAAGTTAATTTGATTTTATGACACCTGAAGATATGATTACCGTTGCTGCAATAACAATGCAGGGGGAATACTGTCAATGAATATTACATGTCAAGATTCATTTTGTCAGCATACAAGTTGAAAGTTTAATAATAATTCAATAATAATAATACAAGCTTTCTCTTTGAATATTGTCAATTAAAACAAATCACATTTGTTCTCTATGCAGCTAATCTCAGTAATTTCTTCCCAATTATCTACAATTATTGGTCAGTAATTCGAAATGTAATTTACTTGCTTGTGGAATTATGCCAGATACTTTGAAATCCATCAAAGTCACACTTATCACCTTTATCTATTCTACTTATTTAATCATTGTATACACATACACGATCTATGAATGCGCCGTAACTGGTGTGTAGAGACGTATATAAAACTAGACAGTACAATGTATCTGATCTCCTATTTGAGAGATTTTCTTACATACCTCTGGAACAGGTGAGACTTGAACCTCATCACAAGAGCACCCTTATTTATAGATTCACTTTACAAATACAAATGTACCTCACCTTTATCTGTTTCACAGCTACACAATACAACTGTTCTGATTGCTGAAGAGAAATAGCATTGATAACATTTAAAAACAATTTCAAATACCAGTGAATAGCTGAAAATGATGACACAACATGATTTCATGTTTTAAAACTTTTGTTATAAGAAATACCGAGAAACACTGTTGACTATACACTCTTTTGTAGGCAACTTAAAACTACACAGATCTTTTCTCCTTTATATTTAAACTCATGGCACTTCCCCTGGTGTTAGAATTCTTATAGTGAGCAACCCAGTCATTTCCCGCTTCCAACGTCTTCATGTTTTTCAGTTTTGCTGAGTCGTAATTTTAACAGACTCTCCGGACTCAGGGCTCTCTTTCTCAGTTTTCAGAGAACTTCTAAATCCATTATCAGCAATTAAGCATGCTCTGATGATTCTCCTTCCCTATGGCCATACCAGAATGAGTCTCTTGGATTTCTTAAATAGCTGTTGAATATGTCTCTTCCACTAGAGACTGTCTCCGTCTGAGATCGGGTTTCAGTTGGAGAGGACCTGCTACTTCCTTTTTTTTCTGACTGCCTTGACTACAGTTTCTCTCCTTCCTTGCTTTCTTCTTCTTCCCCAGAAGCATGGAGCTGGAAAGTTTATTCCCCATTAGCCCAGTGAACTTCACACATTTCTCAGGTAGTCCCTTCACTGAGCTAAGCTAGTTGTCAGGCTGAACCCAGAAAAATCACAAACTGCTCTTGTTTAGCATAATTTTAACGACATAGTCCAAATCGCATCCTATACATACAAATATACTTCACCTGCCTGATCCAAAGGTATAATTCAAACACATTCTCAACAAAAATCCCACCCACGCATTCCTCATCTACATGCATATTGACGTATGCAGTTTAGATCAGAAAACTTATAAAATGGTAACAATACAGAAGGAGTCCATTCAGCCAATTGTATCCATACTAGATTGTCACTTGGGAAACCCAGCTAGTCCTACTCCACTACCCTTTCCCCATCAGCCTGCAAAGAGTTTGTTCTTTAGGAACTTGTCGGATTCTCTTTCGAAAGTTATGGCTGGATTTGGTCCAACACATTCTTGGGCACTGTATTTAACAGCCTAACTATTTTCTTCACAATTTATTTTTCCTTATGTCACCATTTTTTTGCTAGTCACCTTAACAGGATGCTGTCTTGTTCACATTCCTTCTACCGATGTGATCAATGTTCTCTTTTACTCTGTTTCAACTCTTCACAAGATATTTAACAAAAACATATCAAGATATGGTCTGTAAATTCTTCACTGGGCGCATGTCCAGGTACTCAAATGACTGTTACAAAGATATCAATTAAATAATTTTCCATTGGTCTGCCCTATAGACTTGGAGTTGTTTTTAAAATTCAAATTGAAAGAAAATGAAAACTTTCTGAATCTGCATTGAAGGTGATGGAAATAGCACTGAGTTAGTTTGTGTTTTTTTTAAGAAGTAATATTGAACAACCCTGTGGTAATTTAGATTGGGCGGCACGGTGGCTCAGTGGTTAGCACTGCTGCCTCACAGCGCCAGGAACCCAGGTTTGAATCTCACCTTGAGTGACTGTCTGTGTGGAGTTTGCACATTCTCCCCATGTCTGTGGATTTCCTCTGGGAGCTCCGGTTTCCTCCCACAATCCAAAGATGTGCAGATTAGGTGCATTGACCATGCTAAATTGTCCACAGTGTTCAGGAATATGTAGGTTAGGGGTAAATAATAGGGGGGTGGGTTACACTTCGGAGAGTCGGTATGGACTTGTAGGCCTAACAGCCTGTTTCCACGCTGTAGGGATTCTATGACTCACTTCCACACCCTAATGAGGCAAAAGTGAGGACTGCAGATGCTGGAAACCAGAGTTTAGATCAGAGTGGTGCTGGAAAAGCACAGCAGGTCAGGCAGCATCCGAGGAGCAGGAAAATCGACGTTTCAGACAAAAACCTTTCCCCAGCTAATGAGCCAACTGTTTTATTTGAGGGTGAGTCCTTTTTTGGTTCTTTCCCTTCTCCTGCCTGGGTTTTCTTTGCTACACACCAACCCTGGAGGAAAGAACAAGCTGGATTGCTCCAGGCTACTGTGATTTTCAGGGACAGTTTTTCAGGATGCACAGAAACAGGTACAGGGCTAGCATTAACTATGCACTCCTCTTCCCTATTTATTCTGGTAGCTCAGTGCACAAGAAAAGTTTGAAACAAAAACAGAAATAGCACAATGATGTCAGGCAACATCTGTGAGAGAGCAATCAAGTTAACATTCCAGGCTGAAAGAGTTTGTTGTTTCACTGGAACATCAGATGCCCCCTTAAGTAATGTTATCAGCTCTTTGGCTTTAATTGTTCTCATTTTTGTTGCAACCTTTTTTGCTGATATCACAAAGATAGGTCAGCAAGTAAATTGTAAGTAATGTGCAACTGTCCATTTTAGCAGGAAGAATAAAAAAGAAGCATATTATCTAAAAGGTGAGAGATTGTGGAGTTGAGAGATGTAAAGGCCATGTCTTGGTGCTTGAATCCCAAAAGATGCAGATGCAGTTAGTTTTTGTATAGAATGTTATTGGTTATTGTGAGGAGAATTATGGAGGTTATGATTCAATTATGGAGGGTATTGGTGAAATCACATCTGGAGTAATGTACATAACGCTGGTCACCTTATTTAATAATGAATGTAAATATGTTTGAAATAATTCAGAGAAGGTTTACCAGACTCATAGCTGAAATGAATGAGCCAGTTAATGGGAAAGGTTTGGACAGACTAGGCTTGTATCTGCTGGAATTTAGAAGAGTAAGAGGCAGCTTTATTGCAACTTATAAGTTCCTGAGAGGTCTTAAAATGATGGGTGTAGAATTGTTCCTTTTTTGGGAGAGTCCAGAACCAACAGTTACTTTTGCAAAGTAAGTAGCTGTCCATTTAAAACCGAGATGAGGAGATTTTGGTTTTCACACCAGGATTGTGAGTCTTCAAAACTTCAAAAGTGGTTTGATTCCAGCTGATGTTATTACTGTACGTGTCAGATCTCAGACTGAAATCTGGCTCAATAGGTCACTTTATGTTTTGTTTTAGTTTTAATGAGGTGGACTCTCACTGACGAACAAGAACACAATTTTGCAGATGTTGTTTAAACAAGAAAACAGAAGTTTATTAAGCAAAAGAAATACAAATGAAATAGAATGAACCAATTGTTTATCTGTAATACACATTCAGAGTTTTAAACACAATAAAAATATAATGATATTAATACCAAAACACTCTTTTACCAATTCTCAAAAAAGGTCCTAAATACCCTACCCACTGTAAACCTTTTACAGTATTCACACCGGAATCTTTTTAATCTAACAGCTCAATAGGTTAAAAATAACAATGAATTTAACTTCTAAACTGGAATTACTGATTGTTTATTCATGGAGGTATAATACACCTGAACCTGAATATACTCAACTTCAAGTAACCTCTTCAGGGTTTTATCATAAAAACTTTTGGTTTGGGACTATGACTAACTCCTTACTCTAACAAAGTCTAGTTTGCTATAGCCTTCCTTTCTCAGGAGCACTACTCTCTACATGTACTTCCTTGTAAGGATTTCACAGAATTGCCCAAAACAATGTACCACTGAACCAAAAGCCTTTCCATCTGAGCTATGGGTGCTTCTTTTAAGCTAAAAAACTATTCGGTCTAGAAATTTCCAACAGATCTTCAAGCATAATGGCTCACCTGTGAAATCCTAAAGTAAACATAAAATCATTTGGTTGTTAAAGTAGCCTTTACAAAATGTTTTACAAGTTATCACCATAGCTACCCAAATACTTACAAGTTAATTATTAACTTCAAACACATACAAAACCTGTAGATTATAAGTCAGTCATTCAAAGCTTCAAAGTAGTCATGGCTCTGCATTTGTGACATAAACTGATTTGTTTTGTTATCATATAATTTATTTTAAATTTGAGAGATAGATAGATTATTGGTAAACATGAGGGGGTGAATGGTTATTGTGGATGGGCAGGAAGCTAGATTAATCAGATCAGCAATGATTTTATTGAATGGCAGAGCAGGCTAAACTAACCAAGTTACCTTCTTCAGCTTCTTAATCACATATACTTATGTTATGCTATGCTATTAAGGTTAAGTTCATTTTCCACCTTAGCTGCTCTGGGAAGCAGCAAGGTTTTTGCATTATAACATAAAAATCTTTATCACAAGAAAATTTGAGTATAGGAGCAAGGAGGACTTCCTTCAATTTTCAAGGACATTAGTGAGACTGTAGCTAATATATTGTGCGCAGTTCTGGTCCCCTTGTCTAAGGAAGGCTTTACTTAGAGATTCATCATACTGATTTCTGAGATGGTGGGAGAGATTGAGGAGACTGAGTCCAGAATTCTTCAAGGGATAGACAAGTGAGACACAGAAAGGATATTATCCCTGGCTGTGGGTTTAGACCAAGGACAGTCTCAGAATAAAAGGCAAACCATTTGGGATTGAGATGAGTGGGAACATCTCCACTCAGAGAGTGATGAACCTTTTGAATTCTCTACCTCGAGGACTGTCATTAAGTTCAAGATTGATAGATTTCTAGTTACTAATGGCATCAAGGGATATAGGGTCAGTGTTGTAATATAGATGTGGAGGTAGATGACCAGATGACCTAGAATAGCAGAACATACTCAAAGGCCTGAACGGCCGACTCCTACTCCTATGTTCTTTGTAACAATAGCACCCCTATAATTGTATTTGCATGAGATTCCAGGATATGGTTAATGGTCTAGAGGGAAGCATGATAGTGATTTTCATGGCATTATTGCTTGCCCTTCCTGATGTCAGAAGCTGCAAGGGAGGGAAAGGTGAAGTAAGCTTAATGCATCATTGCAGTATCTTAGAGAATAGATGGCTATTGTGTGCAGGAAATAGAACTGCTGGAGACTGAATATGCTCATGTTGAGGCTGATCAGTTGAACTAAACTGTCCTGAATAGCATTGTGCTTCTTCGCTTTTGCCAAGGCTGCACTCATCTTGGCCAATGGTGAGTGTCAGTTTGAGAATTGCTGGTCCACAGGCTGGCACCAGATCGGCCCTTCACTGAAGTTAGAGCATACTTGCCCTGTTGGCAGCTCCTAAGAAGTTAGCGAGACTGTCCTGTAATGATCCTGCTTTTGGTTATCTCTTACACACTGGAAGAAAGCAATAAGTCACTCTTCAACTGCCTCCTCGCAGTCACACAGCTGAGATTGGTGACATGGATATGGATATTGTTGGAACATACCAAATACCTTATCATTCTGTCTCTCAGGGTGTCACAACTCCAATGACCTGTGTCACCCCACACAAAACTAATTTTCTACAGGTTTCAGGTTTTACCCATGTTGATAGATGTTTTGTGCATAATGTAATTTATTCTATTGGCGTTCTTGCTCATTTCACAGCATCGGAACACGATAATTAACTCCAGTAAGAATGAAAAATGATAACCAACTGCATTTAATTATCACATTATGTCTGGCACTGTGCGATGCATCTAAAACATGTTTAAAAACAAATCTCAGCTTCACGATTACGAATCTGGCAAACACAGTGTCTTTATATGAAATTGTGTCACTCAGGCTCAGGAGGTCCTGTGTTCAAACTGAGCTCTTTAAACAACCTCAGTGCCACTGGGCAGAGATGGCAAGAGTTTACAAAGTATTCCTACCTAGTTCCAGATTGCTATCCAGTCTGTGCACATTGGGATATAAGAAATAGGACTGGGAGTAAGTCATTCGGCCTCTCAAGCCTGTTCAGCCCGTTCATTACCATCAAGGCTGATCTCATTGTGGCCTCAACTTCCCTTTCCTGTGTGTCTCTCCATAATGCTTGACTCAATTATCACCTGAGTCTAACACAGATTTGAATATGTTCAGTGACCCAGTCTCTACTTCTCTTGAGTGTTGTGAATTTCGAAGATTTGAGAGACAAAATTCCTCCTAATGTCCATCTTAATTGGACAATGCTTTAGTCTGAAACTAAGCCCCCTAATTCTTGGTTTCCCCACATCCACTCAACATCTGCACCACCATGGCTCCTCGGAACCTCCTCTGTTTCAATAAGATCATCTTTCATTCTTCTAAAGGCCTCATTTGGCAATCTGTGAGATAATTCTTAATCAGGACTGAGGATGTCTTGCTTCAATTCGATGGGCTTTGTGATGGTTGATGTAATCTGCAGACTACTCCGTGCGCAGGGTAGTTGGTGTTTGGTGGGTTGTGTAGATGAGTTGTTTGGAGGCTCCCTCTGAAATCTCGGCTTCTTCTCTGTGGTCTCTTGGCAATGTGGTCAATGCCTCATCAATGCCACTCTTGTCCATTTTGGTTGGTCAGGTCTCCCAGGAGTTAACAAGGATGTTTCGATCTCTTCAGGAATGGTTTGAGGACCTCCCTAAAGTGTTTCTGCTGTCCTCCTGGAAGTATTCTATCATAGCTAAGTTCCAAGTAGTGCAGTTGCTCTGGGAGTCTGCTGTCGGGCAGATATAATTAATATAATCTGCCCATGTTTCTTGATACTCAGCATGCTTGTTTGGGAGAGGATGGTGCTGTGGGGCCATTCTGCTCACCGCAGGTTTTGGATGATCTTGGGTTGACACAGCTAGTAGTACCCATCCAGTTGCTTCAAGATACTGGCTGAATGCCAACGATTATAGGCACAATCAGCTCATCTTTTCTCATCACAAGATTCAATCTAGCGAACCTGATGCGAACTGCCTCCAATGGAGGTTTATCCCATTAGATCAGTGAATGTATGACATGGATGAGAGCACAGGCATGTTCAGCAATGATACCCGTCCTTCCCATGAAGCCTGTTGATGTTCAAAGCAAATGCAAACCCATGTAAGAAATAAAATGCTGTGCCATGCCCATTGTTTGGTTAATGTGAAAGGCTAGCATTTGGCAGGTACACTCGCAAATATCTCCAACTCAATATTATTGCTGCTGCTCTTTATAACTTGAAATGCTTGATGTAAATCTCTGGAATGCTTTTATTTAACAGCTTCCTTTCAAGCTTCAGAGACTTAATGACTTTTCAGTTATTTCTGCAAGAAGTGATGAGGCATTGTATAAATGTGTGCTTCTTCATTTTCAATGCTGCTCAGAATAAAGAGGAAAAATACATGTATGTGTGCAAAGCTTGGACTAACTACTGCAATTTATCAGTTCATTTCATTACAACACTTTATAGCAACACCTGTGTCAACACTGGTCGCCCTGTATCCCAATGACAGGCACATGTTGTATGCATTAACTCTTCTACCCTGTGTGTCAGTGCACGATAGGTCGCATCTGGCTAGCAAACAGAATCACTCCCTGTGGAAACATATGCCAGGACTCCCTCAGCTCGTAGAGACTTGTGTATCCCACTGGTGTTTGTAAAATACTGCATTCTCCATATAAAACCTTCTTTAAGATTTAAATTAACAACAGGAAAGGTACAATTACTATTTCTCTGGTGGGCGGCTGAAATTTCAAGACTCTGCACTTACCTCTTCCTTCGCCTGTGCAGCATTAGGAATGCCATCCTATTTAGTGCTGGAAGTCACATAAAGCTAAGCTATTAAACCTTAAGAAACAGGCTTTTATGTCAAAGGCCACAATTATTGTTCAGCAAGAATGTTGTATAGGTCTCTGCTTGATCATAATGTACTCCAATTAATGAAGTTTGGTCTAATTATCAACAGTGGCTTATTGCATTTACCCTATGAACTTGCACAAGGCCAGCACTGGCTGCAGTAGTCTCCTGTTACACCTAATTCTATCACCTCTACCTACTGGTAAAGTGCCACAGGTCATCATTTACTGAGTGTTGTTAATGTTTACATGTGGCAACAGTTATATGAATTAAAACCCTACCAGTAGTTTTTTTTAAGATATAACATTGTTCGGAACATCAAAGATCTTCAGGATTGTAACTGTGCAACATGAAGGGTAAACAAGTGAACGTACAGAGACACAAGGGTGACAGGGTAGCTCAGTGTTAGCACTGCTGCCTCACAGCACCAGGAGCTCAGATTCAATTCTACATTCGGGAGGAGGAACTGTCTGTGTGGAGTTTGCATGTTCTCCCTGTGTCTGTGTGGATTTCCTTCCACAGTCCAAAAATGTGCAGATTAGGCGGATTGGCCAGACTAAATTGTCCTGTAGTATCCAAGGATGTGCAGGCTAAGTGGATTAGCCATGGGAAATGCAGGGTTATAGGGTGGAGGATTGGGTTTGGTGAGGTGCCCTTCAGAGGGTTGCTGCAGTCTTGATGGGCCAAGTGGCATCTTTCTGCAATGTATGGATTCTAGGAGCATATCGGGTGATTGCATTTTGGCTGAAAGTCAACTGAAGCTGAAATACATATTTATCACTGATGCTTTCCCATTCTACCATCACACACACCACCAACACCACCCCCCCACCCCCCAACCTCTTCCAGCCCATAGACTCTTCGTTCAAAGGTTGGAAAAATCCAAGGCCCTCCCAGAATATTTCCACTGGACTACAAGTTAGGCCCGAACCTGGAAAATACAGGCCACTCATTCCTTTTCTAAGATTATGCTATATTTGCTCCTACTGATGTATGCTCCAGAGATGGGGCTTTACCAGAACAAAGAGTACCATCTCCTTAGCAAGAGCCACAAAAACTGTTGTAACGTACTTTTTTGTTTAAGGGGATGGGAAGCAGAATGTGGCATCTCATTTCATGGTGATCCCCAAAGACAGGATAGATTACTTCCTACCACTGCAGAATCAATTGATTGATCATTTATCCATTGTTATGTGTTTTCAGGGCCAGAATGTTCCAAAAATCTCACTGCACAAAGTGGAGAGATAAAATCACCTGGATTTCCTGATAAATATCCAAACAATTTGGAATGCACCTACATGATCTTTGCACCAGCAATGGCAGAGATCCATCTGGATTTTGCAAGCTTTGACCTGGAACCGGATGATAATGTACGGGAAGGAATGTTGTGTCGTTTTGATAGGCTAGAAGTCTGGGATGGTTTTCCAGGAGGTAAGAAAGGAACAATATTTCTTTTCAAAATTTGCATGGCTTTTAGCGCAGTTTTTCTTGGTGTTGGTTGACATCATTTTGATAATGTTGTACTCATAAACTATTGAATTGAAGGAAATGTTAAGGATAATATCACAGCATGTGACATGGAATACGGCAGAACTCATTCATATTTGGGAAAACATCTTGACTCAAAAATTGACAACATTTTGAGACATCGTTTTAATTTGATAATTTGTTTTAAGCAAAAACTTATCGTTAATTATTGCCCTGTTACTATATCGGGACTTCGGTTGCAGTCTTAAACTGCACAATCTCTAATGCTTGTTTTTCTGCATAGAAATTTTGAATAATGGTCACAATTATCTGATGTTAAAATCAATTGTTCTCTCCGCCATAATGCTGAAAACTCATTACCTCCAAATTGTTCTGGATTTTGATATATAAAAAGAACCACTTGAGAGACCAAGACGTGACAAGGTTACAACAACATGAATTTCCATTTACATAACCTATTGGAAGCACTCAGAAACCCCAAGACTTAAAGAAAGCATATAAAATAAAAATTGACAGGAAGGCAAAGAAGAAGGGATTAGGACAAATTTTTCTACAGGTTAATGGGAATTTTTAAAGTGGAGCCTCAAAGGAAATAGCAGGATGAAAGAGCTGAGGATGTACAAGATGCCAGAATTGAAAGAGAGTGGAGTAGCCAAATTTGGTTTGAAAACTGAAGGTTCTAACATGGAAATAGGTGGGAATAGGGAAAATTCAGTTGTTTCATCAATATGAGTTCCCACAAGAGAATTAAAGCGTAGATTGTGGGCGTGAATTTCTGCAGAGAATCCATCATTTGTTTTGCAAACAGTTAAAACCAGAGTGTAATGAACTTTTAGTGTTCTTCTGCCAAAGTTTACAATGGGCAACCAGGAGAACACCCCCACAGATATTCAATCCCAAAGTTCAATGAGTCTTAAAAAAATTAAGTCTTTCAACACAGTGTGTCTGTAGGCAAGGGGAAGGGCTTTTAAGAAGGTAAAATTCAGTTTGGGAGACATTAATCTTGATAAAGTGGAGCATTTTAAGATGATATTATGAGTTGTAGGCAGCTCATTAACTTTATAATTACAATACTTTTTTGAATCTCTGGTACAGTGATTTCAAATTTCAAAAATGACAGAAATTACAAGAAGAATTTGATTTGTCAGTCCTGCGTTGCTGCTGTCTCTAAAGCTGTTAGCTGAAGCTAACTAATCTGCCGTTTCTCTGTCCTCTCCTCTCATTCTATAACATGCTTCCTTTTCAGGAAAGTATCCAATTGCCTTTTAAATAATGTTACTATCTCAGCTTCAACAGGCACTTGTTCATCTTCAAGTAACCCTCTCTGTGAAATAATTGCTTTTAACTTCCTTTGTTGTCCCTCTCCTAGAAATCTTTGTTACCATTTCACCCACTACTGGAAATAATTTTCAAATTATTTACTACTTAAAATGTTTCATTACTTTGAACACCTTCACCTGTAACCCTTCTTGCCTCATAAGAGAGGTACTATATTTCAAGAATTTTTCATAATTATAACCTTTCGTTGCTGATATAATTCTAGTAAATCTTTACTATACAGTACTCTTTTCATGGTTCCAGTATGTTTACTATAATGGAATATCTAGAACTGCACACAATAATTGAAAGTGATCTAACCACTTTCCTCACTTTTATACTCAGCGCCTCTATGGAACAAATCCAGAATTCTAGGTGGTCCTTATGACATTGCTACTTGTGTTAATGTAATGATGCAGACACACGTATCTCTAGATTACTCAGTTTTCCTACTTTGTCAAACATTTTTGCCATTTAGGATACTTTACTTTCACTATGCTTTTCACCGAAATGTGTAACTGTGTGTGTCTTTGCACTCAACTACATGTATCATTCTCCTGAATTCTACCTCAGAGTTTGTTATGGCCCTTAAGTAGCAAACTTTAAACAGTTGTTTCTCTTGTACCTGTATCCAGATAATTGATAAAAATGGAAAACCAAAGAGAAATCCCTAGGGCAATGCTCAAGTACAGCCAATCCATGAAGTACTCATTCACCTACTTTCTGCTTTCCAAGTTGCAATCATAGCTTGTGCTTATCATCTAAAGTGACGAAGAGCAGTAACTTTGAAAGAGAACAAAGAAGATGAATGTCAGAGTGTCATTATTTAGGGATGCCTATCGGGTATATTTTTCCAGAAGCTATTGGGAGCACATTTCTGGGATTACCACAAATTCAATAAGTACATAGTCCATTGTTGGAGATAAGCAATGAATCAAAAATTTTGTTATATTGCCTTTCTAAAAATAACTGTGAAAGAATTTATTGTTCTTATGACCATTATTTGTTGCTATTAAATTATGAAAATGTATCTTTATCTGAAGGTGCCAGAATCTGCAGCATTGTCAGCAAAAGAATTGATTTCTCATGAGTCAGAAGTAAAATGTTAGGAATTTTTGAAACATGTGCCTGTGCTTTGGCAGGATAACTAGCTTCCAAATTGAGCTGAGTAAATTGCAATACAAGGCAGTGTTTGATAACATTAGACCCAGTCATCTATTTAATTATGACCCACTTGACTTGTGTGTGGAATGAAATCAAAGGCAATTTGACCATTAGTGGGACACCTCCCAAATCAGTTGTTTCACATCAGCTAACCACAGGACTTTGTTATACACTCCTGCGCAAACTGTGTCTGATGTTAAGGCTGAGGAAAGTTAATTGTGACAAAAATTACTGTTTAATTCTATTTTCAAGTGTCAGTCAGGATTTGCATTTTGATAATTGTCTGAACCTAGTCATTTTACAAAAGAGTTTGATTCACTGCTTCTTTTAGTGTGTACCACACGTTTATTGAAATCCTCGTTATCCTGGAAATATATTCAGGAAATGTTACCTGATTGGCATTCCTAAACACAAATGTTTTGATATTCATTCTCTTTTCTGTCTTCTTCCTTGACACATCCTGGCACTAAAACAGATTGATTGGTCTCAGAACTCTTCTAACTGCTTGTCAAGATATTATACCATTTTTGCAATGAAAAAGGAGTGACAATTTAACTCAGACTAACAGAAGTATTTTTGATTAACAACATAAAATATATATAGCATTGTATTTTCCAAGAGCTTTCCTGAAGCTCACCATCAACTCTCCTGTCATCACCTATCTCTATATTTTCTGACCTCCTGTACTGGATGTACAGAAATGTCCTCCCAGTTATTGGGAAGATGAAAGGCATTGCCTTAGGTCCCCTGACTGAATCTCTGCCCCTTTTACCAAGAATTAATCCCTTCCAGTTGTCTCGGGCTGAATCACGCTCTTCATAACATTTGTACTGCATTTGACCATTGATCCATGCAAACACTATGATTGCCTATTTCCAACTTCTGTAACATCACCCAATCCTTTCTGCACCCAACTCATCTGTTTCTGTAATCCTTCTCCGTACCTTTGTAACTTAAAGACTTAAGCTATTCCAACACACTCTTGATCAGCCTCCTAAATGTTTAAGGACATCAAAAACTCTGCCATTCATGTATTTGCACCAAATTCTGTTCAACTGGTGCTCACTGACCATCATTGGCTCCTTATTAAAAGAAAATACTCAAATTTAAAACTTACATTCTTATTTTTAAATTCTTCTATGGCTTCATCATTCCAAATTGCTGAAATCTTCTCCAGGCACACTACCCTCTGAGATATATGTGCTCCTCTAATTTTGGTCACTTGAGGATCTTTTTGTAATCATGCTAATAATGGTCATGCTGTCAGTTACCTGGGCCCTTGGTCGTGAAATACCCATCCTAACTCTCTCTCTTACCCTCTGCCTGTCATTCGTCCTTTAAGGCACTCTTTAAAGCCTTATCTTTTTGACTAAGTTTTTAATCCATTCATCCTCATATCATATGTGGTTTGTGTGAAAATGTTTCCTTGAAGTGTTTTGGCACGTTTTAGTACGCTGAAGGTGCTTTATAAATAATAGTTGTTGTTGTCAATTTGAGACTGTTGATAAGACAGTGATAAAAGCAAGGGACATGTTAATTCGGATTGGCTGGTGACATGAATATCAATTCTGCAAGTTGTTTATTCACGATACCACTTATTGGAGCTTGATTACATTTTCACAAAAGGAAACTACATTTATTTTATGTACTAACAGCTGGTTTAGATCACGGATTTACACGTGTGTAACATAATCTCAGCAACTAAATGACTTTAAGTTATTGTTTTCACAGTTTATGAGGTAATCCAAACTCCTCAGTGCAGCTACATCGACAGGCTTGTTAATATATTCCAAGCCATCAATTATACAAAGCGTAGAAAATGTTTTTGTCAGATTTGGATTTGCTGTTGCGGTAATGGTTACTTTTAGAAACCACATTGCACTGTGTATCTGAAGCAATCAGTATGGAAAGCAGCAGAGATTTCTTTCTCAAATGATGTCTGAAAGCAACCTCCTGTGAGACGCAACTGTTTCTGTGCATTTGAGAGTGTGGAAATGTCATCTTAAGGAAGCCAAGCAGTCTCAGATTAACGATGAATAATGTAGGATGCAAGAAGCATTTTCTGTAGGTTTCTTTTAACATTTGCTTTTGGAGCGAAGGAAAAGCTTCACAGACAGTCTTTTCTCAGAAGATAATGTAAAGAATCCATGACAAAATACATTGTACCTAGCCTGTGACAGAATTAAGTGTGAAGTTGGATGGCCCTTTGTGTTTTATGTTGCTTATAATGGAATCAAATATATTCCATCAGTACTCTTTGTCCTCCATGAAAATGATTGGAAGTTCTGGCACTGTGGAGGAGGTGGGAACACTGATGGATAATAAGTGATTTTGCCACAGTAACATTCCTAGAGCTGTCCCATCTCAGTGAAATCCCTCCCCAAGAACTGGCAGAGAAGGAAAGGAAACACACAGAATAAATAAAAGAGAAATGACACATAGCAACAGAAGCAGAGTTAGGACAGAAAGGATATTGGTAGAGTGAGGAACCTGACTCTAACACAACAGTATTTAGAAGGAGAAGGAAATACAGAAAGAACTTGAAGAGAGTGGAACTGCTAAAAGGTTGCACAAGAACAATCAGTAACCAGAAATGGTCAATTGGCCTATCTTTAGCAACCCTTCCTGGTATCTCACTGGCGTGGTACCTGCTTTTTCTCAACTATCTTGACTGACACAGCATGTCAAATATTGCTTACACCTTTATCATGCTGAAAGTATATGTTACATTTTGTGGAGTTACTAATAAAAGGAAAGGTAAAGTTGGCATAATCCCGCTCTCTTCAGAGAGAGACAACTTGGGGTGAGTTTAACCTGAGGGTCACCACACCTGTGGTGAAGGTAAAGGTTGAGAAGGCAGGACCTTCATGGTACCCTCAGCCAGTGCAGGAATTAAACCTATCCTGTTGCTGTCAGTCTGCATCACAAACTGGCCATCCAGCCGACTGACCCCACCCCCATCCTCAACCCCCCCATAGCTACTAGTTCACAGGAAAGAAAGAAATGTGGGGAATGCTGGCATAATGAAGGTACACACAGAGAAAGAAAATAGCAAAATAATGTAAAAGAAAAATGTAACATCAAGTAAATTTTAGGAAGAACACTGAAGACAAAAAAATGTGTATGTGTGTCTTGCTCATTAACGTACAATTTGTTACCATGCACAAAGATTATCAGTCATTAACTTTTAAAACAATCACGTTCTCATCAGTGAAGCCATTTTGGGTAGACATTGATTGAATCAAACAATAACATTAAGGTCTGACTATGTTCTGAGACATCAATGCATCACAGTTGAGCAATTCATTTGGGTTCCTTAAACTTCTAAAATTTAGTCCAGAGCCTTTTTAATGTTAGGAGAAAGTGCAGGTACTCTTTTAAACATTTAAGTGAGTGTCCTGGGAATCGAGCCATGTTCGTACCCATGATGAATTGTGTGAAGCATCTTTTATGACTGGCTTACTGCACCCTGCTGAAGCGAGCACACAGTTAACAATAAAAACACAATCCTAGAAATTAACTTACGTCTAGATATTCCCTATGTACACCATCTCCATCACCTTTGTTCAATGTCCAAACCTGTGAATGTTAAATTATTTCGTAAGCTAAGTCATGAACATTAACAAGTATGAAAGAAAACCATCCCAAGCTGTTGGCTGATCAGGTTTTGAGGAAGTTCATGCTGGTTACAGTGCTGAGCTGGCTTCTACTGGGAGAGTGGGGTGGTGATAACTGCAGTGTAGTGAGAATGGCTCAGCAATAATGGCTGAAAGATTGTTGTAGAGTGCTCTTGCTCTTCCTAATTGTGCAGGAAGTATGCTTCTGTTTGCATTTTCCATTAGTTATTGGAAGGACTGCAATGAATTGAGCAGACTCATATAGCTGATGGTAAATTTAGTGCAGCATCCTGGAATCAGCTCAGTTACCCAAATTCTCAAATGCAGATGCTGAACATGTTTCTCGAACAGGTGTTCTACACGTTCGGAAGTCTTCGCCTTCCAATTTTGACTGACAACCCAATTCTGCGATAGATCAGCTGTGCCTGGTCCAAATTGCCAACCCCACCTTCCATCGTATCCTAACACATCGACAAAAACTTGGTATGCAAGGGTAAACTTCGCCCCTCAGATACAGTGGATCTGCTGTTCATGTCCAATCAGCATTCCATCTTTCTTGTTTAATGCATTTCCAGAGCGGTTAAGGAAATGGTCCCAGAAATACTGGATAGACTCTGGTACAGTTCCTATGGATTGAAGGTTTTTTTCATTCATTCATAGGATAGTGGCGGGGCGGGGGCATCGCTGACTCGGCCCAGCATTTATTGCCCATAGACTATTTAAGTGTCAACCACATTGCTGTGGGTCTGGAGTCACATGTCGGCCAGACCAGCTAAGGATGGCAGTTTCCTTCCCTAAAGGACATTAGTGAACCCCCAGATGAAGTTTTCCCAACAATCAGCAATGGATTCATGGTATCATCAGATTCTTAATTCCAGACAGTTATTGAATTCAAATTCCATATCGGCCGTGGTGGGATTCAAACCTGGATCTGTCGGACATTATCTGGGTCACAATCCAAGTGATAATATCACAAGGCCATTACCTCCCCTTATGCTAATGTAACCATTCCATTTATAAAAGGGGAATTATGGACTGGTTAGCCTGACATTCGTAGCAAAGAAAATGCTAGAGCCATAATTAATTATGTAATACCACAGTACTTGGAAAACAATGAAAGGACTGGATGTACCTGGGGTGGTATGGTGGCTCAGTTGTTAGTACTGCTGCCTCACAGCACCAGGGACCCAGATTCGATTCCAGACTTGGGTGACTGTCTGTGTGGAGTTTGCACGTTCTCCCCGTGTTTGTGCGGGTTTCCTCCGGATGCTCCGGTTTCCTCCCACAGTCCAAAGATGTGTAGATAAGGTGAATTGGCCATGTTAAATTGCCCATTGTGTTAGGTGTATTAATCAGAGGGAAATGGGTCTGGCTGGGTTATTTTTTGGAGGGTTGGCGTGGACTTGTTAGGCCGAAGGGCCTGTTTCCACATGTAGGGAATCTAATTTATTCAGCATGGATTTATGAAAGGGAAATCATGCTTGACCAATCCACTGGAATATTTTGAGGTTGTGACTAATAAGGGGAACCAATGAATATGGTTTACTTAGAATTTCAGAAAGCTTTTAACACAGTCCCAGGTAAGAGATTCTCAGTAAAGATGGAGTGCCTGGGAACGGGAGAAGTGTACTGACATGGATAGAGAACTGTTTAGCAGAGAGGAACAGAGAGTAGGAATAAACAGGTCATTTTCCGAGTGGCAGTGACGAGTGGTGTACTGCAGGGGTCAGTGCTTAGACACTTGCTATTTGCAACGTATGTTAATTGTTTAGATGAGGGAATTAACAGCAATATCTCCAAGGTTGCAGATGACAGTGAGCTGTGAGGAGGATAAAGAGATGATTCATTGTGATTTGGACAAGTTGAGTGAGTGGGCAGATGCATGGCAGATGAAGTATAATGTGGTTAAATGTGAGGTTATCCCCTTTGCTTTTTCCACAAACAGGAAGGCGGATTAGTAACTGAATGGGGATAGATTGGGAAAGGGAGATGTGTCCTTGTACACCAGTCACAGAAAGTAAGTGTGAGGGTGCAGCAGGCAGTGAAGAAGGCAAATAGCACTTTGATCTTCATGGTGAGAGGATTCGAATGCAGGAGCAGGGATGTCTTGTTTCAATAGTATAGGGACTTGCTGAGACCACACCTGGAATATTTTCTGCAGTTTTGGTCTCCTTAGCTGAGGAAGGATGTTCTGGCTATGGAGGGAATATAACAAAAGTTTTCCAGACTGTTTCCTGGGAAGGCAGGACTGCCATATTCATACAGACTGGATCGTTTAGGACTATACTTATTGGAGTTGCAAATAATGACTGGGTACCTGAGGGTGTATGTAAAATTGTAACAGAACTCGACAATGTAAATACAGGAAGCAAAAAATACTGGAGATCACAGCAGGTCAGACAGCATCCAATGAGAGACAGAGCAAGCTAATGTGGATGACTGGAGACTCGAGACCAAGTTAAACCAACCCCACTGTCTGTACATGGTCCATATTCTTCTGATCTCTGCCTGTTTATGTGACTGCCTAAGTGCCTTTTAAACTTCCCTAGTGTATCCACTTCCACCACCTCCTCTAGCAGTGCATTCCATGATCTGTCAGCCTCTGTAAAAAAAAATCCTGCCTTGCATATCTCGTTTAAATCTAAGCTCACTGGTATTTGATATTTCCATCCTGTGAAAAAGACCCCAACTATCCACCCTATCCATACCTCGATAATTCTATCAGGTCACCCCTCTGCCTCTGATGCTCTAGCGCAAACAATTCAAGTTTGTCCAACCTTTCCTTTTAGCTGAAACACTCCATCCAGACAAGATCCTGGTAAATCTCTTTTTCACCAACTCCAAAGTCTGCACATCATTCCTATAGTGTGATGACCAGAACTACACACAGTACTCCAAATGTGGCCTGACCAAAGTCTTATACAGTTACAACATGACTCACCAACCTTCATACTCAATGTGCTGACCAATGAAGGCAAGCATGCCATACATCTTCTTTACCACCTTATCCAATGTTGATTCTACTTTCAGGGAGCCATAGTCTTGGACCCCAAGATTCCATTGTGTATTAATGCTCCTAAGAGTGCTGCCATTTCCTACATACTTTCCTCTTATATTTGACCTCCCAAAATGCACCACCTCACACTTGTCATAATTAAACTCCAACTGCCATTTCTTTTCCCAACTTTCCAACTGACCTATATCCTTTGGTAACCTTCCTCTCTATCCAAAACTTCACCAACTTTCATGCTGTCTGCAAGCTTGCTAATCAGACTACCGACATTTTCATCCAAATCATTTACATATTTTACAATCAACACAAATCCCAGCGCTGATCCTTGTTGAACACCACCAGTCACAGACCGCCAGGCAGGCAGAAAAACACTGCATCATATTTATCAGTCTTTCATAACCTTTATTTATGTCTCTCCTTTCTTCATTATTGCCATTACAGGGGACAACAATAAGGGCAATTCTGACACAGCACCGATCCAAATATTTCTTCTTCTTCTTCTTTTGAGGGTAGCATCATGACCTCTGGTGTGTAGGTTAGGTAGCTAGATCCTGAGTCCACCTCAGCCACAATGGGAATGGGCTGCATTGTGGCATCAATTGAGCTAACACCCTCCACCCACAACTCCTGCCCGTCCTTGGTTATGTCATTCTGAACCTGATATGACAGCATCTGAAAGCCGGAGCAAGGAAGCAGTGGATAGTATTGTGTAAGTGCTCCAGGACTTTGGAACAATTTTACGAAGATGTCGTGAAGATGCACACCAATGATTTTGAACAACACAGTGCGGGTGGAGATAGAATATTCGACAATAAGAGTAAAGAGTCTCCAGAACACATGAACCTGAACCCATAAAGATAGATTAGTCATTATCGAATGTAACTATAAAATCAGAGCCTGGTGTACCTGTGATTATCCAGAACAGGAAGTACAATAAACAGTGTAACATTGAAGTCTAGGCCTGACAATAGTTCTTGACTTGGCTTCTCCTTCTCCAGTGTATCTTGAACCCAAACTCATGTTGTGGCATCAAGCAACATAAGATCATGGAGCCCCATGTTTGTGGCTATGGGTTTCCACTGCGTTGGTAAGACAGCAGTGCTCAGAATACATCTCCTATTTTTATCCAGAGGTGGCCTGTGGATTCTTCAAAGTGCTGTTCAGCTGTTCTAGGTTTCTTGCTAGATTGCCTGCCAATGGCAACTTGCTTGTATGTTCATCAAGGTTAGCCGCCCTTAGTTGCTTAACTACAGAATGACTCAAACTGACCCTTTGGATGTCAGTATTCTTGCTGCTCCATCACCTCCTGTTTGTGAGCATCCCATTGCTGCTGCTGTCAATGGACTGTTCCTTCACGGTGATTCTGTCTGGGTACTCCATTGAGGATTGAGGCCAGTTCACTTGCAGAAGTTTTCTCTGATTTCCCAGAGAAAGGGAATTCGAAGAGTTAATTGGGCAACTGAATCGTGTGGAGAATGAGTTCCATTAGAATTTGGCACAGCTCCTTGCACTTGAGTGCATACATGGGTGTTAGTGAGTAGACAAATGAATAGGCAAAGTAAATAAATCCTGTTAACCTCAGCACATTTATTTCTGAAACACAGCACTGGGATGAAGCGGGCTCCTGAGCTCATTGTATTCCATGGTTTGAGCATGGCTGGCAGTGCATCTTCCCATTGCAATATTAAACACATTTCTTAATTTACATTCAGTATCCTAACATGACTTATCCCTTCTCCTGGGCTACTGCTTCCAGCTGTGTAAAGAAATACTTCCTCATATCTGTTTTTACCATCCAACCTGAGGTTTCACACATATATTTGCAACAAATAGATAATTGGCAGGTACCAGTACAACGATTTAGGCAGGAGGGTGAGGAAGGTGGGATGAGTGGCTACAGCTCTTTCTTTCACTTAGTTCTGGGTGAAGGATAGCAGATATTTGTTCATACAAAATGCCCATCTTGTCACAGAAGCACCATAGATGCAAAGAAACATGATTAAAATGGAAGGATCTGAAGTAATTGCTTCAGTGAAAACAAAAGCAGTTTCAAATAAAGATTACAGCAGATGGGCAACATAGTCGGAAACCACAGGACAGCTACGAAACGTTACCGAAAGGAATCGACTCAAGGGAGCCCATTAAAAAAATTTAATTGACGTTGCTTGCCATGATCAATTACTATAGTTTGACCATTTCCTCTGCAACTGAGAACGCTTAATGCTGTACTAAATTTAGACTCCATTTTAAAATCAGGAGCAATGGTTGTTGACTCACGTTCCATTATTTTTTGATGTCGCTCAGTGAATTTGAAAGCCCCTGGAGTGAGGTATTCCAGACAGTACAGCACACTTTATTGAGTCAAATGAAGATCCCCTGTTGCTTTGTTCTATTGAAAAGCATTGTTAATTGTGTGGTGTTACAGCGCACTGGCTTATGAAGATTGTTTCTCTTCAAACTCCCTCCAGTTGTACACAATAAAGGCATTACAGACGTAATTCTTCAAGGGTGCTTGTGTGCATACGTTCGCAAGCATCCTAAGATGCAGCCTATTCATTGCTCAGTGTGGTAAAGGAAATTTCCCAATACTGTATTCCAGACACTGAAAGCAAACAATGCTAGAATCACAGCGGGTAAGGCAGCAACCATGGAGAGAGAGCAAACTAACATATTGAGTCTTGATAACTCTTCATTAGAGCTGTATTCATGATAACTATGGTGAGCATAGTGAAATGAGTTTTTAAAAAAGATTTGCTGAATTGGCGAGAGCAGTTTGAAATGTTACTGAAATAAAGGTCAATAATTTAATCTTTGTGCTCAGTACAATGAAATAACCTTAACTTATGATAAGAGATATTTTATGGTAATCAAAAAAGAAAATGCACCAATACTGGAGGCAGCTCATCCTCTTTGTAACCAATTGGCTGGGTCAGCACAGATTCTGAACTGAGGAACAAATATTCACAGTAACAAGTAATCAGAGTGCCTGGTCTGCTCCTGATCCTTTGTGCTATAGAAATTCTCACTGTGGGGAGGTGGCCAATTTGTTTCTTCAGAAAAAGAAAGCAAAATATAATAATGCTTCTGGTTTACTTCTTTTAAATAATGATCTGTTGAGGAAATCACTTTTTTCTCAGGAATTGCACCTTTCAAATTTTCACAATAATTGATTGCAAAGAAAAAGCCTTCCACTGATCTTCCCTCCCTACTCCCATCACCATTCCCTTTTTAAATGAGAGGAAATTCAGGCCCCTGGGTTAGAAAATCGAGCTGTAACAGTGTCTAACTGATTGACAAACATCTGTGCTGTGAATTGACATTTTCATATCATTCATGAATATTCAATCAGAGTTTTCCAAGTTGGATCACATGATGTCCCTCACTCGACATTATAAGGTATGATCTAATGTCTGAAATAACTCACTCTTGTTGCCACTGAGTCCCTGGAACAAAAGACAATGCCCATGGCACCTGCTTTTAAAATGGAGTCTAAATTTACAGCAGCAATAGGTTTTATGGGATGTACAGGAGGCTGTCAGCTTGACTACAATTAATTAGTGCAAGTGAGGTAGGTTATTGTCTTCTAATGGCTTGCCCCTGTTAATACGTTCTTATTTTATTTTATTGCTTTTTATTTGCTGTTAACCCATGTAGACCTTGTAATCTGTATGTTATATAATTAATTAATTTTAAAATAAATGGCAAAGGAGTTTCATGCGAATGCATTAACTAATGATGCAGAGCATGTTTTCAATCCATTATTGGCTGTATTCTAGGTTCTGGTTAGGACAGCTGGTTGCTCTAATTCACTTATCTGAACATATTGTTCACTCCTCTGCATAGGGCGGGGTGGACAATCTGCATAATATATGTGTCCCTTTAGATTCACTTCGCTCAGAGCAAAAGTAATTTACTTTTCACCCCATTACAATTAGGTCTCTACACTTATGGAAACATCTGCCTGCATTTTCTCCCAACCTCTCCTCCAGGCGCTCATGGTTAGCACAGTGCAACTCCACATTTCTTGACCAGACTTGAGCCCAACTCATGATTCTGGCCATGGTGCGGAACACCAGATCCATCTACCTTGTCCTGACCTCACAGTCAATGGCCCAGATATAATTTGATCAGTGTTTTGGACAAAACCACCAGACATTGATTAATGTAAAGTCAAACCAGTACCATTTTTTGCTGTGGGTGGGTCTGTTTTAAAGTTGGCAAGAGATGGCAGCTGCTAACTTCAACTCTGGACCTTCTACAGTGGGTTTAATAGACTGCAGTTTTTCTTCTTTCATAAGATTGAAAAAGTAATTTTTATCTCATTATTTTGTTCATTGTTGGCCTGAATTCTATTGTTGCTTCTGTATTCAAGAAGTATATTTACTGTCATTCATTCAAAAGGAAGTACAAATTGTAGAGTCATAGAGTCATTAGAGATGTACAGCATGGAAATAGACCCTTCGGTCCAACTCGTCCACGCCGACCAGATATCCCAACCCAGTCTAGTCCCACCTGCCAGCACCCGGCCCATATCCCTCCAAACCCTTCCTATTCATATACCCATCCAAATGCTTCTTAAATGTTGCAATTGTACCAGCCTCTATCACCTCTGGCAGCTCATTCCATACACGTACCATCCTCTGCGTGAAAAGATGGCCCTTTAGGTCTCTTTTATATCTTCTCCCTCTCACCCTAAACCTATGCCCTCTAGTTCTGGACTCCCCCATCCCAGGGAAAAGACTTTGTCTATTTATCCTATCCATGCCCCTCATAATTTTGTAAACCTCTATAATGTCACCCCTCAGCCTCCGACGCTCCAGAGAAAACAGCCCCAGCCTGTTCAGCCTCTCCCTGTAGCTCAGATCCTCTAACTCTGGCAACATCCTGGTAAATCTTTTCTGAACCCTTTCAAGTTTCACAACATCTTTCCGATAGCAAGGAGACCAGAATTGCACGCAATATTCCAACAGTGGCCTAACCAATGTCCTGTACAGCTGCAACATGACCTCCCAACTCCTGTACTCAATACTCTGACCAATAAAGAAAAGCATACCAAACGCCTTCTTCACTATCCTATCTGCCTGTGACTCTACTTTCATGGAGCTATGAACCTGCACTCCAAGGTCTCTTCGTTCAGCAAATGCAGTATATTACAACATGGAATGAACCCATTGTATCTGTAGCTGAGTGGGCAGAGGGGACATAAACAATCAACGATTGTATATTATGAAAACAGAAAGTATTGAGGCACTCTAGTTTTATGTTATGGTTGGACCAAATGGTGTGTTTTCATCCTATATACTGTAATTCTATGACTCTACGACACTCAGAAAATCTGTCAGGATCTGTAGAGAAAGAATTAATGTTTCAAGTTTAATGATAATTGTGTATTGTGGTTATCATCAAACAAGGTGTGTGTGAACTTATTTTTATCCATGCCTGGTCACATTTAGTGTGTTTCCTGATTGTTTCCGAATGCAATCTCTGTTTTGAACAATGTGACTGTAATAATTCTGGTAGTCCAGTTTAACGCCTCGTTCTATAACAGCCTTTAAGTCAGGCTCAGGCTTGGAGGGCCGAAGGGCCTGTTACTGGGCTGTAATTGCCTTTGATCTTTGTTCATTCTTCAAAATATATACGATCTGTTCAGAGACAACATTCAACCACAAGATGTTACTGAGAACACTCCACAATGCAGCAAAACTGTACCTTTACACCATCCAGCTTTAATAATGGAGAAAACCTACTGGAGTGGCAGAACACTCAGCCTGGATAAAAATAATCCTTTCTTTGAACACTGATAAGCGAGAAGGTATAGTTGTTTTTGTGAAGGCAGTATCTTAATTCCTGATAAAACTGTTTGCAATTTTACTTGGATGACCTTACTTAAAAGGATGTGAGGTCCTTTTATTTTTATTTTTGCAGGTTCCTTGCCAAAAGCGCCAAGACAGATTCTGTTTTCAAGCACCAATTGCATTTTTGACATGCTTTTTAAGTGCATGCAGTATAAACACATACAGCGTTTTGTCTTTGATATTCTTTGCAATGAACAAATGTAGGGAGATGATATCGCCATGCACCATGGTCAAGTAACAAGATGCTGTCAGATATGCATATTATTTTCCAGAAATTTGAAAATGATGATAATATAAATCTTATTTTAGTTCTTGCCAAAAATCATCCCAGTGTAAATAGTTGCTCCATTTTGCATAGGCTGATTTGGCCAAGTCACGTAAATTTAGTAAGAATTGAAATGGAAGCAGCTGTTGGAACTGAATTGTGACACAGGCTCCAAATGTTGTGACAGCTCACAAAACATCAATGAAATTTAATGAAGAGAAAAGAAATCATTGAGCAGGATTGAATGTGGAATTGGGACAAAATGAAAAGTTCAGTAACAATTGTTGCATAAATAAAGCAAGCCATTCACTTCCTCCTATTAAAACGATCGCCATTTGGCATATAACGTGAGCAACTATTAAACTCTGCAACATTTCTATGGAGGATGTAGGCAACTGTCCAGCAGGCAACTGAGTAAAACTTGTCTCTGTAACTTGGCTATCCAATCACTCATCGGTTCTGATTTCACATCATTGGCAAGTATGTAAAGGTTAATTTTGCGACCATTTTATTTAAAACTTAATTTATGGTTGCTTTATGCCAACTGAAAAAGCTGATGTGCATACTTTGGAGGCCAAAGAATGAGTACTGGAAAAATTAATACAGGAACAGAATGGGAAATAATTGCCAGCAGGTCATGGATCTTGGAATAGGAATTGATATTAATTGAAATGTTGTGTACCAGAATATTTTGAGAAGGTTTGGCTTTAGTTTACTGGTTGAAAGGAGGATTTTCTCCAGTTGTATCGAAGGTGTCTACCAGCTTTGCAGTATCTACCATTTATTCTCTGGATCCTTATGAAAATGCTGTGAGATAAATTGATCCTTTTCCACTAAGAATTTCTCTCCCGGCTCAGCATTCTTCCTTTGCAGGGAGGCTGGACATAAGACGAAAAGAATTATACAGCATAAAAGGCATGAAGAAAGTAAAGAAAGGATGGCAAAGGAAGACAATGACTCATTTTTCAATGGTCAGGTAACCATTGGAGCTGCACAGACTGAAGTTAAATGGGTTGGGACCCTGCAGAAACTCCAATGCAACTGAATCCATGGGAATAGCCCAGGAAAATGAACATACCAATGGGCAATTCCCCTGTGTCTGGAGTCCTCTGATAAAGCTCCATAATGTTAGAGAATTCAAAGGGTTCTAATTCATTCACACTTAGTATTTACCCAGGAAATGTTAGATAACCAGAAGTTGTCTTGGAGTCCTGGGTAATGATTAAACTGCATAAAACCTCTCTCCCCTTCCCTCCCCCTCTCAACCTCATGGCCTAGACCCCTGACTGTATCCAACTGAAAGCTCCCCACCCCTCCCCCCACCAACCCTGAAACTTTGTGGGACCTGATCTCAGTCCTCCCTGAAGAAACAGGAGCCTCGGTTTAATGTCTGATCAAAACAACGGTGCTTATAGTGACACTGAAGCACATAGATACACAGATGCACAGATCAGTACAGCACATGAAGAGGCCCTTCGGCCTACCATGACATAGTTATGTGCTCAACTAGTCCCATCTGTCTGCACATGGTCCGTATCCTTTATTCCCACCTGGTTCAGGTGTTGCTATCGTCTCTGGTACCATCTCCCCTGGCAGCATACTCTAACCATTTACCGCCTTCAGTAAAAAAATGTGCCTCGCATGTCTCCTTCAAACTTCCCCCTTTCACTTTAACCTATGCCCCTAGGATTTTACATTTCCATTTTGAAAAAAGACTCCATTTGTCCACCCTATTCATGCCTCTTGTAATTTTATAAACTTGGTCAGGTCACCCCTCAGCCTCCAGTACTCTAGTGAAAGCAATTCACATTTGTTCGAGCTCTCTTTATTGCGAATACACTCCAATATAGGTGACATCCTGGTAAACCTCTTCTGCACCCTCTCCAAAGCCCCCACATCCTTTCTATAGTGTGGCGACCAGAACTGTACACAATACTCCAAATGTGACCTGACCAACGTCTTCTACAGCTGCAATATAACTTGCCAACCTTTATATTCAGTGCCCCAAACTATGAAGGTAAACATGCAGTATGCCTTCTTTACCACCTGACCCACTTGTGTTGTCACTTTCAGGGAGCTGAGGACTCGGACCCCAAGATCCCTCTGTATGTCAGTGCTCCTAAGGGTTCTGATATTTACTGTATGCTTTCCTCTTGCATTTCACAAAACACTGCATCTCACACTCCGGGTTAAACTCCATCGGCCATTTCTCTGTCTGTCTTTCCAACTGATCTATATCCCGTTGTATCCTTTGATAGCCTTCCTCACTATCCACAACTCCACCATTTTTTGTGTTGCCTATGAACTTACTAATCTGACTGCCTACGGTCATTTGTATATCTTACAACACAGGTTACAGTCCTTATCCTTGTGTAACACCACTGATTATAGATCTTCAGTCAGAACAGCACTCCTCCATAACAATCCTCTGTCTTCTGTGACCAGGCCAACTTTCTATCCACCCTTTAGCATCTCACCATGGATCCCATGTGACTTAATCTTCTGGACCAGCCTACCATGAGGGATCAGGTCAATTGCTTTAGTAAAGCCCAAGAAGACAACATCCACTGCTCTACCCGCATTAAGCATCTTTGTCGCTTCCTTAAAACTCACCTTTCCTGCTTAAAGTGGGGCTGACTAAGCTTAATAAATTCAGTCTTCTCCAAATGTGAGTAAAGTAATTGCACTTCAATCCGAGCATGAAGTTTTAAATCACAACCTTCTTAAAAGCAAGACATACAGACACTGTGCCAAGCTGACATTCCATTATCATTGCTTGGTGTTTTTCTAAGTCTATTTGCTTAGTTCAATTGTAGTTTTTATGGGCGGAATCTTCCCAGGTCCTGACCGATGTGGGTTATGGAAAGAACTTTGGGAAAATCGGTTGAGATGTCAAGCGAAGCCCTTCTCGATGTCCAGACCAAATCGTCGCATTCTCCAGCCACCTCCTGGGCACCAAGGCGAGATTCTCTCTTGTGAGCGGTGAGAGGCCTATTAGCATGGATTTTTGCTCATGATCACCGTCATTAATCTCGCCTCATCAATATACAGCCTCCCATTCTGTCACCCACCGGATAGAACCAAAATGCTAGGAGTTCCTGAAGTATAAATCTGAGCGGGTGCCTGGCGACCCCCAGTCACTGGACCCACAGCTTGGGCACCGAGTCATCAGCATCTCAGGGCGCATTGCATGGGTAGCAACCGCATGCATTGCATGTTCATGGACATTGGCATCCGACATGTACCACCCTGTCAGCGACATTGTGGCTCATTTCCGATCGACCTGCATTTCAGTGTGTTGCCCCTTGGGTTGCCCTGGTGCCTGTTATTGCAGCTCTACTGTAAGGACACTGCATGCCTCAACACGTACCAAGATGATGCATTGGACCAGGCTGCATCTCAGGGCAGCTCACTTGCTCTCTTAGTGCTCAGTCACTTTGCACCAGTGTGGATGCTCACTGCATCGCTGTCTTGCTTTTGACCTGACCCTTTTTTCTTGCTTTGGCCCTTCAATCAGATCTTAAAGACTCACCGTACTTCAGTCCTGCCTCACTGTGTATTGCAGACACAAAGGCAAGGCTCCTTAGCTCCAGGGATGGTAGGAATGAAGTATTATGAGAGATTGAGTTGGAGAGGATTGTATTCACCGGAGTGAGAAGGAATCTCATAGAAATGTATACATTTTGAATAGGACGAGACAGATTAGATGCAGGAACGATGTTCCCAGTGGCGGGGGAATCCAGAACCAGGGACAATATTTTAAAGCTGAGAGATAAACCGTGTCACACTGAGATTGGAAGAAAGATTGAGGGGCAATTTCTTCACCCAAACAATGGTGAGGCTGTGGAATTCACTACCACAGGAAGTATTTGAGGCCAACACATGATGTGTTTTCAAGGAGGAGAAAGATGTAGCTCTTGAGGCTGAAGGGATCAAGGAATATGGGGTGAGGGTTCAATTAGGGTATGAGATCAATGGTCTGCTATGGTTATAATGAATGATGGAGCGGTTTTGAGGGGACAAATGGCCTACTCCTGCTCCTAATGTCTATGCCATGGTTGTGAGCCGTGATCAGTCAGTGAGCATGTTGCTGTATGGCACCATGCTATGGTGTTACAGTGGCATCATCCCCATACTTATCAAAAACACTGCATGTCCTTCACGCAAGCAGTCATCTTCCCCCAGAATGAGAGAAATGGAAGGATTGAGTGAGATGAAAGTGATGGTACAGCTGTTAGTGCTCTTGGTAGCTGCAGGGAAGAATTGGTGACATGTCCTAAGTGAGTTAGAATTTATTAGAGGGAAGGCATATGGCGTTGCTGTACCTTAATGTCTTTGCAATAAGTTATTGATAGGGAGACTACAGCCAAGTTCAGTACTGAATTTGTAGGATAGGGCATAGTCATAACTTCATAACTGGGTAATGGAAAGGAAGGGGAGATGCCCCTAAAGGTTTGTGTTGGATCTCTTTCTATTCTGAGGATATAAAAGTGATTTGTATCTACAGTCTCAGTGCAAAGTAATTAAATTCACAAGCAGCTGGTCAGAGCTGGGACCATGGACAGACCAAAGTAAGAATTTACGAGGAAATCTTGACAGGATTTGCACTTGGGCTGATCAGTGTTAAATACAGCTTGTTAGGGATAATGCAGTGAACAGAACATTGGGACAAATAATAGGCCAATTCATTTGCTTTAAGTAACCTTGGTTTGAAGGACTCATATTTAACAAGAACAATGGGACAATGTCATTCCCTTCTTTGACATTTAGCTACACTGCAGAATTTAACTTATAAAACAGGAAAGCAATTTAAACCCACCCCCAAGTTTGGCAGGAATAAAAGTAAACACTGCTGATTGTGACAGTGGATGCACATTCCCCAGATTCAAACAAATACCTTGTGCAGCGGTGCTATATGGGTTGTTGCGATGCCAGTGGGACCCAGGGAGTACATTAGTAAAGTTCATTGTGGGACAAACAGTCACGATTTTCCCTAGTGTGTCACCGCCCAGCAGGAAGGAGGATAACGCTTCTTCGGTAATGGAAAGCTTTCTGCTGAGGAGCTGGAGTGTTCCCCAAAGTGCCACTAGGAAGTCTGTAGTTTCCCTTGCCCCACTCTCCATACCATTCCCTCTAGTTAGACCCTCCAGGAGTCCTCTCTCCTGTGACTTGATAAAAGGACCTTTCGCTCATCCAATCTCAAATGTGATTAAAATCAAGCCCTCAGAATTGAGACTAGCTGTAGGGAGCTAGTAGGAAGGTAACTAAAGACTAAGTTCACAGATTCTCAACTGTTGTGTTGATTCTTCATTTCAGGATGGATTTACTACCTTAGATACCTTAAGAGATATTTTCTAAACAACCTGTTCAGAAATGTTCATACAAACCTTCTGGGGCAGATGGGATTTGAACCTGGATCACCTGGCTCAGAAGTAGGGAAACTATTTGTATCAGAAGAACCCTATTGATATTATTTGACAACACTGGTTATAATGCCAAACATCTGTTTGCTTCAGATGGCCTCCAGGCAATGTTTCAGTTTCTCCAGCTTTATATGTGTAATTACAATGGATTAGTAGGAACTCCAAATAAAAGTGCAAATATATTTTCACTGATTGTACAGTGATGTTACAACAATAGGAACCGGAGAAGGAAATTCTAGGTTCAAGTTGTCTAGTTCCACAAATTCTTTGAGCTTGAATTATTCCCCTCACGTCCTGCTAAAGGACTTTACTCAGGCTGTTAAATTTTAAAAAACAGTATTTCAGAAGGTAATATTAACCATGTTTCCCCCTTGAATGTTGTCTTTGAGCATAGTAAACGCAGAGTATTCCGCAGCAATAATAGAGAAAATCATTAAAAATCTATTCATGTAACTGGAATGAAGAGACTTCAAAAGTTCTAACAAGGTTAAGTACCATGCAAATCTTTCAAGGTTAAATGGTGCTGGTTTTTCAACAGACTTGAAGATTAGCCAAATGTACAGTAGAGAAGCCTTTATTATTACAGACATACAAAGAACCAGAGGCTAGATTCTGTAGCTCATCAGCAATCATTTCTTCATTGTAATTACACTTTCCAGTCATTAATAATTACTGTTTTTTTCTTGTGATATGAGAGCTGATTGAGGAGATAAAATAGATCCCTCCTCCTTGTTCTGCTTTCTCGTTCATGTTCTTCTTTGGAACTTAGTTTTTCTTGCATTTGGCTGGGACAGGTTCATTTGATAATTCCACAAGTAAAATTTTAATATTGCATTGCAAAAACTGCAGTGAATTCTTTTATTTTTCTTCCTCAGAATCTCATTGTTACTTCGTTAACTGAGTGTCAAACATGTGTGGATATATATACTAAACAGAATCACATAATTGGGGAAGATGCATCAGCAGAGTGTCTAAGTAGCACCTCCCCTCCCAGGTTGTTTGCCTTCCATTATTCCTGCAAATTAAAATTATCCCCATTTTCCTTAATGGAAATATTGTAATTGTTTCAGGTATTTCAAGGTTGGACAATTTGCGTTGTATTTACCTTACAGAGGTAGAAAATAGTAGGCTGTTCTGCTCTGTTTTGGGTACTGCTCTTTTTTTTCATTCACTCGTGAAACATGGGTGTCGCATACTTTATTACCCATCCCTACTTGCCCTGGAGAAGGTCATGAGACATATTCTTGAATCACATATTCTCCATGTGCTGGAAGTAGACCCATACTGCTGTTCAGGGGGGAATTCCAGAGTTTTTGACCCAGTGACAGTGAAGGAACAGTGATATATTTCCAAGTTAGGTTGGTGAATGGCTTGGGGAGGAACTTGAGGGTGATGGTGTTCCCATGTTTCTGCTGCCCTTGTCCTTCTAGATGGAAGCGGTTGGGGGTTTGGAAGATGCTATCTGAGGATCTTTGGTGGCCTGTGGTGGGAAACTGATTAAAGTCTCTATTTCTAATGTGGGGTTGAACCCTGAGCATGGAGATGGATAGCCTCTCCGATTTAGGGGAGGTAAGTGGGCTCTGGAATCAGAGGGGCAAGCCGAAGATCTTCCAACCTCTGAGGGGCACCTTGCTGCCCAGTCCCTCACCACTTCCAGAAGTTTTCAACTATCAATTATGATAATGGATGAGTCTTAAATTTTGCTTTTCTTCTGAGAGAGAGAGAGAGAGAGAGAGAGAGGCACAGTGGGGCTCCCAGTTGTACTTGTGCAGGTCACGAAGATGAACTGGAAAGCTTGGACAAACATCCAACTTCACTTCAAACCCAAAAGCTTCAGGATTTTTCTTCTGAGTTAATGTGTAGCATTAGAGTGAAAACCATGCAGAAATACAGGTAGCGTTCCCAATCCATACCCAATCTGCAATCTTGATGAAGCCGCAGCCTGTTCGATCCAAATGTAATGATGGAGTTTCATCCTGATTGCAATGTAGCTACTGCTGTAATGATGCAAAGAGCTAATGTTCGAACCACTAACAAGAATTAGATTGCTTGGGCTCATCCTCCTTGTGAATAAAAATCACAATTTTGTTCTTGAATGCTGAGGATGTCATTAATCAGACTAGATATTAATCTTCATCCTCTTTCTGTATAATTGTGTTAGGTTGGTGTGTACTTATTTTTCTTTCATTTGTAACAAAAATCTTACAATCCTATTTACATCTGCTGTTGAATTTGATAGCAAACGGCATGTTCTCCATCCCCAGTTAGATTACATTACAGTGTGGAAACAGGCCCTTCGGCCCAACAATTCCACACCGACCAGCCGAAGCGAAACCCACCCATACCCCTACATTTACCCCTTACCTAACACTACGGGCAATTTAGCATGGCCAATTCACCTGACCCTGTACATCTTTTGGACTGTGGGAGGAAACCGGAGCACCCGGAGGAAACCCACGCAGACATGGGGAGAACGTGCAAACTCCACACAGTCAGTCGCCTGAGGCGGGAATTGAACCCGGGTCTCAGGCGCTGTGAGGCAGCAGTGCTAACCACTGTGCCACCGTGTTAGAAGGAATGGAAGAAACTTAATACAGAACTAAAAGCTGTGAAGGTTGTCTATTCTCAGTTTAAGCTTCTGCAGGATATGAATGGATTACTAAAAATTAACACAAGTTCATGAAAATTGGCTTCAAAAACAACATGACTTAAAACCATCTTGATAGGCAAAATTGAACAGATATAGGACTTCATTGCCACAAGTGGATATATAATCACAGAAAGTGCTCTCTGTTTCCCTCATCTCTGAAATCTTTCCCATGTTTTTTATTTCTGTTTCTCCTTGCCTGCAACACACAGGACTAAAAGTACTGCAGGGGCTTACAGAATTACAGAATTGGCATAGTGCAGAAGCAGGCCATTTGGCCCATTCTGTTTGTTTTGGCTCTCTAAGAGTTTGACTTACAGCCAATCCTCTGCCTTCTTCCTGTAACCCTGCACACCGTTTTTATTTGAATAATCATCCAATGTTATCTTGAATGCCTCAATTCACCCTGCCTCAACCTCATTTCCAGACAGTGCATTCCAACTTGAATCCGTCACTGGGTGAAAAGGTTGCTTCTCACGTTGCAGTTGCTTTTTTTTCGCAAATCACTTTAAATCTCTGCCGCCTGGTTCTTGATCCTTTTACAAGCAGGAACAGTTTCTCCCTAAGTACTCTGTCGAAACAATCAGCCATTAACCTTCTCCTGTCTGAGGTAAAAGAAATCATCCTAATTTCTCCACACTGTTCTCAGAGGTGATGTTTTTGAAATCAATCTCTGCAATGCATCCATATCGTTTCTAAAGAATGGCACTCAGAACTGTATGCAGTACTCCAGAAGGCGACTAACCTGTGGCCTATATAACTTCAACATAACCTTCCTTCTCTCGTACTCTATGCCCCTATTAATGAAGCATAGAATACTGTGCTTCATTAAAAGCTGTCTCTACCTATACTGGCACCTTTAATGATTTAAGTATATATACATCAAGCACGAGTTGTTCAATGAAGCTTTTAATTCACAAATTAAATTTTAAAGTATCTCTGTTCAATAGATATTGGCATTTCTCACAGGAGCTAAGACCAAATCTAACATTTGGGCCAAGTGGGGATAATCTAACATTTGGGCAAGGGTGAGATGGTACTGGGAGAAAAGTGGAGAGAAGGGAAAGGATATAAAGAGATCAGGCAGGAGAGGCGAATCGAAGAAATGGAACATGAGAAAATGATGAAAGGTCTCATTGCATTTACTGAGGGGGTTGTTTCTTCATGGATGCAGGAGAAGGCAAAATAGGAAGGAAAAGAAGGCGATGGGTGAAATTTTGTTGACGTGAGGCCACAGTGGGCTTATTCCTCGAATCAAGACACCACGAGTAGAAGTCTCACCTACCAATTAGAGGATGCAGTTTTCTTTGCTCAGCAGCGCCACTGGGGAGACAGTGGTTGCTGCTGGAAAGGACAGGCACTGGAGCCCCAGGATGGGAGCAGCCCATGGCCACAGGGAAGTCATGTGACAGGAGGGGCAGCAGTAAGGGCAGGTAGTATGGCTCTGTATATGTATCCCCCCCATTTTCTGATATCCATTTTCACCCCAGCCTCCAGGCACACGCACACAAGGTGACAACAAGCAACCCTGTACAGTTTGACCTGTTATATGTGAGTGGCGCTACGAAAGGAGCCTTAAGTAGTTGTTCTTTGTCCAATTAAAGGACTATGGTGAAGATGGGTTCAGATACACCATCATGCTGCCTAATTCAATGCTACTGCCAGCTCCAGTTTCATCAGCAGTGAGATCAGGAAATCCCCTCCATAGTCAGGGCAAAGAACGGGCGAGCATTGTATCTCAATGGTTCAGGGTCAATTTGGCGGGTACTGGGAAGGGAATACTCGGTTTTTGGTACAGAGCTGGCAGAGACCCAAATGGTTTCAAAATGTGAGTAACTTCCCACGTGGCCAGGAAAAGCCATACACAGCTCCAGAGTAGGGAGGCAACTTGAGATCCAAGCTTCACATTTATCATTCCCGATTGTGGAGAAATACTTGATCCCATATTGCATCAATCATTTTTTTTTGAATACATACATCAAACTTAGAATATAGAAACAAGCCCAACTAGTCTATTCCAGTTCCATATGTGCCTCCTTCATCTCACTTTATCAGCACACCCACCTATTCTCCTCTCCATCATGAATGTAGCTTCCCCTTAACTGTAGTTGAAACTTTATTGCTGGAACAGCACAGCAGGTCAGGCAGCATCCAGGGAACAGGAGATTCGACGTTTCGGGCACAGGCCCTTCTTCAGGAATGATTCCTGAAGAAGGGCCTGTGCCCGAAACGTCGAATCTCCTGTTCCCTGGATGCTGCCTGACCTGCTGTGCTGTTCCAGCAATAAAGTTTCAACTTTGATCTCCAGCATCTGCAGACCTCACTTTCTCCCCTTAACTGTACCCATACTGTTTTCCCCAATCACTCCACGTGGCAGCAAATAACACATTCCAAACACTCTCTCAGATTCTGAGATAGTAAGGACTGCAGATGCTGGAAGTCCAAGTTGATAAAACATGGAGCTGGAAAAACACATATCTCAAAGGGTTGTCGGGCTGCAGGTCAGACAGCATCAAGGGAGCAGGAACATCAACGTTTCAGGTCAGGACTCTTCATCCTGACCCAAAACATCGACTTTCCTGCTCCTCCAATGCTATCTGACCTGCTGTATTTTTCCAGCTCCACATTTTATTGGCTCTCTCAGATCCAATTCTGTTCTGCGCTGTGCTGACTGACCAACACTGATTCCCAGTCAAGCGTCTCTTCCTGACTCTTGGCGTCAAATCCCTCTGGCTACATCCTTTCCTGTCTCTGTAAGTTCCTCCGGCCCTACAACCCTTTGAGGCATCTGTGGTGCTCTTGTTTAGGCCTCTTGAGCATTTCCAAATGTATTTGTACCTTCGGCTGCCTGGCTGCTAAACCCTGGACTCCAGTCTCTCCCTCTCAAGCTCACGTTGCTCCTTTAACTCAATTTTTAAAACCAAACCCTTTGACCAAGTGTTTGGTCATATGCCCAATGATCAACTTACCCAGATCAGTGTCTGTGCCAGTTACTTGTGTTGCTAAAGGGATTTCTCCTGAATTTCTGAAAAGTTAACTTCAAATTCGTCCACACATATGAACTTTTTATTAAGCTGGCCTTATAAAAGCCCTCTTCATCTTAAAGAGCTTGATGAGGTCACCTCACATCCTGAAAAGTCCTTGTTTTTCCTGACAGCTATTATTTCTTGGCTCTGGAATCATCATCATAAATCTTCCTTGTATGTTTCCAGAAGGATGTTATATATAGAATCAAGGCCTAATTAGACCGATAATCTTCTCCTTCACAAGACATTGTCCTGTTACCAATACCTGAAATGCTGATGCCCTTTCCTCACTCAGAAACATTCCTGGTATTATTGCTCTTTCCACCCATGTTCCAGACTGTGTGTTTTCATGAGAACATAGTTTTTGTTTTCCCTGCAGCATGAGAACCATGGTCAAAAAACCCAAAAGTTTGACAAGGTTCAAAAAGAAGTCTTTGTAGGAAATCTGTTTCAGATTGGGTAAGATGGGAGCCATGTGAAAAAAGTAATTGCAAAAGAGCTATTATAAAAATAACTATTAGCAGTAATTTCTGGATGAAAATTCACATCAGACTCAAATCAAGAGGAAAATGCCTCATCGAAAACATATGTTACAATTGGCATTTGCACGTTGCCTTATTTAAAAATATGGGCAAATAAGCAATGAATTCTACATCTCTCAAATTGCCAGGGATTAGATTAGTCTTCTGCTCGAACAGGTAATTGTAGAATATGAAATACCAAGCAAAATATTCTGAATGCCAACTGACTTCCATTATATTAACAGTTAACAGGAGAACCACATGACAGTTTGTATTGTACTGCCTTAGAAATGTTTCCTGTATGAAATATAACCCAGAAGTAAACATTTTCTGATCCACAGCTAGCCTCTAAAGACAAATTAAATTTTAGATGGCAGATACCAATGGAATTGAAGTTCTTGGGGTGGGTTCAATAAGAGCTAGAAAAGAGGTAAGAGCTAGGAAATCGGGAATTTGGAGCAGAACTTAGAACTGCGCAATTTCCTTCATGAAATCCCTTGTGGGGAAGGCAATGGCCTAGTGGTATTATTTACTAGACTATTAATCCAGAAATTCAGCTAACCTTCTGGGGATCAGGGATCAAATCCCACCAATGCAGGTAGTGGAAATTGAAGTCAATAAAGAATTTGGAATAAAGTGAATCAGAAAATCCCATCTGGTTCACTAATGTCCTTTAGGGAAGGAAATCTCTCATCATTAACCAGTCTAGCTTACACATGATTCTAGGCCTGCAGCCAAGTGGTTGACTCTTAACTGCCATTTGAGCAGTAAAGGATGGGCAATAAATGTTGCCCTTGCCCGAGATGCCCACATCTCATGAGTGAATAAAAACAGTGTGGGGATAAAGGAGTGATATCTGGTGTTGTTCTTGGAATATCCCAGGAATTCCTCACAGGAGTGCAGAACCAGGGGTCACTACATAAAGATAGATTAGATTAGATTACATTACATTACATTACAGCGTGGAAACAGGCCCTTCAGCCCAACAAGTCCACACTGACCCATGCCCCTACATTTACCCCTTACCTAACACTGCGGGCAATTTAGCATGGCCAATTCACCTGACCTGCACATCTTTGGACTGTGGGAGGAAACCGGAGCACCCGGAGGAAACCCACGCAGACACGGGGAGAACGTGCAAACTCCACACAGTTAGTCGCCTGAGGCGGGAATTGAACCCAGGTCTCAGGCGCTGTGAGGCAGCAGTGCTAACAACTGTGCCACCGTGCCGCCCACTAGGGGCTAGGTCATTTAAGACTGAGATAAGGAGAAATTTGTTCACCCAGAGAGTGGTGAGCCCACGGAATTCTCTGCCACAGAAAGCCTTTGAGGGCAAAACATTGAATTTTTCAAGGAGATCGACTTTCTATAGTTCTTGGGGCGAAAGGGATCAAAGTGTATGGGGCAAAAGTTGGAACAAGGTACTGTTCGATAATCATTCATGATCATATTGTTAAAAACACACAACACCAGGTTATAGTCCAACAGGTTTATTTGGAAGCACTAGTTTTTGGAGCACTGCTCCTTCATCAGGTGGTCCTTCATCAGGTCAGAACTACCTGATGAAGGGGCAGCACTCCGAAAGCTCGTGCTTCCAAACAAAGCTGTTAACTATAACCTGGTATTGTGTGATTTTTAACTTTGCACACCCCAGTCCAACACTAGCATCTCCAAGTTCTGATGATCATATTGAACAGCAGAGCAGGCCCAATACTCCTATTGCTATTTTCTATGTTACCATGAGATGATCTTTTAGGCCATCAGATTCTTTATGTATGGAAGGCAAATATCAATCTCCAATGGCCCCAAACATGTTGTAGCACCAACTGGAGTATCAAATACATCTGAGCAGAAACCCTTCCTTTCACCTGATAAACAACAAAACGTCATCTTTCTTCTTTGTTCATTTGAAAACATCTTGTTTTTACAAATTTTCTCTGGAGCCTTGGGACAGGCATCTCCATCACAGCTTCAGAGGCAAATGAACTCAGAGTTACAGAACCTACAGGTAAATGCAGATGGGGTGCTGTTTGAGCACAATTGAATAGAGTGATGGAATAAGCTGGAGCAGTTGGATGCCCTACACTTGACTCTAGGTTCCCATTGTAGCAACCTTTTCCTTAGAATTTGCAACCACACGGGTATCTGGATAAATTGGTAGTTGGAAGATCCAGGCTGCTATGTTCCTAGTGCCATCTTCGATCACAATGGTTGCAGGATCAGTGAGTTCATATTGACAATTAAAGAGTGGATTTATGCAGCTGTCCGTCATGCCAGTGTAAAGGGAATTGGAATAAATCCTCTTGTTGCTTCTTCTTTCTCTATTCTCCTTTTCCAGAATGCAGCTTCCTGGATAATAAAAACATAGATGCATCCTTTATGGGCCACTTCTGGTACAGAACACTCTCTGGGGTTTACATCATTACATAGGTCTAATTGTGTTGACACTTATTGCAGGGGATAGCTTCCTCGGTAATACTTTCAAGCCCACATCTTTTATAGTGGATTCCTGATTTATTGTTCTTGGGACTGGTTTATAGAACCCCCCGAGGAACCCCTGAGGAGTGCCTGAGACACATGAGCTGAGAGCTACAGTGGTGTCTTGGATTGACACCATGCACTGTCTGACAGTGGGCTAGGGCTGTCACTCCTAATTACAAACTCTTAACTTGATAAAACAGGGCATATTATTCAACACATATAGGAATTAAAAACAGACCTGCATTATGCACTGGCAATAGGAGGAGCATAAGACAAGAAGCATAATCTGCAGTAAGGCCACTGTAGCCGAGGGTGAACATTTGCCCACCTCCTTTTTTCTATCCAACTCCCCTGAAGGCAGTGATTCAGGCTATGTTTGGTTCCATAGGTCCCAGGCTTTGTCTGATGCCCTGCCTAGGTAACTACTATTAGCATGTAAACTTCACAGATTACCACAGATAACAAGCATCACAGCCCATTTATTCAAAATCAGACTCATTTAATATCCCTGAAAACTGTACTTCCTGGAATTATCTATCACCAACTATTAATACATGAACTGTCAGTCAACTACAAACTGAGCAAATGAGTCCATGTATGCACTTTGGGTGTTAGACTTTCTCAGTAGTTTGTTACAATGGACTCTGTAAAGGTAAACGGATCAATAAAGTGCTGAACTTATTGGACATGGCACTGGTTTCTACTTACCACCTGGAAAGTCAGGTGATGATGAGGCTTTGAGTGGAGCTAACCATTTCTGGGAGTCCTCTATGGAATTGCAATTGCAACTTCAGGGCCACTGGGCTTCAGTCTCCTAAAAGGTAAAAGCACCATCTCCAAGGGGTGCCAGCCAGACAGTGGACTAGTAGTTTCTCAGGCCCAGCAGCATCGCTGGGCGTAGCAGTTGCTGCAGTCAATCTGGACTAACAACAACGGAGGTAATCGCAGCATGGGGTGTGGGAGCTTGCCGGGAACAGGCAGGCACCTGGAAAGAGAAATCAGAGTTAGTGATTCTGAGGAAGGCTCACTGGACCCGAAACATTAACTCTTCCCAGCTGTTGGCAGACTTGCTGAGCTTTTCCCGCAATTGTTATTTTTGTTTCTGATTTACAGTATCCCCAGTTCTTTTGATTTTTCACTGAGCATGGAGGCAGGCACTTGGTGTTGTGTTGAGGTCAGGAGAGAGTCTTTTCAAGGGGACAGCCCTTACCATAACAGAGACCCTCCCTGAGCCACAGGGTGCCCAATTAGGATGGAGAACCCCTCTGAGCCTACAGGGTATCTGTCATCTTTGGATCAGTGCCTGGACCAGAATTATTGACAGTATAAATGAATTACTCAAATGAAGAATATGAATGTACTATGATCCAGTTTGCAGATGACATATAAACAGTAGGAAAGGCATAACACAAAGAGTCTGCAGTGAAATATGGACAGGTTAACTGAGAGGGCAGTTGGACTATTTTGTGAGAAAATGTGAGGTTATGTACTTTGGCAGGAAGAATAGAGGAGCTGAATAGTATTTAAATAGAGATAGACTATAGAAAGCTACAGACTAGAGAGATTTGAAGTACTCATTCATGAATCACAGAAAAACTACCATCCATGTTAAATTGGAAGGCAAATGGAATGTTGGCCCACATCTTTTATAGTGGATTCCTGATTTATTGTTCTTGGGACTGGTTTATAGAACCCCCCGAGGAACCCCTGAGGAGTGCCTGAGACACATGAGCTGAGAGCTATTTCAAAGGGAATGAAATATAAAGCATAGGGAGGTTTTACTAAAATTATTTAAGGTACTAGTCAGACCACAGCTGAAATACCGTGCACAGTTTTGGACTCCTTATCTAAGGGGAAGGTATCCAGATATTTGAGGTAGTCCAGAGAAGGTTCATGAGGCTGTTCCTCGGTAATGAGGGACTGCTTTATAAGGGAGGTTGAGTAGGATGAGCCTGTACTCATTGAAATGTAGTAAAATGAGAGGTGACCTGATCGAAATATACAAGATTCTTAGCGATCTTGACAGGGTCGACGCAGAGAGGTTGTTTACCCTTGTTGGGAGAGCCTCGACACAGAGGGCATAACCTCTGATTGAGGAGTCACACATTTAAGACAGAGACAAGGGGGAATGTATGCTCTCAGTTTTCTCAGAATTTCTTTAGTCTTCTTTAGGTGGTGAATCTGTGGATTTTTTTTACTGTTGAGGGCTATTGAGGCTGGTTCATTAAGTATATTTAAGGCGGAGGCACGCTTAAGCAATAAGGGAAATAAGAGTTAAGGGATAAAGCAGGAAGGTGGAGTTGATAATCAGATCAGCCATAGTCTCATTGAATGACGGAACATTCTTGATGAGTAGCCAACTTCTGTTCACTTTATTGGGTGACATGGTGTTCCTCATTCCTGCTGGGATAGCTGCAGCAATGGACTCAGACCCTTAGTTGGCCATCTAAGGATCCCAGTTGGCATCTTGGCAGGAAACCATCTCAATCTTCTCCATCCCTGACTAAATCAGAGGGCATTGGTTAGACAATGGTGCTCCATTCCTCTGTGGCTCCATTAGGCCTCCCAATCCCACCCGAGAAATTCCACCCATCATGTCAAGAAAGGATTGTACCTTTAGTGGAAAAGCGCAGCAAGTCAGGCAGCATCCAAGGAGCAGGAGAATCGATGTTTCAGGCATAAGCCCTTCTTCAGGAATGAAGGAGCCCAAAACTGCTTCAGCTGTGGTCTGTCTAGCACCTTAAATAATTTTAGTAAAATCTCCCTATGCTTTATATTTCATTCCCTTTGAAATAAAGGCCAACAGTCCATTTGCCTTCCCATTGAACCTGGATGGTAATTTTTCTGTGATTCCTGAAGAAGGGCTTATGCCCGAAACATCGATTCTCCTGCTCCTTGGATGCTGCCTGACCTGCTGCGCTTTTCCAGCAACACATTTTTCAGCTCTGATCTCCAGCATCTGTAGTCCTCACTTTCTCCTTGTACCTTTAGTGAGCAATTAAATACGTGCTGCATATCAACTAGAATTACAAAAGGGGCAGCCACCAAACCAGAACCTCAATATTTCACTCATCTCTCAGTCACTTCTTAAGACTTTCCCACGTTGGTTCTGTACCTATTCCTGGCTTCTGTTTCTTTCCACCACTCAGTTAAATAGGTGGGATATTTTATTTATGTGAAAGGCACTTTTTAAAAGTCATAAGGACTCTTGATTTGGAGCTGCCGGTGTTAGACTGGGGAGTACAAAGTTAAAAATCACACAACGCCAGGTTATAGTCCAACAGGTTTATTTGGAAGCACTAGCTTTCGGAGCACTGCTCCTTCATCAGGTGATTGTAGAGAATAAGATTGTAAGACACAGAATTCATAGCAACTTTTTACAGTGTAACGTAACTGAAATTACATATTGAAGCTTGCATTTCTGTAGAAACTTGATATCTGTGTCAATATGTGCAATCTTCTTGAGATCCTCTCCATTTTAAGTCAGCAGTTAGTGATGTCAATGGTAGTCATGATTTGGAGACACCGGTGTTGGACTGGGGTGTACAAAGTTAAAAATCACACAACACCAGGTTATGTGAAACAATGATTGGACCCTTTCATATTGAGAGCAGCAATGAACAGATTTCATTAGCAGTCACCACAGGATTAAGCACTTGCAGCTTCCCTTACAATGCTGGAGCAGGGCTGGGTTACATTATTTGAGTATAATTGCATGCTTTATAGCCAAGTTTGGTACCAATGGGGGTGGCCTCAACTGGGACCTTGGGTTCATGTCACACAACAGGTGACCCCATTGCACTATACACACACACACACACACAGTCACACAAACACACACACAGATGCACAGACACAGACACTCCTATACACACACACTCTGACACACACACACACTCCTACAGACCCATGCACTCATGCAGACCCTGTCTGATACACAAGCTCTGTCTCATACGCTCACACATACACACCCACACTCATATGTATACACGCATCTCTCACAGAATTATACCCCTTTATACTCACACTCACGCACATGCTCACACTGTCTTACAGTCACTCATGACAACCTACACACACACACACACACACACACACATATATATGTTTGTGGGGTGAATTTGTACTTGCTGAATTACATTTTACTGCATGAATCCATATAAGATTCTGCAAATCAGCATTTTAGATTAGAATCAGTCTGACCATTGTGGCACAGACAGTCTCACACAGAGTACCTCACACCTTAAATGCATTATCTGGGCTGACATGTCATCAATTGTGTGACACTATCACTTGAGAATGTAACTTCCCAAAAGTTCTGTGAGTTACATATGAAAGAATGGAAACCAACATGGTCATTCTAAAGGTGAGAGACTTAACAAACAATCCAGGTCTTTTTCAATATATAATTTCAGTTACATCATGCTGTAAACATTTACTATAAATTTTGTGTCTTATGATCTTATACTCCACAACCACCTAATGAAGGAGCAGTGCTCCAAAAACTAGTGCTTCCAAATAAATCTGTTGGACTTTAACCTGATGTTGTGTGATATTTAACTTTGTACATCCCAATCCAACACCGGCATCTCCAAATCGTTATTTGTTATGAGCGCATAATGATTGAGGAGAAATTAAAAAGAAATATATGGGATCAAGTTGCTAAGTGATGCGAATAAGCTGATAATAAGAATCATCAAAATCAGCAGAACCTCAGAAAAGCAAGATAAGCTGGGTTATTTTAATATGGAAACAAATTTGATGATTATGGTAATAATCTTGAGCTCAGCGCGCAGTCTTTCAATAAAAGTTGCAGACAATCAATGCTATGTATTGCCTGAAGAAATCTTGTCAGATGGAGCCCAAGAGTGTAATAAAACCAAATAGTTGTGACTTATATTCTGCTAGTAGTGGTGTAGGATTTCCCCACAGACTGCTGTCGTAACCTCAAATGTATAATGATGCCAGCAGTAGCTGGTTACTGGTTAGTCTAGCAGTTCTCCTAACAGTGATTTCCTGGTGTTGTTTACAGGAGTACTGCTATTCACAGGCTGGGGGATCGCTCTGTTTGGAATCTTTATGTCACATTAGTCTTAATGTAATTTTTGCTCCTCCACTGAAAACAAGATAGCATTCATTACAAACATGGTGTTGTGTGCCCTGTTTTAGTTGTTCACACAGAAAAGAGAAACTGCTCAGTATTCAAAGAAAATAATATTGAAATAATCAAGTTGACCAACTGCGTTGATAACTGTAGAAGCTAGTTAAGTATTAAGGGGCAAATGTTGACTTTGCGAGATGGTGATGGTTGATACCACACCATCAGCCTTGTTAGACGTCATGCTGATTTGATAGTTGAGCTTGTGGAGCCTTTGAAAATCAATGGGGTTAATGACTATTAAAATCCTGGACAAAGGAATGTCACATGGAACATGTAATGTGTTCGTGTGCTGGTTTTGCAAACAGCAATTTCTGTGCTTCACTGTTTCTGCTGTGGCATTTAATATTGCGTCAAATGCACCCAGCTGATTTAAGGCACAAAGTGTGCACAATCTCGCACATTACCATTCCCCATCACTGTTGAGCATTTCCTCAGTAATTCAACATGCCTTAAGTAAGCGAAAAAAAAAACATACCGGATTTACCCAAACAAGAAATTACAGTGACTTACCCTGAAATCAAGTGTTACCCAACAATCTTTAATCTAAATCTTTTTGCGTTTAAAAAAAAACTGGGAGGATTAGCATTCAAAGAGACTGCGAGATATTTTAATAAACTTTCAGGCAATGCTTTCCAAGCAGAACAGTACGTGACCAGAACTATCGGTGTTTGTTTTTTATACAGCCTTGAATCTCCAAGGGAGCTTTGTTCTTTAGAGCTTTTCTTGGCAGTCTTCAGCAGGCAGTTCTGATGTGACATAGCTTCTCTTGGGCCTTAAGAATTACCCGCACTCTGTGTACTGATGCTGTCCTTTCCAGTGAGCATTACACTTAATAATCCTGCAGGTCAGGAAGAATCATCTCAAAGGCCATAAGCCTTTTAGTTACTTTCTCCACAGCAGACTAAACAAGAGTCATTTAGTCATTTTTGTATCCATAAATGGACAATCAAATTATGAAAAAACATTATCTAGAAAAACATTGCACCAGGGGTTATGTGCCAGCCTTATAAGTGTAATGCTTTTAAGTTTTCTCATTTCTATTTCCTGCCATATTGTTGATGTCTTTGTACTTTTGGGAGGAGTTCTGGAAATAAATGGTTATTTATAAGGTATTTGGTGATTTACTTCCCCCCCTTATGTTGTTAATTATTTTCTTCCTTCCACCATTGTTGTTTCCCTTGCTGTGCTGTTCCTCTGGTTTGTGCAGTATTTCCTGCCCCAGGAGGTTGGGCTGGTGGAGGTGATCTGCTCTCAGTCTTCTGTCAGCATCGCTCTGAACTGCCTCCTTATGTGTATATTAAAGGAGCCCCAGATTTTGTTTCTTCCACTTGTGAGGATGTCTCTTACCTCAACTGAGTCAGTCCACACTAACGACCGGGAATGTTGTTGACTGAGTGAACATGAACTTAAATTCACCCCCAGCAGTGCCATTGATGCACTACTTCAGTCACAGTGTGAAGAGAAAATGGTGTTGACTTCTCCCACTCTGCCATCACAACTTTAGGGAAGCTTCTATTAAAAGTACCAAAATATAAGAAGCCTGGAGCAGATTCCAGTTCTACAATGCATCATTGTCCTTTGTCAAACATTATTTTGCAAAATTTCAAAACTACGCAACCCCTTCCTTTTCTTGGTCTATCTTACCACTAATAAACTTGAATATTTTAAACAACAAGCCTAGTACCTTTTCGCAAATATTTCTTCCCGTATCCCACTTACTCTTTTCATCTGTGCTGCTGTGTTAATGAGTCTGTGCTTTCACTCATTTTTTCCCGGTTTAAAAATATTGGCTCTGACATTAACATCCACCCAACCCCGCCCATTTAAAATTACTTTGGACACATCAACTATTCATCCTGGATGATGATGAAAACACAGTACCATAGAAGAATATTGTTCTGCATTAAGAAAGAATTAAGAAAGATTTAACTAAATGCTTTTCTCCTCAAGAAGACTGAAAGATGATTTTGGTAGAGTTATTTATAGTTATAAAATAATTCGGTAGGGTATACACAGAGAAAATGTGTATGTGCTGGAGAACAGAATAAAAGGTCATAAAGATAATAATGAAGATATCCAGTCAGGTACTCAGGAGAAATTACTTTACTCCCAGAGAGTGTGTTGAGTATAGCACAAACTACCATAAGGAGAAGTAGTGTTTTTTAAAATTCATTCACAGGATGAGGACATTGTTGGCTGGGCCAATATTTATTACCCATCCCTAGTTGCCCAGAGGGCAGTGTGAGGTCTGAAATCACATGTTGGCCAGACCAGTTTCCTTCCCTAAAGGGCATTAGTGTACAGGTCGTTCTGCTATAACATGCATTTTGTTAACACAAATTCACTATAACACGATTGACCAATTGGAGACAGTTTCCAAAGCGCAAACTTTCAAAGCGTATATTGGTTATAACGTAATTCTAGCCTAATTAGTTTAAATGGTACTGCTATTACACGATTTTCTTATAACTCGGGATTACACGAAAATGGAAGTACCGCGTTATAGCAGAACTGACTGTACTAGACGGGTTTTTCTGACAATCGGCAATGGTCATCATCAGGCACATAATTCCAGATTTTTATTGAATTCATCTGCCCTGGTGAGATTTGAACCTGGCTCCCCAAAATATTGCCTGGATTAACATGTCAGCAAAAACACCACCAGACTGGAGGAACATAGGAATATTTCAGGTGAAGCTAGATATCTGGTCAGCATGGACGGGTTGGACCGAAGGGTCTGTTTCCGTGCTGTACATCTCTATGACTCTATAAGTGCATGACGGAGAAAGGAGGGCAGGATGTGTTGATGGAGTTAGATGCAGAGCGTGAGAGGAGGCATTTGTGGAATATAAATGCTGACATGCACCTGTTGGGCTGAATGGCTTTTTTTTGTGTGGAAGCTGCTTTTTATTTCTCTCGGCAATGAACTTATTCAGGAAAGATTGTTAACTGTGCAAATGAAAGTTGCTACTGAATGTCAAATTGCTGCAATCAAAGGTCACAAGTATAATCCAGAATGTGAACACAGGTATATCTAATGTTTTCTTTCTCCCTTTCAGTTGGTCTTCATATAGGACGTTTCTGTGGACCTTATGTTCCTGGTCATATTCGTTCACGTACTGGAATTCTGTCTTTAACGCTGCACACAGATACTGCAATCGCCAGAGATGGCTTTTCTGCAAACTATTCCATTGTCCAGAGGAATTTATCTGAAAGTAAGTAAGAATTGCTTTCCTAACATAATTTGTTTGGGTGGACTTTAAATCTGATGTTCACTGTATTGACATACTGAGTAAAATTGCATGAAAATTGTGCCATTGTAATATGCATTCTCAGAAATGTACATACAGCGTTCTTTTCAGACCAAACTAAACTGTGTCTTATCAGAAATATAGACGCCAAGGTAAAAGAAAATGCAATGCTGTTCAGAAACAATCTTTTTATTTAGCACGATCTACTGTAGTAAAATGCCCAAATACAGGAGTGTAATCAGTCGAGGTTTCATTGAATGAATGTGTGCAGGTTGTTTGATTGAGTCATTAGATTAGATTCCCTACAGTGTGGAAACAGGCCCTTCGGCCCAACCAGTCCACACCGACCCACCAAAGAGCAACCCACCCAGACCCATTTCCCTCTGACTAATGCACCCAACACTACAGGCAATTTAGCCTGGCCAATTCACCTAACCTGCCCATCTTTGGAGCACCCGGAGGAAACCCACGCAGACACGGGGAGAACGTGCAAACTCCACACAGACAGTCAACCGAGGCTGGAATCGAACCCGGGTCCCTGGCGCTGTGAGGTAGCAGTGCTAACCACTGTGCCACCGTGCCATGCATTGAATGAATGAGAGAAGCTTGAACCATTGAATTATCACGTCAACTACAGAAAGGTGTTGAGGTTAAAACTTTGAAAGTTTGCAAGAAGGAGCTAGATATAGTTCTTTGGCCTAATGGGACCAAAGGGAAGAAAGCAGGAAAAGGGCACTGAGTTGGATGATCAGCCATGATCACATTGAATGATAGTGCAGGCCTGAAGGGCCGAATAGCCTACCCCAATCTTATTCTCTACATGTCAATGAACCAGTGAAGGCAAAATTAGAGAAGTGGGTAAAAATGTATCCCAAAGGCTGCTTATTAGGAGGATCTGAAAGGAAGTCGGAGGTGCAGAGAGGCAGCGAAGTCTAGAAAGTCTTCAATATTAGCATCAATCTTAACCCCTCCTTAGGAAACTAGGTGGATATCTTAATACATGATGTTGGGTTTCCAGATTGCTTGGGAAGCATATACAAGAGAGAGAGTTTTTATTACTGGGCTTTTCTGTTTATGTTTGTTGATGCAAGACCAATGCTAGATATTGGGTTGCAGGGAGTACTGTCGGGGACTAATGTGATGAGGCTTACCATATGTCTGTCACCATGTATTTGGGAGGGGAAGCCCGTGCTAGGTAATAGGTGTTTGGTGTGTACGGAACTGAAAGAGTGAACTGGCAACTATATAATATCTTGCCATATCCCGAGGGCAATACAAAGTAATCCAGAGCTAACAAATTAATTTTTAAAGACAGAATCCAGTATTGTTGTCTAGTAGGAAAGCATTGCAATTAATTAGCAAGTAGTAAGCTTCCATAAGCTGAGCATGAGATGAATGACCAATTACTCTTTTTTGCTGATATTCATTGAGAGAAAAATGTTAACCTATAATGAAATCTTTTGGATCTATCAGAATTTGCAGTGAGAGCCTCAGTTTACTACATCATCTACAAAATATCACCTCCTGCGACATAGCCACAGCATAACACCTTGGAGCATTTTACTGCCTTTAAGGTGCTATATGAGGGCAAGTTGTTGTTATTGCACTGATGTTTACAACAACAGTCAACGTTCATTACAGCAGCACAGTAACTGCCTGCTTTCCTTGCTTTGTCCTGCTGTTTTCCGTCTAGTGTCCCAGGGGAAAATTGACAAAAAGCCTTGTAATGTAGGCCAGATTTGACAGCAAAGGCCAGGATTCAAAGCAGAATTTTACAGGCAGAAGCAGATGAAGTTTCAGATTCTGGCAGTGTTAATTATGACTTTTATTGACCAAAAATTAAAGTGAAAGCTTTTAACACCATCAACCAGGAAGAACTGTTTCTTTTCTGACCATCAGCGACATAATGGATCATGTTGAAATGACAGAAATGGTGCAGCCATTTCTGATGTGCAAGTCCAAATATCTGACAAGTCAGCCTTTTGAAATTACATATGGTTGGCAATGATAATTTAGACATGTATCTTGAGCTGAGTCACTCTCAATATCATTAGAAGGTTTGTGTTACAGCGTCATGTGGAGTATTTTAACATTTATCCTTTAATTCTTTCTGTTTGATTTCTTTGGCACTTTTCTGATCAGAACAAAGAGCATTTTACCACGTGTGGCTACTGTGCAATATGAACGCCATCTGTTTCTGTCATTCTGTTATTCACCGTAAAACACTTCTCTGTCTCAAGGCGAAGAAAGGCATAGAAAGAATTTTTGGCAATTGGCAATAAAGCAGGAAAGAATGTTTCTGGGGAAGTATAACATTAGCAGTGAAAAGACTGGGAGATGGAAAGCCAGCATCAGTGCTGGCAATATTGTGTGTGCCCAGATTACTGCTTAAAGCTGCAATATTCCTTTTCTCAGGAGCTGCTGTCAGTTCCAGAGGTAATCTCAGATATGCCAAGGCAGACAATAATCTCTGTAAACAAAGATTTGATATATGCATGAAGAAAAGAGCATTTTTTTCTGACACTTAAGCCAACATCTGGGTCTTATTCATTATTTCTGAGGAAAATATTACCGTACTTCTAAAGGGATTAAGCAGTGTTTTTTAAAAAAACCTGAAGGCTCAGTTCATAAAGGATTGATCCAAAAGGATTTGAGTTTAGTCTCCAGTATCTGTTGCCTGAAAGAGAAACAGAAAATGCTCAAGATATTTAGCAGGTCTGGCACAATTTGTATGGGAGAGAGAGAGAGGCAGAGTTAACAGCTTGGATTTTCATTGAGTCAGGATGATATTGGAGCCCTTTAACAATCAACAGGTCCTGATTCCGTAAACCTTAACTCCATGCCTGGATTTTGTGATTACTGAGAGTGCGTAAGACTATATGACCATAAAACATAAGAGCATAAATTAAGCCATTCAGCCCATTGCGTCTGCTCCACCCCATTCAATCATGGCTGATAAGTTTCTCAATCCCATTCTCCTGCTCTCTCCCTATAATCCTTGATCGCCTTGGTACTCAAGAACTTATCTATCTCAGTCTTAAATATACTTAGTTACCTGGCCTCCATAGCCTTTTGAGGCAATTAATTCCATAGATTCACCATTCTCTGGCTGAAGCAGCTTCTCCTTATCTCTGTCCTAAAAGGTCTTCTCCTTATCTCTGTCCTAAAAGGTCTTCCCTTTACTCTAAGGCTGTGCCCTTGAGTCCTAGTCTCTCCTACCAATGGAGACATCTTTCCAACATCTACTCTATTTAGCCCATTCAGTATTCTATAAGTTTCAATTAGATTCTCCCTCATCCTTCCAAATCCATCGAGTATAAACCCAGAGTCTTCAAATGTTTCTCATATGTTAAGCTTTTCATTCCTGGGACATTCTTGTGAACTTCCTCTGAACACACTCCAGGGGCCCACTTCCTGAGATATGGGGCCCAAAACTGCACTCAATACTCCAAATATGGTCTGGCCAGAGCCTTATAGAGCCTCAGAAGTACATCCCTCCTTTTATATTCACACCCTCCCAAAATAAATGCCATCATTGCATTTGCCTTCCTAACTACTGACTCAACCTGCAAGTTTACCTTGAGAGAACTCCCAAGTCTTTTTGCAATTCAGATTTCTGAATTTTCTCCCCATGTGTCTTTTGGGGTGTGAGACTAGATCCACATCAGACATGCATCAATATGGATTTCACTAGTCTCCTCATTTCCCCTCCCCCCTTCCTTATCCCAGTTCCAACCTTTCAACTCAGCACCGACCTCAGGACCTGCCCTACCTGTCCATCATCCTTCCCATCTGTCTGCTCCACCCTCCTCTCCGACCTATCACCATTATCACCATCTCCATCTATCTATTGCACTGTCAGCTACCTTCCCTCCAGCTCCACTCCCCTCCCATTTATCTCACCACCTCACTCCTGATGAAGGGCTTATGCCTGACATGTCGATTCTCCTGTTCCTCGGATGCTGCCTGACCTGCTGTACTTTTCCAGCACCACACTCTAGACTCACATCAGACACTCCAACCAGCTGACTCATTGTGGATTGCTTGGCGATTTTTATGGACTCAGCTTTCAAAGGACTCCTGGTTTAAGGTACCTCAGGTACCCACCAGACCCGTTGAGTTTTTCCAAAGTTTGATGTTAACTCGGTCAGTACTAGCTGTGATACCACTGTGTCCCTGAGCTAAACAAGTCAAAGTCATCCCAAGATTATCTAGAACTATGATTTTGCTGGCTCATTAAAAGTGATATCTTATTTGTTTCACTTGGAAGGTGCAATTAAATATTTTATATTATTGTGCTTTTTTTGTTAATCCAGATGTTTACTGTAATGAATCACTCGGCATGGAATCGGGCAAGATTCATGCAGATCAAATTATGAGTTCCAGCAATTATAATTTCAACTGGTCTCCAGAAAGATCAAGACTAAATTACCCCGAAAATGCATGGACACCATCTTCGGATTCCAGCAAGGAATGGATACAGGTAAGCACAGTGATGGAATTGCGTTTTCCACTGAATGTCATTCGGTAAATTAATATCATTATCCTTATCCTCGCCCCTGAAAGCTTGTGATCGAGGAGAATGGTCAACTTTGGACTGCAGAGTAAATCATGTTTCTTCAGTCTAAACATCGAACCAATCAGCTGGTAATTTTCTTCTTGTAGCAGACATGAAACTAGGGGCAGCCACTAACATAAGGTGGAACTTTATGAGGAGTTTTATTGCTTGGCTCCCCAGTCCTGTTAAAAAAGTTGCTGGGGAACTGACTGACATAAAGAATGGTAGCAATAACCCATTGCTGACAACCTAAATGAGAGGTGAAAATGGGACTTCAGCCCCTCTGATGGACTGGCTGCTGTAACTGTCCCAGCACTGCCAGTTCTCAATAGTGGCTGCCTCTGGGACTGTAAGGAATACCTGTGATGAGGAGGAAGGAAGTCAGTCCAAGGTTTTGGACGGGGAGAGCTATAAGAGCCTTTTGGTTGGGGATGGGAAGTTGAGGGGGTTGGAGCATGTAACTGAAAGTCTTTTTCAACACTGTAAACTTTTGCTATAAATTCCATCTTACGATCTTACACTCCACAACCACATGCTGAAGGAGCAGCACTCCAAAAGCTAGTGCTTCCAAAGAAACCTGTTGGACTATAATCTGGTGTTGTGTGATTTTTAACTTTGTCCAACCCAGTCCAATACCAGCATCTCCAAATCGGGACTAGTTTAGTTTGGAAAACCTGGTTAACATGGATGAATTGGACCGAAGGGTCTGTTTCCGTGCTGTATAACTCCATAAGTGGGGTCTTTCCGTGGTAAGTGGTATTTACATTCCAAATCAGAGAGATTAGGTGGATTTCTTGTTAACAAAGGAGCAGCTGAAAGGATATGAGAATCGGTTGAGTAAATGTAAATAAAATTATTGGCTGGTGTACAAGGTAAACAGCATTCAAACTAGCTGGCCAAATCACATGTCCAGGTTATAACTTGAAGTGCAAAGCTATGTAGATTGTAAACTAACTACTTCCAAAGGTAGCTGTTGGCCTACATGAATATAGAGCAGGGAGGGAGCCAGTGTAGTCTCTGTGAAGCTACTTTTCAGTGACACATTGTGGTGAACAGCAGCTGTAATGAGCTTGAGGCCTGAGGTGAATTAACAAGTTTTATTGCTTAGATTTGAATGTGATTATACGTACATGACAAGCACAGTTAGAGGATGAACTACTAATAGTTTTTTTTAATAAATTGCGCAGTAAAGAGGAATCCAAAAGATAATAGGCGATAACGTAATATCTTTCTGCCTTTGCTGAAGAACAAACGTTTATTTCCACTGGGAATTTTTTTGTCTAAAAAGTCTTACGTTTGACAGAGAAAAGCTGACATGTTGCTGTGAAGTTTCCAGATATCAGTATCATAGCACAGTGAGGGTGAAGTTCCTTACTGCAAGGGTTCTACCAGTTATCTGCCCTAACTTGATGGCATTGCCACTGAAATTCCAGAACAATGGTGTAGACACTCTTACAGTCATTTTCCTAGGGTTTCTCTAGCTTCAACATTGAGGTAATACAGTATTGGTTAATCAGGAGAACAGCCCTGAAAATTCACACCTAATGTGTGTGAATGGCAGGGAATCTCATTTGTAGATAACATAGCAGGAATGAGTGACACCATCACTTTAGTCATTGTAGCCTGGCTTCAGTTACATTTTAATAATCGTTGAAATTATATATATTTGAAAAAAAGGATTGGATCGATTCACAATTTCTTTTAACAGTTTGGTGTTCAATGTGCCGGGCCAGCAGTGAAGGCTTTGTTAGAGGCTGCTGTTAGACTGAGCCTGAAATCCAGCCTGTTCTGAATCAACCCTTTAATCATTCTGCAATAGCTTTGATATCATAAATAGTGCAAATCTCAGAAATAGTCTCCCTGTGAATAGCTTGGTCATTTTTTACATTGTACCAAGCAATTTCACAGAGGAAAATAGATGTATTTTTTTCTTTATAAATATCTCAAAGAATCATAATAGTCATAATGCCGCAGCCAGGTCTAATGCCCAGAACAAATCATCTGTCAGGGTAAGAGGTCCCACATCTGGTTTTAGTCTAAGGTGCAATTCAGCTTTTTGTATTGACTTTATAATTTAAACCACCATTATTATTAATCCTTTACTGGGGGCCCAAGGAAAGGTAAACATAAAATTCATTGCAGAATTATTGTACATTAATTTTAATTTGACATGCTAGAGGACTATCATTTCTTTGCAAAAACAACATGGATGTGGTATTCCATAAACCTGACTTTCTAATTTGTTACACCTTTTCTCATTTCTCATGTGAAAAACACGCAGTTGTGGGATTGCAGTTTACCATCTGCACCAACACTGTTTAAAGGGATACTCACTTGATGAAAAACTGTTTGCCATCTCTTTAAAATTTGTCTACAAATGCACAGATAATTGTCTAATGGTTACAGCACAGATGGAGGTCATCGGGGCAGTCACATTCATGCCAGCTCTCTCTCCACTGTTTCCTCACAAACGTTTTAACATCAGATGCTTATCCAATACATTCTTGAAAAACACATAATTGACTCGCCCTCCATCATCATACCAGGCACTACATTCCAGATCTTATCCATTAGAATAAGGAACAGGATTCCTGTGCCAGCTTTTGTTCTTTTGACAATCACCCTGACTCTCTGTCGCCTGGTTCTCACTTCCCCTGCCAATAGAAGTGGTTTCTCCCACTCAGTGCAGCTTAGATCATCGTGATTTTGAATGCCGCCATCAAATTTCATCCCTATCTTATCCAACAGAATAGAGCCAGCCACTCCCAGCTGTGGTGTAACCTCAGTCTCTCATTCCGTTTTGATAAAACGTTTTGGGATCCTCTCTAAAACCTTTGTGGCTGTCTTCAAGTGTGGTGGCTCAGAAATGTTGACAGTCAAAGTGTTTCACAAATGTTCACCCTTGCTTCTTTCTTGCATTTGCGTCCTGTGCCTTGATTCATAAAGCCCAGAATCCCCTCTGAGCATTCTACCCTGCCACCTTTGATGATTGTGTACAGATAAATCCACTGATGTAATCACATAGATCATTGCCGGAAAGAGTAGCATGTGCTGGTCTTGAGAAGATGGGCTTAGGATACCTTCTGGAACTCTGTAGTCCGTTGGCTGAACATATACTTTAATGCTGTTTGAGAGTAGAGGTTTGACCCAGTGACAATGTAATATCATCCTGAAACATCTTCCAAAAGTCCTCACTCCTTTTATTCACACACCTCTTCATGAATACTGTGTCCTTTTAATATAAGTAATCAATAAATATAAAACAGCATATCCAATTTATCTAATCCTTTCATCTGATAAAATCTTAAAAGAGACCACCTTCCTTTTATCAGCCTGCCTTGCTACATTTGAAGAAATAAATGTCTCTAAATGTGTGCGACAAATGCAATTTTCTACTTAAAGGATTTTTTTTTAGAAATGCATCAATGCTTTGGAGCTTCAAAGATGTAAGCTGGTGCTGGGAAATGGAGAATTCTGGTAGTGCATTGATCAGAAGCAATATGATCTTTCACTAATAATGGTGCTAGAGGAGTAAAGAAATCATCTTAGAAAGGTTTTACACAACAGAGTTTAAAATCTTCCAACTTCCTTTTGCCTACCTGGCACCTATGTGCTTTTTAAACTTGGTCATTATCTACTGTAAGTTAGCATTTAGTTTCAATGTTATTGAAATAAAACAGGACTTCCATTGGCATTTGAGGCAATGGGAAAGCTTTGAGCAGGACAAGTTTGGTACCTATTCCATCAGTACTAAGTTAATTTAGAGAATGCTACTTAGAATATGATAAAGTTCAAAATCACAAAACACCAGGTTATAGTCCAAAAGGTTTGTTTGGAAGCACTAGCTTTCGGAGCACTGCTCCTTCATTCGGTGGTTGTTTTTTTTAATATATTTATTGATTACTTATATTGAAAGGACACAGTGTTCATGAAAAGGTGTGTGAATAACAGGGAAGGTGAAGACCTTTGGAAGATGTTTCAAGTTGATGTTACATTGTCACTGGATCAAAATTCTACAACCACATGATGAAGGAGCAGCGCTTTGAAAGCTAGTGCGTCCAAATAAACCTGTTGGACTGTAACCTGGTGTTGTGTGATTTTTAACTTTGTACACGCAAGTCGAACACTGGCATCTCCAAATCAGAGAATATGATAGGGACCTTACACCTATTTTTGGTTGCCACCCAAAATACCTGCAAGGCTACCCACATCAACCTCACATTAGATTCGGAAACGTAGCTGCTGTGGAATTGTCTTTTCTTCTTTAGTTTTCTTCCCAGAAATAGGTGCAGCAACTACTCCAACATATTTAGATACCTTTCTTTTGAAGTGGACCATTACAAAACTATTTGGGATAACGTGCAAGGCTCTTTGGACTGGACCTTTCTGGAATTCTTTGACAGAATTTATTCAAACATCGATTTCTGGCTTGTGATAAGTGAAAGATAAAGACCAATGTTAAGAGTTTGCTATCTGATAGCTTCTATAACTAGGCTGCACTAAAGGAACACCAGATCTTTAGATCTTTAAGGATTGTGAACCCGACATGTGCAGGAATTTGGTACAGCTGGAGAGCTTTCAGACAGCAGGATGCTGGATGTTTGAGGAAATCCCAAGTTGATATATTCTGACATCCAGATGAATCTTGTTTCCTACATCACTGGAATTTTGAATGAAGTAAACTTTCCCAGTTATCCCTTTTCACGATAGAGCTACAGCACATAATAGCTTTTCATACTTTGCAAGCAATTTTCATTTATCATGCAGGGATCAGTGCTGTGTCCCCTGTTGTTTGTCATTTATATAAATGATTTGGATGAGAATTTAGGAAGAATGGTTAGTAAGTTGACGGATGACGATCGGTGGCATAGTGGACAATGAAGAAGGTTGTCTAAGATTACAAAGGGAGTCTGATCATTTGGGACAATGGGCTGAGGAGTTTTAGAAGGCATTTAATTGGGATAAACTCGAGGTATTGCATTTTGGTAAAGCAAACAAGGGCAAGACTTACACAGTTAATGTGAGAGCCCTAGTGTTGTTGAATAAAGAGACCCAGGTGTTTAGGTACATACTTCTTTGAAAGTTGTGTCACATGTACACAGGGTGGTTAAGAAATTGTTTAGTGAGCTTGCCTTCATTACTCAGACCATTGAGTATAAGTGTTTGGACTTCATGCTAAGGTTGTACAGGACGTTGCTGAATCCGCTTTCGGAGTACTGTGTACAGTTGTGGTCACCCTGCTATAGGAAGAACATTATTAAATTGGAGAGGGTTCAGGAAAGATTTACCAGAATGTTGTTTGGACCAGATCGCTTGCATTATAAGGAGAGGCTGAATAGATTGGGATTTTTTTCAAGCATAGGAGGTTGAGGGGTGACCTTATGAGGTTTATAAAATCATGAGGGGTATAGATAAGGTGAATAGCAAAGATCTTTTCCCTAGAGTAGGGGAGTTCAAAACGTAAGTTTAAGGTGACAGGGGAAAGATTTCAAAGGGACCTGAGGGTCAACTTTTTCCACACAGAGGGTGGTTCTTACATGAAATGAACTGCCAGAGGAATTGATGAATACAGGTACAGTTACAATGTTTAAAAGACATTTGGACAGGTACCTGAATAGGAAAGGTTCAGAGGGAAATGGATCAAATACAGGCAAATGGGACTCATTTAGTTTGGGAAACTTGGTCAGCAAGGACGAGTTGGATCGAAGGATCTGTTTCCTTGCTGTATGACTTTATGTATGCTGATTCAGGTGGGTGTGAATTTAAACCTTTAAAGAATCCCTTTAAAGAGTCAGGTACACTTTATTCTTCTTTCCCTCACATTTGGAAGAACACACAGATCTCACTAAGCAAAACCATGTCACCATCCCTTCAATAAGGCTACTTGCAAATTACTTGTTGGGAAATGGACAGGAACAGACTGTTGATTGAGCACTTGCTGATGTCCATCTTTTATAGCCAAAGTCAGAGGTTTTTACCATTCTCACTGACGATGGTGCTGTTGTAAGTGTGGAGAATCACAGATATGAGCCCACAGTGTAACACATTGCCGTGTGATTGAAAATGTGATCCAAGCTATCTATGTTTCAAAAACATGACAATAATGGAGACAGTTTGGAGTTCTTCATGGCACATTAACTACAGAAATATCGAGTCATAGAAATGTACAGCATGGAAATAGATGCTTCAATCCAACTCGGCCATGCCGACCAGATATCCTAAACTAATCTAGTCCCGCATGCCTGCACTTTGCGCATATCCCTCTAAACCCTTCCTATTCATATACCCATCCAAATGCCTTTTAAATGTTGTAATTGTTCCAACCTCCACCACTTCCTCTAGCAGCTCAATCCATACATGGAATTATAGAGGTAAAAGTTTACTTCATACTAAATTGGTTTAAGTTTCAGTATGAAAGGCCCAGAAAGCTGATGTAATCCCAGCCCATTGAGACCAGTGCAGAACTTTGGACTTCCTTTGGCTTGACTAAACTATTAGGCAGTACAATGCATCATTGAAATGCCACTGTTTGGGAAGCTCTTTCTTGGTTGAAGGAATTGAGAAAAACTGAGAGAAATATAATTTATTAGAAGTAGGTTAAAAGACCCCATAAAAATAAAACCGAAAAATTATACATCAGAGTCCATTCAGCCCATATATCTTTTCCCCTTAGCAAATGTTTCCTTTTCACATATATAACAAACTATTTTTCACAATTATCACTGACTGTTTTAAGGCAGCGCATTGCAAATTGTAGCTGCTTACTTAGTATAAAATGTTCTCATTTCACCCTTTTTGTACCCATTGCTGTTGCTTTGGATCATTGCCTGATCAAGGGACCTGACACCGGGCAGATGATAGGTGGTTTAAAGCCTGCCTTTGCTGCTGAATTCCACCCCCCCCCACTTCCCTCCCCCACCTGCCCCGTATAATACACGCACAGCTAGTGCTGTGCACCATTACCCATCTATGCCAGTGTCTGTGCGTGATTCTGGACCCTAGGTATGGGCAAGTGCTGGTAGTGACTGCTGCCAAGAAATTAAGTGTTGTCGACTTCTGATTATGAGCTATCGCCCAATCAAACGAGTGGGAACTCTGTCGCAGGGTCCTTGAACCTGGGCCTGCCCCTGCCCACTTCAATGTGGACCTTCCTAAAAATGTGACATGGGGCTCTCACCATTTCCCCTTAAATACCACCTAATATTTTTGCTAATTAATTAATAGAATGTGGGCTTCGCTGGCAAGGCTGATATTTATTGTCACCCCTGACTGCCTAGAGGGCAGATGAGACTTAACCACATTGCTGTGGGTCTGAAGTCACATGTCAGTCAGGCCAGGTAACAATGGTGGTTTGCCTTCCCCAAAGGGATTAGTGAACCAGATAGGTTTTTCCCTCCTGACAATTGGCAGTGGTTTCATGGTCATCATTAGACTCTTAATTCCTGATTTGTATTACATTCCACCAGGTGCTATAGCAGGATTTGAACCTAGGCCTCCAGAGCCACTGGGCCATTACCTCCCCTTGATATATTGATCACCTCTCCAGTGTTTATATTTCAACTCCACTCACCTCTGCCACTAAAGCCACTTTTCACGATCAACATGCTACAGCTGTACTTCCTACAGAATGTCCTGTGGCAATTTGCAAAGATTATTCAGCACCTCCCAGTCCCAAGGCATCTACCACTGAAAGCAGCAAGAGTGTCAGGCTACTAGGAACACCATTAGCTGCCTCTCCCTCTCTGTACAAACACCATCATGACTTAAGCACATATTGCCAGCCCTTCAACATTATCAGATCTTGTTCCTGGAATTCCCTAGCTTGGAAGTAGCACTGGCACAAGGATTTGTCACAATTCCATGTGATGGTCCGTCACCAATTTCTCAAGAGTATGGAGGTACCAGTCTTGAGGTTCAGCTCTGTTGGCCACACCTTTCTTCACAAGATCAAAAGAAAAATACCTGTTTCAGAGGTCACATATAGAGATTGAAATACCATGTTGCAAACAGTGCAGAAGGTAGTGTGCATGCTTGGGAATAAAAAGACGTCATGGTTTCCAAGACATCAGAGCAGCATTGGAGTCTTCAAGCTGGGCAAATGCTGTAAGTATTCCCCTGCTGAGGTGTTAACTCCACTTTCATCCACCCACTGGATGTCTGCTTTGTTCCTCATTATCTGATCAATAAGTAGACAGACAGCTTGAGGACAAATTGCTTTGATATATGCAACTCCAATTTGTTGCATTTTGGATTGGCAAAAATGGGTCAGAAGTCAAAGAGGAGCCTGTGATCTATTCATCCACCCACCCAGCTGAAGAAATAATGCAGTTGTATATTTGGCTGCAATTTTTAACAGTTAACAACACAATATCAGAGATTCAGATAATACTAAAAGAGATACATTCCTTCATCAATTTAATTCTCTCATATGAACTTCCCCATTTTAATTTTGTGACCTGCTTTTGAACAGGTGAAAGGTCTAAAGTTAAACCACACCAAGAAAACACAACCTGAAAAAAGGAAATCTTGCAAAAATTAAAAAGCAAAACAGAGGTCTGCTCATACCTGAGTGACTATATAAAAGTTAGCTGCCATGTGGCGCCACTATATAAAAAAGCTTTTGCTACAGTATCTACTGTGTCAAAGTGATGGATTATCCACTTGGCTTAACCATAAATATCTTTATTAGTTCCTATTGTATTGCACTTACATTTCTGTTCCCCTGCTTTACAAAAATTGAGATCCAAAGAAAACCTTGCCTCTTTCTGTGTGTTGTATTTTGGGCTGTGTGCCTTTATGCAATCCAGTCGATCAACAGTATGTCGCAACTTGAACCCTGCAAAGGAAAGGAATCAGTAGCATTTTTGTTTCATTTCCCTTATATGTGAATCCAAATGATGACCAGATGTGTGACTTACACAACTTAGCTATAAGCATGGACTCCCACTAAACTCCTCCACAGGCCAAATTCAATCTGCATTTTTCTAACACTATTTTAATTAGAACTTTGTGTTGAATCATATGTTTCAGGCATGTGAAAGGCAAATGAAGTGTAGAACAGTGACTAAAAGCAAATAAAAACTTTACAGCGCAGTTCTGCAAATGTGTTGATGCCCTTGTACCTACACTGCAATACGAAAGTCACGTTTTTATTTCCCATGCCCTTTGCTTGAGCTATCTATGACCACGATCCACTTTATGGTTCTTCCCCTACCTCAAGGGGAGCTAATTAGGACTAGGCTTCTCTGTAGCAATTGTTATTATTGGAGTTTATTTGCCCATCTGCTTAAATAAGTCTTTTAATTCAAAAGAGACAGATGTGAAGCGAGATTACTTCAATAGTGGTTTTTCTAGCTAAACTATTGGAATGTCCCTTTCCTTTTGAGCTTATGAGCTTCTTGCAACAATAGATGAACAAGACAACATGCTAGGAGGTAAGTTTCAGTCTAGCTGAAAAGCTCAAATGACCTCCTTGCTTATATAATTGGGGAAGGTTTAACCCACGAGACATTAATGTCCATTCAGACAAAATTCTTGGAGCACCCTCAGAACTGACAAACATGGAAACAGTGAATTCATAAATAAATAAACCCAGGGTCGCAGTGTATAAACCATACCATTACAGAAATCTGAACTGCACATACACTTTTCCAGCAGCTCACTGCGTATTTGACCATTGTATGCATGCTGCAGCAAGCATACACAAGGAATGAATTCTTATTTCTGAACTGCCAGACAGTTCTGTTTTAATATTTAAAATTTAATTGAAACATTAATGAGAGCTGGCACCTTATTAATAAGTTTCTTCACCAGATGACTAGTACTGTTGTGTGATGTAACACATTACATTAATCTCCCTAACAAGCTCTGACTGACTGCATTTCAATGCTGCAGGTGGACCTGGGTTTCTTGCAACACGTTTCTGCCATAGCAACGCAAGGTGCTATCTCCAAAGAAACTCAGCGGATGTATTTCATCAAAACCTACAAAGTGGATGTGAGCTCCAATGGCGAAGACTGGATAACTGTGAAAGAACGGGGTAAACAAAAGGTATTTTGTTTCAAGCAAACGTACGTTGCAAATATGTCAACAAAAGTACTCTTTTGGGAATGAAATGCATGATTTGATTTGTTATTTGATTTGTTTTTTACTTGACAATCCTTTAACTTCAGAAGACACTTATGATTTTTTTGTTCTTATCTGTGAAGGGAACATGCATTGCTGCTCCTTTAAGTCCTAAATTAAAGCTATCCTCCAAAGATAGAAAAGTCCAATAAATCTGACCTACAAAACTAAAATTCTTCAGATTCCCATGTTGGAAAGGATCATATATTGAAACTAAACAAGCAGAAAAGATCAGTCAAATGTGCAAGCTTTTTTTGAGCTAATGGTATATGAATAAAGGACTTGCATGAAGCAAGTGGATTAAGTTTCCTCACTAGTCCTTCCCTTGATAGCGTAGACCTAATGTTCTAAGCACAATTATGCATGGTTGAATGGCTGCATTTTTATGATTTATGGCGGCTGTATTCTCTTATACTATGCAGTTTGAGACAGAAGGTATATGAAAATGTAAATATTAGCCACAAAATTGCCACAAAAACACCTCATAGAACCTTACGCAAAAGCCTAAATAGAAACATAGAAAATAGGGGCAGGAGTAGGCCATTCTTCCCTTGGACCCTGCTCTCCTATTCATTATGATCATGGCTGATCAGCCAACTCAGTATCTGTTCCCACTTTCGCATAACACCTGTTGACCCCTTTAACACTAAGAACTGTATTTAACTCCTTCTTGGAAACATTCAGTGTTGTGGCCTCAACTGCTTCCTGGAGCAGAGAATTCCACAGCATCACCACACTCTGGGTGGAAGAATAAGATTTCACACTTCTCCAGGTCTGCTTGCTATAATCCCAGGTGATCTTACTACTTACTGGATAGGTCAGATCCCAGAGTAAAATCTGCTTGATGTTTCATTGTTTTTATTTAACACTAAAACATCTGCAGAAAGCTCAGCACACAAAGCTGCAGCTTCTGTCTATTTTAATAAAACAGAAGTTTATTATATAAAAGGAAAACAGTAAACAAAATGAACCAATAATTTCTTTGCATTTGCATCTCAATAAAATCCTACCTTGTTTTATTTGTACACTACCTCCAGTTCTCCTGTCGTTCAACAAGAAATTGGATGGCATTGATTCCCTGTAAGTTGGATTGGCAGCTTGCCAATGCTGCTGGCTACTACCATCCAACTGTGGCTTCACGACAACACTCCTTCATGGTCCATGCTCACCATCTCCCCTACCCCTTCTTCCAGGCAAATTGGCATCGACAAACCAGCAGCCTCACCATGTCTGATCTTGGACCCCATATCACCAGTAGTAATATCACTGGTGTAGTAATCTAGAATGCCAGGTTAATAATCCGGGGTCATGGGTTCAAATCCACCATGGCAGATGATGAACTTTGAATTCAATAAAATCTGGAATAAGAAGCTGGCTTAATGGTGACCACTGGTGATTATTATTCAAAACCTACCTGGTTCACTAATGTCCTTTTTGGAAAGGAAATCTGTCATCCTTACCTGGTCTGGCCAAAGCTGACTCCCACAGCAATGTGGTTGGCTCCCAACAGCCCTCTAGGCAATTGGAATGATGGCCTGGACAGTGCCGCCTGCGTCCTACGGAGGGATGTTCTGGAAAGTGCCAACCATTTATGTGGCAAACACACTGCACGTGCTTCAAGAAAATGGTGATAAGACCATAAGACCATAAGACATAGGAGCGGAAGTAAGGCCATTCAGCCCATCGAGTCCACTCCGCCATTCAATCATGGCTGATGGGCATTTCAACTCCACTTACCCGCATTCCCCCCGTAGCCCTTAATTCCTTGTGACATCAAGAATTTCTCAATTTCTGCCTTGAAGACATTTAGCGTCCCAGCCTCCACTGCACTCTGCGGCAATGAATTCTACAGGCCCACCACTCTCTGGCTGAAGAAATGTCTCCTCATTTCTGTTCTGAATTTACCCCCTCTAATTCTAAGGCTGTGTCCACGGGTCCTAGTCTCCTCACCTAACGGAAACAATTTCCTAGCATCCACCCTCTCCAAGCCATGTATTATCTTGTAAGTTTCTATTAGATCTCCCCTTAACCTTCTAAACTCCAATGAATACAATCCCAGGAACCTCAGCCGTTCCTTATATGTTAGACCTACCATTCCAGGGATCATCCGTGTGAATCTCTGCTGGACACGCTCCAGTGCCAGTATGTCTTTCCTGAGGTGTGGGGACCAAAACTGGACACAGTACTCCAAATGGGGCCTAACCAGAGCTTTATAAAGTCTCAGTAGCACAACCCTCTTGAGATAATTGACAACATTGCATTCGCTTTCTTAATCACGGACTCAACCTGCATGTTTACCTTTAGAGAATCCTCAACTAGCACTCCCAGATATCTCTGTACTTTGGCTTTATGAATTTTCTCACCGTTTAGAAAGTAGTCCATGCTTGAATTCTTTTTTCCAAAGCGCAAGACCTCGCATTTGCTCACATTGAATTCCATCAGCCATTTCCTGAACCAGTCTTCCAAACTGTCTAGATCCTTCTGCAGCCTCCCCACTTCCTCAGTACTACCTGCCTGTCCACCTAACTTTGTATCATCGGCCTTGTGTGAAAGTTAAAGGGGAGCATTCCCTCGTGGGGTTGAAGGGAGACTACAGTGAGTCAGGGGAAATGTCAAAATCAGGCAGGCACTCGGATCTACTCAGAGTCCAGGGATCTGTGACCTTGCAGTCTAGGAATCGGATTAGGCTTAGTCCCGCAGGTCAACAGCAAGCAGCCTGAGGATTATAGTTAGGTGCCTTGGGTACTGTTGGGACGTCAGACCTGGGGGTGAGACACTTTTCTTTTCCTGAACTGAGACAAAGGAAGGGATTGAGTAAGGTGGGGATGGATGTAATGAGTGAGTAGGAAGCACAGAAAGCAGGAAGGGCTTGTCATATGGGAGTATATGGTGAGTGGACATACAGCATGCTAAGTTGGTGGGAGGTATTGCAGTGGCAGAACTAGAGTGACTGCTGACCCTGTGAATATGAGCTAGTTGGGAAAAGACAGTGGCATCTAGCCTTGCAGAGCACAGAACATCATTGATCTTATCACTGTACTGCTGAGCATCCCACTTTAACCGAGAGGCAACATGTTTGGGTCTCGTCTGGCTGTGACCTATGGACTGACCTCCCGAGGCAATCAGCTGGAGACAGGAGACTCCGCCGCCCCCACCCCCTCCCAAACTCATCCACCTGCGCAAATTAGTCTTTGTCCACTAAGCAGGGACTGAGCTTCCCTGAGTTCTGGGCCATGCCTTCTGTAATATTTAAGCAACACAGCAAGAGGGCCAGTTCCTGCCTTGCTGTATCTGAAGCTGGCATTATAACGATGGTGCCTGAGGCCTGAAAGCCTGAAAGATCCTCGCAGTGGTGAGCACTCCTACCTCTCCAGCCACACAATTCCCAAGAAAGGCACCATGTTACGTGATAAATGAGGTGAGGAGTGGAAGGTTGTGTGGGAAAAGTTGCTTCATGCCATGGCGGAATGGGCATGATGAATCCCATTCTGAACTGAAAATGGGAAAATTCTACCCAACAGCTTCTTGACATTTCATTATTGGAAATTTCTGCTTGTTCAATTCTGGTTGTCAGGCAAGCAGTCTAATAATCCAGTGGAGGAGGGTAGACGAGAAAGGTGCTTGTGTGGTCAGGCTGGTTGTTATCAGGTGAACCTTGAATTCCAGGAGCAGCAATTACTGTTTTATATGCTGTTGCATTGTTTTGGAACTTTGGAGAAAGAAAAGTCAAAACAACAGCCCTTTTAAAATGGAGAAGGACAGACAATAGGAAGCACATGAAGGAGAGAGAGAAAGAAACTCACACTGCTAACTGACACGGCAGTGAATCTGCACAGTTACTGCCTTTGCTGGACATCAGAGTGCGTCTAGGAAAACTTAACTTAACGTGGTGGGCGGCACGGTGGCACAGTGGTTAGCACTGTTGCCTCACAGCGCCAGAGATCCGGGTTCAATTCCCGCCTCAGGCGACTGACTGTGTGGAGTTTGCACGTTCTCCCTGTGTCTGCGTGGGTTTCCTCCGGGTGCTCCGGTTTTCTCCCACAGTCCAAAGATGTGCAGGGTCAGGTGAATTGGCCATACTAAATTACCCGTAGTGTTAGGTAAGGGGTAAATGTAGGGGTATGGGTGGGTTCGCTTTGGCGGGTCGGTGTGGACTTGTTGGGCCGAAGGGCCTGTTTCCACACTGTAATGTAATCTGTAATCTGTAATAATGGATGTGTCTACCAGATTGCCAGAGGTAATTCAAAATTCACAACTGACCTTGGAGGAACCTGTGTGGGAGAGCTCACAGCACAGGAACAGATATGTGCATAGTTTTTAATGTGTAACCTTGCTGTAACTCTAGATTAGTGAGTAGAGTGGGTTCTTTCTAGATTTTATGTTCTATTGAAATCTGTCTCTTTATTAAACTTAAAAATATAAACTATGGTACTAAGTTAGCCTTGAGCACTGTTTTGTTTAGAGCAAAAATACTGTGCTGACTGGCAGTTAAAGAAAGAGAGAAAAGCTGCAGATACAGGAAAGGTAGGAGGGTTAGGCAGATAGCCACAGAAGCCTCCTGCACTATCCCCATTTTAAACAAGTATGCTATTTTGGAAAATTGAGAGTGGTGGACACTCAGGGGAATGTTGCATGAACAATCAAGTATCAAGACAGGCTCTAGTGGAATGAGAGATTCTTCGGGTTCCAAGTGATCGAGTGTGACAGGGGACTCTCTAGTCTGAGGCAGAGACAGACACTTCTGCGGCCAGCAGTGAAAAATCAGAATGGCTTCCTGGTGCCAGGGTCAAGGATGTCTCAGAGAGGGTGCAGAATGTTCTCAAAGGGGAGAGGGATCAGCAGGAGGTCACTGTACACATTGAAAACAATGACATAGAAAGGGAAAAAGATGAGATTCTGAAGGGAGAATATAGAAAGTTAGGCAGGATTTCATCAAGGAAGTCCTTGATGGTAGTAATATCTGGATTACTCAGGTGGTACGAGCGAGTAAGGGTAGAAACAGGAGGATAGAGCATGGCTGAGAAGCTGGTGCAGGAAGTAGGATTCACATTTTTGGATCATTGAAATCTCTTCTGGGGTAGAAGTGACCTGTACAAGAAGGATGGATTGCACCTGAATTGGAAGGGGACTAATATACTGGCAGGGAAATTTGCTCGAACTGTTTGGGAGGATTTAAACTAGTAAGGTGGGGGTGAGGAGGGTGCCGGGGAGATACTGAGGAAAGAGACTAATCTGAGACTGGTACAGTTGGGAAAAGAAGTGAGTCAAACAGTCAGGACAGGCAGGGACAAAGCAGATAACAAGGTAGGACTGAGAAATTAAACTGCATTTACTTCAATGCAAGAGGCCTGACAGGGAGTGCAAATGAACTCAGGCCATGGTTAGGAACATGGGACTGGGATGTCATAGCAATTATAGAAACATGGCTCGGGGATGGACAGGACTTGCAGCTTAATGTTCCAGGATACAAATGCTACAGGAAGGACAGAAAAGGAGGCAAGAGAGGAGGGGGAGTGGCATTTTTGATAAGGGATAGCATTACAGCTGTACATGGGAGGATATTCCTGGGAATACATCCAGGGACATAACTTGTATGGAACTGAGAAATAAGAAGGGGATGATCACCTTACTTGGATTCTATTATAGACCCCCTAATAGTCAGTGGAAAATTGAGAAACAAATTTGTGAGGAGATTTCAGCTATCTGTAAGAATAATAGGATTGATATGGTAGGGGATTTTAACTTTCCAGACATAGACAGGGACTGCCATGGTGTTAAGGGTTTAGATGGAGAGGAATTTGTTCAGTGTGTACAAGAAAAGTTTCTGATTCAGTATGTGGATGTACCTACTAGAGAAGGTGCAAAACTTGACCTACTTTTGGGAAATAAGGCAGGGCAGGTGACTGAGGTGTCAGTGAGGTGCACTTTGGGGCCAGCGACCATAATTCTATTAGATTTAAAATAGTGATGGAAAAGGATAGACCGGATCTAAAAGTTGAAATTTTAAATTGGAGAAAGGTTAATTTTGACAATATTAGACAAAAACTTTCAAAAGCTGATTAAGTAAAAATGTTCGCAGGTAAGGGGATGGCTAGAAATGGGAAGCCTTCAGAAATGAAATAACAAGAGTCCAGAGACAGTATATACCTGTTAGGGTGAAAGGAAAGGCTGGTAGGTGTAGGAAATGCTGGATGACTAAAGAAATTAAGGTTTGGTTAAGAAAAAGAAGGAAGTATATGTCAGGTATAGACAGGTTAGATCAAGAGAATCATTATAAGAGTATAAAGGGGCAGTATACTTAAGAGGGAAATCAGGAGGGCAAAAAGGGGACATGAGATAGCTTTGGAAAATAGTGTTAAGGAGAATCCAAAGGGTCTTTACAAATACATTAAGGACAAGAGGGTAACTAGGGTGAGGATAGGCCCCTCAAAGTTCAGCCTGTGTGTGGAGCTACAGGAGATGGGGAAGATACTCAACTAGTATTTTGCATCAGTGTTTACTGTGAAAAAGGACATGGAAGATATACAATGTGGGGAAATAGATGGTGACATCTTGAAAATGACCATGTTACAAAGGAGGAAGTGCTGGATGTCTTGAAATGCATAAAAGTGGATAAATCCCCAGGACCTGATCAGGTGAACCCTAGAACTTTGTTAAGAAGCTGGGGAAGTGATTGCTGGGCCTCTTGCTGAGATATTTGTATCATCGATTGTCACAGATGAGGTGCCAGAAGACTGGAGGTTGGCTAACGTGGCACCACTATTTAAGAAAGGTGGTAAGGACAAGGCAGGGAACTGTAGACCAGTGAGCCTGACATCAGTGGTGGGCAAGTTGTTGGAGGGACTCCTGAGGGAGAGGATGTACATGTATTTGGAAAGGCAAGGACTGATTAGGGATAGTCAACATGGCTTTGTGCGTGGGAAATTATGTCTCACAAACTTGATTGAGTTTTTTGAAGAAGTAACAAAGAGGACTGATGAGGGCAGAACATTGGACGTGATCTATATGGACTTCAGTAAGGTGTTCGACAAGGCTCCCTATGGGACATTGGTTAGTAAGGCTAGACCTCATGGAATACATGGAGAACTAGCCATTTAGATACAAAGCTGGCTCGAAGGTAGAAGACAGAGGGTGGTGGTGGAGGGTTGCTTTTCAGACTGGAGGCCTGTGACCAGTATAGAGTGCCACAAGGATCGGTGCTGGGTCCACTAGTTTTCGTCATTTATATAAATGATTTGGATGTGAACATAGGAGGTACAGTTAGTAAGTTTGCAGCTGACACCAGAATTGGAGGTGTAGTGGACAGTGAAGAAGGTTACCTCAGATTACAACGGGATCTTGATCAGATGGGCCAATGGACTGACGTGTGGCAGATGGAGTTTAATTTAGATAAATGTGAGGTGCTGCATTTTGGAAAAACAAATCTTACCAGGACTTATACACTTAATGTTAAGGTCCTCGGGTGTGTTGCTGAACAAAGAGACCTTGGAGTGCAGGTTCACAATTCCTTGAAAGTAGAGTTGCAGGTAGATTGGGTAGTGAAAAAGGCATTTGGTATGCTTTCCTTTATTGAGTATTGAGTACAGGGGTTGGGAGGTTATGTTGCAGCTGTATAGGACATTGGTTAGGCCACTTTTGGAATATTGCGTGCAATTCTGGTCTCTTTCCTAATGGAAGGATGTTGTGAAACTTGAAAGGGTTCAGGAAAGATTTACAAGGATGTTGCCAGAGTTGGAGGTTTTGAGCTACAGGGAGAGGTTGAATAGGCTGGGGCTGTTTTCTGTGGAGCGTTGGAGGTTGAGGTGTGACCTTATAGAAGTTTATAAAATCATGAGGGGCATGGATAGGATAAGTAGACAAAATCTTTTCCCTGGGTGGGGGAGTCCAGAACTAGAGGGCATAGATTTTGGATGAGAGGGGAAAGATATAAAGGGGACCCAAGGGGGATCTTTTTCACGCAGTGGGTTCTATGTGTCTGGAATGAGCTGCCAGAGGAAGTGGTGGAGGCTGGTACAATTGCAGCATTTAAAAGGCATCTGGATGTGTATATGATTAGGAAGGTTTAGAGGGATACGGGCCAAGTGTTGGCAAATGGGACTAGATTAGGTTAGGATATCTGGTCGGCATGGGCAGGTTGGACCGAAGGGTCTGTTTCCGTGCTGTGCATCTCTATGACTCTCTGGTAAACAATCCTCTGTTGCTGTAATCTGCAATGGTTACCCCTCAGCACTCTCCGGCTTACAAAACTATCATTAAATTTGATTTTTCCCATTTGTCAAGGTCGGTCATATTTATGCATTCACAACAAACATCAATCATACAAATCATCAGCCTGTAAGGTAATCAGTAATTATTGTGACTTTAATATTCAACTGAAAATGTTAATCATAAATCCCAACTCACCTTCAGTCCTAACTGTAAATCTGAGGCAACTGCAGCAACGTCTTTTCAGTTGATGCCAGAATTAACTGACCCAGTTTTCTTCATCGGATCATGAGTTTATGCAGTGGACTTTGCCAATATTTTTGTAATAAGAATTAGAAAGGGGTGAGAGGGCTGGTTATGTAAAGAGTACAAGCAGGGGTTCTGATTAAAAGTGAGGTGCTGAAAAAGCACAGCCGGTCAGGCAGCATCCGAGGAACAGCAGAATCGATGTTTTAACATAAGCCCTTCATCAGGAATGTGAGCTTATGCTCAAAAGATCAATTTTCCTGCTCCTCAAATGCTGCCCCACCGGCTATGCTTTTCCAGTACCACACTTTTTGACTCTGATTTCCAGCAATCTGCAGTCCTCACGTTCTTCCAGGGCCTCTGATTAAGCGTGATAAATGCGCATAGTTCCTCTCCAGTTCTCACCTCTTTTGCATCCCTAGTTTTCTTCAATTCATCATTGCTTATCAAATCTTTATCCACTTGGCCTTAAGCTCTGGCATGCCCTTCCTAATCCTCTCCACCTCCTTTTTTTAAGATGCCCTTAACATCCTTGGCTAAGCGTTTAGTCACCTAACTAAACCCCCTAATACGTTGTATCAGGGATCCTTTGATAATCACTGATGTGAAACATCTTTAGTGTTAAAGGCATTTTTTTTTGTTAGAAGCCATCTCTAGCCAGTCATTAAAGACTTTTGTTTTAGGATTCATGTCAAAGTCACTCTCAAGGGAGAGGATGTGGTGTCGTGGTAATGTCATTAGTCTAGCAAGCCAGAACTCTGGGCTCATGCTCTGGGGACAATGAGTTTTAATTCCACAATGGCAGATTGTTCAATTTCAATTCAATAAACTCTGGGCTAGAGAGCTGGCCTGATGGTGACTATATAACCACTGTTGTAAAAACCCATCTGGTTCAAAAATTTCCTTTGGGGAAAGAAATCTGCCTTCATTCCCTGATCGGGCTTACATGTGACTCCAGACACACAGCATTTCGGACAACTCTTAATTGCCCTCGAGGCAGTTTGGGATGGGCAATAAATACTGACCTGGCCAACAATGCCCATATTCCATCCACTTTTTATTTAAATCATGAAATTTAACTACAGTGAAGTTTGCACATTCACCTGAACTGATGCCTCCATGCAACCAACCGCAGGAGGGTGCAAGTTTGTTTGATGCTGAGCTCCTTCTTGGTCATTAAATGTAGCAGTTAATGCTAGTCATATCTCATCACACTGAGAGAACTCTAGTAGAATCTCCTTTTATAATCAAATAAAGGAGCCTGGAATAGTTGAGATTTGAACAGTTCTTGCAAGACAACACAGGAAAAGACAATTCTGATTTTCTGTCCTTTTTGTCCTCTGGATTAGTCAACACCAGACATATTTTTCTTTATAATCACGGAACTGGCAGCCACAGTTTAACAAAGCTATTCCCTAACATGGAGAGCAGTTCAAACAAGGTTGATCTATGACTGGTAGTACATCACCTTTCAGCTCTCTGTGCCCATGTATACCATTTGATTTGAAAACCAGCGTCTGGAGACCATACATGACATGAAAGGAACAAAAAAAAACAAACCCATGGGACCTGGAATGGGGTTCAGATGTCAGGCAATCAAGGAAGAATTTAACGAGTTTAAACATATATTTTGGCAAGACTTGTGGAGCTACAATTTCTTATTCTCCAGAGATAAGATTATGGATAGGTCCAGAATTCACACTAAAATTGTTTAAATTGTCAGTATCTTGTTGCACTGTGTTACATATACGTATTATAGCAACATTACCTCATTGGTGGGCCATGAAAGAGTTTCATTTTTAAGACTGAGAATTCTGTCATTTTGATCTACAGCAAAGAACATTCAATCAACTTAATTCACAAGAGTTATTCACACTTCCTTTCTGCAAACCAGGAATCTATCAGATTTCTAATATGAGAACATTAACAAGGAACATTTGCTGAAGAAAAGTAGCCTAATTTAAAGCTGATCACATTTCTACAATGCACACCTTGGAAATGACAGTTCCAATATTAGTCAGCGGGTGCTTAATCCATTCACATGGCCTCCCTCTGTTTGCTGTTTTAACAGAGCCATCAACACATGTAAAAAAGTCTGAAGTCCTAATGTGAATCATTAAACAGATCATTCGCAAATCCTTTCAGTTGAATAAACTCTTGCCACCTGCAAGCCCTCAAATTAGATGTAATTAAATGAAAGATGGTCTCAACTGAAATGCTTTGTGAAGTAATGAGGTATTACCAAGATGTGCCTTAAAATAGTTTAAAAAGACTGGTCATATCATCTTGGATGTTGAAAGTTTTCATGGGAATTTCAGAACCACTTTATTGTGCAGGAAGACTCAAAGTAACAGTTTTAATCAATTTGAATTATTTTCAAACACATCAATATGAAATGATAATTGTCTCAAACAATCCTTATAAAGTTTGGAGTCAGTACTTTTTTGTGAAGTTCATTCCATTTGTAATGGAATATGAAAATGCTTCTGTCATAGTGATGTTAGCAGAGTAAAAGCACCTCAAAGGCAAAAGGCCTGTTGAAGAACTCCCTGAATGTCTCATTCGAATGTTGAATATTTGCATCTTCCTTAATTTGCAGAAGAAATGGTATGAGCCTTATTTTAATACCTTAACCAAAGGATGTGCCAATTTAATACTTCCTTCATTGAGAGCAACAGTGATTGTTCTTTGATTCGAGGATGACACCTGGTCAGGGTCATGAGACTCAATAGGCCAATTCTCAACCTGTAGACCTCTGGAGATGTGGGGCAAGATCTCCCACAAGATATTGAGATGCAGAGTGCAAGATTTGCTCTGTGACATCACTGTGCCTCATCATTAAGATGCTGTGACTCCAAATACGATGTAGCTTGATGAGCAAGTTGTCACCATTTTGAAAGATTGGTGAAAGACAAGCTCCTTCCAGTCATTAATGTCCATGCTGCCATCATCAAGGAGAGCTGCAGAGTATTATTGAAGTGTTTTCTTCATTTCCCCCATTGGAGCACAGGCCATTGAAATTTCAGCAAGGAGGACTTAGCAGGGGAAGGAACCTTTTGACTAGACAGACACACTGTCCAGTCTGTCAAAGTTGAATTTACAGGAATTTTGCATGAATGGAGCTGCATTCAAGAAGGACACCAAGGATTTGATCCTTCCATTGAATCTGGAGAATGTGGTATAGAAATGTTGGGAGGCTTCACCTGCCTCTTGCTGATATACAATCTAGTTTTCATGAGGGTAGTGGGGACAACTGTCCAGATGCTCTGACTTTTGTTGATTTGCTGAGATCATTGTTGTCAAACACTCTGCAGTAGTTTATCAAAGGCTGAGCTGGTACATCTAGCTTGGTGTGGCGTCTCATTGTCCAAGGTCACGTTTAGAGAGAGCCAAGACTGAGGAAGTGCTCACCATATTCCTGAGTTGAATCTTTGACTAACCAGGAGCAGGTTGATTGAGCTTTCTATTGGTAACATTGTATGAGCTACAGATACATGGCAATACCATCACCCACAAGTCCCCCTCCAAGCCACTCATCATCCTGACTTGGAAATATACCGCCATTCCTTCAATTTCACCGGGTCAAAATCCTGAAATGTCCTCCCTAAGGACATTGTGGGTCAACCCACAGTACATGGACAGCAGCAGTTCAGGAAAGCAGCTCACCATCACCTTCTCGGGGCAGTTGGGGACGGGCAATAAATGCTGCACCAGTCAGCAATGCCATGTCACATGAGAGAAGAAGAAAACATTTCAAGACCAGGCTGAGTTTATTGGCTAGAGAATTGAAGAGATAGGTGTTGGCTTGAAACTCTCCTGCAGATGAACAGGGACACAGCAGTGATCTGCAAACTGTTGGTCACACGTGCCATTGCTGGTCAGGTTACTTTTTCACACAGAGGTGACTGAGGTTAAAACATTTTCTATCCAGCTGACATCTAGCCAGTGGGCACGTGATCTTTGCGGAAGTGAGTAGTCACTGACAAGTAAGTTATAAATGTACTTAGTTAAATGATTTAGTATTATTGATGAATACCAGAAAGAGCTCCTGGTGGTGTTCTCAATATTTTTCTTGTATTTGTCTATGGAAGATCTGTAGCCATAGCACGTCTCTGGCAGGATTTCCTCAGTCGCAGGAAGGAGGTGATTTAGGAGAATGTGTATCAGGATTTTCCCTGGTGTAGAGAAGAGGGAAATAATTCAATTGTTTCCACAGAATGCTCCCTTCTTGATGATAGTTGCTATTATTGCATTTCTAAAGTAAGGAGTGGAGTTCTTCTTCCTCCCAAATCTGTAGTAGTAATGCATGGAATCTGGATGTGAGCAAAAGTTCAGTACCTTTGAAGACCTCAGCTTGAAGACATGAGATTTTGTTGTCTTTCATCTGGTTAATTGCTTATTGCAGTTTTCCTGTTGATGGTGATTCACTAACAGATTCTAGCACAGGGTAACGGGGACAGATAACCTGCAGTTGCCATGGTTGAAGAGGTATTGAAAATGTTCCTTCCAGTGTTGACGGAGGCCATTGCCATCTTCAAGAAGAGAAATACTATCCTGTCCACAAACGGCCCTGATGGCTTCAAAGAAATGTTGCATGCCATGATCATCAGCAAATTCTTGGATCTGGGGTGTTCTCTTTCCACCACATGTCCTCCTTTACCTCTCTGGTCGAATGTTGTGCATGACTTAGCTGAACGTGGTGGACCTTGGGAAGCCATCATGATTCACATGACCTTGATGGGTCGGTGGTTTGATTTAAAGGACATGTCATATCCCAATGACCACCTTGCCACTGCATTTCTCCCATATTCGCCACCATCTTTGCTTGTTTTTGGGCAAAGGATTGTCCGTCTGCCCCTAACTCTGGTGCCAAGGGTGGCCCTACCATAACATCACTCAGGGTGCACAAGTCTGTCCACCACCTCGAAAGTGACAATGCACAGAGGGGTGGGGTGGGGAATCACCTACTTCTCACTGTACTCAAAGATAATTTCGAATTAAGGGTTCAAGTCCTGGACGGGGAGAATAGCCTGCAATCTACTGACTAGAATGTGAGCCTGTGAGTGGGTGAGCCAAGCTGTAAGTGTAAACCAACTGAGTGATTGTAACTGTTTAGATTACTTTACAGTGTGGAAACAGGCCCTTCGGCCCAACAAGTCCACACCGACCCGCCGAATCGCAAACCACCCATACCCCTACATTTACCCCTTACCTAACATTACGGACAATTTAACATGGCCAATTCACCTCACCTGCACATCTTTGGACTGTGGGAGGAAACCGGAGCACCCGGAGGAAACCCACGCAGACACGGGGAGAATGTGCAAACTCCACACAGTCAATCGCCTGAGGCGGGAATTGAACCCGGGTCTCTGGCGCTGCGAGGCAGCAGTGCTAACCACTGTGCCACCGTGCCACCCACAAGAGTTCTTTTACTCTTTTAAAAAGCAGTCTAAAAGAGCACACTCTGCTCACTCACCTTTTAGTCTGCAGTTCACTGGCAGTAATTTGTAGATCTAACCACTCTGCAATCCCATGAGCACTTTCCAATCAATTAAAGTCAAGATGAGAATTTATTGGCACCTGAAGTTGTGCTGAGAATGTGATCGTGGGTAGCTTGATGGCCACTTGGAAGTCAACTATGATGTCGTGGAATGGGAGTCACGTTGGCCAAATCAAAAAAAGGACGGCAAGCTCATGTCGCTTAAAGGATGTTCGCTGGAATTTCACAATAACTTAATGGTTTTATGATCACTTTTACTGATGCCAGATTTTTATTTCTAGATTACCTTTCAAAACTGATTTCATATTTTCAAGCTGCCGTGTTTATTATTGAACTCAATCTCCAGACTCATTGACTAAGTTCAAGTCCATAATTCATTGCTTTGCTCCCCCATTGCAATTAATGGGGCCTGCTATAATTCAGCATATTAAGGTGCGACAGAGTGAAAGATTTTCAAAGCAAAATAATGTGGATGCTGGAAATATGACCTGAAAACAAATTTGAGAACTCTCAGCAGGCCTGGCAGCATCTGTGGAGACAGAAACTGAGTTACTATCTTAAGTTGAATATGCGTTTAAAGATTTTATTCCATAATTATTGAGGAGCAGTATCATAGCTCTCATATACCATTTCAATTGCATGGGTCTGTGGTTGACAGTGAAACAATGTAGTCCCCTGGGTTGCTCACTTATTAATTATTTTGACATTACTTCAATGTTTGGACTTTTTGCGGTTGCTCAGAATTGAGAAAATCAATTTTATTTCTTTATTCTTGTTGATACGTTATGAGTATTGTCATCATAACTCAAACAAGGGTTAGAATTGAAAATTAGGTCCAGAATAATCCTAGCGGCATCAATGTGCGTGTCGAATGTCAATGTCATGATTCTGATTATTACAGGTTCCACTGTGAGGAGGCTAAAACAGTATTTCATAAAGTTGAGAAATTGCGACACAGTGGTGTATTGCAGGTCTGCCAAACCAGGGGAATCTAGAAACGTATGGTGTAAATTAGTGTAGAAAAATAGTGACTGTAAACATTTCTATGTAAGTTGTGTATACTGAGTCAAGTACCTTCCACTCTGCCATTACCATTCTACAAGTGAAAAAAAAACTATTCAAATTAATTTCAAATGACTCATTCAATATTATATTTAATTACTTCATCAATTGGAATGTTTCCTTATCAAGAAAAGACAAATGATTATTTGGACTAACTTATGATGGAAAAAAAGTTTTGCACACTGTTGACGTGACTGCTAACATTCTGTGGAATTAATGCAAAACCTCACTACTCCAGTATCATTAACAGCTGTACAGAGAAGTAAAAGTAAACCATTGACCGGCTGGAATCTTGTGCACGTCTCTGCAGGAACACAGTTAACTATAAATAGAGATCCTTATCCAGCCTGGGATTTGAGTTCCGCTACAGCTGATAAAGCTTCAAGATAGTGGACAATATATCCTGAAGTAATCACATTTCAACAACACTAAAGACATGGAAAATGCTGAGAATCCTCAACGCTGATTGTACAAAGCAACTCTTTAGCCTTAAACACCATTCTTCCTTCTGAAGGCTAAAATTCAAAATACATTTTAGCAGTGACAGATAAAGATCTGATTTTTACTGCTGACTGTTAACTACCTCAAACAAAAAAGATCTATTTGCCCCAGGGTGGACTTCAATAGGTCTCAATCCACGATATTAAATTGCATTTTGAGCTGCATTAGAAGTGAAATGTTGAAATTATCAGAGTTCTATGGGGCATGGAAGGGCCTGGTTGAGCAACTTTGGGAATGTCTATCATAATCACCACTTCACAGTAAAGGTAGTAATTATTAATCCTGGCAGCAAATTAAAATTAAAATTTCTCTAAATTTTTCCTTTCATTGAGTTTTCTCTCTTTTTTTTGTTCCCCGTCTCTTAAATTTGATTAATTTAAGATACAGTGAAGTGTCAGCTGACCTTCAATTGGTTGCACTGTTGCCTCAGAGCCTTAAGGTTCCAAGTTCAACGCCAGAGGCTTGACCACAGAGATCGAGGCTGTCACTCCAGTGTAGGGGGGGTGCTCTGTCAAAGATGCCATCTTTTGGATGAGGTGTTAATCCAAGACTCTGTTTACCTTCTCCGTCGACATAAAAGATCCAATGAGGCTATTTTGAAAAAGAGTATCAGATTTATTCCACCATCTTGGTAATTACACAGAAGCATTAGAAGCTGATGGTTCCTGATGCTTTCTCTATGGCAATGCTTCAATTAATCAGTCTAGTTGCCAACCAATTGGCACTCCTTTTCTCTTTTGGTATAAGTTGTTATGATCGTTTGAGATTTGGCATTCTTGAGTTTGTCCTGATGAAAAGAAGATAAAAAGCTTTCTATGTTTTTAACAATATTTGAGTTCTATGTTACTAAACTTTGTTGCTGTTTAACGCCTCAAAGTCGGGTCGATTTGGAAAGAATTTTACATTTGCAGTTGGGATCCAGTTCCTTATTTCCATTTCTAGTAATATTTGTCTACACAGAATAAGAGTCTTGGGAGTAGCACTCCTACATTTTCTGGCTCATTAAAAATTAGGCATCAGTAAGTATTGCTTGCTGAGATCTGAGCGCTTTAGCTAAATGTAAACATATCAAAATTCAAGAATTAGGGGCAGGAGTAGGCAAACTAGCCACTCCAACTCATCCTGTCATTCTATACCTGATCTGTCCAAAATTAAACTCATCCTTATTTAATCAGCATAGAACATTTGTTATCTTGGGGTGTACAACATTACTTGCTCCTGGTTATAATCACATGACTCTTACAGGCTGTTCTCCTATAAAGCTGTCATGCGTTCCAGCTAAATCTCACTGAATAGAAAATCGCTTCATATGAATAATGGGGCCTATGGGAAAGGTGGGGTTGGGGCAGACCAGCAACAAATATCACTCCTGATTGCTCAAACATCATCCAAAGGTCGAACACAAAGAGTAGCGGAGCCTGAATGAAGGTTGAAATCAGATTTATTAATGACACAAAAGTAAATTTAACACAGTAAATTTAAAAAATGTATAAAGCTGCTGTCTGTATAGTACCTCTCACAGAAAGCTGCTCTGTTAGCAGCTGACATCGGTGCACGTGCAGAACAACAAGAACATTGGTGCATGTGCAGAATGAAGTGCACGAACCAATCCCTGCTGGAACCGCACTATTGCCAACGGAAGTAAGCGTTCTCTAAAATATCATCCCCTAGTACTTCAGTGATGTTATAGCCAAATTGCATTGCTGAAACACACATTATTACAGAACTACCTGTACAGGCAAGTATGACTATTGGGTGGGAACAAGTTTGACTGAAAGACTGCTCCACAGCCTAGGTTGCTGAGTGCTGAAAGCAGTGCCCTTAGAGCCCTATCCTTAACATGAGTCACCATGGGCAGAGCAAAACAAAAATGAAGAATAAGCAACTTGCCTGATATGTGATCTTTTCTTTTGTGTTTGCAGATATTCCAAGGTAACACCAATCCCAAAGACATTGCTTTAAGGCAGTTTCCTCAGACAATCTTGACACGATATGTTCGCATAAGGCCACAGACATGGGAGGGTGGTGTTGCACTTCGGTTCGAACTATATGGATGCAAGATTTCAGGTAAAGAATCAACTTCTGAGAAATCTAACTATTATTAATGGTTTGTTCACTCAGACAAACCATAAACTCTACTTACAAAGAAGTAACTATTTTCTACAGCACCAATCATCTTTTCTGTAACATCATTCTTCAGCAGTTAAATATCTACTGAAGGAAGACACATTGTTCACCATGTTTAGAAATCCCAGAAACAAGTTACTGACAAATGAAGAAACACTGACAAGGCCAGATTCTATTGTCCACCATTAGTTGCCGTTGAGAAGGTGGTGATGAGCTGATTTCCGAGACCATTTCAGAGGCCATTTAAGAATCAGCCACAGACATGTGGAGCTGGACTCACATGTAGGTCAGAGTAGATGAAGTTAGCAGAATTCTCTTCCTAAAAGATTTCGTCAGGCTCAACAGGAACATTGGTGAGGCCACTTTTGGGTAGAAACAATAACTGCAGATGCTGGAAATCAGATTCTGGATTAGAGTGGTGCTGGAAAAGCACAGCAGTTCAGGCAGCACCACTCTAATCCTGAGGCCATTTTTCTTTTTTTTTCTCCTCTTTGTAATATGTTTTGTGCAGCCCCCCCAGCATCTTCTAACTACCCCTACCAGGAGAAAGGAGTCAAGGGAGACAAGACAGGCCTGGAGACTGGGTGGGAGCCGAGAGCGTGGGCCATGTCATGCAGTGGCAGCAGGGCAAGCACAGGCCGATTCGCAGACCGAGTTCCTAGAGTGACGGACATCAGAATGGCCAAGTCCCCGAATGATGGCAGCAGGGGGAATCCCATGTTCCTGGAGTGACGGACAGCAGAATGGCCAAGTCCCCGAATGATGGCAGCAGGGGGAATCCCATGTTCCTGGAGTGACGGACAGCAGAATGGCCAAGTCCCCTGAATGATGGCATCAGGGGGAATCCCGAGTTCCTGGAGTGATGGACAGCAGAATGGCCAAGTCCCCTGAATGATGGCAGCAGGGGGAATCCCGAGTTCCTGGAGTGACGGACAGCAGAATGGCCAAGTCCCCTGAATGATGGCAGCAGGGGGAATCCCAAGTTCTGGAGTGATGGACAGGCTGAAATCCCCAAGTGACTGCAACAGGAGAATCCCGAGTCCCAGATTGACAAGCAAGCCAAAATTCCGAAGCAACAGCAGCAGGGGAATCCTGAGTCCTGGAGCGGCACATGGGGAATCCTGAGATCTGGAGTAGCACGAGGTGAAGCAAATCCTGGTATAGTGTGACTTGTTACTGCTGAGTGCCAGTGTGGACAGGTCTGGAGGCTGGAATGATGCAGGACAGTTGCCTGAGAAAACTTAAGGTTTCTCGAGAAGGTGACTTAAAAGATGTTCTGGAATTTACATATTAATAAACCAAAACCTGCAACCCATTCTAAAAGATGAAAGACTTAACAAAAATCGAGGTTTGTCTAATATATCATTTCAGTTGCATGACATTGTAATCTTTTGCTATAAATTCTGTGTCTCATGGTCTTATTCTCCACAACCACCTGATGAAGGAGCAGCACTCTGAAAGCTAGTGTGCTTCCAAATAAACCTGTTGGACCATAACCTGTTGTTGTGTGATTTTTAACTTTTTTTTACCCTGTTAGATTTGTACCTAATTTGGCGCCATTAAAAAACAGCTATTGTAAAATCTTTTCACTGTACTACTGTACTTCCATACTGGAGTACAAGTGACCATATTCTATTCTATTCAAACAGCATAATGGGTCTATGCACAGCATAGGGACTACAGCAGTTCAAGAAGGGAGCTCACCTTCTCAAAGGCAACTAGGGATTGGTAATAAATGCTGGCCCAGCCAGTGACACCCACATTCCATGAGTGAATAAAAAAGATATGTTGGAATCTTGAGAATTAGCTATCACCTTTTGGGCCTGGTAACTTCCTACACAATGGTAAATGTTCTTATTGTAATAATGTACCTGAAACAATGTGAATGCACAGCTATTACCCAAACTACTGGCTATTAGCCACTTAATGAGCACTTCACAGCAGGATGCAATGCAACATTTCAGAGATGGTGGGTGAGTCTGGCAGATCAGGGCCTCAGTCAGAAAAATACCTCCAACATTGCCCTCTATTTCAACCATCCATCAGGTACTCTGTCTCTCTATCTAGATTTATCGTCATGACCTATACTTTCCCTCACCACTAACCACTTGCTGCTAACGCTTCCCTTCCTGTCCATGCTCCAAGAGCCCGCATCTACCCAGCATTTACACTGTGCCTTAGGGCTTGTGGTTCCAGCAGTGGCTACCACTCCCAGTAACAGGGTCTTCCCAGCCTACAGAGTTACCAGCCAATCAGATGGCTATTAGTTGAATGTGGCTGGACTTCCCCTGAGTGGAAGGCCAGGTGTTCTTACTCCACCCAACTGATATTGTTCCGAATGTCAAACATTAAATGGAAAAAGACCAGACTTAATATTTTGCCAAGTCCAGTATTCATTAAATCATAACCCCCACCTTTTAGATCATTTGCACTGATGTAAAACTTGCAAAGAATACTGTTCTGACAAAGAGCTCAGACAGGGCTTCACTGAAGCCCTGCATGTAACAATAACTCTCATTTTCATATCTGAGATATGGATCAATGGTCGCCCTTTAGTGCAGCCTGTTTGTGACAGACCTCGTTAATTAGCAGAACAGCTCATAATATTATGTGAGTTTCTGATAAAACTCTATGTAATTCTAAAAATACCTACAAAAAGCCTTAGATATAATTGACACATAATGAATTACCATTAATATTACAAAGCTCCATTGTAATCAATCATTTAAACAGCTCCAGATATTAAGGTGTCTCTTAACAATGTTGTCATTGGAATACAAACAGAAAATGCGGAAAATGCTCAGCAAGTCTGACTGCATCTGTGAAGAGAGAAGCAGAGTTATTATTACGAGTCTTTATAAAAACTGAAGGAAGATAATAATGTGACCAGTTTGAATGTGAGAGGCATGGAAATTTAATCAGAGCTAGAAATGTTTAATGGTCAGGTCAACCGTGATCTTATTGAATGGTGAAGGGTCCCACTTGAGGGTCCCAAGTGGCCTACTCTAACTCATCTGATCATATTTTTAATGCTGTTGTGCAGGGCAAGAGAAAGAGAAGGGAAGGCTTGGGACAGGTTAAAGGCTGAGAGATTTTAAATGATATGAATGTGGCGAAACAAATTGCCAAAGGAAGTGGTAATGGTAGTTGCAGAAAAACAAAACATTAGTGTGTGTGAATAATTGAAAACTCTATCTGAAAGCAAAGCATGACAAACAAAATTAAGATCTCCATGTGACTAAATAAATCTTCAATTTGGGGGACAGGATTCACTGACTTAAATTATTGAACTCAATGTTATGTCCAGAAGGCTATGCAAAATGTCTAATTGGAAGATGAGGAAGCATTACTCAAGCTTATATTACGTTTCACTGCAGCAGGCCAAGGGTAGAAAATTGAGAGAGAGAATTTAAATGGCAAGCAACCAGACGCTCCGGTCATGCTCACCGATGGACTGGACATATTCCGCAAAGGGGTCACAGTCTGCATTTGGTCTCCCTAGTGTAAGCAAGTCCCTCTTGTGATGAGTAAATGCAATAGACTAAGTTGACAGAAATACAAGTAAATGGCAGCTTCACCTGTTTGGGGCCTTGAATGGTAAGGAGTGAGGAGGGTATTATATTTATTGTTATTGGAACCTACTCATTCTCAAAAAGTAACAAAAGAGCACCTTAAGCAGTATGCCAGAATAAATGAGACGTGCTGTGAATTGGTTAATGGATAAACAAGAAGCAGTCACTTAAATCAAATAAATTAGCCATGCAGCAAAATTGAATGAAGGATGAGATGCCTTTAAGAAAATTAAAACAACATATTTGCTGTGACTGTTTCCTACTCACTATTACATTGGAGCAGGCTGAACAGAGGAGATAGGGTGAAGCTGTTTCTGCTTATAAAAGAACCAAAGACAAAAGGGCATAGATTTAAACTGATGTGCAAAGAAAGCAGCGCTGATGTCAAGAAAAATGTTTTCACACAGCGAGTTGTTAATCTATAAAATGCACTGCTGGGATATATGATGGAGGCAGGTTCAATTCAGGCATTCAAGAGGGCATTAGATTTTTTTTGGGTAGTAATGGTGTGCAGGGATATGGGGAAAGACAGGATCTTGGCATTACGTAATAGAGCTGGACTGGATCATGGAGCCAGTGTGGGCATGATAGGCTGAATAGCCTCAATTGGGCATAATATTTGGGCAGTTGTGTGATTCAATGAGATTAATAATTAGCATTCAACAGGTAGGATGTGTCACAGAACTTTCCAACTGCATTGGTCATTCCTCTACTTGTTAATAGGTAAGATTGATATTAATTTTTGTCATAATTTTTCATACTCCACAAGCCTTGTACTTAGGTATATCTTCATAATAAATTGTTGCCTTATTCCTCTCTGATGACTGATTAATTTTGTCTTGCAGATTATCCCTGCTCTGGAATGTTAGGAATGGTATCAGGACTCATCTCTGATAGCCAGATTACAGGCTCATCCTCCATGGATCGATATTGGGGGCCTGAACATGCACGGCTTCTCACCAGCAGAGCAGGCTGGGCATTAAAACCGAGCCTTCCTTCATACAATAACGAATGGTTAGAGATAGACCTGGGAGTGGAGAAAGAGGTGCGCAGCTTGATCATTCAGGGAGTCAAGCTGAGGGACAATAAGGTGTTCATGCGGAAGTTCAAGCTCGGCTACAGCACAAATGGATCAGACTGGAAGTTGGTAACAAATCCTGGCAGCTCCAAACCAAAGGCAAGTAGACTGAGATCACAGCTTTAGACATGAATATATCTTTTACAAGCAAGACACTGAGTTCTAGTACGTGCTATCATTGCTGCCAGTAAAATAAACATAGAATCTCTACAGTGCAAAAGCAGACCATTTGGTCCATCAAGTCCACACTGTCCCTCCAAAGAATACCCCACCCAATCTCTGTAACCCTGCACTTCCCATTTCTAATCCACCTGGCCTGCTCATCCCATGATATTGTAGGCAATTGTAGCATGGCTAATCCACCTACCCTGCACAGCTTTGGACTGTGTGAGGAAATCCATGCAGACGTGGGGAGAATGTGCAAACTCCACACAGACAGTCACCCAAGAGTGGAATCGAACCCATATCTCTCTGGCACTGTGAGGTAGCAGTGCTAATCACTGAGCCAACATCCATCTCAAGAGCTTTTATACATCTCAAGTGCTTTTACAATAAAGAACACACATGGAACATAGAACATTACATTAGGCCCTTCGGCCCTCGATGTTGCGCCGACCAGTGAAACCAATCTGAAGCCCATCTAACCTGCACTATTCCATTCTTGTCCATATGCCTATCCAATGACCATTTAAATGCCCTTAAAGTTGGCGAGACTACTACTGTTGCAGGCAGTGCATTCCACGCCCCTACTATTCTCTGAGTGAAGGAACTACCTCTCACATCTGTCCTACATCTATCACTCCTCAATTTAAAGCTATGTTCCCTCATGCGAACCATCGCTATCCGAGGTAAAAGGCTCTCACTGTCCACCCTGTCTAACCCTCTGATAATCTTATATGTCTCAATTAAGTCACCTCTCAACCTTCTCTTTAAAGAAAACAGCCCCAAGTCCCTCAGCCTTTCCTCGTAAGACCTTCCCTCCACAATAGGCAACATCCTAGTAAATCTCCTCTGAACCCTTTCCAAAACTTCCACATCCTTCCTATAATGCGGTGCCCAGAATGGTACGCAAGAATCCAAGTGTGGCCGCACCAGAGCTTTGTACCGCTTTAGCATGATCTCGTGGTTCTGAAACTCAATCCCTCTCCCAATAAAACCTAACACACCGTATGAATTCTTAACTACACTATCAATCTGGGTGGCAAGTTTCAAGGATCTATGTACCTGGACACCAAGATCCTTCTGCACATCTACACTACCAAGAATCTGGCCATTAGCCCAGTACTCTGCATTCCTGTTACTCCTTCCAAGTGAATCATCTCACACCTTTCTGCAATAAACTCCATTTGCCACCTCTCAGCCCAGCTCTGTAACCTACAACATCCAACATATTATTCACTCACTCCTCATCTGGTCTCAGCATCTCTTATCTGCATGAAGTAAAGTAGTAAGAACATAAGAAATAGTAGCAGGGATAAATCATTCATCCCCTTATGTCTGCTTCAACATCCAATAAGAAAATCATCTACTTGCGGCCTTAACTCCACTTCGTGTCTGTCCCATAATACTTGATTCACTTGTCAATCAACAATCAAAGTCAACTTTGAACATTTTCATTGACTCATCCTCCACTATTCCTTGTGATAAAGAATTCCAAAACCTAACAACCTCCTCATCTCAACCTTAAATGGGAGTCCCTTCATTTTAAAAATATGTAAAAATCGCATGTCAAGAGCCTTGTGTCGCATTTGCCACGTTTCCAAAATGATGAACATTTATGCATTAAGAAGAATTACTGTCATTTTACCTTCCCAGTCAGAATATATTAGTCTCTGTCCTGCAACAGGACATGGCTACCACAAAAAAAATCACCATTTTGTTCTTGTGGATTACACTGAAAGTACAAAGTGCTTTGGCAAAACAGAAGACTCCATAACAATTAGAATGTTAGGGTGCAGTAGGACCTGGGTGGATAGGAAAATAGTCCGGTTTCCTTTGTTTGTACGCGAGTGGGCAGTTTTCAATGCCTGTTAGCTTGACTCTTGCACTTGACTGCAATAGTTGTCAAAGGGAATGACAGTAAAATATTCTTCCTCCTCATAGTATTGTTGGTTAGGTAATGCTTGAGAAAACAACAGAAGAGAAAGCAGGACAAAACAAAAAAATGATTGCAGGGCAGACATATAAATTTCAGTCAAAAGTTGCAGTAACCTAATATCATCTGAGAATGTAAAAAAAAATTTTAATAAAATTTATACCATTTCATAAATACTCAGTGCTGTAGCCTACCAAATTCATTGCAATGTGAAAATATCTCTTGTTTAAATTTTTCTTGCAGTTTATTGAATCATAGAATCCCTACAATGTGAAAACAGGCCATTTGGCCCAACACTGGTCCTCCAAAGAGCATCCCACCCAGACTCCTTCCCCTACCCTATTACTCTACATTTCCCTTGAGTAATGCACCTAGCCTACACATCCCTGAACACTATGGGCAATTTAGCATGGCCAAGTCACCCAACCTGCACATCTTTGGACTGTGGGAGGAAACCAGAGTACCCGAAGGAAATCCACACAAACACAGGGAGAATGTGCAAAACTCCACACAGACAGTCAGCTGAGGCTGGCCCTGTGGGACAGCAGTGCTAGCAACAGAGCCACTCAAGAATAATAGAATCCCTACAGTCTAGAAGCAGGCCATTCAGTCCATCAAGTCCTATCCCTACATTCTCCAGTGGCTAACCCACCTAGCCTGCACACTATGGGCAATTTAGGATAATCAATCATCTTTGTGACTATGGGAGGAACCTGACATAGACACAGGAGAATGTACAAACTCCACATAGAGTGGGGGGAATTGAACTATTGTTGCTAACCACTGAGCCATCACTCCTCCAGGATCATGGAAAGCTTTCTTAAATAGGGTAGAAATTGGTAAATATCAAATAAAAATTGAAAGAACTGCAGATGCTTAAAATCAAAAATAAATATGTGTGTGTGTGTGTTTTGTACTGTCTGTTTTAGTGCCAAATTGACAATAGGATAATGTGTGTTCTGCTCTTAAGTTACTAACAGTTGATGTCAATCTTTGGTTTGAGTTTTTGAGAGAAATCTTTTGGACCACACTTGTTGATTTACAGTTATTGTTAAGGAATAACACAGGAAAAGCTCACCATTTGATGTGTGGCTTTTCCACTGTGTGTCAGTACTTATTTTTCAATTTACGTTGGTTTCCTTGTCAAATTGCATAAGACTCACTCAATAATAATTTCAACATCTGTTGTACATAATTCCAGAATTAGATTCAAACTGTCAATTTTTGAAAATTCGGAGCAACATTGTAATCACAGATACTGCTAAGTTATGAAAACGTAATGCGGCATGGTGGCACAGTGGTTAGCACTGCTGCCTCACAGTGCCAGAGACCTGGGTTCAGATCCCACCTCAGGCGACTGACTGAGTTTGCACGTTCTCCCCTTGTCTGCGTGGGTTTCCTCCGGGTGCTCCGGTTTCCTCCCACAGTCCAAAGATGTGCAGGTCAGGTGAATTGGCCATGCTAAATTGCCCTTAGTGTTAGGTAAGGGGTAAATGTAGGGGTATGGGTGGGTTGCGCTTCGGCGGGTCGGTGTAATCTAATCTAATCTAATCTAATCTAATCTAATAATGCCGATGCAGCTCATTATGGATGTAAATTTGCTCACTGAGCTGGAAGGTTCGCTAGCTGATCATTATATTTTTGTCTGAAAAATGAGCCTATTTTATCTCTGGTGTGTGTTTCTGTTAATGGATTCAGCTAATGTCTGCATATTTCTCTTCATATTGTCTAGACATTTGAAGGAAATACCAACTATGATACGCCAGAAATTCGGAAATTTGAACCATTGTTAACAAGATACATTCGTATCTACCCTGAGCGAGCATCGGCAGCTGGGCTGGGCCTGCGTATGGAGCTGCTGGGTTGTGATATTGAAGGTATCAAGACTTTTAAAAATGCTCCATGACTTGATTGCTTAATGTATCCATCAACAGGAACTGCCCTTGGGGGTGGGCTGGAGGATTGAAACAAGATGAAGTGCTTGAAGTCCCATTCACGGTTAAATCTTCATTTACTTCTTTTGTGTGTCAGTAAGGGCTGGCAATTTGTAATCTACCTTCATCATTCTTCAGTGCAGGTGTTCCATTGGTTGTAACAGTGTTTGCCTGGAGGACATATGGTTCAGTAGATTTATGTTAATGGTTACAATATTGATGTATGAGAGCTCATATAAACTTTACAAACGGGGATATTTGAAAAACAGTGTCTGACACATACGTAATATTTTTGCCTTTTTTACTGCTGCAATCATTTACAAAAATGAAACAAATTAAAAAAAAACATCCCTTTTGCACTAGAAGATATAATGTATCAAACATTGATGACAGGATGTTGGTATTTTGACTGTAAAACAAAACATGATTGCCATTTGCTTTGTGTGTGACCCCATACTTATGCAATAAGAACCTACAAAAATGTTAACAAATTTGTATGAAATTCCTATGGATGCAATTTCAACAAAGTGTCAATCTGTTCAAGCTCTTCATGCTAATTGCTTACCTCCCTGGATTGCACGATGCCTTTGGATATAATCATGGATGTTGTGTTTACAAACCCGGCTATTTGACCCTAGGTTTCTGAAGATAACAACAGAAATATTCAAAACATATCAATGTTTATCTTCTGGCTTTTGCTTCCAGTTCCTATTAGTGATGAAGAAATATGAAAGGCAAAATTTTATTCATTCACAATGAAACTTTGACGTCACCATTTATTCTCCTGATAATGATCTTGTCTCCTCATTACACTTTGCCCAACAGGAAGAATAATGTTTTACTATTTGCTAAAACCTTTCCAAATTCTGCAAACCTTTTTAAAAATCTCCTTCCACCTTCTCTGCAATCTTCCCTTAAAGCTATTTTGATCGTGCCAGCCTTGGCTTAGCAATAGCTTTCTCACCTCTGAGTCAGAAGCTGCAGTTTTAAGTCTCAATCCGGAGACACAAACAAACAATATTAGGCTGACACGTCAATGCACTGCAGCACTGAAGGAGTGGAGCACTGTCAGAGGTTCCGTCTTTAGAATGAAATCTTAAGATGAGGCCATGCCTGCCTTTTCAGGTCAGGAGAAATGATTATACCACTCTACTCAAAGAAGAACAGGGAGCTTCTGTCAAAGACTTGGTCAAGATTAATTCCTTAACTGAACATCACTACCTTATCGGGTCATTGGTTTCATCTGTTGGCTGCTGCAGTTTTGATATTTCAAGTGACAGCACTGCAGAAGTATGTATCTGGTTATAAAGAAATGATTTCCTGAAGCCATAAAACACACTACATGTTCTTTCTTGCTTTTACTTCTTAAACTTGATTCTTGTTAATGTTATTGTGAATCTTCATTACAGTTTCATGTCTCTAAGTTCCTATTTAAATGAGGAGTTGTGTGCAAAACCGGGCACATTGTATGTCCTTGAACTATACAAGTAAATTGTGCATTTTCTTGCAAATTCATTTTAAGCAAAAACAGGAATGTAAAAACGTACAATCAAAATTCCCAATAGAAAACAGTGAAATGCTAGTGTTACTCAGGATTTGCAACCCACAATTGCCCAAATATTTTCCAGATGTTTAAGGATTAGAATATAGGATACAGATTCAATTCCAGATGTGTTTTTCTGCTGTTCTATTTGAGGGACAGGTTGGAGGGGTAGTGCTGGGATGGGACTGGGAGTCCTCAGGATCTGTAGCAATGTATTTGCCCTGGTGATATTGAGTCACCCAGTGCTGTTATAATGGTTCAGTTTATACTTATTATGATCTTTAAGAACTGCATATCCCAACATTAATCTTATCAGCAACTTCAATCAGGCAGTCATTTAACTTGGAGTCCCTTGAATGCTAAAAGTAATTCTAGAGTAGTAGGAATTGAGCCAAAAAATTCTCAGGTATAGTTATTCTAGTTGTCAGCATTTCATGATTCACTAAAATGCAGTATGATTCTATTAGAAAACAGAACTTGTTCTGAAGAATCTGTACCTGGGTATCCTGTACCTAAAATGGTGCCATAAGAGGCGACTTGCAAACTTTTCACTGTACTCCTGTGAGTACCTGTGACAATAAAGATAATGCAATTCAGTTCAGCAGCTGAGAATTTGACATCTTTTCTCTGGACATTTTGACAGACCAGTGCAGCCACTTTACTAATGGCTCGACACCAACAGTGTAGTTGCTGTATTGTAAACTCCACAGCTTTTTACCAATCAATTCCGCATTTCAAATCTCATCTGCTATCAGAACGCACTGCTACGTGAGGTTTGTCCTTAGTACTACTGCTCACTCTACCAAGCTGTGCATCGCTGGAATAATTGTGTAATTCAAACCACTCGAGGATCCTTTTCTTTGGAGACCTACTCGAGTGAAACAGTGTCAGAGAGTTTAGTTGCAACGTGTTCCGTTGGGGAAAGTAGTGTGACTGTCATCCAGGCACAGTTCGTTGGCCTATTTAATGAGCATATTAACACCGGCAATTATGAAAACATTAAACAGTAAAATAACAGTAGGATACCAGTGCATTTACTCGATCTGTTTACCATATGGTTCATTCCACTAAAATCATATCAATGGTAAAGCATGTTAACATATTACTGATATTTCAGCAGGCAGATATAATTTAACCCTCAACAGTCAAATCTATCTGCTCAACTGCACAATCTATTATACCAATCCATCTGTAAACATTACATATATTCTTCTGTGCTGTTTTCTTGCTTCTAGCCAACAGCACCTCAGTAGATTTATATTCAGGGAAGTAACAAACACCTCAGAAATGACATTCTGAATGGAAAGCAAGTTTATGCACTGAAGACTTGAGGACATTCAGATGACTACCCTCACTGAACCCATGATTGAAAAATATCCCATGGAAGCTGTAGTGACAGCTTTGTGAGTTTATCCAGTGATTTATCTGAACCATGGAGACTTGGTTGGGTCTCAGATATGATCCCTGGTGAGTCAGCTGATCTCAGCCAAATGGGAGTCAGGATCTTCCATTCAAATGAAAGAAATAAGCTGCATTCGTGTAGCACCTTTCACATCCAGCAGCCAGTACATGTTGTCATGTTTTTCACAAAGGAACTCTGGAAGGCAGTTTGCACATAGCAAGCTCCCACTAACACTGTCGTGATGACCACAGGATCACAGAATTGTTACAATGCAGAAAGAGGCCATTCAGCCTAACATAACTGCACTAGCTCTACTACCCAGTGCCAATATCCTGCCCTTTTCCTACATCCCAATTCTATCTAAATAACCATCCAATGCCTCAGTTGAACCTGCTATTATCACATTTCTAGGCAGTGCATTCCATGCTTTAACTACTCACTGAGCAAAAATGTTTTTCTCAAATCACCCTTGCTTTCTTTGCACATCACTTGGTGGATGGATGAATGAATGACAGTGATTTATTGAATTAAAATTAGGTTTATTGTCGCATATATTTTGGGAGATATAGTGAAAAGTGTATCTTTAAATCTATGACCTCTCATTATTGTATCTTTTATAAGCTGTTGACCAGATAATTTGTTTTTTTGATGATATTTTTTGAAGGATAAATATTGTTCAAGACACTTTAGATAACTTTCCTGCTCTTTTTTTGAAATTGTGCCATGAGAGAGGACATGACCAACAGTGCAGCTCTCACTCAGTAGGGTAGCACAGTGGAGGGCCAATTCAGATTCTGTGTGAAGGTCTCTGAAGAAGCGCATGAACCGATAACTCTCTGAGTAAGACACAAGAATGTGTGCACAGAGCTACTGATTACACTTTAGTTTCAATGCCCCTGTATTAGGGTGTGAACCACAGTTAGTGTCCACCAACCCTCACTTGATGTGGACACTTGTAAACCATGGGTAAGGGCAGGATATGCATTGTGATAGTGCCCCATAACTCCCGGTCAAATCCCACCCTGATCACTGAGGGTTCACACAAAAAATGATAATAAGACACAATTGTAATCCTGTCCTTCAGAAGAGAAGGGAAGAAAATATATTGAAAATGGTCAGTGTTGTCTAGATTTTCGAATCAAACTATTCAGAGCAGGTAGGACGTGAACCTGGGCCTCTTGATTCAGAGATAGGGACACTACCACTGCACCACACAAGCCTGTCAGTCTTGTTTGAGTTTACAATATGATGATCTATGCATAATGCATACTTTTAGACATATAAATAATTATTGCAAATTCTTAACCTTTTTGTCTTCTAATCACAGTCCCAACCTCCCCACCAACGTTGGATTCTGATGAGTGTGACGAAGAGTTTGGGAACTGCCACAGTGGAACAGGTGATGGCTTCGACTTTACAGGTGCTTAACGTTTCTGCACACCGCCACTGTAACCTTTCTCACTCGCTTCCTCTGTGCACTGCTGTTAACGAGCCAGAAACCACAAAAACACATGTGGCTCATCCAACTAATAAACAGCTTATCCTTACAAATCTGTCGTTATCAACACCTTCTATCTACTAATTGGGGCTAATCCTTCAGTGTTCATTATTCCTTTTTAGGAACCACGGCATCACTTTGGAAGAATAAATAAATAAGCAAGCAATAAACTGGCGATGAAGCATTTGGTGCAAGCTTAAGATCAATGTATGGCTTGAATTATTGTTAACACTCAGGGGAAGGATGCACTTCTGAATGAGTCCAAATTCTCATTTGGAGCTTTGTGTTTCAGTTTTCTGTTCTCAACCTACACAGTCAGCCTCCTTGGGAAAACTGTTAACTCTTGGATCTGGCAGGAGTACTGCAAGCGAGGCACATGGGAAATTTGGAAGCCAGTATTCCCCACGCACATTAGAGTGCTTTAACTCCATAGCCTGTCTGTGTGTGTGTGTGTGTGTGTGTGTGTGTCTCTGTCTGTGTGTGTGGCATCACTAGGAGGTCCCCAGCCAGATGTCAGCCTGAGTGAGTGACTTGGCTTCCAGTCAGACAGTGAATACTCCTACGACCCACACCCAATCCCACCTGCTTCCCCATGACAAAATTCCCCCTGCCACATCCAAAGCAAATCGCAAGCTTCTTTGAAACCCAAGATTTGTGGAATAATCCCACACTAACTTGCAGTGATCAGTAATAGCATTATCTGCTTGCTCATTGACGGACTGCAGTGCTTCGAAACAGCAACACCTTCTCAAGGCCAGTTAGGGGTATCACAGAATCCCTGCAGTGTGGAAGCTGGCCATTCAGCCCATTGAGTCCACACCAACCCACCAACCATGGCCAACCCATATAACCTACCCTGGGTAATTTAGTGTAGCCAGTCCACCTAACCTGTACATCATTGGACTGTGGGTGGAAACTGGTGCACCTGGGGAAGAAGGTGTAAACTCCACACAGGCAGTCACTCAAGGCTGGAATTGAACCCAGGTCCCTGGCACTGTGAGGCAACAGTGCTAACCACTGAGCCATCGTGCTGCCCCATTGAGTCACCGTGGCAACAAGTAGTTGAATTTGGATCAGCCGCAAGGACTATGGAGCTTAACAAACTCCAACAAGATCATTCTTTTTCCATATCCAAACTTGTGCCTCTGCCCTTGATAGGTGTTAACTTAAGACTTCGTCTTATCTATTATGGTTACAGTTGTCTTGGGCTGCACCGTGTTTAAAGAATGCCAACTGCAAGTTGTCTTTGTTTTATTGCTGTCAGGTACGGACAGAAGTTTGAAGAAAAGGTGGGAGTTTGTGAATGATAATCAGTAGTGAGAAGCAGTGATCTGGTTTTGTACTCCTTCAGTCGTGTCGCCAACCCACATAATAGATCCCTTTCTTGTCGATAAGCACCAGCTTTATTAATGAGGTTTTCCTGCTCTTGAATAAAATATTGTGCTCATCTGTGAAATGCAGGTTGACAGTAGCTGAGGTAGACTTATTTTTATTTAGCACTGCAATTTTGAAGGTATAGGGTTGCTGTTGTGATGTTGGTAAGCTGACAGTTTGCAACAGTACTGTGTGGTGTTATTGTGGCAGCTTTACAAAGATATAATCTCAAGTCAGCTGCAGAACAATTCTTTGTTCAATGAATATTCCTTTTATGCAGATTTATTCAAACAAGTTACTATTTTGCATGAAAAGGCACAGCTCTTTAAAAACCTCTTATCGATTCTTTCTAACAGAAGGCATTGTAACAAAGGGGCCATTTTAAATTTCTTCAGTGCGATCACTGATATTTGTAAGAGATAGAAATCTTTAAGAAGCTGCTATTTCAATTCGTGTGTGAGTAACTTGTTGATATGTTTAGCCCTAATAAGAACTATGCAATAATTCTGCACATACGTGTACAGAACATTGGAAATATCTCCCCCCAACTTTGTACTAAAGTAAACAGTAAAACAAAGAAGCAGGAGGCATTTTAAAAATGTTCTCTTTTCTTTGGGCTTCCTATCTAATCCAATGCAAAAAATAATGTGTGTATGAGTTCTAAAAAGTACATCTTGAACTCCCAGAAGAGCACCTCCCACCCATCTTCCCTGCACTCAATTATTCCCCTCCCTGACCTCTGTTCTCTCAAGTTTGTTTCTGTCTGTGCGACTGGCCTATCAAAGTAAGTGCCTATATTGGATCATAATTGTACATTAAATCGCAGACTGCAGAAACTCAGCATTTAATTCCGCATTGATCTTTTATTTATTCTAACAGGACAATGTTTGTCCTTGTTCTGTGCTGTGGAATGGTATGTTCATTAGACCTAGTTTAGAGATTGCCACACCTGGAGGGTGTGGCACCCCATTAATACTTATACTCACCAGTTGATTTCTGATCTTATTCCTGTTTCACAGGTAGCAACACTGCCCTAGGAACAGAGGAACCAACGTTACCTGAATTACCTGGGTTCCCAGGTAAGAAGCATGTTTGGTCATAGTTAATGTGCAGATGTGGGGAAGCATATTGTTGATGATTTGAAGGACATAACAGCAAACTTGGAAGGACACAGCAGAAACAACAAGCTCCAAAAACGCCCCTTGAGATTAAAGGAAGATTAAGTAGATATTACAAAATTCCACCCAACTGCTTAGAGGTAAAATCCCTAAGTACCTGTTTGAATTTTCTTGGTCATTCTCCCATTCACGGTCACTAACGCATAGACAACAGTTATAAAAGTGTGAACATTCTTGAACTTCAGTAGAGATTACAGCATTGGTGTGGAGAGGAGCCCAGAAAATTTACTCCATGGTGCAAGTGTAGGGTCAGTTCTTTCAGTTAAGGGCACTGGGTGTCAGTACTAAACACCTGAAGGGTAGGTATAGTATAGATCAAAAACTGAACAAAGTTCTCCCTTGCTGTGCTTCGATAATGAACTTAATTCCAATCACAGGAAAACAATCCCTGCAGTACTAGATTGGTGATTCAGCTTCATAGATCTATTTATAGTTATCAGAAGGAGCAGAAGACCTAAAGTGCTCTGGTAGTGGAATAAGGAGATTCATGTTACCATGGTAATAGATTCAATTCTTATTGAAGATTCAAACTTAGAAATAAAATATATGACTTTCACTTGTCCTTAGCCAGGCTACTAGGGGGGAAGGTATGGAAAACTAAATCTTCTCTGTTCTTATTGCTTGGAAGCACACCTCCTGTTTGTCAAACAGTAGCATGTCAGGCTCCCTGTGTGCTGCCAATTACTACATTTACATCCAGAGGATATATATGGACTTTAAAACTATGTTGGCTCAACCAAATGTGGCTTACTTCACAAGCGGGGAAAGGCATTAAGTTGAATGTTACAATAATTTCATTTCATGCTGGTCTGGTAGACTTATCTAATACCTACGTGTGTAACCATTTATGAATGTACTCAAAATTAGCCACGGCCAAACAATGCTTTGTTAATTTGCTGTGTATCAAAGTGAGGCTGTTCCCTATGATAAGTCTGGGTTTATTTGTGAACCGAAGTGCTGTGAGAAGGCCTATGAGACACTTTGCTGTGCGCCTGACTAATGATGCTGAGTGTTGCTGAAGTGAGGTAGATGCATAATAGAACAGAGATAAATAAAAAAAAGAAATATCCTGCATTTTGCAAAAAATTAACAAAGCAGCTGTGGACTTAGACTTCAGCAGGTTTTGTGCGAAGAAAAAGGCTCCTAAATGTACTTGTGGGATCACACATTCTTTTATGTGGAGTGTCTTATTATTCCATTAAAATCCACTACCATGTTTTAATTTGTTGCATGTAAACAGGGCATTTTCTGTGCTCCACTGTGCTGCTATGTTGGCTTTGTACTGCACTGCTCATCAACACAAGATCTGTGATCACTGCAAACCCAGAGCTAATTGGATTACAGCCCCTGCCCAGGGAAGTTCCAGTTTTTTTTTGAAAAGCAAGTCTTCCCAGTGGTGGGTGTATTGAATCTGCCAGCGTGCCCGGGGTGGGGCGTGAAATGTGGGGAGATGTTTGCTGTCAGCTTTGTGGCAGGGCCCTGACAATACCATCCCTCCCCAGAACCCCCGGCAGCCACACTTACAGTGCTGTTGCGTCAGCCAAATGGGAGGTGTGCAATTAAAGGGGAAAGTTCAAGAAATGCACCATTCTGTCATTACCTTGGCTATTACAGTAACTGTATTTACTCCTCGCTTGCTGCCTGACCTGCTGTGCTTTTCCAGCACCACACTCTTGACTCTAATCTCTAGCATCTGCAGTACTCACTTTCACCTATTACAGTAACTTGCCATTTTGCTCCCTGCTTAATTATATTGAGTGGCATGAAGGTGATTTGTATTTTGCAGTAGAAAGTTAAATTGCATCACTTGGAGTCCAATTCTTTGGGCTGATATAAAAACAATCTCCTACTTATCTCACAATGTCGTCATCGCTTGCCAAAATTTTCTGCAGCAGCATTTTCATGAATTTTTTTTCTGTGCATTCATGATGCAAAGAGAGGCTCAGAGAAAGAGGAGTTGCGGTTTCTGACAGAGAGGTGATTACAGAAACTCTTCTTGTACTAACATTCCTCTCTTCGCTGTGTTACCAAAGACGTTAATCCCAGAGTAGCTTTCCCCAGGATCACTGGTGACAGCAATTGCTGCCAATTCCTCCCTCCCACCCTGCATCCACCTACCCTCAGGCACCTTCCATGATCTTGAGCCTTGGATAGTGGAGGAGGGGGAGAATTAACAACAGGAGCCAAGTCTCCTCTCTCCCCACCCCAAGTGGTACTGCTGCAGAGCAATGAAGAGACAACTCTTAGTAGCTGGTACCTTAGCTGCTGGGACCCATGATGTCAGGACAGGCGAGACACTGCCCAGTAATGCAGAGGTCCTTCCCTAAAGGAGGCCACCCTTGGCCCTCCAGCATGTGGGTGGGAGTCCCTTTACCCACATTAAATTCTGCCCATAATGTTCTTTCAACACCATACACTCCCTCAGTCCACCTGTGTTGTACACAGGCAAAGGAAAGGGGTCTTGAATCACATTCATTCTTGTTTGAGGAGGTAGTGGCTCAGTGGTCATGTCACTAGATGCGTAATCACAAAGCCTTAGGCTACTGTTTGAGGAATGTGAGTTTGGATCCCACTATGGCAGATGGTGAAATTTGAATTCAATTTTTCAAAAATCTGGAATGAAGAATTAGCCATTGTCAACCATAACCACCTCCAATTGTCATAAAAACCCACCTGGTTCACTAATGCCGTTCAGGGAAGGAAATCTGCCTTCCTTATCGGGTCTGGCCTATATTTGACCCCAGATCCACAGTGATGTGGCTGATTCTGAACTGCCCATTGGGTAATGAGGGATGCACAAGAAATGCTGGTCCAGCCAGCGATGCCTACATCCTCTGACTGAATTTAAAGAAACGTTACCTGAGAACATATATCCATTGCTGCACGCCCCCCTCCCCTTAGCATTTCCTTAGAAATGTTAAGCTACTACCTCAGATGGGAACTGACAGGATCAAATTTGTCTGTCTGCTTTATAATTCAACCAACTTTATATTGACGCCATTGATTTTCAAAAAAACTCCTAAACTTTTCAGAGTTAATAGTTACTTCCTGCCAAATACATATTAAATGGAAAGTCAGAATGCAATTAGCTTTGACTTAAAAATAAAGAGACTACATTTACTGCTAATTAATCAATAAGTTTATCATTCTGACCATTTATTAGTCAGCAGCACTAAATTGGTTGAGTATGTCATCCTGACTGAATCCTCCTGATTATAAAGTGCTGGATGTTTTGGTTCCGAAGGATGCTGTGTAAAATATCATCTTTGTCTCTGTGCTTTCTTTCCCCTGGACACAGTAAGGAAAAGCAGAAGTGATATGAGGAGGAGAGGTAATCTGATGTAGTGAGAAAGGTTTCATCCGAAAGAATGTGGCAGCTGATGTTGAATCGAAGTGGGAAACGATGATTAAAGAGTAGGGGGGCGGGGTTTCACCTAAAATGGTGTGTCCTTGATCGAGAGAAAACGGTCCGGGCTGGTCCTGAGGGGACCCATCTGCCTGGTTTCCATGGCATTGGCATACGTCAGACATGGAGAGCAGCCATCAGAATGCCTCAGGACCGGTCACTCATTTCAATGAGGCGGTGGGACAGAAAATGAGCTGCTAAGTTGCCTGTTCTTCTGCCTCCCTATGGTCCTCCTGCGAGGGCCTGGGGACCCACTGTGTCAAACTTCTTCAGCCGTTCCTCCGAACTATCATACCTGGAGATAGAGCTAGATGCAAGGTCAGGAATGCCTCTTCCCATCAGTCAGCAGCCAATCTGTTATCTCCCTCACATTGGCAGGGAATACCACAGGAAGTTTCAGTGCAGCAGGACAAAGGCAGAGAATGAATTTGATTCATCCCCCTGCCCCATTATCCTCTCCTTTACATCTGGATAAAAAAACATAGAAAATAGGAGCAGGAGTAGGCCATTCGACAGTTCAAGCCTGCTCCACTGATCATCCAATTCAATCCCGATTCCCATTTTTTCCCGTACCCCTGGATCCCTTTAGCCCCAACAGCTATATCTAACTCCTTCTTGAAAACTTCAATATGATCTGATCTAGTGGTGCACAATTTATTACTTAAAATAATTCGGACGGCCTCACCTTTCAGAAATACAGGGAATTCAGAGATATAGTCCTTTCTTTTAACAACTTATTGAAAAGCATAGGCAATGACCCATACTCATTCATATCTTCCACACCAGGCTGGCAGGCAGGGACAGCAGTGATATAATCATCCGCTGAGTCTTTCAAACTTGGGAACTGGTCTGATTAAAGAGCAGACTGAACTTAAGTCTTTGTTGTTCATCAACTCGAGAAGCACCTTTAGAAGTTGCTGTTCAGTGAGGGTAAAACAGAATCAGAGATAATTCTTTTCAGTTGTTTGATGACAATGTGTCTTGTGATCCATTTTTATAAATCAGGGAGGATTCCTTACCTTTCCCAAACATCACCTTACATACAGATCCCAAATAACGGATTGCTGAGAGAGCTTTGGGACCTCCATGGAGTTCTGTCACACTGTCACGTTCAGTAATGAGTGGCATCAAAATGGAGGATCCGGGTTCTGTACAGTCAACTTTGCTAATCATGGATTAGTACAAAACAGAGGGAAACCATTCAGTCCATCGAGTATGGGCTAACCCCATCAAAGAACACAGAATTATAGGATATCATTACGGGTATTTGGCAAGTACTGAGTAAATCATTTGATCTTGCCTAATTTTTAAAGCTGTGCTGATGGGATGTGCAAATTGCTAGCAGCCAGCATTTGTTACCATCCCTAATGGTCCAGAGGGCAGTTAAGATTAGATTAGATTACTTAGTGTGGAAACAGGCCCTTCGGCCCAACAAGTCCACACCGACCCGCCGAAGCGCAACCCACCCATACCCCTACCTTTACCCCTTTAACCTAACACTACGGGCAATTTAGCATGGCCAATTCACCTGACCCGCACATCTTTGGACTGTGGGAGGAAACCGGAGCACCCGGAGGAAACCCACGCAGACACGGGGAGAATGTGCAAACTCCACACAGTCAGTCGCCTGAGTCGGGAATTGAACCCGGGTCTACAGGCGCTGTGAGGCAGCAGTGCTAACCACTGGGCCACCGTGCCGCCCTTAAGGGTGAACCACATTGCTGTGTGGGTCTGGAGTCACATGTAGACCAGATCAGATAAGGATGGTAGATTTCCTTCCCTAATTGTCAATGGAATAATGATTTAGAATAGAATAGTAATTTATCGTCACTTGTATTTTTACAAAAAATACAGTGAGAAGTGTTTAAGTTACCATACTCCAATACCTATTTTATTAACAGAAATCATAGATTAAAAAAAATTAAGAAAAAGTCCATCTTTGTTCAATTCATGGCTCATGGGTTCACAAGGTAGAGGAAAAGACAGGAACTACCTTCTCCACCGTTGCAGAAAGCCAACATAGAATCTCGGGCTATTCGAATCCCAGGTCAGACCGCCATGTTGACAAAGACATCAAAGGAGCTCCCTCAAGGACCCACCCGATCACCAGAGTCACCATTGAAGCAGACCATTGGGCAGTTGGAATGGCGGGCTGGATCCACCAGGACGCCGATGCCAAAGCAGGCGACCACTCTGCAGAATCCACCAGGACGCAGCCGCAATGTCCATGAGGGACGGGTCACATCACCTTCACTGCAGCAGCAGCCTCCCAAAGCATTCTTTCTCCTTTGCACTGTGAAAAGCTGATGAAACTGAGGAGCTGATGAATGGACTGACTCTGTCAGATCTTGCTGTGATGTTTGGTTGGAGCTGACCATCTGGAAATGCTTCCCATTGAGTGTGGGAGTGGACAGACAGTCCCTCCCTCTTGTCCAGCTCACAGTGTTCAGGCAGCAGCATTCACAAGGTGCATGTTCCAATCACAGTCTCGGCTCTGCCTCCTCATTCACTGAGGCCCGCCCCTCATTCAATCTGATTGGTCGAAGGACCAGCTGCACATTGTATCATAGAGTCATAGAGATGTACAGCAGAGAAACAGACCCTTCGGTCCAACTTGTCCAAGCTGACCAGATATCCTAAATTAATCTTGTGCCATTTTCCAGCACTTGGCCCCTATCCCTCTAAAAGCTTCATATTCATATACCCATCCAGATATCTTTTAAATATTGTAATTGTTCTAGCCTTCAGCACTTCCTCTGGAAGCTCATTCTATAACATGCTGTGAGAAACAAAGCTCACATATCAATAAATTTCAGTCCGAGTAAAATTCTGAAGCACCAAATTTTATTGAAACGTTCTTGCAAGACAGGTGTCTAACAATTAGGCACCCCGATCAGAAGGCTACATTGCGATTTATACAGTTCAGTTGAGTCTCTCGGTACTCCCCTTTTACCTCATACGTGATAGTTGTACTGCTCTGTGCAATTGCTAATCTAATCGGTTTACCACATCTGTCTGTGGCCTGTTGTTAGCGTACAACCCCCCTTGATATCTGAGTCTCATTACTTATGCTGACGCAACACTGAGTCTTATCACTTCGCACACTGAGTCTTTATGACTTCTGAGTACGTGACTTTTGCAACTGTCATGTTTCTACCAGTCGACCACCTCCCTTTTTGGTTAGTTATTTCTTGGTATACACCCTCTGTCTTGCGATTTCTGTAGAAGCAAGATGCAGCTACTTGTAGCTGTTTGTGCAAGCATATCTAATTAAACATACACCCCCCGCCTTATGATTCAGCCTAGTAATTTTTGCACAAACAACAACATTTGCAAGCTTCTCTCACAATTCCCCTTGTTTAAAAATAATTGTTGTTTTCTGCATTTCCCTCATATGTCGCCCCCAAATTTGCAAGCATCATCCCCGAGACTTCGTCCATCTTGGTCTCAAGGTCACTCATCCCCTCATTGTTCAAGAGGTAGAGTTCCTCTGCCTGATTACCTTTTAGGGGCATCTGTTTTGCCAAGGCTGTCTCAATCAGCCGTTGGGTTAGTCCCCGTACACAAGGTATGATTCAACAGCCAATTGCTACCAGTACCCCTGCTACCACTATCAGGGAGGTGAGGATGGAGACTACCACTCCCTTCCATTTCCCAAAACATGATTCCAGCCATCCCGTGAGTGATGTGTCCACCCCTGAATTCTCAGCCAGTTCTTCTGCCAAGGTGGTCAATCCTCGCAAGGCACGAGTGATTGACCCGCCAAGTGCTGTATTATTTGGAACAGAAGTACAACAGTTCCCTCCTAACATCATGCATACACCCCCTTTTTTAGCTAAGGTCAATCTAAGGCCATTTTGTTTTCCCAGCCCATTCTACTGGTTGCGTCAAGCTGTTCTGCTATGCCTCTGACTGCATCCCTAGTGTAATTGATGAATCTTTGCTGATTATAGAAAATATAGTTTATCCAGTCCACATTCTTGTTGACCGTTACCCACCAGAAGAGAGCCGACTCAAAACCTGCTGCAATCTGGTTGCAAGCCTTGTACTCATCCGGCACTCCTCTAGGAACTCCTATAGAGTCTAGATAAATCCTATCATCAAAAGAGGTGTCTAATAATGATCTTTTACTCCGACTCCCTTTTGTCACAATCCTTTCCTTTTCAAATGCCAAGGTGAATGGGATTGCCAATTGTACAATTGCACATATCCCTCTCCAATCTGGAGGTAGGGTGGGTCTCAATATTTTCCCTCCACAGTACCACCACAGATCCGTTCGGGGAACCTGCAGTGCTGAGATCTCAACCAATGCCTCCGCTATTTTCTCAGCCACCTCCCTCAGGACTCTAGGATGTTGCCCATCGGGGCCAGGAGATTTATCAATTTTAAGACCTTTTAGCTTTTCTAGCACTATCTCTTTTGTAATGGCAACCATACTCAACTCAACCCCCTGACTCCCTATAATTGTTGGGATATTACTCATGTCTTCCACTGTGAAGACTGACGCAAAGTACTTATTAAGTTCTCCAGCCATTTCCTTATCTCCCATCACTAGGCTTCCAGCATCAGTTTGAAGTGGCCCAATGTCCAATTTTGCCTGTCGTTTGTTTCTTATGTATTGAAAGAAACTTTTACTATCATTTCTAATATTACTGGCTAGCCTACCTTCATATTTGATCCTCTCCTTCCTTATTTCTCTCTTTGTTATCCTCTGTTTGTTTTTGTAGCCTTCCCAATCTTCTGATTTCCCAGTGCTCTTGGCCACTTTATAGGATCTCTCTTTTTCTTTGATACATTTCCTGACTTCCTTTGTCAGCCATGGCTGTCTAATCCCTCCCCGGATAATCTTTCTTTTCTTGGGGATGAACCTCTGTACAGTGTCCTCAGTTAAACCTACAAACTCCTGCCATTTTTGCTCTACTGTCTTCCCCGCTAGGCTCTGCTTCCAGTCTATTTTCGTCAGTTCCTCTCTCATGCCCTCATAGTTACCTTTATTTAACTGTAACACCATTACATCCGATTTTGCCTTCTCTCTTTCAAACTGCAGACTGAACTCTACCATATTATGATCGCTGCTTCCTAAGTGTTCCCTTACTTTAAGATCTTTTATAAAGTCTGGTTCATTACATAGCACTAGGTCCAGAATAGCCTGCTCCCTTGTGGGCTCCATGACAAGCTGTTCCAAAAAGCCATCCTGTCAGCATTCCATGAATTCCTTTTCTTTGGATCCACTGGCTACATAACTCCCATTATGTTTTTTTTGCCTTTGTGGTTCCTCAATTCCACCCACACAGATTCCACATCATCTGACCTTATGTCGTTCAGTGCCATAGATTTAATTTTGTTCTTAACTAACAAGGCCACCCCGCCCCCTCTGCCCACCTCCCTATCTTTTCGATAAGTTGTAAATCCTTGGATGTTTAACTGCCAGTCCTGAACCCCCTGCAACCATGTCTCTGTGATGCCTACCACATCATAATCATTCACAATGATCTGTGCCATTAGTTCATCTACTTTGTTACGAATGCTACGAGCATTCAGGTAAAGTGCCTTGATGCTAACTTTCTTATCATAGAGATATTGGAAGTCATAAGATGTCCTAAGTTATCCTTCCTTTTTGTTGCATTCCTAGTCTGCCTCAAGCTTAAATCCGCCTGCATACATGTTATCCTCCTGCTTATCTTTCCATTTAACTCCATACTCTCTGTCGCTTTCACTTTCCCTTCCCCCCAACTCAGAAGTTTAAAATCCTACTGACCACCCTATTTATCCTCTTCGCTAGAACATTGGTACCTGATCAGTTCAGGTGGAGACCGTCCCAACGGTACAGATCCCTCTGGTTCCAAAACTGATATCAATGCCCATGAAGTGGAACCCCTCTTTCCCACCCAATCCCTGAGCCACGTGTTTACTTCCCTAATTTTCTTATCCCTATGCCAATTGGCACGTGGCTCGGGCAGTAATCCAGAGATTATGACCCTTAAGGACCTGTACTTCAATTTCCTTCCTAGTGCTTGATAGACCCGAAGCAGGTCCTCCACCCTAGCTTTGCTTATGTTGTTAGTCCCAATGTGGACCACACAATTGGATCCTCCCCCTCCCGCTCCAATATCCTTTCAAGCCGGTCGGAGATGTCCCGCACCCTGGCAACACACCATGTGAGACTCCCGATCCGGCTTGCATAGGATACTATCTGTCCCCTTAATTATAGAATCCCCTATAACAACTACTTGTCTTTTTGCTCCCCTAATTATAGAATCCCCTATAACAACTACTTGTCTTTTTGGTCCCCCCTCTTGAATAGCCTTCTGCACCATGGTGCCATGGTCAGCTGGCTCATCCTGTCCAGAGCCCTTTTCCTCATCCATACAGGGAGCAAGAATCTCATATCTGATGAACAAGGTCAAGGGCTGAGGCTCCTGCACTCTTGAACTCAGGTTCCCCCTACCTGCCTCACTTACAGTCACACTCTGATGTCCCTGATCACTAACTGAATGTGAATTACTTAATCTCCCAGGTGTGACTGCCTCCTGAAACAAAGCGTCCAGGTAACTCTCCCCCTCCCGGATGCGCCGCAGTGTTTGAAGCTCAGATTCCAGATCATCAACTCTGATCCGGAGTTCTTCCAGCAACCAACACTTGCTGCAGATGTGGTCACTGCCATTCACAATGGGATCTGCCAGCTCCCACATCATACAGCTACAGCACATCACCTGACCAGCCATCTCTGCTTAGTTAATTACTTTATTATTTTGTATAAATTTCAGTTAAAATACTTTCTGGTACCTCTCTGATATAGTCTTTTACTAAAAAAAGAATTAATAGATAAACTATAAAAAGTAAATTTTTAACCAGTCGCCGTCACTTCCTCCACTGCTCCCGCTCTTTCTGTGAAAGAGAAAAACACCGCTGCCCGCTACCAGTAAGTAATTTTAATAAAAACTGCCTTACCTTATCTGCAGTCTTCCGAGTTCGTCCTATCTCCGCTGCTGCTCGCAATTAAAATGCTTGTCAAAGACTTCTGAGTTAAAGCCTCACTCTTCACTCCACAGGAACTTCCTTGGACCCTCTTTTTGGGGCAAGTCTGTGGACTTTTAATTTACGGTAGAGGAGGCCCTACTTTGTAGGACCTGGGGTCTAGAACACACCCACTCAAATAACAATCATTTACCTTCCCAACCGGCTTTGCGCTCCAACGTCGCTTCCGCCCAACACCCGCCGCTCTCTGCTGCAAAAAAAACCATGCAACCCCTTCTTGATATCTGACGCACCACTGAGTCTTATCACTTCTGCGCATTGAGTCTTTATGACTTCTGAGTACGTGACTTTTGCAACTGTCATGTCAATACATCTGTTTCTACCAGTCGACACACATCCCTTTTCGGTTAGTTATTTTTTGGTATACACCGTCATGATTCTGTCTTGCGATTTCTGCAGAAGCAAGATGCAGCTACTTGTAGCTGTTTGTGCAAGCATATCTGGCTTAACATACACCCCCCTCATGATTCAGCCTAATGATTTTTGCAGAAACAACAACATTTGCAAGCGCCTCTCACAATGCGTTGTCCTGTTAGTGAAATAAGTCGCTTTCTGTGACAATTATCAATGGTCGTGGTTGACCATAGGGTTTTTGCAACAATTGACATTGAGTGCATGGTCATTATTAGGTGAGATTTTAATTTCACATTCTCACTGAATTCAAATTTCACCAATTACATTACCACTATGCCACTGCCTTCCCAGACACAAAACATCAAGAAATTGTTTCCTTTTGCAATCTTGTTTTTTTATCTCACACAATGATGGTGGCTAGCTCGCCATGAAATATACCTCACAAATGCACAGAAACAGTCAAAATTACAAGCACCTTTAACTACAGATGGTGCTACCTTCGACTGTACAGTGCTGGCTGGATGCCTGCCTATGTTGCCTTTCTGTGACATTTTAAGTGCGATTTGAATGATTTACATAAGCTCCTCTAACAGGTCCTTTCATGGTGAGTGTTGCTCACGTTTCTAGGCCGCATGACAGAATGCAGCCAGTAATTCGATCCAACACAATTCATTGCTGAAGTTTTTTTTAACAAAAGGTCTGGCAAGGGTAGCACAGGTGACCTTGGGATGAAAAGTAAACATTGACACAGTAATAGTAGAGCGCTCAAAAGAATGCACTTCACAATGAGTCGCTCCCACTGTCTCGTTTAAAACTAACTCCTGTCACAAATTTTATCTATGATGTGCCTCAGTGTTGTCCCTTTCTTGATCAGCATTATAAATCAGTGAATATTAAATGCAACCTGAGCCCATTATTGATACCGGTAATACTAACTGAAAGAACACTGTTTTCTAAGCTGTTCGTGTTTACTTTAAAAATGATAAGTGCTGATGTTCCCTTTCTTTTAAATACATCCTGCCCTGTTCTACATTTTGCACCTGTTTCCTGCATCTTTCAAATTCCCTTCAGAACTAGGACCAGTTTTTGACGATTTGGAATGAGCTTTCTTTATAGTTTTCATCTGTAACGGTGCTGCTGCCTAATCCAAGTTGTAAATCTAATAACTGTATTCCATTTACCTAAAGTTGGGTGATGCCATAATTTCATTTTATTAATAGGCGTGCACTGGCTGTTTGTCATTAAAATCAGTGCAAATGTGGTTTTGTGTACATAGACAGGATTGGAAACAGAACTGTGCTTACATAGAGGAAAAGAAAGGGTCCAGAAAACACAGGTTTAACTTAATTTTAAATGATCAAGGGGAACTTGTGGACATAGTGTATTTAGATTTCCAAAAGATAAGACCTCATGCATTTGGGGGTGATATTTCACAGATAATCTTCAAACTTTTTGAGTCGGTAGTTAGGTCTCAGCTGGAGTATGGTGAATAATTCCGAACACCACACTTCAGAATAAATGCAAAAACCCAGGAAGAAGTTTGCAGTGATGAGGTGAGGATGGGAAGGTACAGACTATTCTGTTCTCAACACAGACAGTGATGAAATGATTAAATAGTGGTGTTCAAGTTGATGGAAAAGATAGAGAAAAACTATTCCCTCCGGCAGGTGAACACAGACTTACAGAAGACGTGAACAAAAGATGAGAATATTTCTAATTCAGCACTGTCAGGAATCTGAAACTCTGTATGCAAAAAAGATGGCGAAAGTCGATTCCAGAAATCTTTTTAAAAAGAAATTTGTACAGCAGTGACAAGCAGAATCGTTTTCTTCTCCAAATTGGATGAGACTTTTTGGCAAATGTAAGCGACTTTTAGCCATATTTTTCAAAGGAGTAAAGAGACAAATTAAATAAATTTATTTTATTGCCCATCTACTATACAAACAAGACCAATTGACACCTCCCTTGGCAATGTTGAGGACCTCAAACACACAGTGCCAAGAAGTTGCATGCAGTATTGTGTTCAGAGATACAAGTTGCTGTGTGGGGAGGAGGCATCATGCTTTATGTTATTCCATTTACTTCAGAGTTCTATCAGCAGATTCAATCAAGTTTAAAATGTCATGTTCCTCCTGTTACGTGAAAAGTTTAATAAATACATTCACTAGATTTGTTTTGAGAGTTTAAAGCCTAATAGGGAGCATGATAAGGTCAAGGTCCAAGCTGGGTTGATGGTTAGGCTTCTGATGTTCTTATCTTAGCTGCTGATGGGAATTCATTGAACAGCTTTATAAAGGACATGTATAGATCTTAACAGCTATCAGTTGAGATGCGCTGCACTATTAGTTATAAATGCCTTCAAGCAGGTTAATGTGTTTTTGGATGCAGACATTTAAACGGATGCATTTATACATTGGTTAGCATGGTCATTTCAACCCCAAAGTGTACAGCGGAAGAAATTGATTGTCTGTCTAAACCCTGCAGTAATTCCTTTGGAACATAAATCCTTGTCCATTTTGCTAAAGTAGTACCACGATAATGAGCAAAAAATACTGAAAGATCTGTGGATGCTGCAAATCAGAAACAAAAACAGGAGTTACAGGACTGTGGAGAGAGTTCAGAATTAATGTTGTGTCCAGTGACCTTTTTACAGACCTATTCTGAAGTGGGGTCACTGGACCCGAAACATTAACTTTGAGTTCTCTGCACAATCCTGCCAGACCTGCTGAGTTTTTCCAGCAATTTCTGTTTTTGTGACTGTAATATAGAGAATGTGCTTGAAAGTCAGAGTATCCAATACTCTCTTAATAAATGAAGCCAGCACATGAAAAGTGTATCAGTGAGCCTTGAGGCAGTTTCAGCTTTAATCCTGACATGGTCCAGTGCAAACTGTGACTGCAGTTATTACATGTGTATCAAAAGAGCTCATTCTGCAGTATGTGTAGAGCCTGCTGCTGAATGCAGTGTTACAATGATGATATATTTTTCGGTGCATCCCCCATTGTATACCTACACCTAGAAATGCAATAAAGTAATAGTTGACCAAGTTTAAACTGTTCCTTCAATCGTCTGCAAATTCAGAGACTCAGCCTGAAAGTAAGACATTCACCAAAAATGCATGCAGCTGATGACCCTAATGTTGTCCAGAGGTGACCTTTTGATGGGTTGGGTGGGGGTGGTGAGTTATTTTCAAAGAGCTGCAATATGAACTAAGGTTTCAGCTTCACATGTTGGGTCAGGTCATGGTCAGGAGGTTTTGCAGTCTCTGAAAGTGGCTTGGACCAACAAGTACAGAGGCTATGCTTGTGACAGGAGGTCAGTGACTGCCTGAACAGAACTTTGTGAAGTGAAAATCTGAATAGCTGCAAGTCAGTGTATCACTGTATTTAAGTAACCAAATTTCAGCGTGGTGCAATGTTCTGCAAGTTTTTTTTTAATTCTGTTGTGCCAGAAACAGCAACTCTGTGGTTGTGAGATAAAAGCAACACTCGAGGCACTTTCAAGTTTCAATAAGGCTTACCAGTAATGCAAAATAGTCTGCCCCATATGTCTAGTTCCTTGTTTCACTTCAAGAAACATCCGCTTATTGAAAAGTGCTTGTGCGACGTCAAGTCAATTGTGTCAACAGGAACCTTAGACAGTGACCTGTATTTCAGCTCTCCACTGCCCCCAAGTGTACACACACGGAAAACAAGTGGCAGAGAGCTCCGTTCCCAAACGACAGGGGTGGGTTAAACAAAATACAAGCAATTCTCAGCACATTACTAATAGAAAAGTCTCAAGCCTTCAATTAGTAGTTATTTTTGAATATAAATTACCCAATTATCATGGTAATTTTCTTCAAAAGTGTTGATGACGACTATAATTGAGAGTTGAAAATATCCTTTGTGCCAAAATATGTAAACCTAGAAATTAGCATCTGTGATATAGCAGGCGCACAATTCACAGGTATGTGTGATATTCTTCTGCCTTCTATTTAAGGCAGGGAGAAACATTTTAAATAGCGCTCCAATTCCACTGAGCAGCATGTTCCCCAGGGAAGATTGGCACTTCCTAAGTATCAGAGATGGGTGGATATACCGAATACTTTGGTTAAAAGTTAAGAAAAATCCTGAGCCCTCAACTGTTGATGCATTGAGCAGTCTAATATATTTCACGGTTCGTTTTTTTTCTCTGACACACAAAACCTATCAGTTTATTAAGAATCTCCAAATGAAACAAGTGAGAAAATCACAGACCTCTTGTTTGCCTGACACTCTCACCAGACGGGGCTTAAGTTTACAAACTACAGCCCTGGGATCCGACGGCTCCCCTACTGGGCTCCCAGGGTCAGGAGGTCGCTACATTTCTGTCTTTCTGTCATCGGATTTCTGTGTTTGTTGACTTATCCGCACAGTATACCAATGAAAACAATGTTTGCCACGGCAGCATTGTTATCTTTTGGGTAGCTAACGTTGTCCTTTGGAAGTTAGGCCAGGGCACAATCAGGAATACGTCAACACTTCCAGGGGATTCCCACCCAAAAATGTTTGAAAGGCAAGTTGTTTGGGAATGTGGTGTCCCAGATCTTTTTACATTCGATCAGGGGATTTGGAGCAGTGACTGCCCGTTCTTAATTACCTTTGGAAAGCTACCTTCTTGACCTGCTGCAGTCCATTTGGTGTCAGTAGACACGAAATGGTGATGTGTTTCCAAGTCAGGATGGTGAGTGATTTACAGGGAAACTTGCAGGTGGTAGTGGTGTTCCCATGTATCTGCCACCCTTGTCCTTCTAGATGGAAGTGGTCATGGGTTGTATTGGCAAAGGATCCTGGGAGAATTTCTATTGTTTCTTACTCCAGAGACATTTGGTGTCATTAGGCAATATCCAAGACTTGGGGACTACTGATTATCTTTGTTTTGTCAGCCAAAACACAAAGATACCACAAAGATTCCCACAGCTTCCCCAACAAGGACTACCTGGCCCATGAACACACTTTTTCACACTGTAATCTCTGGCCAACTGAGAAGAATCCAAGCTGCAGTAGCAAATCTAGTTCTCGAAGAGATTCCTTTCTAATTGTTCTATCATGTCCGAAAGAGATGGTACTTAATAGGTTTCCAAATAGGAATGTCACTGAAATATATATTGACTAGTAATATATGAAGTTACATGTAAAATACTTAAAAACGTCTAACTTCCAAATTGATTTTTATATAGGTCAACCTTAATATTATATTAACAGTGCATTAAAATAATCTATCACATTTAAGGAAAAATCTATTAAAATGCAGACGATCCCAAAGATTCTCCTACACTTTTTAGTAGCTTGAAGTGGGAGGTGAATAAACACTAAATTGTTTTTCAGTTGACAGCTTCTGATGGAAATTTATTTAATGCCTTTTAAGTTAAATACATCTCTAATATTACATATGGTTCCAGAAATTTCTGGTAATTTTTACCAGCAGCTTTCTGGAGGAGTAATATTTCATTGAGTGAAATAAATTAATCATCTTGAGATTATGGAGACAGTCTGACTGGTAAGCAGTTTAAGGAAAGACAGGCAGCTGGTTACAAATTACTCCTTCCACACAGCAGGAATTGAGAGAGTTCTTTCTTTCTTCATTCATTTAACGGACATGGGTGTTGTTGGCTGGTCAACATCTATTACCCATTCCAAACTTGGGCAACTGTCTGTGTAGGCTTTGCATGTTCTCCCCACATCTGTATGGGTTTCCTCTGGTTTCCTGCCATAGACCTTGAGAAGGTGGGCTGAGCTGCCCTCTTGACCCACTTGCAGTATGCTATAGGTAGACCCAGGGTACTGTGAGAGAGAATTCCAGTGACAGTGAAGGAATGATGATACAGTTGCCAGTCAAGATACTGTGTGACTGGGTATAGGTCTTAATATTAATGTGGTAAACTTATTGTTGATGTCCTTGCCAAAATATCACCCACTCTAGACGGTGTGGCATTGTTCTATCTCCTGCACGAGCTCAGTGACTCATTGAGTCCCTACCGTGCAGAAAGAGGCCGTTTGGCCCTTTGAGTCCAGACCAACTGTCCAAACAGCATCCCACCCAGACAACCAAAGCTATTCCCATATTTAGCATGGCCAATCCCTCTAGCCTGTATGTCATTGGACACTACAGACAATTCAGCATGGCCCATCCACCCAACTTACACATCTTTAGATTGTGGGAGGAAACCTGAGGAAACCCACGGAGATACGAGAATATGCAAACTCTACACAGACAGATGCCAATGGCTGGAATGGAAACCTGCTCCCTGGTCCTGTGAGGCAGTAGTGCAAACCACTGAACCACCCACTGCCAACTGCCTTTAAGTTTATTTGCAGTTTACTGGGAAGATCATTTGCTTTGATAGCTAATATGTAGTGGGCCATGATGTTAAGTTATTAATAACTGTTTTTGAGGGATAATGGTGAGTGGGATCATACTGTTAAAAAACTGGATTGTGACTATTCTAGCTCCAATCATCACTGAGTGCTGCTCTCCCCAACATCATGACTGTGATCAACATTTACCTTCCACCCCAGCCCTCCTTCACTGCATCCTCCCACCCAGCCCCTATCTCCTTTGCTGTTCAAGGTCACATTGTGTTGCACTGACACAAATCCAATGAGCCACATCAAGATGACCATGTCAAGCAGGCTAGCTGCCAGTTCTATTTCAATTAAATACAAGCCTCAAATTAGTCCAGTCCTTCCAGTCCATATCTATTCATTGGGCCTAATTGGCTAACAACTGTGAGAATGCCTTAGTAAGATTTGTGGCGCAACAGGAGGCTACAAATTGATAGAGTCAGTTCAGCAAGTCTTGATATTTTCATTGCTACCCTGGGGAGAGCCAATAGCCTAGTGTTATTATCACTGGACTGTTAATCCAGAGACCCAGGTAATGTTCTGGGGACCTGGGTTCCCAGTCAGATGGTGAAACTTGAATTCATTTTTTAAAACATCTGGAATTAATAGTCTAATGATGACCATGAATCCATTATCAGGAAAAAGCCATCTGATTCACTAATGTCCTTTACAGAAGGAAACTGCTACCCTTACCTGGTTTGACCTACATGTGACTCCAGACTCACAGCAATGTAGTTGATTCTTAGCTGCCCTCTGGACAATTAGGGATGGGAATAAATGCTGGCCTAGCCAGTGATGCCCTCATCCCATGAACGAATTGAAAAAAAAATTCTTCCCCTCAGTAATCTTACTTCTAACTCACAAAGGACGTAGCTGTAAATTTGCAAGTAACGCTGAATAGTGTATGACATTGCTACCCAGGCTGGCCAAAGGAATTCTCGTCACAGTCTTTACAGGGACCATTTTCCCGGTGGTCCCTTAGCAAATTGGTTTAGATTTATGAGTCTATGCTACAGGAAACTGTCAAGCCATCCTTTCACTGTACTATTGACAGCCCTGAGAGACTGCGAGGTGCTGCAATCACAGAAGGAGAGAAGGTCAAGGGAGATCTAATCAAAGTTTTGACAGGGTCTGAACATAAAAAGTGAAAGCATTTTTCCCACTGATCAGTAAATCAGCAATGCAGGGACATAAATCTGAATTACCACTAAAAGCTTTAAGAGAGAGGTTTGTATATTTTTTTTCTTGTTTCACACAACTGGTTATTAGAATCTGGAATGTATTAATGTCAGTGAAATTGGAAACTAGTCAGTCATCACCTCTTAAGAGGCAATTTGATAAACAGTTGAAGAAAAATAGTTATTCCCTGGCCTCATTACAGGATTTTTAAAATTATGGCAGAAGGATTTTGTTGATTATGCAATATGGATTCATAGAATAGTGTAGCACAGAGGGAAGACATTTGGCCAATTAAGTTTGTGCTAGCTCTGTCGAAGAGCAAACCGGTTAGTCCCATTGCCTTCAGAGCCCTTCATTTTTTTTTTCTCCTTCCAATATTTATCATTTCCTTTTTAGGTTGGCATTTGAATTTATGTCCAACATCCAACACGCAACATATCCTAAATCCTAACCACTTGTTGCTTAGACAAGCTTTTTCTCATATTGCCTTCAGTTCCTTGGCTAATCACCTTACATCCCTGCCCTCTGGTTATCAACTTCTCCGTCACTGCAATCAGTTTCATTTTATTTACTCGATCTAAATGTTTCATGATTTTAGTGAATCTTACCAAGTCCCCTCTCTTGGCAACTTTTTGCCTGAAGGAGAATGACTTCAACTTCTCTCTTCGATCTATGTAACTGTAATCCCTTGTCCCTGGAATCATTCTAGTAAATCTCTTCTCCATTCTCTTCAAAACCTTTCACGAGCTTACTGAAGTATGGTGCCCAGATTTGGATGCAGTTTTCTATCTGGCTTCTGAGACTTTATAAAGCTCCAGTTAGGCCCCATTTAGAATACCGTGTCCAATTTTGGGCCCCACACCTCAGGAAGGACATACTGACACTGGACCGTGTCCAGTGGAGATTCACACAGATCCCTGGTAGGCCTAACATACGATGAACGGCTGAGGATGCTGGGATTGTATTCAGTAGTGTTTAGAAGGTTGAGGGGAGAACATATAGAAATTTACAAGATAATGCATGGCTTAGAAAGGGTGGATGCTGGGAAGTTGTTTCTGTTAGGCGGGGAGACTAGGACCCACTGTCCCCATGACTTGTCCGGACTTGTCCGACCTGCCTAGCTCCTTTTCCACCTATCCACTCCACCCTCTCCTCCCTGACCTATCACCTTCATCTCCTCCCCCACTCACCCATTGTACTCTATGCTACTCTCTCCCTACCCCCACCCTCCCCTAGCTTATCTCTTCACGCTTCAGGCTCACTGCCTTTATTCCTGATGAAGGGCTTTTGCCCGAAATGTTGATTCAAAGCTCCTTGGATGCTGCCTGAACTGCTGTGCTCCTCCAGCACCACTAATCCAGAATCTGGTTTCCAGCATCTGCAGTCATTGTTTTTACCCATGGGCACAGCCTTAGAATTAGAGGAGGTCAATTTATAGCAGAAATGAGACATTTCCTCAGCCAGAGAGTGGTAGGCCTGTGGAATTCATTGCCATGGAACGCAGTGGAGGCCGGGATGTTAAATGTCTTCATGGCAGGGATTGATAAATTCTTGATCTCACAAGGAATTAAGGGCTACAGGGAGAGTGCGGGTAAGTGGAGTTGAAATGCCCATCAACCATGATTAAATGGCGGAGTGGACTCAATAGGCTGAATGGCCTTACTCCCACTCCTATGTCTTATGGTCTTATGACCTTACGGAACTGGAGTTTTATCGTATAGCTTCTTGACTTTTGTGGCCTGGAATATGGTTGGAAAGCGGGGAGGAAGCAGCGGTGAGAGTCAGGGGCCGGGGTGATGCAGGGTGACTGTTTTGCGGTTGGAAAACTGAGAAGTGTGGTTTTGTTTTTAAACATTGCACTGTTTTTCACTGTCAGTTTCCTGCCTGCATGCTGATCAGTTGAGAGATTCTACATCTGTGACTATTTTGTCCTGGAAACCGGAAGATTAGTAGCTGGTCGGGTGGGAGTATGGGCGTGGGGCACTGGTGGCAGAGATGGTTGGAGGATGGTCATTGGGGTTGGGGGAGACCATGTTCCCATTGGACAGGGCAGGGGTCCAATCACGGCAGAGGTGGTAGTAAAGGGGCACCCCATTTGCAGGGAAGTTGTTGCCATGAGAGGTGAGGGGGAGGTGATTCAGGGATGACCACGGGGTCCTGGGTCAAGGGAAGCAGCTAGACCCTGGGTCTGAAGGAAACATTCCTTCTCCCATTCCACTTTCCTCACAAATGCATCCCCACCACCTCCTTTCATCTGCCAGGTTTCATGAGACATTTAAAATTGTGTAAACATCAATTGAAGTTAGAATGGTGGTTGAAAGAAAAGTGCATACTTACATTATATTATTTAAATGGCCAGTCCTCCTATTGTGAGCTGTTTGGTTCCCTCCTATCACCTCACCTCCAAAAAAATTGGAAGGAGTTGGGCTCACTTTCTGTTTCAGGTTTTCTGAATTTTAACTTTGCTTCTGAACCCAATGCAAGCCATGTTGGAAATTAAGATTTAACTATCTTCTCTATTAACAATGGCCAGGATTCCGTATCTTTTGTTAACTATTTGTTAAACTATTCTCCCATCACCAACGATTTGTTGAAAAACCATTCCAGTCTCTCTGTTCTTGCCCTCCCCAGCTATTTTCCTGGTTATTGTCTCTTGTCGTTCTTCCTGCCACCCACATTTTTGTTTAATCATTGAGTGCACAACACATGCAGGATGTTTTTAAAATGGCAGCCACACTATCCTGAATTGAATGTTGATTTTTAGGTTGCAACACAATGCAGCATTTGACTAAAATCGTGCCATTTACCATGAGCCTCCATCTGTTCATGACTGGGATTAACCTGCACTGTCTCTTCTGTCCAAGTCACAGAGGGAACAATTGGAAATAACTCACTGACATCACAGAGAGATGGTGGCTTGTGCCTGGAAATGTGGTGGAGTCTGGACCAATTGAGGCATTCAAGAGGGCATTGAATGGTTTTTGGGATAATAATAGTATACAAAGACATGGGGGGACAAAAACCCACAAGATTGGCACTAGGTAATAGAACTAGTGCAGGCATGATAGGCCAAAAGGCTTCTTGCTGCACCATTATCATTCTCTGATAAGAAGGACAAGGCAAGTTAAAACTTCTATGAGAAAAACAACATAGTGGCACTGAAAATCTATAACACTGAATTGGTGTTGCAGAGTATTTGTGGTTGCCATGGTTACACTTGACATTAAAGTCATGCAGCCTCCTCTGTGCGAGTAGGCAGAAATCTTGCACGTCTTGACTGAATTGTATTTATAAAATCAGGTCGATGACTGCTGGGATTCAAAGATGACTGTGTAATATTGAACATGAATGAAAAATCAACTAACTGAGGACCTCCTCACTGCTTGATCATATACATTGGTGTGTACTCACTGTCTTCAACTGCATGGTCTGTTTGTGTTGCAGCTGTCTTCTCTCCCTTTGATGAGGTGCCTGGATTCAACTGCAAGTTTGGGAGTATAGCCCTGAAGAGTTTCTGTGATTGGCACCTTGATAAATCTGCAGACTTTCTATGGAAAGTACATACAGGGAAAGGAGAATCCTCTAATACAGGACCAGCAGGGAATTATACAATGGGTAAGACTTGTGAGGTGATGCTCTGAGCTTCATGTTCCATTCAACATCAATTTATTTCACTACTGGAAAACTGTCTTCAGATAATCTTCAGCACTGTCTCAGTTCATCTGCTGCTGAAACTCTTATCCATGTCCTTGACACCACTGATGTGATCATTCTAATGCTACCCTAGCTGGCTTCTCACTTTCCATCCTGAATAAACTTGAATTCTTCCAAAGTTCTCCTGTGCATGTCCTCACTTGCAGTCAGTTCCATTCAGCCATTACCTAGTGCTTTTTGTTCACTGGGGGATGTGAACTTTGCGAGCAAAGTCAGTATTTGTTGTTCCATTCCTGACCTCCTGAAGATAATGGTGAGCTACCTTCCTGAAAAGCCGCAGTCCATGTGATGCAGTTCATCTACATTGGCTCCCAATCCAGCATAAACTCTACTGCAAAATTAGCATCCTTATTTACCGATTCCTGTCCCTATCTCTATCATCTCCTCTAACCCTATAACTTTACCAAATATTGGTTTTCTTTCAAATCTGGCCTCTTGCTTTGTCTGGACTTTCATTGGCACACCATTACAGTGAATCTTCAGCACTCTAGACTCTTTGAATCCCACAGTAAATCACTTCATGTCTCCACTTCACCTCTCTCATTTAAGAAACTCCTTAAATTTCACCTTGTCGACCAGGCATTTGGTTCCAATATCATCATAAGTGACTCTGTATCAAATTTTATTTGGTAACATTCTTGTGAAATGCCTTATTCAAGATGCTATTTGAATGCATATTGCTGCCCGTTGCTTAGACAAAGGAGATGATAGAGTGTGAACTGATGTTTGGAGACTCTATGAGATACCTTAACTAAAAACTGAAAGCACTGGAAAAACACAGCAGTCATGGAAGCAAGTGTGAAGCATCTTCTTCAGAACCTGAAGAAGAGTTAAGCTGGATTCGAACCATTAGCTCTGTTTTGCTCCCTACAGAGGTTATCGGACCTGCTGACTTTCTCCAACACTTCCTTGTTTTCCATTGGATTTCCAGCAGCCACAGTACTTAGCTTTTGTTTGTGATTAGATATTTATGATACTCTTGATCAATCAGAACTGATACTTACCTGAGACACAATATGCTTTATTTTAAAATGGGAACATTCACATTCAAAAGATCCAAATTGGGATGACTGCTGATTTCCAACTGGCTGTTTGCTGCAAGGTGAAGATTCTTTTAATTTTGAAAAACATTCAGCATTGGACTGCAAAATAGCTATTTCAGTGTTTCAACTGGGTAAATGAAGCTGTCAGGTTTAATCTACACTCCATGCTGAGTTAGCTATCTTACTTGGGAAAGTGATTGGAACATACAATGTCGCTGGTTCATGAGTGAAATTGCTCATTATCAACCAGCAGTGTCCCTGGGAGGCTTGTAGAGCCTGGATGAAGTTTAACTAGGATACAGACCAACACCATGCAAGTTATCTCAACAGGATTAGCAGTGATAGTTCTAGAAATAGTTACAGATTGAGATGATTGTGATGCAGGTTCCCAATCCACTGGCTCCCAATCCAGCATAACTCAATTTACCAATCCCACTCCCTATCTCTATCATCTCCTCCAAATATTTACCTCCAAACTTTGCCAAATATTGGTGTTCTGTCAAATCTGGCTTCTTGCATTGTCTGAACTTTCATCAGCACACCATCGATAGTTGTGAAATTGCTCACTACCAACTAGCAGTGTCCCTGGAAGGTTTGTAGAGCTTAGGTGAGATTTAACTAGGAATCACGCCAACACCATGCAAGTTATCTCTTCAGGAGTAGCAGCGATAGTTCTAGAAATAGTTACAGATTGAGATGATCAAATGCTTCACATTCGATCTGTACAGCTGAGCTGGAGAAGGAGGAAATGTTCTCTGTGACAAGTTTTGAGCAGTGAACAATTGGAAATCAATAATCGTTCAGAGTCATGGAGATTTAAAGATCAGGGAGCAGATGGAACATCTGATCAAGATGTTGAATTGTAGCTAGTGGGAGAAATTATGCCCACAACTGGAAGCAATGGAATTGACTTTCTCCTGTTCTGTATTGGTGCATTGCAACTGAAAGACGTTTGAAGGATTTAACATTTTCTTGTCCTTGCAGGGAAAGACCATTTTATTTATACTGAAATAATTGGACAAAAAGAAGGACAAGTTGCCCGACTCTGGAGCCCTCAACTGTTGCCCATCCATTCGGGACGTTGTCTGGTCTTTTGGTACCAAATCCATGGCACACATAGCAGCAGTTTAAATGTGATTCAGAGAAAACCATCCATTGATATAAACCCTGAGGTTCTTTGGACCATCAGAGGATCGCAGGGCAACCATTGGCAAGAAGGTCGGGTGCTCCTTCCTCGATCACTAGACAACTCTCAGGTAACTCCAAGAGTTTGTTACAATATGACACAGTTACTGAAACTGTTTATGGAAGTTAACTGTTTTCAACACGCCAAAGCAGCACCCAGTTCAGTCATGTGCCTACCCAGAGTTCAAATCTCTTAAGTCACAAGGACAAAATTAGAGATGTTGTCACTGGTGTTGTGACAATGCTATGGCTTTAAGAGGTTATCTTGTTCGTTTTTTTTTGAAGAGAGGTTGTAAGACAGAGATTGCGAGCAGTCTACCAGAATCACTGGAATAAATAGTTTGTGTGTCTTTTTTAAAAAAAGTTGCAACAATAAAAGCAGCCTGGATGGGCGTTGCCAGCTCTCACAGGCCAGGATTTCTAGTTTTATTTAACTTAAAGCATTTGCTGTTGTAAGCTTGAAGAAGTGAAAGCTAATTTTCCCCCTCTCCATTGTAGTCAAAAGGGTTCTCAGGGGTTCTCTTCCTAGGCTGCTAGATTGCATGTGAGACAAAATCTGTTTTTCTGATTTTGCCTTTTTGCCTATGGGATGTTACTATATTGGAGCACTTAACTAGTATTAGTTACTGCTTCTATCATTCTGTTGAGTTTTCCAGTAAAGTTATTCTGAATTCTTCTTTCTTTAGTTGTATTTTAACGACAATGTTTAACTGAATTGTATTTTGACCATTGCATTGCCACTGGAACATGGCACTTAATATTTGCCTTCGAAATAAGAAAAAGTTAGGGTTGGGGCTACCTTCTTCAAACATTTTGAAGGGGTCTGGTCTGGTCCATAACAGTATAAAGAGGATTGTGAGAAAGGATGGTCCACATCAAATATTGAAGCATAGATATCAGAGCTCATTTTATCAAAATGTGATTTTCAAGTGGGAATTAGTGAAGGTGGTTGTTTGATCAGAGCACTGGAGAGGTGGGACAAATTCCAAAGTCAGTATGATGTTGATAACTTTCCTAACAGAAAAAACAAGTGAACTAAAAAATGAAGCACAGCAGGTCAGGCAGCATCCGAGGAGCAGGAAAATCAACTTTTCATCAGGAATGAAGGGCTTTTGCCCAAAACGTCGATTTTCCTGCTCCTCGGATGCTGCCTGACCTGCTGTGCTTTTCCAGCACCACTCTAATCTGAACTCTGATCTCCAGCATCTGCAGTCCTCATTTTTGCCTAACTACAAAATGAAGCATGGGCAAAAATATGTAGAGAAATAGGAGATTTCCAACAAAATAGATCCAGGTGTCAGGCTGTTAGAAAACCACCAGTAAGATTTGAATAATGTAGCGTGGAATATGAAATTGCTGTCCAGATGTTATTGACCTGATCACCTTCAGGAATCTGGATGAAATTTCACTGGAGTTTTCCATAATTATGTACATTAGTTTGACTCTGACCTTCTGACTTTTGAAAGAATAATCGATTTATGATGAGATGGCTATGATATATGCTTTGCTCAGGTGGCTAGAAGCTTGTTTTTTTTCAAAGGTGGGCCTGGAAGTAATGGTTGGAAGAGGAATCCAGGGAGGTGTGGCAGTGCATGATGTGGAGATAGCGAGCAGCCGGAATGCGATTGATTGCATGGGTAAGTTTTGTGCAACATGTGCCTTTCTGATTGGTACATAGACCAGAGACTGAAGGTAAAAACCCTGCCAGGCCATGCACTACTGACAGAGCCTTGTACTTATTGGGCAATTTTGACCAATCATGGGTGCGTAGCCTTCAATTTTCCACTCACTAATTACAGTAAAAAAAATAAATTGGTGCACAGTGACTCTGGGATTTTCCAAAAAGCTGCCTACTGCACGAGAGGGTCCGAGTCAGAGCACATTCTCAGAATATCCAGCCTTTCTAAAGTGTAACCTTGCACACTGTCTTATTTGTCAACAATCATCTTCAGTGTGGTTCATAGGTAGCAGGAAGAGTAATTCCACTTTTGTCTTTTTATTCCTGATTAGTCTAAAGCCTGTCATGTAAAAAAATAAAGTCGCCAGTCCTCCAGGAACTTAGGGCTGCTCTTTCATTAGGCAGCAATGACTGGTGGCAGTTTAACCAGAGGATCACCCCCTCAGTCGAAGAGGGGAGGTTGAGAAGGAGAATTCTACATAGTAACCATTTAATGCGCCCACCATAGTTCAAGAATGACATTTGCTATCTGAAATATTGATAAAACCAAAATTTCATGCTTGGCTTAATAGGGAAAAAAAATTCCACTGGACCCTGGAAGCTTTGTGTGCCTTGTTCAGGTACAACAGACTCCCAACAAAAACATGATGTTGTTGATTAACTTCTCCATGATATTTGGCTGAGATCAGAAAGGATTAAAGAGATTGAGTGTAGTTTGGAACTTTGCAATTCTCAGCTATTAGGTGCAAGAATGCAAGTCTGGGGAACAGTAAACCTGACTTGAATAATTTAAATATGAGGCTAGATGAGTGTTGAGAAGTTTTGAATGCTAACCTTTGTAGATCTGGGAATATTTATGCAGGAGATTAAACTGATGGAGTAGACTCCATGAGAAGATAGACTCTATTTAGACTGCATTAAAAAAAAATCTACATATGTACCCTCCACTGGCTCAGAATTAGCTGCTAAATCAGCAATCTGCATTAATGGGTAAGATCTAATTTAAGATGGGATTTAATTAGAGATATTAACAAGGTGGCTCTGCAGAGAAGAAATCTAAAGTGTGAAACTTGCAGAAAACATTGCTGATGCTGATGGTATTTTTTAACTTTCTATAGCTCCCAGGGATGTCGTTCCAGGTTCGGATGGTTCTGCAACAATCTTTCCCACTAGTAAGTCCCTTTATCAGTGAGTGTAGCAAATGAAACGGAACTTTAACGTGTTTATTACCCAAAGCCACAGGCATTGCAAGATGAAGATCTGCGCTGGTGCTTAAAAAAGGGATTTTAAATGTTCCTGAACACATGGCCAGTTACATTTTCTTTAGCTTGTCAACCTCAACATTAGTTATAGGAAATTAATCCTGAAAAACATCCAACAACATATCTTAGACCTTTAGGCACGTTAGCCAATTGGATAGGGAAATATCACAACTGGCCATAAAGAATCAATTGTGCTGGGAAAGTGAAAGGAAAATCTTTATGCTTCATGTTAAGTGTGTACAAGTGCTGTCCCCACTTAATGATCCCACAAAGGATCATAGGAATAGGAGCAGACCCTTCAGTCCCTCAAGCCTGTTCTGCCAATTGATTCAACAGTAAGAAATCTGTAGCACAATTCCATTTAAATCCAGATTTGTTTAAAGGCAGCTCACTAGTTACTCTTAAAATGTTGAAATTTTGAGAAAAATGATATGAACAATGTTTGAAGTTAAGATTGGAATTAAAATGTTTTAAAACAAAACAAACCATTCTTTGGAGAGTATTTGGATGCCACGGTTGGATATCATTCTGACACTTCTGGGATCTATGGGAGGATTTGATTTGATCGCTATGTATAATGAACATTATAAACAAAGATGAGCAGATTTCCTCGAGTTTGTATTTGAAGTTGCTTTCCCTTTAAACATTGTTGAAGATGATCGGAAAAGATAGAGTTTCCATGGTTATTGAGGAGTTGAAATGGACTCAGTTGGGGTTTAATAGCCTTGTCCGGTTCCTAAGCTTACAGTGTGACTATGTTCAGTGACTGGGCAAAATCAGTTTCAAATCCAGCCCAGAATGATCTATTAAACATTGATTGTGATTGGTTTCTGGAATTCAGTCTGTGCTGGCTGTGGAACCAGACAGGAAACGATCTTCGAATGCCCCAACTTAGAGGGGGTGGGCTTTCTCTGAATAATCAGCTTTAATATGTATCTCACGCAAAACATGAGGTTGGTGTGGGAAATGAAAACAACTTCAATGACACAATATTGGGTGTCCCATTTGTGAACTGGTATTTAAAGCACATTTCTGGAGCAGAGGGAATGTTGCATTGAACCTGTGCCATAGATGGCCCAGAAGGGTTTGACCTTGACATGAAGTACTTGACAGGAGTTGTGGTCCATGTTGTAACAGTGTCATCCTTTCTCTTTATCACCACAAAAAAAAACATAACAAATAGGGAAGCACTTTCCTGCAGAAATGTTGTATTTTGCCATGCTCTAAAAATATAACCATGTAATTTACTATCACTAGCTGAGACCCACAAAACATTAGAGTGAAATTTGTATATTTAGCCCATCTATCATCTCATTCACCACCCCCATGCAAACCCTCCCTCCCATTACCATTCCCATCCTATACCATTCTCCTGTTTTGTATCTGTCATGTAGTTTTGATCTTTTTGTGTGCAATTTTGGCCTCCTTGTTCAAGAAAAGATATATTTGTCATATAGGGAGTTCAGCAAAGGTTCACCACTTGCATTACCAGAGTGACAGCTTTGTTGTATGAGAACAGATATAGTTAATGTGCCCTCTATTCACTAGAGTTCAAAAGATTGAGAGAGACCACATTGATTCACCGACAATTCTGACAGGGGTGAATTCAGGGATGATATTTCCCTTAGCTAGGGTGCTGTGTCTAGAACAAAGGGTCACAGTATCAGGTTTTAGGGTAGACCATTTCGGACTGAAATAAGATGACCCTGTAGAATTCTCTACCTACATAAGGCTGTGGAGGCCAAGTCACTGAATATATTCAAGAAAGTAATAGGTAGATTTCTCGACACTAATGGCATCAAGGAATATGAAGAAACAGCAGAAGTAGAAGTAGAATTAGGTTTACTGTCAAATTTACTCACATGAGCGCAGTGAATAGTTTACAAAGTCACCACTTATGACGCCATCTTAGGTACAAAGATGCAGGATCTTAGGATTAAATTAGAAGCTCAGTATGATAGTCCTTGAAGCAGATTGTGCAGAGATAGAGGATCAAATAATATCATATTGAATGGTGGTACTGGACCTATGGGCTGAATGGCCTACAGTTTCTATGAATAACACAAAAGACTAGTTTTTCCCCATGTTTATTCATGTTTTTTTTAATTTCAGCTGTGAACCCTGAAGATCCCACTGACAAAACCTTTTTTGAGAATTCTGGAAATGTACTGAAGACTCTTGACCCTATCCTTATTACGATCATAGCTATGAGTGCATTGGGTGTCATTCTGGGGGCTATCTGCGGGGTTGTCCTATACTGTGCCTGTTGGCACAGTGCACTGGCTGAAAGGAATCTATCTGCTCTCGAGAGCTACAATTTCGAACTGGTGGATGGAGTGAAACTGAAAAAGGACAAACTGAACTCACAGAACTCATACTCTGAGGCGTGAGAAAAAAGCAGTCGAGGGGTTTAAAGTGGCTGTGGAAGAATGTCTGAAACTGTGGAATTCTTTGAGTTTTTTTTGTATAATTGTTTGTCTTAGGAAAGACAAGAAGAGCTCTGGATAATGCTGGTCTGTGACTGAGCCAAGCTTTTCTCAGGAGCAACTGATGAAGCAATCAAACGGGATGCTATGTATAAAAAATGAATTATGTACAGTTGGCTTTTTAATTTTTAAATTAAAGTTTTAAATAAACAAATGCTGGTGTTGAGACCAAGTAAGATCATTTTACAAGTATTTATCGTTTTCTGTAAAGAGTTATAAATTTGTATCATTCTATTTGTATAATGACTTAGCTTCATAAAATATGTTTCCAAAGGGCTTTAAAAACCTATGTTTTTGTATATTAGTCCAGATTTTATACTTTGAGTATACAGTATATTGATTTTCCCCACCTTCTTCCTATTTTGAGAAAAATTAGCATTTAGCCTCGTTGAACACTGAGGGTGCTGTGACCTTTATAACAAGAGTAAATGATATGATTTGGTAACATGCTACACAGGGCAACTGTCTGTACGCTGATAACATTGTGATTGGCTTCAGGCCAGTGGCCTGGATTTACAATTGCTTGCACTGAAATATGCGCTACAAGGTTGATTTCTTTTTCCCTTCTCTGTTAGGAGAGTGTGCTAAAAGGACAGTGTTAGAGACAGATTTGATTCTACATTATTTCTGTTTATGCAATATTAGTTTAAACAAAAAAAAGAAAAAAAAGTTTTGTTATTGAAAAATTATTAAAGATATCTATAATTATATGGTTGACGTTTCTTGTATGGTATTGTTTCATGTTTTGTATCGCTGTGAAAATTTCTCTTCTGGATTGTTTTTCCTATAAAAAAATTTATTGGCATTATTGCTTGAGTAAATTGTTGCTTTGAAACTGAAGAGAAAAAAATAGCCTTAACTCAAAATGTTTGTATTCTTGACACACAGGAAGCCTAGACAATTCACACTGTTGTGTTGTATCTTGTACTCAAATCTATGACTACTGCCTTCCAAAGATTCAATTAAATTTAATCTTTTCCTACAGTACTCTATTTGTGGTTTGTTGTAGTGGGACCTCAGAGTCCAGTCTATTCATGAGCTGCAGTGTCCCATAATTTCCATGAATGGACCATTAACACCGTGCTAATCACCACACTAGCAATTCCTGGCATTAACAGGGTCAGAGTTCGTGTAATGTAACAGTAACACTAAGTCACACTAAAACAGATGAGCAGTGGGAGATGTCGCTGTATTAATTGTCAATAAACAATGAGACAGTTAATAGTGCCACAAATCAGTACTTAAATATGTTAAATTTCTAAAACATCGTTGGATGCTAAAAGAATCGGGAACAAACAGTATCTTTTTAAACAAGTTATTCTGGAACACTGCAGATTCAAATGACGAATTTGTCACTTTGTCTTGTGTGATTGCAAATGGCATTCTTGCAATTTGAATTTATACTGAGATTCCTGCTGTATTGCTGAAGAAGGTTTTTAACATTATATGTCACTGTGTACTGTTAACTTACCTTAATGGGAGAAAGGCATGATCCAAAGTGAGATATATGGGGGAAATAAAAAAATGATATGGAGAAAATAATGTATTATTTTTGACTGAAAGCAGTATTCAAATAGCATTCTGTAGGATTTGTAAAACTGTTTAGGAATCCATGTGGTACATGATAAGACTTGCTGCCCAATATATGTGGCCCACCTTTGATGACTTACCTGACTAATGAATGTTGAGAGCCGGGTTCAATACTGTTTCCTCTCTGTCTCTCCCTGTCTTGCAGTTCAGTAAGTGAAATCAAAGACATAACGATTAGGAGACAGCTAACTCAGTCTCCATGACATGGTCAAAAGGGTCCCAGTGGGAAAGTGCTTGGTCACCACTTTAATTGCCTAGAATTGTGTAACTAAAACTTAGTACATGGAGAATCATTGAAACAGGCTTCCGTCACACAGCTTTAAGGCTCAAAAGTAGCCCTTGTAAAAGCCCTGCCTGAAATATTTGTGATGAACAGAAAGGTAGCAAGGAGCATTGAGTTATTGAGAAATTCCACCATGTGAGTGGACAGGAAATGGCTCCAAGAGTTTCCATTGATATTCCAGAAATTGAACATCATTTATGTTTTATCTGGAACAACAACCTCAAAACAATTGGACATAAAGTTTTCAAATGGAAGGCACTTAATGTCACCTGGAATGTAAGATAAATACTTCTAGTGAGTTGAATTGAAAATGTAAAACAATTAGCCTTCAAATAGTAATAGACATTCCAACAATGACGTTTGAAGTAATATTCCATAATGTAAAAAAAGCAACAATAAAAATGCTGTCTCTTCACCATAAGCCTTTCCTGCTCGAGATTGGGCAATAATGTCTGGAGGTCTTAATGAAAATAATAGAGACCCCTGTGAAAGTTTAGATTTAAGACAGTGAAACCACCTTAAAGAGAAATTGAAAGTCCTCTCTTTCTTTGTAATTTTCATATTTGTTTGTATTTTATCAAAGGAAGATCTGTGATATGTATATATTTCTATGCTGTGTATTAAACAGAAGGGTTTTCACAACAGCTTTCTTGCTTTTTATTTCTTTTATTTCTATGTCAGTCCTGCAAATCTCAAACAATTGGCAAGTAAATTAAACTAAGGACCTTTTCTGGACTGTTTAGAGATTAATCCCAGCTGATAAATGTCTCAATAGCTAGATTGTCAAGCAAAAGAGAGAAAAAGTTATTCGCTGATGGAATAATGCCCCACATTATCCTGTATTCGAGTGAAATAGTTTGATGTGTTTCGGTATCTTCTTCCCAATGGTGATGATGACCATGAGAAGGAGCAGCTGACAGTGAATTTGCTGCAGGTTGGATTTATGCGAGAAGAATTGGATAACAGTTTTGCCAGAAAAAATGTTCCATCAATCATTACCTTGTTCTCAGTGAATGGTGTGTTAATCTGAACCATTGATCACAAGGCAGTGGAGAGGGTGGCTCCATGAAAATCCAGGCACTATTCTAAGTTCTAATTCTAGGATTTTAAACTCACAAGCTTGTGAAGAGCAGTTTTCAGTCCATACAGCTCCCTTATTACAGTTGCCACTTCTACGAGCAGCAAAAATATAAAAAGGCCCAAGTTGATCAAAATCCCATATTGGATTGGTGTAATATTTGACATGACTATAACATTATGGTTATGTTACTGGACGAATAATTCAGAGGCCCCGGGACTGACAATCCAGAGGCAGGAGTTCAAATCGCACCATGTGCCTGAAAATTTAAACTTGGTTAACTAAATAAATCTGTAATGATAAGGTGCATCAGTTACAGTAATTGCTAAGTTACAGCCTTTTTATAAAAATCCATCTGGTTCATTAACATCTACTCAGAGACAAAATCTGTTCGCCTTTGCCAGCCTAACTTAGATGTGACTCCAGACCCACAGCAATGTTATTGACGCTTTACTGCCCTCTGATGTAACCAACTATTTAATTGTAGTCCCACAGACTGGTCAAGAAGTAGCTGGATGTAGTCACAGTCAGGGACTCATACCTTACACACATTATCCCAGGTACACCACCACATTCCCTGGGAATGCCATGCCCCAGAGACAGGCAGACCCATGAGAGGTGGTAGATAAAAACAATGACTGCAGATGCTGGAAACCAGATTCTAGATTAGAGTGGTGCTGGAAAAGCACAGCAGTTCAGGCGGCATCCGAGGTGCAGGAAAATCGACGTTTTGGACAAAAGCCCTTCATCAGGAATAGAGGCAGAGTGCCTGAAGGATGGAGAGATAAATGAGAGGAGGGTGGGGGTGGGGAGAAAGTAGCATAGAGTACAATAGGTGAATGGGGGTGGGGATGAAGGTGATAGGTCAGGGAGGAGGGTAAGAGCTTCAGGGCAGAGGAAATGACCTGGGAGTTGCAGTGGGAGAGGGAATCCCTGAGATTCTTGTAGAGAGAGGAGGAAAACTTCTTCAAGGTAGGCATATTTGCAAGAGGATTCGCAGTAGGGTTAAAATCAACAAGGTAAAAACAAGGACTGCAGATGCTGGAAACCAGATTCTGGATTAGAGTGGTGCTGGAAAAGCACAGCAGGTCAGGCAGCATCTGAGGAGCAAGAAAATCACCGTTTCAGGCAAAAGCCCTTCATCAGGAATAGAGGCAGAGTGCCTGCAGAGTGGAGAGATAAATGAGAGGAGGGTGGAGGTGGGGAGAAAGTAGCATAGAGTACAATAGAGTGGGGGTAACACATTGATATGCAATCAGGATGGAGCTGACCTGGGAAGCCTCAGTAATGATTCCTGACTCATTAAGTCTCATGGCATTGTTTAAGATGTGGTCAAGGAAACCTTCTGCTGACTATTACTATTTGTGTCCTCCACCCTACTCCCCCCACCTTTATTCAACTGATGAATGATCTTTCCTTTGCATTGAACATCACCTGTTGTGGTACTGAGGGCGGCAAGGGACTGAATTTCTGTACTTTGGCTGGGTGACTCCACAGGGCACTAGCACTCACAAATGTAGCTGAAACCTAGCTCTGCAAGAACAGGCCTTGGGTAGATGGTGAGGGAACCAACAACAAGGAGATATGTACTCGACTTATTCTAAACAATCTGCCTGCCAGAGGTGCACCTAGTCATAGCAGTATTGCTAGGGGTGAGCAGCACATAGTCCTTGTGGAGACCATTCATCTTTCCACCCTGCAGGCACTCTGCCTCTATTCCTGATGAACAGCTTTTGCCCTTGGTTTTACCTTGTGGAGACCAAGTCCCATCTTCACATTGAGGATATATTCCATTGTTTTGTGTGTCACTACCACTATGCTAAATAAGCTATATTTCAAACAAAGCCAGCCCCTCAAAACTCGGTATTCAGGCATTGCTATTGATGGCAGAAATGCATTCAAACACATTCTGCAACCACATGGCCCTGAAAATCCCTCATTCCATCGTTATCACCAAGCTAGAGAATCACCCTTGGATCAGTAAAAAGTGCAGGAGGATATGTCAGGAGCAACATTTGGCATTATTAAATATCTGGGACCAATTTGGTGAAGCTACAATACAGGACTTGTCAAACTGCATAAACAGCAAGTGATAGACAGGGATAAGCAATTACAACAAACAGATCAAATCTAAAATCTTCAGCAGTTCCACATTCAGTGAGGAGTTGGTAATGGACTCACTGGAGGTGACTCACTGGAAAGGATGGCTTCACAAATATCCCCATCCTTACTTAGGGAGGAGACTATCACATGAGAAGAAAGGTCAAGGCTGAAGTTTGTGTATCTAGCATCAACCAGACGTTGATGTGTGAACAATCCATCCCAGTCTCTTCCTCAGATCCTTAGTATCACAAACACCAGCCTTCAGTGAGTTTAACTTACTCTACATGAAATCAAGAGATGGCTGAATGCAATTGGTACTGCAAAGATAGCAGGCTCTGACAACAGTCCGACAATCGTACTATAGGCTTGTACTCCAGAGGATTTGCTGGTGGTTCAACTAGCCAAACTGTTCCAGAACCATTACAATGTTGCCAACTGATATTATGGAACATTTCCTAGGTGCGTCCTATACACACCATGCAGAGCAAATCCAACCTGGCCAATTACCACCCAATCAATTTACTCTCAATCAGCAGCAAGACAAGAGAAAGGTCCAACTGCAGAGCTATCAAGCTTACTCAACAACAACCTGCTCACTGATGCTGAGTTTGGATTTTGCCAGGGCCATTCCATCTCTGACTTTGTTACAGCCTTGGTTCAAACATAGACAAAGGGGGTGACCTTGAGAGGAAATGAAGGCCCCTCTTCATGTCTTCAAGACAGTATTTGAATGAATGTGGTACCTTTGAAGCCCTGATATACAAATGTGTGAGGAAGGAGTACATCACGTGGCACCTTGAGCCTGCTCCACCATTCAATAGTAACATCATGACCAATTTGTTTGCAACCACTCATCCACATTTGCACCTTTTTCTGATAATGTTCCACCCATTACTTGCCAAGAATTGTTTCCCTCCACCGTAAAAATATTCAAAGACTGCTTCTTTTCAGCAAGTTAAAAATCACACTAGCGTCGCTCCGAAAGCTAGTGTGCTTCCAATTAAACCGGTTGGACCATAACCTGGTGTTGTGTGGTTTTTAACTTTGTACACCCCAGTCCAACACCGGTGTCTCCAAATCTTTTGAGGAAGAGTTTAAAGATTCATGACCTTTGAGAGAAAACAAATTCCCTTCATCTGTTTTAACAAGGCATCTCCTTATTTTGAAACAGCAACCCCTAATTCTCCGACAACAGCAAACGTTCAGTCCACGTCTAAACTGTCAAAACCCCTCAGGATCAATTCAAGTTGCCTTGTGCTCTTCGAAACCCCAGCAGACACAAGCCGAGCCTGTCCAACCTTTCACCAATATACAATCCCCACGTTTATGAATGCATGAATAAAAAAAAAGAGTAGGCCACTTAGCCCTTTGAGCCTGCACCACATTCAAGAAGATCATGGATGATCTAATTTTAACCTCAACTCCAAATTCCTACATAACATGCATCCTCTGGGTAATCAAGAATTATTCCTGCCATTAAAATATTGAAAGCCTCTGCATCTATCAGCTTTTGAGGAAGAGAATTCCAAGGACTCATCTCTAATTAAATAAACACCCACTAATTTTTAAGCTATGACCCCAGTTGCAGATTGTCCCACAAGAAGAAATGTCCTTTCAATGTCCACCCATTTAAGTCCTCTCAGGATCTCAGATGTTTCAATTCAGTCACCTCTGACTGTGCTAAATTCCAGAGGATAACGGGATAGTCTGTCTAGCCATTCCTAATAAGGTTCATGCCAGATATTAGTCTAGTAAACCGTCCCTGAACTGTTTCCATTACATCAACATCCTTCGTAAATATGGAGACCAGTTCTGTACTCAGCGCTCCAGATACAGTCTTATCAATGTCCTGAATACGTGAAGCATAATCTCCCTATTTTTGTGTTCAATTTCCCTTGTGATTAACTATAAGGAAGGAAATGAATGTACTGCAGCCAAATTTGCAGAAGACACAAACATAGGTGGAAAGGCAGTTTGTGCAAGAGATACAAACTGTTTACTGAGAGAGATTGATAGTTAAGTGGGCAAAAAGTTGGCAAGTGGAGTATAATGTGGGAAAATATGAAATTGTTCATTTTGGAAGGGAAAACAAAGGGACAGTATTATTTAAACAGAGAAACACTACAGGAAGCTGTAATACAAAAAGGATCTTGTGGATACTGATGCACAAAACACAGAAAGCTAGCACACAGACGCAGCTGGTAATCAGGAAGGCCAATGGAATGTTGGCCCTTATTTCAAGGGGCTTGGGGTATAACAGTAGGGAAGTCTTACCTTAACTATACAATTCTATTAGTTTTAAAATAGTGATGGAAAAGGATGGACCAGATGTAAAAGTTGAAGTTCTAAACTGGAGGAAGGTCAATTTTGACGGTATTAGGTAAGAACTTTCAAAAGCTGATTTGGTGCAGATGTTCACAGGTAAAGGGACGGCTAGAAAATCGGAAGCCTTCAGAAATGAGATAACGAGAGTCCAGAGAAAGTATATTCCCGTTAGGTTGAAAGGAAAGGCTGGTAGATGTAGGGAATGCTGGATGACGAAAGAAATTGAGGTTTTGGTTCAGAAAAAGAAGGAAGCATATGTCAGGTATAGACAGGATAGATCGAATAAATCCTTAGAAGAGTATAAAGGCAGTAGGAGTATACTTAAGAGAGAAATTAGGAGGGCAAAAAGGGGACATGAGATAGCTTTGGCAAATCCAAAGGAGAATCCAAAGAGTTCTTATGAATACATTAAGGACAAAAGGGTAACTAGGGAGAGAATAGGATCTCTCAAAGATCAACAAGGCGGCCTTTGTGTGGAGCCGCAGAAAATGGGGGGGATACTAAACAACTATTTTGCATCAGTATTTACTGTGGAAAAGGACATGGAAGATATAGAATGTAGGGAAATAGATGGTGACATTTGAAAAATGTCCAAATTACAGAGGAGGAAGTGCTGGATGTCTTAAAATGCATAAAAGTTGATAAATCCCCAGGAACTGATCAGATGTACCCAAGAACTCTGTGGGAAGCTAGGGAAGTGATTGCTGGGCCTCTTGCTGAGATATTTATATCATCGATAGTCACAGGTGAGGTGTCGGAAGACTGGAGGTTGGTTTAAGAAGGGTGGTAAGGACAAGCCAGGGAACTATAGACCAGTGAGCCTGATCTCAGTGGTGGGCAAGTTGTCGGAGGGAATCCTGAGGGACAGGATGTACATGTATTTGGAAAGGCAAGGACTGATTAGGAATAGTCAACATGGCTTTGATTGTGGGAAATCATGTCTCTCAAACTTGATTGAGTTTTTTGAAGAAGTAACAAAGAGGATTGATGAGGGCAGAGCAGTAGATGTGATCTATATGGACTTCAGTAAGGAATTTGACAAGGTTCCCCATGGGAGAATGGTTAGCAAGGTTAGATCTCATGGAATACAGGGGGAGCTAGCCATTTGGATACAGAACTGGCTCAAAGGTAGAAGACAGAGGGTGGTGGTGGAGGGTTGTTTTTCAGACTGGAGGCCTGTGACCAGTGGAGTGCCACAAGGATCGGTGCTGGGTCCACTACTTTTTGTCATTTATATAAATATGATTTGGATGTGAAGATAGGAGGTATAGTTAGTAAGTTTGCAGATGACATGGAAATTGGAGGTGTAGTGGACAGCAAAGAGGGTTACCTCAGATTACAACAGGATCTGGACCAGATGGGCCAATGGGCTGAGAAGTGGCAGATGGAGTTTAATTCAGATAAATGTGAGGTGCTGCATTTTGGGAAAGCAAATCTTAGCAGGACTTATACACTTAATGGTAAGGTCCTGGGGAGTGTTGCTGAACAAAGAGACCTTGGAGTGCAGGTTCATAGCTCCTTGAAAATGGAGTCGCAGGTAGATAGGATAATGAAGAAGGTGTTTGGCATGTTTTCCTTTATGGGTCAGAATATTGAGTACGGGAGTACATTGAAAAATTGATTGTCTGCTAAGCCTTTCATCTGTTAGAATACCATAACAATTTCACTTCTTTTATGTGTAAATCACAAAACCTTTTTTTAAAAAAAGTTGCATTCTCACGTTAGCTGTTAACAATGGGGATAGCTAGACAATATGCTGAAGGTGTTAGCCCCCTGTGTTCTCTGTCTATGCCATGATGTTTAGATTGATTTTAATCTAAAAAGTGAAATAACGGAGTTTTACATGAATTCATGCAATTTTTGAGCAAAGTACAATGTAACCCTGAAAGTACAAATTCACCCCACAAAATATATGTGTGCATGTGGGTCTTTGTCTATCTGTGTGTGTGTGTGTGTTTGTCTGGGTTGGGGGTTGTGAGTGTGAGAAAGTGTATGTGTGTGTGTGTAGTGAGTGCAGAGTGTCTTAAGTCTGTGAGGGGATGCATGTCTGAGTGTGGGAGTGTGTAAGTCTGTAAGGGTGTGTGTGGGTGTCTGTGTGCGCGTCTGTATATGTGTGCCCATGTTATGTGCGTATAGGAATGTCTGTGTGTGTGTGAGAGTGTGTGTGTGTAGAAGTATCTGTGTGTGTGTATAGTGCAATGGTGGTCACCTGTAATGTGACATGAACCCAAGGTCCTGGTTGAGGCCCTCCCTATGGGTACCGAACTTAGCTATCAGTCTCTGCTCGGCCACTTTTTGCTGCTGCCTGTCCCGAAGTCCGCCTTGGAGGATGGTCACCCGAAGGTCCGAGGTCAAATGTCCTGGACCGCTGAAGTGTTCCCCAATTGGGAGGGAACCCTCCTGATTGTTGTGCGGTGCCCATTCATCCGTTGTCATAGCCTTTGCTCTGTTTCCCCAATGTACCATGCCTCAGGGGATCCTTGCCTGCCACGTATAAGATAGACAACGTTGGCTGAGTCACATGAGTACCTGCCATGTACAAGGTGGGAGGTGTCCCTACGTGTAATGGTGGTATCTATATCCACACTATGACACGTCATGCAGCGCGTACCGTGACAGGGATATATGGAGTTGTCCTGAGACTTTTCTCAAGAGTTGTCAAACTTTGGAGCTTGTTGCCAAAGAGAGCTGTGGGGGCAGAATCCTTGTGTAAGTTTAAGGCTGAGATCAATAGATTCTTGATCACTAGGGGAATATTAGATATTAGACTAATAGATTTTTGATCAGTAGGGTAGCAGGGAAAGGTAGGAAAAGCATGAAAATGGATATGAAGAATGTCAAATCTGCCATGATTCAATTGCAAAATGGAGAAGGCTCAAGGAGCCAAATGGCTACTCCTATTCCTATTATTTATGGTCTTATGGTCTTATAGAACTCGACCAGCTTTCCTGATTACTTATTGTAACTGCACACCAACATTCTGGCATTCATGCCCCAGGACACACAAATTTCAGAACATCTCAGAGCTTTGGGCCCTGGCACTGTGGCTCAGTGGTTAGCACTGTATTCTCACAGTGCTAAGGATCCAAGTTCAATGCCAGCCTCGTGCAACTATCTATGTGGAGTTTGCACATTCTCCCCATGTCTGTGTGGGTCTCCTTTGAAAATGTGCAGGTTAAATGGCTTAGCTGTGGTAAATGCAGGGGGATGGGTCTGTGTGGGATGCTCTTGGGAGGGCTGATGGAGCACATGACCTGCTTCCACACTTTAGGAATTCTTTCACCATTTAGATAATATGCTTTTTTTATTATTCTTGGCAAAACAAACAATTTCACATTTTTCGACATTATGCTCCATTTGCTGCAACGTTTGCCACACAACTTAGTGTTTGCTTTTTGTCACCTCTTTATGTTCTCTTCACAAATTACTTTCCAAACTATCTTTGTATCATCAACAATTTTGGCAACCATACCTTCAGTCCCTCACAGCCAAGTCAATACTTGAGATTCTAATAAAGTTTCGACAGCTCAGTAATCTGATTACTTTATAAAACCTGAAAAGCTGAACTGTGATCACCATCCAAAGATGTGGAATAAGCTTGAATTCCATCAAAACTGAAATTTTGCAAACCCTTTTTAAAACTTCATATCTTCACCAGCTTTTGTGTGGTGTGAATATATCCATTTTGAGATTAAATGGAGAGACAGTTGGATTATGGTTTAAACATGAACCACATTTACCATTTGTTTTTAAAAGTGCCATTTATGTTATAATATGTAATATCCTATGATCATGAGCTATATGAGCAGAGGTTGATCATTGAATCCAGTGAGAAAGTGAGGACTGCAGATGCTGGAGATCAGAGCTGAAAATGTGTTACTGGAAAAGCGCAGCAGGTCAGGCAACATCCAAGGAGCAGGAGAATCGGCGATTCGGGCATGAGTCCTCCTTCAGGAATGAGGAAAGTGTGCCAAGCAGGCTAAGATAAAAGGTAGGGAGGAGGGACTTGGGGGAGGGGCGTTGGAAATGCAATAGGTGGAAGGAGGTTAAGGTGAGGGTGATAGGCCGGAGTGGGGGGGGGGGGGTGGGGGTGGAGAGGTCAGGAAGAAGATTGCAGGTCCCTCCTCCCTACCTTTTATCTTAGCCTGCCTGGCACACTTTCCTCATTCCTGAAGAAGAAACGTTGATTCTCCTGCTCCTTGGATGCTGCCTGACCTGCTGCACTTTTCCACCAACACATTTTCAGCAATGAGTCCAGTGAGTCTGCTTCAATATTCAATAACATTATGGCTGATCCAATCACTTTTCTATTAATTCTCACCTTATAATCGGTCTGCTGTTATGTCCTTGCATCTCATCCTGCATTTATTTTCCATCCATTCAAGGGATGTGGGCATCATGGGCTGGGTGAGTATTTACTGTCCATGCCGAATTAGATGCCTGCCTTTTCCCCACAACTCTTGATTTCCTTACAGATTAAAGATTTGTCAATGGGTTACTTGAATTCACTATAGAAGCCTGGTGAAACAATGGTCATTTTGATGATAGAATCAAAATGTTTTAATGATGCTGTGACTTGTGGACTGGTAGGACTTGATTACCTGTGCATTCCTCCCATTACAGTCACAAACTGTGGCTTGAAGAGTTGGTCAGAGGCTAGAAATTCTGCAGCAACCTAATTCCTATCTCCCTAACGTCTATCCATCGCCTGCAAAGAACAAGTCAGGAGTGTGATGGACTGCTCCCTATTTGCCTGAACAAGTGCAGCTCCAGCAATACCCAGGACAAAGCAGCCACTTGCTTGGCATTCCATCCATCACCTTCAACAGTCACTCCCTTCACCATGACATACATTGACAGCAGTGTGTACAATCCACTGGATGCACTGCTGCACCCCACCAAGACTCATTTGACAGCACATTCTAAACACAAGGGACAATAACAGCAGGTACATGGGAACACAATTACCTACAAGTTCTACTCCAAGTCTCAGAATATCCTGACTGGGAAACGTAATGTCATTCCTTCAATGTAGCTGGGTGAAAATCCTGGATCCCATCTATCTGCAGCACATGGATTGCAGTGGTTCAAGAAGGCAGCTCACCATCGCCTTCTCATGGACAACTAGCAATGGGCAATATATGCAGGCCCAGCCAGTTAAGACCACGCCCCACTAGTGAGTGAAAAAACAACATTGTGAATGTTCCTACGCTCCAAGGACTGCAGCAGTTCTGAAGCATACATCGCATCACCACCTTGGAGGTTGCCACTGATGATGTTACCTAGCCAGGTAATGAAACGTCTGGATATCAAACCTACAGCTCAGCGAGCAAACCTACACCCTAAACCTCAACCTGAGCAACAAACTTTCACAAACCTTGCGATCACCACCTTCTCAAGAGCAATTAGGGATGGACAGTAAATACTCACCTAGGTAAAAACAAGGACTGCAGATGCCAACTTCCGTAGTTACACTGGCACCACTCCCCACCTCTTCCTCCGCTACATTAGTGACTGCATTGGCGCCACCTCGTGCTCCCACGAGGAGATTGAACAATTCATCAACTTCACCAACACATTCCACCCCAACCTTAAATTTACCTGGACCACCTCTGACACCTCCCTCCCCTTCCTGGACCTTTCCATCTCTATTAATGACGACCGACTTGACACTGACGTTTTTACAAACTCACCGACTCCCACAGTTACCTGGATTACACCTCTTCCCACCCTACGTCCTGCAAAAATGGCATCCCGTATTCCCAATTCCTCCGTCTCGGCCGTATCTGCTCCCAGGAGGACCAGTTCCACCACAGAACACACCATATGGCCTCCTTCTTTAGAGACTGCAATTTCCCTCCCCACGTGGTTAAAGATGCCCTCCAACGCCTCTCGTCCACATCCCGCACCTCCGCCCTCAGACCCCACCCCACCAACCGTAACAAGGACCCCTGGTCCTCACCTTCCACCCTACCAACCTTAGCATAAACCAAATCATCCGCCGACATTTCCGCCACCTCCAAACGGACCCCACCACCAGGCATATATTTCCCTCCCCACCCATTTCCGCTTTCCTAAAAGACCGCTCCCTCTGTGACTACCTGGTCAAGTCCACACCCCCCAACAACCCACCCTCCCTTCCTGGCACCCTCCCCTGCCACCGCAAGAATTGCAAAACCTGCGCCCACACCTCCTCCCTCACCTCCATCCAAGGTCCCAAAGGAGCCTTCCACATCCATCAAAGTTTTACCTGCACATCCACCAATGTCATTTATTGTATCCGTTGCTCACGATGCAGTCTCCTCTACATTGGGGAGACTGGACGCCTCCTCTCAGAACACTTTAAGGAACATCTCCGGGACTCCTGCACCAATCAACCCCACCCCCCTGTGGCCCAACATTTCAACTCCCCCTCCCACTCTGCTGAGGACATGCAGGTCCTGGGCCTCCTCCACAGCCATTCCCTCACCACCCAAAGCCTGGAGGAAGAATGCCTCATCTTCCGCCTCGGAACACTTCAACCCCAGGGCATCAATGTGGACTTCACCAGTTTCTTCATTTCCTCTCCCCCCACCTTACCCCAGTTCCAACCTTCCAGCTCAGTACTGTCCCCATGAACTGTCCTACCGGCCAACCTCCCTTCCCACCTATCCGCTCCACCCTCCCATCTGACCTAACACCTCCATCCCCAACACCATTCACCTATTGTACTCTATGATACATTCTCCCCAACCCCACCCCCCTCTCATTTATCTCTCCACTCTGCAGGCACCCTGCCTCTATTCCTGATGAAGGGCTTTTGCCCGAAACGTCGATTTTCCTGCTCCTCGGATGCTGCTTGACCTGCTGTGCTTTTCCAGCACCACTCTAATCTAGTAAATACTCACCTAGCCAGTGATACCCACATCCCTTGAATGGATGGAAAATAAGTGCAGGATAAGATGCAAGGACCTAACAGCAGACCTCACATCAGGTGAGAGTTTATAGAAATGAAGTCAGGAGATTAGCAAGGAGAACATTACAATAGTTGAGGCGAGAGATGATGATGGATCAGAGATGGAATGGGCGTGTGCAATACTGAGAGGTGAAAGCATGTAGCCTACAATAATATCTTTGAAGCATTTAATTTAAAAAAAACACAGTTTTGTTTCCCTTGCTCTAACCTGAAGTTAATTCCCCATGTGTATCACTTTCTGAGTGTGTTGTTATGAATCCAGCTGATGGTTTCTCGAGGACAAGTCAGATCCCAGAGTGAAATCCTGACAGACCATAAGTTTTATCTTTTTGTTTGTTTATGTGGTCAGTCCTTGAATGTATTCACTAGAGGCTGCTGAAGTACTTTTGACAAAAGAACATAAAAGTTTATTACTCCAGAGACTAATACAAGCTATATTGCAATCGACAAGAACTAATGGAAGGTTTTCATTACAAGCATCAGAAAGAAACATCAATCCCTTTAGTCCCAGCAACATGCTTAGAGACACTCGGATCTCAGTGAATAGTCGCACTTAACTCCACACTAAAACTTCTTGCCCAGCCAGAACAGCTGCAATCGGTTTCCATTCAACAGACTGGAGTGTCTGCGGCTGTAGACATGATTCCAGGATGGTATTGTGTCTCCCTAGTTATATCCTCTCTAAATTTCTTTCTATGCATGGATTTCTGAGGTCCGCACGCAGCAGCGACTTCCAAAACCAGAGCCAATGCATCATCATGTCGACTGGCGAGCACAGAAACTCAGAGGAACCTCAGAGTGGCTGCTGAGAAGTTGCTCCCTGGAGCCAGTGTCAAGGACATCACAACTTGGCTGCAGGACAGTTGCCTAGAAGTTGTGGTCTATATCAGTATCAATGGCTTGTGTACGAAGGGGGATGAAGAACTGAAAGCAGACTTAAGGGAGCCTAGGAGGAAATTGAAAAATGATGATCTCAGTGATGTCATCATTCCATATGCTCGTGACCATAGCAATCAGAGAATTGAATGATTGAATAGATGGCTGGAAAACTGGCATGAGAGGGCGAGCTTCAGATTTCTGAGGCACTGGAGGCAATTCTGGGACAAGTGGGACCTATATAAGGGAACTGCATCTTAGCAGCATACTTCAGGGAGACTCAGTAGGTGCTACGGCTGGGAGGGGGATGTTGGGGCAGGGGGAAAGGTGAGAGGAGGGTGGAAGCAGGTAAATCATATTGCCAGAGGGATGGGAATCTAAGAAGAAGTTCATATTCAAGGGAAACAAAACTATTAAATGCAAGTAGAAGAGTCGAAAGAAAAAAACAGAATATAGACAAAGCAATGGGAAACATTAAACAGGATCAAAATGGAAAATTATGTTAAAAAAAACTGAGTTTAACACTCTGTCTTAATGCACATAGTGCTCATAAAAAGGTTGATGATTTAGAATCACAAATTGAGGTAAATGGGGATGATGCAATTTCACTGATGTAGCTACAGAGTGAAGAGAATTGGTCATTGAATTTCCAAGGATATTCCATGTTTAAAAGGGCCAGAAAAGGAGCAAAAGGAGCTGGAGCAGCAGTCATAATAAAGGATAATGTCAGTATATTAATGGGAAAGGAACTTCGATCAAAGGATGTAGAATCAATTTTGGGCGGAGTTAAGAATCAGCTAGGAGAAGCAAACGTTGGTGGGCATTGTTTATAGACCACCAATCAGTAGAGCTCATGTTGGGCACATTATAAATCAGAATCCCTACAGTGTGGAAGATGGGCATTGATGCCACACCAGCACTCCAAAGAGCATCCCACCCAGAGCTATCCACAATTGCTAATCCACCCAGAGCCATTCACCATTCCCCATGGCTAATCCATCCAGCCTGCACATCAAGGGGAATTTAGCATGGCCAATTCATCTAAACTGCACATCTTTGGACTGTGAGAGGAAAACAGACCGACTGGTGAAAACCCACACAGATACAAGGAGAACATGCAAACCCGAGGTTAAAATTGAACCCAGGTCCTTGGCACTCTGAGGAAATAGTGATGACCATTGAGCCATGCTGGTGCATGCAGTGGTGTATGTATAACGTGCATTAGAGGTGCATGTATAACTTTAATATTACAGTAATAATGGGTGATTTAAATTTGCAGGTAGTTTGGCTTAAGCATGTTACTGCAGATGCTGCAGATAGTGATTTCCTCTTGTTCGTACCAGATAGATTACTGAAAAGCATTTTGGAGAGCCAACTAGTGATGGATCTATTTTGGATGTAGTGTTGAGCAATACAGAAATGGCTAATTAATAATTTGGTTGTAAAAGAGACTTTGGAAATAATCATGATAATATATATAGTGATATAATATATCAAATGGTAGACTTTCACATTAAGTTTGTATATGATACAATTCTGGAACTAGGGTCTTAAATCTGAAGAATGGAAACTATAAGGATATAAGGGCTAAGTTGGCTGTTGTAGGTTGGGAAAGTACACTAAAAGATTGACCATAACAGGCAATAGCCAGTGTTTAAGCGATTTCTGCAAGATTTCTACAAAGGTCACCTAAAGGGAGAGGTGGGTCAGTCATGGTTAACAAAACTACGGCTTTTCCTGTGATGTCACTCTGTTTTTTAACTGCTTCTGATGCCTGAGTCTTCTCCACAGTTAGCTCCTGTTCTCGCTCTTTCTATCCCTCTGGTTTCCCAGCTAGCTATACATCCTGGGATAGGCTAAACAAAAATATGCATGGGAATTCCTGGAGGCCTGGCATTCAAACCGGAACTCCATCAACGAATACATCAGCCTGGATCCCATTTACCAACCTCCCAGAAAAAGAACCGGAAATGCTGTCACCCACCACAACAGACTAAGACACATAAATAGCAAATGGAACAGAACACTCTCGCTTCATCAGAGGCTCACTGATGATGTTATCCTAACATGGTGACGAAATGTCTGAGAACAAATCTACTAATTCAACGAGCAAACTTTTTATTGATCAGAGTATTGAGTAGAGGAGTTGGGATGTCATGTTGCGGCTGTACAGGACATTGGTTAGGCCACTGTTGGAATATTGCGTACAATTCTGGTCTCCTTCCTATCGGAAAGATGTTGCGAAACTTGAAAGGGTTCAGAAAAAAATTACAAGGATGTTGCCAGGATTTAACCTATGGGGAGATGTTGAACAGGCAGGGGCTGTTTTCCCTGGAGCATCGGAGGCTGAGGGGTGACCTAATAGAGGTTTACAGAATTATGAGAGGCATGGATAGGATAAATAGACAAAGTCTTTTCCCTGGACTCAGGGAGTCCAGAACTAGAGGGCATAGGTTTAGGGTGAGAGGGGAAAGATATAAAAGACACCTAAGGGGCAACATTTTCACACAGAGGGTGGTACGTGTATGGAATGAGCTGCCAGATGAAGTGGTGGAGGCTGGTACAATTACAATATCTAAAAGGCATTTGGATGGGTATATGAATAGGAAGGGTTTGGAGGGATACGGGCCGGGTGCTGGAAGGTGGGACTAGATTGGGTTGGGATATCTAGTTGGCACGGACAGGTTGGACCGAAGGGTCTGTTTCCATGCTGTACATCTCTATAACTCTATGACTCTGTATATAGGCAATTTTTGGTCTTGATTATCATTTCCTGCTCAGTCTCAGTATCCTCCCCTTTTGGCCCATTATGTCTCAAATTCCCTAGAGCCTTACTTGGATATTAAAGAGCAGAAGTACTTACGAATGAGAGAAGAGAGGGACAGATCATGTCCTCCCTCGTAGGGATTGGAACCATGTGGTTCTTATTGACTATGAGATCCTTGATTGGGTTTGTTAACCTGGGCCAATCAGGGAGCCCAGGCTGACTGATGTAAATAGGGTATTCAGAAACTCTTTAATTCAGGGACTGACTCTGTGCTAGCTGGTGCTACAGTCAGTATGTTACTGTTAGTTTCTGCTTCCCTTTTTTTTGGGAGGGGGAAACCTGATTCCTGAACTGGCTGAATTATTGAGCCAGTTTGTTAACTGGCATTCCTTTTAGTGAGGACTGATTGTTAAACTCCTGATGCACATAATGTGTTTCAGGTGTAACTCAGTTCTCATTAAGGGCTTGTTGTTTCACTGGCTGGTTACAGCCTGTGTGTTACTTTTTTTTCTCTTTTTAATTTTTGAGAAAAGGATAATGTTAATTTTGTGATAGGGCTTAGCCCTTGGACTCTAGTTTCCTTTGTTTTTTTGTATGTGTCTTCACTGTTTTTGGTGGTTGGACTGAGCGCTTGTGGAAGACATACATTTCACCAGAGGAGCTGTTCCTGTGGGGAGGCCTAGCCCTGGGACTGGGCCTCTGAAGATTGAACACCTGTGTGTGTGTGTGCTGGGAGGTGAGCACTTGCTGTATCCTGGAGTTTTGGGGAAGATCTTGCCTTCAGGAGTGGACCAAACCCCTGTGAGTTAACTGCACCTGTACAATGTACTATGTTCCTGTGAGTGGGCCTGGCTCTCCAAGGATGTGCCAGGACTCCATGGAGACTGAACACCTGTGTGCTGTGGGGTGTGCATTTGCTGCCTTTGGGAGTGGACTCTGCAGTTTGGAGTGGACTCCATTTTGGACAATGTCCTCAAAACTGGAGTGGACTCCATTCCTGGGAATGGACTCTGTATTCTGAAGACTCTACACTTGGACTGTGTACCAGAAAGGACTCTTTTTTTGGCAACTAACTGTATTGTGGTGTTTGTTGGGTTATTACCTACACTGTCTTGTGTCCCTGGGTCTGGCAGGTCTTACTGGGAGCTGGGAGGCTCATGGGTCGACCTGAAAGCTGTCACCCCGAGAGCTGGAGGGTGGGTAGGCCATCCTGTGAACCTGAAGGTTGGTAGGCTGTCATGAAAGCCGGAGGGTGGGTAGGCCACCCTGGTGCCAGTCGCCCCGAGAACCGGATGGTGGGTAGGCCATTCTGAGCGCTGTCGTCCCGAGAAGGGGTGATCGGGACGGGCTGTCCTAGAGGTAATCGAAAGGTGTCAGAGCAGCCAAGAGCCAGAAGGCGCATAAGGGCAGGCTGAGATCCGGAAGGCTTGTGGGCTACCCTACACGCTGTTGTCCCAGGGAAGGGGACGGGCTGTCCTCGAGGTGGCCGGAAGGTGTGCCAAGATAGCCCACTGGCCTGACGGCACATCGGGGTGAGTGAGAGCCCAATGGTACATAGGGGCAGACCGAGAGCCAGAAGGTGGGTAGCTGTCCTCAGCGCTGTCACCCCGGGCAGGTACCGGGGCAGGCTGCCCCAGAGGTGATCGAAAGGTACTGAGGGTGGTTAGTGAAGCCGGAAGGTGGGTAGGCCGTCCTAACCGCTGTCACCCTGGGCGGGCTGCCCTAGAGATGGTCGACAGGTGTGTCAGGGCGGACTGAGAACTGGAAGAGGCATGGGGTGGACAGAGAGCCGGAAGGTACGTAGGGACGGGCTGCCTTCGAGTGGCCGGAAGGTGGGAGGGATGGGGGCTTGCAGGGTCTGTATTGTCTGCACTGTTTATGTAACTGGATTAGTTTTTTATGTACAAATGTCATTGTCGCTATGTTTTATATGTGGAACTGGAATTTGAGGTCTGTCCTCATCTCCCTGTAAACTGGTTGAACAGTATGGTTTGTGGCCTAGCTTTGCTGCTCCTCTCCCTTGTACAATTGCTGTTGTATACAGCTGTAAATATTACCTGTTTTTTTGTAAACTGTGTTTTGTAATTTGTTTAATAAAATATTGTAAATAGGGGATTCAGAATCTCTTTACTTCAGGGACTGACTCGGAGCTGGCTGGCCACATACTGTGCACATACAAACAAAGGAATACCAGCCTCTGTGTGGTTATTTCGTCCCTGCTTCACCAAACTCCAGTTACAATGTAATGCAACAAAGAAGCACGCCAGCATTCAGATACTTCTACCTTAACCATACTCCAAGACCGAGTCTCCACCATTTTCTATAGTAAGAAGTTCCAAAGGTTTACAAGGCTCTGAGGAAAAATAAACTCATCTCAGACCTCAGTGATGTCCTCCTTATTCTGAAATTGTGCCATCTGGTTCTAGATTTCTGACCAGAGAGACATCTTATCCATATTTACCCTGTCTATCGCTTTAAGTATTTTGAAATCATCTCTCATTCGTTTGAAATCCTAGAGATTACAGGCCCAGTTTGCCCAATCTCTCCTCATAGGACAGTCCCACCACCTGGGAAATGGCTGGAAAATGTCCCTTCCATGAATCCATGTTAATTCAAAGCCAAGTTATTGAGTGTCTTTAAGACAGAGGTAGATCAGTTCTTGAATGGTAAGGGGATCAAGGGTTGCAGGGAGAAGGCAGGAGAATAGGGTAGAGAAACCTATCAACCATGATCGAATGGTGGAGGAGACCCTCTGTGCCTCATGGTCTAATCCTGCTCCTAAATCTGATGGACTTATGATTACCAAATGCATACAGGGCTTGGCGAGGAATGCATAAAAAGTATTGAAGTATTTGATCAGCCATCATATTGAATAGCAGGATGGGTTCGATGGGACGAATACCCTCATCCTGTTCCTATACTCTTATATTCCTATGTTCCTATATCATTGTTCAGAAACTTTTTGGATTTCTTTGAATACGTTACTTGAAGCATTGCTAAAGGAGAAGCGTTGGAAGTGTTTCTTTTTATTCACTCATAGGATGTGGACGTTGCTGGCTGGCCAATATTTACTGCCTGTCCCTAGTTGCCATTCAGATGGTGGTGATGAGCTGCCTTCTTGAACTGCTGCAAACCGTGTGCTGTAGGTAGACCCACAATGCTGTTAAGGAGGGAATTCTAGGATTATGACCTAGCAACACTGAAGGAAGAGCAATATATGTCCAAATCAGGACGGTGAGTGGCTTGAAGGGGAACTTGCAAGTGGTGATGTTTCCAAGTAACTGCTGCCCTTGTCCTTCAAGGTGGAAGTGGTTGTGAGGTTGGAAGAGGCTGTCTAAAGGTTTTGGCATATTTCTGCAGTGCATCTTGTAGATAGTACACACTGCTGCTACTGAGTTTTGGCAGTGGAAAGAATGGATGTTTGTGGATAGAGTCAGATAGTCCTACAGCACAAAGACAGACCCTTTGTCCCAAACTAGTCCATGCCAACCAAAATGTCTGTCCACGTTAACCCTATTTCCCTGCAATTGGCCCATATCCTTCTAAACCAAAGGGTATTTGTCCAAATGCCCTTTAAATGTTGTTAATATACCCACCTCAACCACTTCTGCTGGCAGCTCATTGAATATGTGTACCACCCTTGGTGTAAAAAAGTTGCCCCTCAGGTTCCCTTTTATTCTTTCCCCTCTAACCTTAAACTGATGCCCTATAGTCCTCAGTTCCCCAGTCCTGGGAAAAAAAGACTATGTGCATTCACCCTATCCATGCCTCTCATGATTAGAGTAGATTACTTACAGTGTGGAAACAGGCCCTTTGGCCCAACAAGTCCACACCGACCCGCCGAAGCGCAACCCACCCATACCCCTACATTTACCCCTTTACCTAACACTACCGGCAATTTAGCATGGCCAATTCACCTGACCTGCACCTCTTTGGACTGTGGGAGGAAACCGGAGCACCCGGAGGAAACCCACACAGACACGGGGAAAATGTGCAAACTCCACACAGTCAGTCGCCTGAGTCGGGAATTGAACCCGGGTCTCTGGCGCTGTGAGGCAGCAGTGCTAACCACTGTGCCACCGTGCCGCCCATTGCTACACTTCTGTAAGATCTTCTACACTTCTGTAAGATCCCCCCTCAGTCACCTATGCTCGAAAGAAAAAAGGCCTAGCTTGTCTAACCTTTCACTCTAACTCAGACCATTGAATCCAATCAACATCCTTCTAAACTACTTCTGCATTCTTTCCAGTTTAATAACAACCTTCCCATGACAAGGTGACCAAAACTGAATACAATACTCCAAGTGTGGCCTCACCCATGACCTACGTAACTGCAACATAACTTCCCAACCTCTATACTCAATGCCCTAACTGATGAAGGCCAGTGTGCCAGAAGCCGTCTTCACTGCCCTGTCTAACTGTGACTCCACTTTCAGAGAACCGTGAACATGAACTTCAAGATCCCTCTGTTCTACAACGCTCCTTAAGGCCCTATCATTCACCGTATGCTGCCGTTCAAGTGGCCTGCTTTGTCCTAGATGGTGTCAAGCTTCTTGAGTGTTATTAGAGCTGCATTCATCCAGGCAAGTGAGGAATGTTCCATCACAACCCTGACTTGCGCCTTGTGAATGCTGGATAAGCTTTGTGGAGTCGGGAAGTGACTTACTCACCACAATATTCCTAGTCTCTGACCTGCTCTAGCAGCCATTGTGTTTATGTGGTGAGTCCAATTGAGTTTCTAGTCAATGGTAACCCCTAGGTTATTGATAGTGGGGGACTCAATGATGGTAACACCATTGAATATCAAGGGGTGATAGTTAGATTGTCTCTTATTGGAGCTGCTAGAAAGGTAATCAACCACACTGCCTTGTGGCCCAACATTTCAACTCCCCCTCCCACTCTGCTGAGGACATGGAGGTCCTGGGCCTCCTTCACCGCCGCTCCCTCACCACCAGACGCCTGGAGGAAGAATGCCTCATCTTCCGCCTCAGAACACTTCAACCCCAGGGCATCAATGTGGACTTCAACAGTTTCCTCATTCCCCCTTCTCCCACCTCACCCCAGTTCCAAACTTCCAGCTCAGCACTGTCCCCATGACTTGTCCTATCTGCCTATCTTCTTTTCCACCTATCCACTCCACCCTCCACCCCTGACCTATCACCTTTATCCCCTCCCCAACTCACCTATTGCACTCTAGGCTACTTTCTCCCCACCCCACCCTCCTCTAGCTTATCTCTCCACCCTTCAGGCTCTCTGCCTGTATTCCTGATGAAGGGCTTTTGCCCGAAACGTCGATTTTCCTGCTCCTCGGATGCTGCCTGAACTGCTGTGCTCTTCCAGCACCACTAATCCAGAATCTTATTGGAGATGGTCATAGCCTGGCACTTTTGTGACATGAGTGCTACTTTCCACTTGTCAGCCCAAGCCTGGATGTCGGCCAGATCTCATTGTATTTGAACATGGACTGTTTCAGTATCTGAGGAGTAGCGAATGGTACAATCATCAGCAAACATCCCCACTTGTGACCTTATGATGGAGGAAAGGTCACTGATGAAGCAACTGAAGGTGGTTGGGCCTGGGACGCTATTCTGAGGAACTCCTGCAGAGATGTCCTTGAGTTCAGATGACTGACCTCCCACAACCACAACCATCTTCCTATGTGCCAGGTATGGCTCCAACCAGCAGAGAGCTTGCACTCTGATATCCATTGATTTGATTTGATTTGATTTATTATTGTCAGATGTACCAAGATATGGTGAAAATGATTGTTTTGTGTGCTCTTCAGGCAAATCATGCCGTATATAAGTACATCAGGATAATAGAATAGAATGTAACATATAATGTTACAGCTACAGAGAAGATGCAGAGAAAGATATATGAGAGGTTCATTAAAACTCTGGTAACAATGGGGAAGTAGCTGTTCTTGACTCTGTTGGTACATGTTTTCAAACTTTTGCATCTTCTGCACAATGGAAGAGGGTGGAAGAGAGTATAACCATGTAGGAGGGGTCTTTGATCATGTTGGTGCTTTCCCAAGGCAGTGGCAAATGTAGATGGAATCAATGGATGGAAGGCTGGTTTGTATGATAGACTGAGCTGCGTACACAACTCTTTAGGATTTCTTGTGTCTTAGACAGAACAAGCTGTCATACCAAGCTGTGATGCATCTGGATAGGATGTTTTCTATGTTACATGTATGAAAATTGGCAAGAGTCATTGTGAACATGTTGAATTTCATTAGCCTTCTGAATAATTGGAGGCATTGATGTGCTTCCTGACTGTATCATTGATGTGGATGAACTTTGACAGATTGTTGGTGTTATTTACCTCTAGGAACTTGAAGCTTTCAACCACCTCCACCTCAGCACTATTGATACAGACAGTGGCATGCCCTCCACTCCACTTCCTGAAGTCATGACCAGCTCCATCATTTTGCTGGTATTGAGGGAGAGATTACAGTCCTTATACCATGTCACTAAGCTCTCTACTGCTTTCCTGTACTCTGTCTCGGCATTATTTGAGATCCAACCCACTATAGTGGTGTCATCAGCAAACATGCAAATGGAGTTAGAGCTGAATTTGGCCACACAGTCATGAGTGTATGAGGAGAATGGCAAGGGGCTGAGTATGCAGCCTTGCAGGGCACTGGTGTTAAGGATTATTGTGGAGGAGGTGTTGTTGCCAATCCTTACTGATTGCAGTCTGTGTGTCAGGAGGTCAAGGATCCTGTTGCAGAGGGGGTAGTAGAGACGTAAGTCTCGGAGTTTGGATGGAATTACAATGTTGAAGGTGGAGCTAAAGTCAATAAAAAGGAGTCTGACATAGATGACCTGGTTGTCCAGATGCTCCAGGGATGAGTGTAGGGCCAGGAAGATGGCACCTTCCATGGACCTGCTACGACAGTAGGTGAATTGTAGTGGATCAAGGCAATCAGGAAGGCCAGAATTGATGTGTGCCATTACTAACCTCTTGAAACTACTCATAATGATCAATGTCAGAGCCACCAGAAGGTAGGCTGCCTGATTTTCCTTTGGCACTGGGATGGTAGTGACCTTCTTAAAGTAGGTGGGAACCTCAGATTGGAGTAAGGCGAGTTTAAAGATGTCTGCAAATACTCTCGCCAGTTGGTCCACACAGGATGTGTGGCATGGTTGGGGACTCCACCAGGCCAGTCACTTGATTCAAATGTTGCTAGGGCTCTTTGATGCCACACACAGTTGAATATCGCCGATGTCAAGGGCAGTCACTCTCAGCTCACTTCTGGAACTCAGCTCTTCTGTCCATATTTGAATCCAGGCTGCAATGAGGTCAGGAGCTGAGTGGCCCTGGTAGAACCTAAGGTGGGTGTCACTCAGCAGGTTATGGCTGAGCATGTGCTACTTGATAGCACTGTTGATGACAACTTCCATCAGTTTATTAATAATCAAGAGTAGACTGATGGGTGGTAACTGCACAGGTATAGAGATGTTCAGAAGGATTTTGATAAGATCACACATAAGAGGTTAGTAAATAAAGTTAAAGTTAGAGTGCATGGGACTGGAGGGAGTATACAGGTATGGATTAAGAATCAGTTAACAGACAGAAAGCAGACAGTAGGAATAATGGAGCATTCTCAAGAAGAATGGTTTTTCTGGCATGGTATTGTAATGGTTAGGACTGGGTTCAGAATTATTCACAGTCTATGTCAATGATTTGGATGTGAGGACCAAATATAATATTTCCACATTTGCTGATGACACCAAACTGTTTCGAAACACAAGCTGTGAACAAGACGCAAGACAGCTTCCAGAGGGCTTGGGCAGGCTAAGGGAATAATTTAGAACATGGCAGATGGAATATGTGAATAAGTGTCATGTTAATCATGTTGGAAAAGAAAAGCAGAATATTTCTTATCTGGTAAAAGGTTGTGAAGTGCAGATCTCCAAAGATGCCTGGTTGCCCTTGTCCATGAGTCACTGAAAGCTAGCCTTCAGATGCAGCAAAGTATTAGGAAGTCAAATGTCATACTATGACATTCATCTCAGAGTGGCTTGAGTATATAAGTAAAGAAAGAGCTGCCGGAAAGATCGGTGGTGGCTGGTAAAATTACAACATTTAAAAGTATCTGGATGGGTATATGAATAGGAAGGGTTTAGACGAACATGACCAAGTGATGGCAAATGGGACAAGATTAACTTACGATTTATGGTTGGCATGAATGAGTTGGACTGAAGGGTGTTTCCTTGCTGTACGTTTCAATGATTCCATGACTCTATATCTTGTTGCAGCTGTTTAGAGGCTGAAGCAGACCTTACCTGGGGCCATTGTTATTGTATGTCATTTTGTTCTCCTTATCCGAGGAATGATACACTTGCCATAAAGGAAGTTCAAGGAAATTCACCATGGGATGGCTGGATTATTTCATATGGACAGGCTGTGGAAGTTGGATCTGAATTCCCTAGGGCTTTGAGAAATGAGAAATTATCACTTTGAAATAATGTTTTTATGGGCTGTAGCAGGGTGGATGTTGATAGGACGTTTCCCCTGGATGGTGATTTTAGATCCAAGGGACATAATCTCAGGTTAATAGGAGTGAAAGTTATGATTGAGTAATTTCTTCACTCAGAGAGCTGTGGAAGCTCAATCATTGACCATGTTCAAAACAGAAATCAAAAAGTTTCTGTAGACTTCATGGCGTAAGGGGATATAGAGATAATGTGGGAAGGTGACCTTGAGGTAGAACATCAGCCTGATGTGACTGAATGGCAAGGCAGGCTCAATGGGTTGAATGGCCTATTCCAATTCCAATGTTGCTACACCACATGTGTTCCCAAGACACAAGTCCTCAACAGCCTTGTAGAATGTCTTTCTTTCTGGTATCTCCATGGTCTTCTGCTTCTGGAACTTTCCCCTCACTGACTTCTAAACTCTTCAGGACTTCTCCCAAGCCCTGACTGCTTGGAGACTGCTAATAACAGCAGCGCTGCTGTTATGGGCCTCTTCCCTCTACAGGAACCTACTTTTGGCTCCTCTCACTCTCTCAGGTGTTTGTAAAACTCAAGGCAGCAAACACCTTAGCAACAACCTCCCCAGGTAACCGACTGGTCATTTAGCTGAAATCACATCACTTCTTGTAAATTCTGATTTGAGCTCAATGCTCAAAATGATTCTAAAATGTAAAACCTTCACACAAATGAGAAACTATAATTCATTTTTTCCCCCGTTAGAGCCCGTTCTCAAATATTAAAGACATATTTTGAACCTTTTTAACAATGTGATACCTCTCAGAATGGCGATGACTCTCGTTCAAGAACCTGCATGTGGAATCTTTTAAAATGAGGAGGCTAGTGCTCCATAGCAACCAGAAAACGCTCACAGCCTGTTATATCTGGATCTAAAGTTTGGTAATTTAGGGATGTCCTTTAGGGAAGGAAATTGATTGTGCTTACTCAGTCTGGCCTACACGTGACTCCAAACCCACAGCAACGTGTATGTCCCTTGTCTGCTCTTTGAAATGGCCTGGGAAGCCATTCAGTTCATGGGCAATTAAGATGCCAGCGATGAAAAGATTAAAACAAATTCCAGATTAAACTCTTTTTTGTTTGGTATTCTAGCTTCCATATCTTAATGAGATCATCTCTTAGTTATCATCCTTCCAAGCTGATGAAAGGCTCAAGTTTCTCCCAGCCTTCTGCATAAATCAATATAGAAAACAGCCTCATTGCTCAACTCTATGCTGCCTTTAATACTTAACTATCTCTCCTATGTCTTAAATGAGCCAAAAATCCATTCCCGTGTTCCAGCAATCCAGAACTTGGTTCCCTATATTCTCTGGAGCGGTTGTCCAAAGCCTGCCGTGCCCCTGTTGCACACAGGATGTTGTAATGCAGTGAGGAAGCATCAACAGAGCTAAAGGATTATATCCACCTCTCATGACAGCTTGGCTCAGTTTGCAGTTTTCTCACTTCTGAATGTGATTCCAAACCTCATGGCACATAACTCAGGCTGACAGCTGCGTTCAGTATTGAGGAAATCCTGTATTGTTGAAGGTTTGTATCTCACTTAGAATAATGAATCGAAGTTGTATCTGATCAAAAAGGGGCAACACTCTACCCCAATAATGCACAGCCCAATTTGACAGGGATGTTTAATGCGGAAAGGTGTGAGGTTATTCACTTTGGAAGGAGCAACAGGAATAAAGTGTACGGGCTAATGGTAAGATTCTTGGTAGTGTAGATGAGCAGATAGATCTCCGTATCCATGTACATAGATCCCCGAAAGTTGCCACCCAGGTTGATACAGTTGTTAAAAAAGCATACGGTGTGTTAGATTTTATTAGTAGAGGGATTGAGTTTCGGAGCCATGAGGTCATGCTGCAGCTGTACAAAACTTTGGTGTGGCTGCACTTGGAGTATTGTGTACAGTTCTGGTCACCGCATTACAGGAAGGATGTGGAAACTTTGGAATGGGCTCAGATTTACTAGGATGTTGCCTGGCATGGAGCGAAGGTCTTACGAGGAAAGGCTGAGGGACTTGCGGCTCTGTTCGTTAAAAACAAGAAGATTGAGAAGTGACTTAATTGAGACATATAAGATAATCAGAGGGTTAGATTGGGTGTACAGTGAGAGCCTTTTTCCTCAGATGGTGATGGCTAGCATGAGGGGACATAGCTTTAAATTGAAGGGTGATAGATATAGGACAGATGTCAGAAGTAGTTTCTTTACTCAGAGAGTAGTAGGTGTGTAGAACAGCCTGCCTGCCACAATAGTAGACTCGCCAACTTTAAGGACATTTAAATGGTCATTTGATAGACATATGGATAAAAGTGGAATAGTGTAGGTTAGATGGGCTTCAGATTGGTTTTACAACATTGAGGGCCGAAGAGCCTGTACTGCCCTGTAATGTTCTATGTTCTATGATAGGTACAGCTTCTTTTTTCCTTGGAAGGTAATCTTGGTTTTAAAGAGTGGTAATTTGTGAATTAGACTGTTGTGGGAAAAATTAGGGTGCTATGTGATTCAGGAAGCCTTAGATCAAGGAGGAAGATGCTGTTATGCTGCCCCCTTTCATTGATTTCTACATGTGCTAAGCAGTTGATGTGCTGCTGCCGTTTTCCACCACCATAATTGCTAAACCAGCCCTCATATGTTTCAAGCTTCGACCAGCCCTTTCTCCTTACCAGTAGCTAAGGAGGACTGTCCTTGATTAGAACAAAAGGGTCAAGTTGCAAAATATTGTCTTCTGCAGCACTTCCATGAGCAAATTAAAAATAAGGAATTTGAGAGGTAAAGATGATTGCTATTATTTAGGTTCTAAAATGTCTGGCGGATGTCACCTAGGACCAGATATTTCACCTTCTCCAGAACAGAAGAACCAGAAGACACAGCCTTCACTTAATGAGGGAACAATTTACAACCAACAGTAGGAAATGCTCAGTGAGGGAGTGGTCAATCGACGGAACAGGCTCTTTGAGAGCTGCTGGGAGCAAGTGAAATTAGATGCATTCCTCCAGAAAATAATATGCTGAATTTCAGTGTTACAGGTGATGGAAGATGTGACACATGCTTGAAAAGAACATGTTCACTTTGGTTTCTATGGTCCCTGAAGTTCTCACCACTGGAGTTTCTCTTGTGTCACTTATAGGTTGTATTTGACTAATTATTTGTTTTAAAGAAGGGTCACTGGACCTGAAACGTTAACTCTTAATTCTCTCCACAGATGCTGCCAGACCTGCTGAGTTTTCCCAGCAATTTCTGTTTCTGTTTCTAATTATTTGTCATGATTAGTTAACAGCACAACTATTGTAGTATTTGACTACCACAATAGTAAAAGATGCTGTGGTTTTTGTTTTCTGTACAACTATAATCCACTCAAACTGGTTTTTTTCACTGCATCCACAACTCATTCTGCAAATTGGTGATATTCAGTGATCTGTACTAGACACAGTTAAATGTGGAACTTTAGATGATTTCTCATGGGATGTTGTGCCAAAGTAAGTCTTTATCCAAGTAATAAATCCATGCAGAGGATGATTTAAATTCTATCAGAGCCCATTCATAACACGTTTAATGTTTTCTGGCATTGTTACAGAGGACAGCAGGGTAAAGACCCCAATTCCTGATGGTATCATTCACTGCAACAACAAAATGCATTCAATCACCCTGTCATCACAATTGTGACTCGTTTTATTCATTTCAGTAGAGCAGCCTTATTAACCTGTGGTGTCATTAGCTGTTTTTAGAATGTATGCAGTAATGTTTGAGTAGTGAATTACTAGCAGCTTCAGAAAAACATTCACCATAAATTTCTGCAGGAACTGTCTCAATTTCCTGATGCAACTTTACCCGGCGATTAGCTCAGGGAAAAGACATAAATGGTTATTCCCGTCGGTTTTCTGAGAGGTAGCAAGGGATCTAGACAAGCCTTGTGGAAATTTGTTCAAAACAAGACTATATATGTCTTTATTTGCCTGTAGTTTAAAGTATATTCAGTTTACCATCAGATATTGAGGATGCTTCAAAAGCAGTTACAGGTTCCTTCAGTTTTCTGCTAGTTTCCTCTATCCAGGAGAAAAGTTTTGTTGGTTGTTTCAATTTGCCAGTTATACTCATATTTATTTACTTTGCCCCATCTTTTCAGTGTACATAATTCCTCTTGAACATTTCCAACTTGGATCATTTGCTCCAGCGAATTGAGGGAGCAAGCATTTAAAAGACATTTGGGTAGCGCAGTGACACAGTGGTTAGCACTGCTGCTTCACAGTGCCTGGAACCAGGGTTCAATTCCAGCCTCAGGTGACTAGCTGTGGAGAGCTTGCACGTTCTTCCTGTGTCTGTGTGGGTTTCGTCCCACAGTCCAAAGGTGCGCAGGTTAGGTGGATTAGCTATGCTAAGTTGCCCATATGTTGAGTGATGTGTAAGCTGAGTTTGTTAGGAATAGGGTAGGGAGGTGGGTCACTCTTTGGAGGGTTGGTGTGGACTTGAGGGGCCAAATGGCCCTCTTTTGCATTGTAGGGATTCTATGAAAAGGAAAATCACTGGAATGATATTTGATTTATTATTGTCACATGTACCTAGGTACAGTGTAAAGTTTTGGCGCTGGAAGGTGTGGTAGCATCTGAGCTTGACCTGCTGTGCTTTTCCAGCACCACACTTTTCGATTCTGATCTCGAGCACCTGTAGTTCTCACTTTCTCACAGTGAAAAATTTTGTTTTGTATGCAGTACAGGCAGATCAGACCATAAAAAAGATCATAGGGTGATTGAACAGAGTGAAGAATACAAAGTTACGGCTCTAAGGAAAGTGCACAAAAAGCAAGATCAACATTAGATTTGGAATTTGAGAGGTCCATTCAGAAGTCTAATGGGTAGTTGAAAAAGCTCCTCCTCTTTGAGGTAATGCATATGAAGTGGTACAATTTTTAAAGGAGGCAGGAAGAAAGACCTGGAGAAGGCTTGCACATAAATCCTTGAAGGTGACAAGTTTGGTTAATAAGTAATCAGGGCTTAATGAATAGAGTCATGGAGTACAACAGCCAAGAGGCTTTGCAAAACACATGTAAAAGACTGAATTATTGTGTGCAATTCTGGGCACTGCTCTTTAGGAAGTATGTGAAGCCTTTCGGCATGGCACATAAGAAGCTTACTAGGATTCTTCCGGGACAAGAGATCACAGCCCTGTCAGTAGTCTGGAGAAGTTAGTCTCATTTCTTTTTGGGGGGAGGAGGTTACTACAAAAAAGTGATGTATCAAATCATCAAATACTCAACGTAAATAAAATGAAATTGTTTGCAATAGCTGAAGGTTTGATAATCGTGCTGCACAGATTTAAGGAGTTGGCAACAAAACTAGACGCAACATGAGGAAAAAATTATACTTGCATAGTTAGGATTTGAAATGCACTGCTTTATAGGTGAATATAGTTTTGATCATAACCTTCAAGTGGGACCTGGATGAATACTTGATGGAAAAGAATTACAGGGATATGGGGAGGGAGTGGTGGAATAGGATTGACTCCTATACTCAGTGCCAAATGGACTCCTTCTATTCAAGATTAGAGTGGTCCTGGAAAAACACAGCAGGTCAGGCAGTATCCGAGGAGCGGGAAAATCAACCCTTTGGGCAGGAGCTCTTCATCAGGAAGGGCTCCTGCCCAAAATGTCAATTTTCCTGCTCCTTGGATGCTGCTTGATCTGCAGTTCTTTTCCAGCATCACTCTAATCGTGACTCTGATCTCCAGCATCTGCAGTCCTTACTTCCTTCTATTCAAGCCTATTTGAAGATTTTATAAATTGCTGTCCACAGAAACTATTTAGACCTCTGAAATCCTGAAGACCTTCCAACAAATGCCTAGAGTTTTGAGGTCAAATTATCCATTTAACAGAGATTACTTTATATTTGTAATAAGCAATTTAATTCCCACAACTGCGTTAAGCATTCTGCCTAAAATCTCAGTTATGTTGGCTAATGGAGTGTGAACTCTTTAAAATCAGCTAGAATTACACCTCCAGTGCCCAATGTAATGCATAGAGCCTATGAGCACTGGATCAGAAACAAGAAACCAAGCCCATGGGTTTAGTTCAGTTCAGCACCAAAATACATATGTTACTACACCCAAAGGAATCTGCACAAATTATGATTCTAAGAAATGACATATGTCTTTAAAATTGGATAACGTATGCTCAAGCTTCGCTTAGTGGTAATATACTTGACTAGGCCACAAAGATGTTGAATCAAGTCCCATTGCAGAGACTTAATTAGCACTTCAGTGCACTCCTGAGTGAATGCCATTTTTTGGATCAGCTGTTAAACTGAGGCTCTGTCTGCACCCTTAGATGGATGTAAAAGACATTAGGGCACAATGTAAAGAACAAGGATGTGGTTGTCTCACCTAAAATCCCCCAATAGACAGCCAAAACAGAGAATCTTGTCACTTGTGTTATTCCCAGTTCTGGGATCTTGCTGTGCACAATTGACTGCAGTTCAAAATTATTTAATTAACTGTAAGGTGCATAAGGATGTCATGGTGTATTGGGACCTCCAGAAACAGGTAGCCACAGTGTGGGAGGGCACCAGGAACAGGTGGCAAAGTTGAACAGACCACTAACCTCCCCCCACCCCAAAGGAAAAGGTTTCTATAGGGGAAGCAGGCCTGATGGGAAGAAGGATTGAATCGAATTGAATTTATTGTCACGTATGCCAAGGCACAGTGAAAAGCTTTGTCTTGCAAGCAATACAGGAAGCTCACATAGTTAAGTAGGATAGATAAGTAAATAATAGGTAAACATTGGCAAAAACAAAAAAAAGGTAGAGGCGAATGTTAAGAGCTTGTGAGTCCATTCAGTATTCTAACAACAGTAGGGTAGAAATTGTTTTAGAAACTGGCTGATGCATGCGTTGGACTTCTGTACCTTCTCCCCGATGGTAGAGGTTGGAGTAAAACATTGCCAGGGTGGAAGGATCAGAGAGACAAAAGATTTCTTCATCAGATGTAAGCCACAATGCAGTACTTACTGGACAGCATAGTGGCACAGTGGTTAGCACTGCTGCTTCACAGTACCAGGCCCTCAGGTTTGATTGCAGTCTGTGTGGAGTTTGTGCATTCTCCCTATGTCTGTGTGAGTTTCCTCCCACACTCCAAAGATGTGCAGGTTAGGTGAATTGGCCATGCTAAATTGCCCATAGTGTTAGGTGCAATAGTCAGAGGGAAATGGGTCTGGGTGGGTTACTCTTCGGAGGGTTAGTGTGGACTTGTTTCCATGCTGTAGGGAATCTATTCTCATCTTAATTCCATGTAAGCATGGTGTTTAACCTATGCCAATGAAATAAAGAATCCCTGCTTCATGGTCTTTGAGCTATCCATTCATGTTACACGGAGGTCACAAAACACGCTATACAAATGCAAGTAATTTCTGATGCTTATTCAAGAGCAATGGAACCAGGAATCAGAAGTTATGTGCACACTGTACAAAACAGAGAAAGAAAACAAATCTGGCTTTGATGTGGTAACTGTTTAAAGATAACAGGCATGGTTTTATAGTGAGTTGTTTAGAACTAAGCCGAATTAAGATGCAATTTGAATTGCTTAATGACATGGCAAAATTATGCGTAAACCCGCCTTTAAAATTTTGAATGCACATCACCAAAATATGGTGAAAAGGTTTAGGTAAGCAATGAAGGTAATACCCAAGTTTTAAGACTAGAGTCTGCTGTATTGTATGAAATTATGAAGGAATGATCTGTTACATTCATAACAAAACTTACTGTTTTAAAGATAGTATTAATGCCTTTAAAAAGAACAACACAGTAAATAAAATGTTACAAACTTAATATTAAATTGTACAGGAAAATATTTTAATTTCCATATTAATGCTGTTTTGAATGGGTTTTCATTCAGTTTTCAGTCGATAGTTTCAATTATAATAAAAACTGAGAGTTCTGGATAGAATAGATTGGGTGAAATTGTTCCCACTCATAAAAGGATCAAGAATGAGAGAGCACAGATTGAAAGTGATTTGCAAAACTAGCATATGTGATGTGAGAAATTGAGGCATTCAGGAATGCATTGATAAATTATTTGTATAGAAACAATGTGCAAGGTTATGAGGAAAAGGCAGGAGAATAGCACAAAGTCAAAACGCTTATTTGGAAAGCCATTGGGAATGCAATGGGCTAAATGGCCTCCTCTGTGCTGTAAAACTCTGTGATTCTGTGAAACTGTGACAAGATGCGCTCTGATCGGATACATTCAATACTTAGTCTTCATCCACGACAACCTGTTCAATTCATATGATGTGAAAAACAATTAAAAATAAATGGAAATTCCAATGCAAACTTATTCACTTAAGAAGATAGAGTAGAATTCTACTCTTCCTAGAGATGGTGGGGCAAGTTGAGGGACGGGCAAAAGATGCAGTGGTTATGTATCGACTTCCTGCCAACTTAGCAATACCTCTGGGTGGGAAGGTCCATGGAATGCCTTCTGACCAATTAAGGGCCTTAAGTGATTGACTAATGACCAGGCAGTGAGCTATGGAGTGGGTCATAGCTGACACTTACCTGCCCCTCTGCCAGAGCTACATTCGTACCTGGATATCCTTGGAGAAGGAGCACACATTGTTAACAATGCTCTTGATGTCTTTAGAGAAAAATGGACACTGCAAGAGTCACAGTGCTTTATCTCCCCCTCCAACTCCATTTCAATTTAGCCTACTGCCCCTCTCCTTACCTCCCCCTCACCTTTGATGGCTTGCATAGTCCTAAATGGGATTTGTATGTAAACTAATCAATTGGAAAACATGGTGATTCACCAGTGATTGTTCACAGGTGAAAACAAAAATACTATGGATGATTGGATCATGACTGGGGGGGGTGGGAGAGCGTAGGCAGGCCGGTGGGGAGGGAAAGGAAAGCATTCCGTTGTGTGTAAGAGCACTTCTGGATGTAAAACAAAATCAATAACAGCCCCTTCCTGCCCACAACCAATCTGATTACCTGCTTTCTTAGCCAGAGAAACCAGGGCAGCATGACTGCTTGGGGGATATGGAGAGGAGGGTCTCCACTAGGCACAATCTGAAGGTAATTGGGGTCACATATAAAGGCCAGGATTGGCTGCAGAAAGCTAAATCCCGCCCTTGCCCCTGACTACCTGAACCTCTTATGGCCCTGACCTGCTACTCCTCTCCTCCCACGTCCATCACTCCCCAAAAATCATTGCTTTTTCACCAGTACATACCTCCATGGCTTCCCAGCCTGGCTCTCCAGCTCCTGATGGTTATGGCCATCGATTGGCTGGGGGAGGGGTTGATCTCACCAGTGAGGCACCTGCTAGGTTTGTTGGTCAGCACTTGAGTTCTGCATTAATCTGATGAGTTTCATCACAATGAGGACCAGTGAGATGGCTAGGGGTTCAATCTCCATGGAAGATGCCTCCCTTCCACTCAGTGCATTTAAAGTAAACGACAGCCAATGTTGTTTGTGAGTCTCATGGCTAAGGAAGAACTCACCTGGCTCATACGAGAGATTGTTCCATTTATAAATGAGGCACTAAAGAAGATAATTTGTTTATCTGCGTTATTCAACATTAACTCTGATTTCTCTGCACAGATGCTGATGACCTGCTGAGTTTTTCCAGCAATGTCTGTTTTTTGTTTCTGATTTTCACCATCCGCATTTCTTTGGGATCTTTTGTGTTTAAGATATTGCCTGAGATTCATGGAGTTAACCTGGGTAACCACTATGGGCCTGAGTAACCTCAAATTGAACTTTCAAATATGGATAGTGGAAAATGAGAGTTGTGCATTTCCAAGAACAATGAGCAAATCCAATGGTAATTCTGGTATGGTGTGGGATCTAACTTCCTGTCTCTGTGGTCCAATCTCTTGACATAGCTGTGTTGACCAATTGGTTCATTCATTTACTTTCTCACTGCAAAATGACTTTGGCCCGCATTTTCATCAATATCTTCAAAAACAACATCTGTATAAAGATGCTTATGTTCATATGTATTACATGGATAAAGATGCATGCATGAGAGTCTGTACTTAGCACTCTATGAATGTGTCAATATTTTGATACAATGGAAAGAAACATCTGTTGGGAAGATCTCCAGTTTTCCCAATAACAGAAAAATAAGGACACTGGTGTCAGAAATTCTAATAGAAAGTGAGTGAAAAGAGGAAATGAAAGACAGAAAAAACTGCTATGATATTCAAAGTGCCTTGGCCCTTCATAAACGTTACTGTTGTCAAAGTTTCCATTTGAAAGATTTTAAATCATATGGAAAACACATCTGTTTCTCAGGATCTCAAAGTCTGGCCACAGACTTTAACATGCCCTAGCTCCTGCACCATTCTTCAGCATCATGTCACACAAAATCTAATCACGTTGGTGATTAAATTAATTGATCCAGTGGCATTTGTACCAAAGTTGCACAAGACATCTTTTAAGAGTTTGATGACTAGCTGATTACATCGTCAACAAAATCACAGGCTTGACCAATTGCAAGCTACCCTGAAGAAGGATGGAAATTACATTTCCACAATGTCTTTCACACCTCAGGGTGACCAAAAACGGCTCAAAGGCAACACATTTCTTTTGAAGTTGCCACACTTGTTATTAGGTTAACATGCTAGACCCCTAACTGGTGCAGAAGCTGAAATATGATAAATATCTGTTTAATCTCTTTGTTAATGGCATTGGTTGAGGAAATTAATGTTGTTCATGACAGTGGGTAACTCACCTTTTCATCTTAAAATTGTACCATTGGATTTTTAGTGGCTTCTGGAATAGGGAAACGGATCTGCAGTTAAGGTCTCAAGCAAAAGTCAACACCTCTGATAATGAAGCATCCCTTTAATACTGCAATGAAGTGTCGGTTCAGATTACGCACTGATGTCCCTGAAGTGAAACTTGGGCTGATAGATGTTTAACTCAGATTTAAGAATGCTATCACTAAGCCGATACTGGAAAGACCTTATTTAAAATTAGTTTCATAACCTGAATCCTACATAAGGTGTAGCATGGGACCGGCTAGTGAGAACTTTAATCTCTACCTCCATCTCTATTGTGCCAAACTATGCTTGACTTGCTGCTGCCTGATGCTAATAGTGTGCAGTCAACATAGAAAAATTCTTCACTTTCCAGCAGTAGCAGCCCTTGCATACAAACTGACTCAATATCCCTGAGAACACACATTACTGGGGCAAGCAGGGTAAGCGCAAGTGTTTTCTGAGTGTGCATCACAGATAGAGAGCCCAAATGGCTGTTTGCCTGTCTTGGGAAAATTCCAAACAGCACATTGGTAATTTTCTGATATGTGTGGCCAATTAGCTAGGCTCTTTGCCAGCAACATGTACTTGGATAATTGGCTCTACAGTGCCAAAAATAATTAATTAAATAAATAAACAAATAATTTCAACATGCAGTAATGTTCAATTCTTTTATGATTGTGTGTAAAACAATAACTTCAGGATAAACATAAAAACAATACTTGGAAATATTTCTTTAAGTCTTAGGAAGTCACCATTTATTTGTATATTTATAATGTCTGTGCATATTGCTGTGGTAGGTTGGTATACAGAGGTACAGTAATTTCATTCTGGACACCAAGGGAAGAGGCTGAGTGGCATGGGAGCTATGCTGAGATTTGTGGCAGAATTGGGTGAGTGGTCTAACAGGGGCTATTCTGGCATAAAGATCTTTTTGCTGCATTGTTTAAGCTTTTCATAAGCAATGCAGTGAGTTTTTTGGTAGACCATAATAAGTAGCTAATTAAGGGTGAGTATTGATTATTAAACACCTTGTTAATAGTCCAACATGCCTCATTAACATTAAGTTTGCTTTTTTTAGCAAGCACACTGCACAGATGCTGAGAAAACCTGAAATGGGAATCAGACCAGATACCTGGTTGGCCCTGCATTGTTTGGGCAATATGTTCTTCCTTGGAAAGGACAGATGCAAACTAATCATTTAAAACATCAGCTATGTCTTCCACCTCCATTTCTAAATCCCCTTTTGGAACTCTAATGGGCCCTCCTGTTCTTTTTAACAACCTTTTTACTGTTTAAATACCAAAGAAGACTCTGGAATTCCCTTCTATGTTAACTGCCAGCCTCTTCTCATTAATCCCTTTTTGATTTTCTTTTGTTGCTTTTTTTCATGTCTATGCTGCACCTTCTGGATTCAGCCTGGTTCTCAACTGTATTTTTACCTGTCATCTGTCAGATTCACTTTTTGTTCCCTATTCTAGTGCTATGTATCTGAGCTTGTTATTGTGAGGTTGGTACTCCTTTGTCAACCTCGCTCCAGATTCCAAAATCCCTACCAAGTTATTTTAAAACCTTCCCATTGGCACTCACAAAACACTCTGCTATGAACTTAGACCCAGTTCAATTAATGGGCAAGCCAACTGGCTTGTGCAGTCCCATCTCCCCCAAACCAAAGCTCTCTCCCCAACACCAGCTTTCCAACCATCTATCCTTTTTCCCTTCCTATTTTTATATTCTCAATTGATAGTGGGAGTAATCAGAGATTACTATTTTTGTAGTCCTTGCTAATGTGGGCGGCATGGTGGCACAGTGGGTAGCACTGCTGCCTCACAGCACCAGAGACACAGGTTCCATTCCCGACTCAGGCGACTGACTGTGTGGAGTTTGCACATTCTCCCCGTGTCTGCGTGGGTTTCCTCTGGGTGCTCCGGTTTCCTCCCACAGTCTAAAGATGTGCAGGTCAGGTGAATTGGCCATGCTAAGTTGCCTGTAGTGTTAGGTAAAGGGGTAAATGTAGGGGAATGGGTGGGTTGCGCTTCGGTGGGTCGGTGTGGACTTGTTGGGCCGAAGGGCCTGTTTCCACACTGTAAGTAATCTAATCTAATCTAAATGTCTTACCTATCTCCTTAAATCTGGGACAACTGGAAATCATTTCAATGCTTAATGGTGCATGAGAATATCTCAATGCTTAAAATGACATAAGTTTCATCTCCGACTCCAAGAAGGTTATGAGTTTGAGCTCAAATTTCTAAATTAATGACATTACAATAGGACTATAGAACTTTAGTTAGGCCACACTTAGAATATTATGTACAGTTCTGTTCACCACACTTCCAGAAGGATGTCGGTGCTTTGAGGAGGGTACAGAAAACGTTTATCAGTATGTTGCCTGGAATGAGGGATTTTAGCTATGGAGAGAGGTTGGATAGATTGGGTTTGCTTTCACTGGAATGCCGAAGATTGAAGGGCAACCTGATAGAAGTTTCTCAGATTGTGAATGGCATGGAGAGAGAGTGGAAAGTATGAGGCTATTTCCTAAGGTGGAAAGCTCTGTTATTAGGGGCCACAGGTTCAAGCAACAGGGGGGATGTTTAAAAGAGATGTGCAAGGCAAGTTTTTCACACAAAGGGTGGTGAGTGCCTGGAACGTGCTGCCAGAGGAGGTGGTGGAAGCAGACACATTAGCAGCATTCAAGAGGCACCTGGATAAATACTTGAACAGGGAGGGAATAGAGGAACATGGATCCAGTAAGTGAAGGTAGTGTTAGTATGGAAGGGCAAAATGTGTTGCCTGAAGAGTCTGTTCCTGTACTGTATTATTTCATCTTTTTTATTCTCTTTGTTGTCTACATCCCATATTGAAGATAAATTTCAGCATGAACTGGAAGGGCTGAATGGCCTGTCATTCTGTTCCAATTTCTATGTAATGCAAAATACATTGCTTAAGCTTGGGCATGAGATGTTAACCTGAACTGGTCAGGTGTTTGTATTACAAATCCCAAGGCACTGTTTGAAGAAGGATGGCATAAGATGCTTGTAACATTTATCCCTCAATCAACACCATTAATAAACAGATAATATTTTCTGCTGTCATTGCTCACAAAAGAATAGGGACTAAACTTCAGAATTAATTAATTAGATGTGCAGTATTTTGGGATACAATGAAGGTATGAAAAGTGTTATGCAAATCAAAGTCTTTCATTTCTTAAAATTGAATTGAACCATTTGACTAACAATGGAATTGACATTTCTGAAGGTATTACATTATCAAATATGTTTTTGGATAAGATTTATTCTGAGCTATGGAAATGTCACGTGAGAAATGTAATGAGTCTGGGTTGAATAGTTTAAAGTTGACAAGTTACCATGGTATTCTGGAGTTTATTCAATTACCTAGAAGAATTTGTTGAATGCAATGTTAAAAGAGATTTATCTGTGACTTTAACCTAATCTTGTTTGACTCCGTCCGCATGTTGAATAGTTTGGTAGAACTTGTGTGATAAGACAAAAGTATACAGTCTGTGAAACTAAGGTTCGATGAGTCAAATAAGCTCTTCTGTATTGTATCTCCCAGTCAGGCAACGCTGTGTTTTAACAGGGTTCCTATTTGTTTCTGTCCTACATTAGACCAGGAGTCACATGATTAGTTTTTTTTGGCAAGTTGCTGAAAATGTGAGCTGGTAATGACATATTAAGTGCTACAGGGCACCAATGACCGAAGTGAAAAGAGCAGGTAACTATTTATTTCTGAAACCAGATTGAGGGATTGTGAAATAACAGTGCAAGAAAAAAGGTAAGCATTTGAGCATGTGAATTCCATGTCAAATTGAAAAAGAAATTAAAAGAGTGAAAGAAGACTTAGATTAAAAAAGAAAAATAGGAGGGTAAAAAAAGAAAAAGTAAAAAAGAAATACATTTTTAAATTTTCCAATCACTCTGATAAATCTAAAAGTGTAACACTTGATACTGGAGTAATAGTTAACTTTCAATGCCAGAGAGGTTGACTTGCAATAATTAGCATTGATCTTATAACTAAAATGCTTGACAGAGAAATTTTAATTTTCTGTGGGGAGTGTAAAATATTTTTGATGTGCAAATACAATAAATGTACAGAGTTCAATGTATTTCAATTGTGAAGTAGACAGTGAGACGCCATTTTCATGAAGATAACCGCAAAGGGTTGCAGCTCAGAACTCCATCCCTGGTGACATTGTGGGTTTACCTACAGCACATGAACTGCAGTGGTACAAGAAGGCAGCTCACCACCACCTTCTCAAATGCAACCAGAGACGGGCATTACATGTTAGCCCAGCTAGTGATAGCTACTCCCCCTGAGACAATAAATAAAAGACAGCAACTTTAAAGTTTTTATGTTTAACTGGACATCTGCTCCTTGCCTGAACTTGTGACATTTGCACATAAATAACAGCACGCGCCATTAGTCTCATCATTATTTTCACAGTAAAATCTAGGCAGATAAAATTGTCACATGATGTTAAAACCTATTTATGAAACAAAACATTGCCCCATAAAATAACACAAGCAGCAAAAATAAGCGCTCATACTTGGTAACGATATACAAAAATATACCAGTAACAGATCCCAAGCTTAACTGTCATCTCAAGACTGAAAATAGATTTTTAAAATCTTCAATCTGTGCAATAATTATATATTTTTAACAGTGTTCCTATATTACTATGGATTGAATCCATATTAGTCAGTCCAGAAGATGTTCTGAACCTATTTCAGGTTCATTCATCAAAGTTCATGACACCATCCAAATGCCTGCAATAGTTATTATTAAAGATAGATATACAGCTAACACACTCCCTGTCAATCACCATTTTCTGTTCACTTGAGAAAAAGAGGTTATAACTACATGAGAAGGCAAGAAAATCCAGTGAGATTATGACATCAAACTTTCTTCAGCAACAACAGCTGTTGTTGAAACTTGCTGCATCCCAACTATATGTTGTGGTTCTGCTCACCGAGCTGGGAATTTGTGTTGCAGACGTTTCGTCCCCTGTCTAGGTGACATCCTCAGTGCTTGGGAGCCTCCTGTGAAACGCTTCTGTGTTGTTTCCTCCGGCATTTGTAGTGGTTTGAATCTGCCGCTTCCGGTTGTCAGTTCCAGCTGTCCGTTGCAGTGGTCGGTATATTGGGTCCAGGTCGATGTGCTTATTGATAGAATCTGTGGATGAGTGCCATGCCTCTAGGAATTCCCTGGCTGTTCTCTGTTTGGCTTGTCCTATAATAGTAGTATTGTCCCAGTCGAATTCATGTTGCTTGTCATCTGCGTGTGTGGCTACTAAGGATAGCATGTCGTGTTTGTCCTATGTAGTGTTTTGTGCAGTCCTTGCATGGGATTACCTCCCATGCAAGGACTGCACAACACACTACATAGGACAAACAGGAAGACAGCTAACGATCCGCATCCATGAACACCAATTAGCCACGAAACGACACGACATGCTATCCTTAGTAGCCACACACGCAGATGACAAGCAACATGAATTCGACTGGGACAACACTACTATTATAGGACAAGCCAAACAGAGAACAGCCAGGGAATTCCTAGAGGCATGGCACTCATCCACAGATTCTATCAATAAGCACATCGACCTGGACCCAATATACCGACCACTGCAACGGACAGCTGGAACTGACAACCGGAAGCAGCAGATTCAAACCACTACAAATGCCGGAGAAAACAACACAGAAGCGCTTCACAGGAGGCTCCCAAGCACTGAGGATGTCACCTAGACAGGGGACGAAACGTTTGCAACACAAATTCCCAGCTTGGTGAACAGAACCACAACAACGAGCACCCGAGCTACAAATCTTCTCACAAACTTTCCCAACTATATGCATGATTATTCTCTCATACATCACTTTTCTATTTTAAGGGACATTCATTTCCTTCCATAAGTGGAAAATAATGATTTACTGTTGTTAAATATATCATTAGCACCTTCAATACTATTTTTCAACAAATGAAGATTCAACTTCAAAGGATGTAAATAAACCCTAAAAAAAAGCCATCAGCCAGAATTTGTCTCATATATGTACCATTCTGGGAGGAAATGATTTTCTCTCTTGTTTTTAACCCTATTGTTAGTGAATTTTGTACTTTTGTAAATTCATTGTCCAAAATTATGAAATTATTTCCACTCTACTTACAGTCTTTCATATTTTGAAGACTTTAACTAACTTAACCTAATGGTCTTCCATGCAAATAAATTTAAATGATTCCAAAAATTTAGTCCATTAAGTTTGTGGAGTCCTCACGGTGGCTCAATGGTTAGCAGTGCTTCCTCACAGCACCTGGGACCAATCTCGATTCCATCATCGGGTGACTGTCCATGTGGAGCTTGCACATTCTGCCCGTGTCTAAAACCCTATGGGTTTCCTTTGGGTGTTCTGATTTCCAATGATGTGCAATTTAGGTGGATTGGCCATGGTTATTTGCCCATAGTGTCCAGGGATGTGCAAGTTAGGCGAATTAGCCAAGGGAAATGTGAGGATGGGGGTGGCGATGCTGGGACGCTTTTAGGAGAGTTGGTGCAGAAACGTAGGGCTGAATGGCCTCTATCTGCACTATAGGGATTCTATAATACTCATATCACCCAACTTTGAACTCTTTTTAAATGTATATGTATTCCCACTAAGGTAACTAAAACTGTATCAATCAAAAACTCTGAAATTCCAATATGAAGACTTACTCAATGCAAAACCTTAATATGTTTACAATGTAAAGGGTGTTCAATCATGGCACCTAGTGCTAAACTAGAGTTTTGCTGTTACACTCCATCTCATTTACTACTCTCACAGTCTCAACCCCATCTTTTACTTTTCAATTCTCATTGTTTTCCCTGATCTCTTGCTCTATCCTTCCCTATCAGTTATTTAAAATGTCTGCCCCACCTGCCCTCTCCAGCCCAACTAGCGAAAGCTTCTACAACCTTGATCTAACTTGGACTCTTGGTGCATCTGAACCTCTGAATTCTTCATCCTGCACCTTACTGCTTCAGATGTAAGTATACTATACATTTCTGATTCAAACCTGAAACACACTGCCAGAGTATTACTGCAAAGCTAATATGCTGTTTAGAATGCACTGCATTGTATATAAAGTAGTGACATTGAGTTTCAAGCTTTATAAGAGAAAGGGCTTTTCTTTCACAGTCTATGACATAATCAGAACCATTTGATTGAATTACATCTTTACTGGTAGTTGTTCATTATCTGATGTTTCCAGTAATTCTGCTGTCTGACAGTCCCTCATTCCAAATGCTTTTAGCAGACAGAATACACTAATTGGTTATTTTTTATTGTTAATAACCATTAGGAAAAATAAAATGCTTACAAATTAGTTTATAAACTAAAGTCAGGTGGATATATTAACGGTGATGTCCAAATATTAATGTCAGCCAAATTGTTTAGTCATTGTCCATTTTCCCACCCATCGTCACGGGGGGGGGGGGTGATGGCTATCTGAATGGTTCTCTGACACTACCAACGTGGCTCTTCTGTGTCTTTAATAAGTTATGATTTGGAGAATCACCTGATGAAGGAGCAGCACTCTGAAAGGTAGTGTGCTTCCAATTAAACCTGTTGGACTATAATCTGGTGTTATGTGATTTTTAACTTTAATAAGTTACATCATCTTACCAACTGTTGAAGAAATAATTTGTTGTCATTCATTTTGTCTAGCATAGTGTGATTGCCAACACAAAGGTAGGAGATTTGCTCTGCACTATGTATGTCAAATTTTAAGTCAATCCCTTTTTGGGATAATGCTGACATTTTGCTACACATTGCATGTCCAGGAAACATAGCCACTTTCAAACTCACTATCATTCTCTTCACTGAACTGCATATCATAGAGCAGAAGCCTTTACAATTATTTTATCCTAAATCTTCCTTGGAGAAGCGAAAGCTGAGAAGAAATTTGATTAAGGTATTCAGGTTTTATTTCTACTTGTTGATGGGATGTAGGTTTCTCCGGTGGGGCTAGTATTTATTACCCATCACCAATTGCCCCTTGAACTGAATAGCCAAAGAGTTGCTGTGATTCTGGAGTCAGGTGTAGGTCAGATCAGGTAAGAATGGCAGATATTATAGAGATATTAGTGAATGATGTTTTAAAAATAAAAATGTAACAATTGACAATGGTCACATTTATATCAGTCTTTTCGAGCTAGGGTTTTGGATTATTAGCCCAGTGATATTAACACTATGCCACAACCTCCCCATTGTGTCATGAGGGTTTGGACAGTGTAAATAGGTGAAAATATTCTGACTCATGAAAGGATTGCAAACAAATGTACACAGATGGGAAGTAATTGGTAAAAGAAGCAAAAAGGACAAGAGGGAAAACTTTCATATAGTCAAGGTCTGCAGCACACCTCCTGAGAGAATGGTGGAGGAAGGTTCAATTGAAAAGAAAGATCGTACAGGATTACAGGGAGAAGGTGGAAGAATGGCACAAAGTGAATTGCTCTTTCGAAGAGCTAGTACAGAGAGGATGGACCAAATGGCCTCCTTCTCCACCAAGAATCTGTTCATGTGGTCACTACTAAGGTTTTTATCCACACAAAGGAATCTGTGAAATAGGGTTAAGGCATGGGGAACTTGGAAATTTGAAATTTGGTACCTTACAGAAGCTTACAACTTCACAGAAGCAGGTCTGGAAAGATTGTTGTCATTTGCCATCAGAAATCAGAAATCGGCCCTTAGCACCTGATAACTTCTCCATCCACTAAAAGTCTTGAGAAGCAGGACATGGTGGATGGGAGGAGGAGTAACTTCAACTTTCAGCAATAGTGCAAAATAGGCAATATTGAATAAAGCGCCCATTACATCTGACCTGTCTGTTTACTTTTCAACAAATACTAAATCAAGAAGAAGACAACTTTCAGGATCTGTTTCTGATATTATCTCCCATTGAAAATCCCAATATGCAGAGCATTATCAACGCACTACTTCCTGGTTTAAAAGAATAAAAGATTTTAGATTAAATAGCCTCTTTCATGACATGCCGTAGGCTTCACAACTAAAGAAATACTTTTGATTTGTAATCACTTTTGAAACCTGGGAAACATGGTATCAATTTGCACGCACCGAATTCCCAGAAAAAAAACAATGCACCAATGACCAAATAATTTGTTTTTAATGAGTCAAAATGCCTTCATGTTGAGTTAGAGTGGCAGCAGAGAAGGAAAAAAAAGCAAGCCTTTCAAGGGGGAGGCAATGGCCTGGTGGTATAGTCACTGCACTGTTAACCCAGAGACCCAGGTAATGTTCTGGGAACCTGGATTCAAGTCCCACCACTGCAGATGGTGGAATTTCAATTCAATAAAAATCTGTAATTAAGAGTCTAATAGTGACCATGAATCAATTGTTAGGGATTCACTGGTTCACTAAAGCCTCACCTGGAATGCAGCACCTCTTGTCAGTGCTGCACTGGAGTCACAACCTAGGGCTTTGTGCCCAAGTCTAAGTCTCAGAGATGTGGCTAACAACTGAGACATATCAATAACAGGTTAGTTTGGATTGGTCTAGTACGTTTTAAAAAGTCATCCTTACTTCTGTAAGCTTTCATAGTTCTATAATGATATTGGTTACTGAGAGCTGGGCCTCATTGAACCGAATGGCTTTTTTTTCTTTAATTATATTTGCATGAAGCCGGCAACAGTTTTATTTGGCAGCACTGGAAGTCATTGTGGCTGATAGTACACCGCCCTCGATGTTTCATTTCCTGTAACATCCTTGTTATAACCTCTTCCAGTGTTCTATGTAAATCACAGTGCAGAAAACGGCTATTTAGCTCATCATGTCTGTGACAGAACTTTGTAAGAGTAATTTTCCTCATGCTACTCCCCTGCCCTTTCTCTGTAGGTCTGCAAATTTTTTAACTCTTCAGTCTAGCAGAGTGGGCATAGATGCGGCAGATGGAATACAATGTGGGAAAGTGTGAGGTTGTCCACCTTGGTAGGAAGGATAAAGCTGTAGACTATTTTCTAAATGGGAAAGGTTTCAGAAACTTGAAGCACAAAGGGACTAAGGAGTCCCAGTTCAGGGTTCTCTTAAGGTTAACATGCAGGTTCAGTTGGCAGTTAAGAAGGCAAATTTAATGTTGGTGTTTATTTCAAGAAGGCAAGAATACAAGAAGAGAGATGTCCTGCTGAGTCTGTATAAGGCTCCAGTCAGACTGCATTTGGAATACTGTTTTGGGCCCCGTATCTGAGGAAGGATGTGCTGACATGGAAGGATCCAGAGGAGGTTGACAAGTATGATCCTGGGGATGAAGGGTTTGTCATATGGGAACTATTGGTGACTCTGTGTCTGTGGAGGTGGAGAGAGAGACGGGTTAGCCCTTTAGAACTGAGATGATAAGAAATTTCTTCAGCCAGAGTGTGGTGAATCTGTGGAACTCATTGCCACTGAAGGCTGTGGAGGCCAAGTCATTGAGTGTATTTAAGCAGAGATGGGTAGGTTCTTGATTAGTAAAGGGGTCATGGGTCAAGGGGAGAATGGGTTTGAGGAACATATCAGACATGATCGAATGGTAGAGCAGATTTGATGGGCTGAATGACCTAATTCTGCGCCAATATCGCATGGTCCTATGGTCTATCCAATTCTGATTTGAATGCCTGGATTGAATTTGATTGCCTTACATTTTCAGGCAGTGCATTTCAAATCCCAACTATTTATGGCGCATAAAGATCTTTCCTCATGTCACTATAGTCGTTGACCATTTTAAATTGCTATCCACTGGTTTTCTATCCTCTCACTGAGTAAACTTCTTCCTATCTACTTTATTCAGATCTTTCTCGCAGTTCACAATATTAACTAATTTTGTGATGTTATAAATTTTGACATTGTGCCTTGCACACAAGAATCAAAATTATTAAAATATAGACCAAAAGAAGTTGTTACTGAAGAAGGGCTTATGCCCGAAACGTCGATTCTCCTGTTCCTTGGATGCTGCCTGACCTGCTGCGCTTTTCCAGCAACACATTTTCAGCTCTGATCTCCAGCATCTGCAGCCCTCACTTTCTCTCCAAAAGAAGTTGTCCCAACACCGACCCCAGGTCAACTCCATGATAAACCTTCCTCCAGTCCAACAAACATCTGTTAATCCTACTCTGTGTTTCCTGCCATCTAGCCAATACTCTGTAGTCTGTCCGCTGTGTAACAGTGTATCAACACGTCCACCATACCAACAACATTACCTTCCTCAATCTCATTGTTACTTCGTCAAAAGCTCAACAAATTAGTTAAACATGATTTGCCCTTAGTAAATCCCTGCTGACGTTGTTCAATTAACTTGCTTTTTCTCAAGCGGCTATTAATTTTCTCCTGAATTCACACCATCAAGATTAAACTGATTGGCCTGTTACTGCTGGCTTATCCAGGCCTATCCTTTTTTAAATTGCTGTTTGTTTAATTTATTGCATTAAAGTACTAAATTGTTATGCGAGCTTATATAATCATTAATGAAATTAAAACAAAAAATACACTCTTAGTTGTTGAGGGCAGCACGGTGGCTCAGTAGTTAGCACTGCGCTCTCTTAGCACCAGAGACCTGCGTTCAATCCCAGCCTCGGGCGGCTGTCTGTGTGGAGTTTGCATGTTCTCCCTGTGTTTGTGTGGGTTTCCTCCCACAATCCAAAGATGTGCAGGTTAAGTACATTGGCCATACTAAATTGCCCATAGTGTTCAGGTAAATGTAGGGGAATGGGTTTGGTTGGGATACTCATCACGAGTTTTGAGAAGATTTGTAGCTCAGGTTGAGGTTCTGGACGTAGGGTTTTACCTACGTTCAGGGATACTCTTCGGAGGGTCGGTGTGGACTTGTAGGGCTGAAGGGCCTGTTTCCATGCTGTAGGGATTCTAATGTGCTCCACTATGTGCATTACTTTAAGACAAAATGGAGCTATGTGAAAGTATCTGTAATTTTGTAAATCATTTCCTTTCTTGTGCAGGTTAAACATTTTGGGTGATGCCTCAAGCAGCCTGCATTAGAACCAGAACTGTCTGAATCAGAAAGGTCAGCATTAGTTAAGCAAAACCTCTTACAATTTCCTATTATATGAAGAACCAACTAAAACCGAACCTAGTACAAAGTAAACCATAATCAAACTTATAGGAAAACAACGTGTTTTATGCAAATTATTATTTTGGTACTTATTTTTAAAGAGATAAGTGGCAATGCTAAAAATAGAAACACTGTAACAAAAATAAAAACAGCAATTTTCATTTATGTAGCACCTCTGAAATAGTAAAGCATCCCAAATTGATTCACAGGTGTGTTAGCAAACAAAATTTGACACTGAGCTATAAAAGAAGATATTAGGGCAGACTATAAAATCTCCCTCAAAAAGGTCAGTTTTAAGGACCATCTTAAAGGTGGAAAGACAGAAATGATAGAGAAATTTAGGAAGGGAATTTCAATGCTTACGGCGTGGTCAGCTGAAAGCTTGATCACGAATGGTAGAGCAATTAAAATCAGGAATGATCCAGAGCCCAGAATTGGAGGAGCACAGATATGTCAGGGAGGTTAGAAGAGGTAACAAAGATAGGGAGGACAGATTCAAAAACAAACATGGGAATTTTAAAATTGAAGAGCTTCTTAATTGGTAGCCAATGGAGGTCAGTGAGAAAAAGGATGATGTCTAAAAGGAGACCAGCTGGAGTTCATTGGAATAGTTCAGTCTCTTGTGATCCTTTGGGGACCGATAACTTAAAAAATAATACTTGAGTTCCCAGTGGCCAACTTAATGCAATCATACATCAATATATCAAGTTTTAAGATGACCCCTAGGGCTGCCTGACTACATTTCCAAAGCCAACAGGCTCCTCCATAGAGAAAGCTCTCTCCACGCCGCTGTAGAACCCTGGACTGCTCTGAGATGTAGCGGGAGAGAAACAAAGAAGAAGATCTTCTGAGGGCATAAAGGTGGCAGGGGTGACAAATTGGCAAATATACCTAGATTTTTCTTCATCAGCCTATTGTGCGAGTGTGTGTCTAACGTCATTTACAAGACTAAAGGTACAGCACAGAGTCAAGCGGAGCACTACATGGTGTTCGGTGGTCTAAGCTGTGAAGTGAGCAGCTCCTGTACCATGTTCAGACAATGGGTAAATCACTGATGATTGCTATTTTGACAACTCAGGCCAAGCTTTTCAAGGAGACAAATATCCAGGCATTAGTGAGGTTCATTTATTCCCTTACATAATACAGTCAGGAGTGTTTGGGGCCAGGAGTTGGACTGCTCACTGGAGGGTAATGCCTAGGGATTACCTACGTGCAGTGCCCACTGGTGTCTTTCACCTGTACCATACAGGGGTCTGACTGGCTTTCTTTTCTGAAAGATCGCACTTCATTCGAAAGTGAAGCCCCCTCCCACACTGAACAAAATATTTACCCAGCCCACTTTGGGTGTGATGTCAGCCATTTGTATCATCCCTTACTCAGCTGGGATTTGCAGCAAGATGGAAGAAACCAGCGGTCACTTTTCACCCAGTGAGCCCCAGAGTTAGCCTCTTACTGTTAGTGAGAACTCAAACATAAATATTACTTCCTTGGTAGCCATCTGTGTCAATCTGTTATGGACCAGGCCAGACAACTCAAAACATTTTAAGAAAGTAGCCCAAACCCTAATTTGCTAGTTTTATGCAGGTGTTTAGTGGATATTCAAGGAGATGCAGCTGGGTCCAACCACATAGTTTTAAGCAAAATAGAATTTATTTGCAAGGTTACCGAGTGAAACACTAACAAAAGAGAATAGAATATAGAATAACAACCTATCCGAAAACTGAACAGACTATCCCAAGTTAATGGTGCTGTTTATAATTCCTGCAACAATCCCCATAAACACCCCTTGGCACAAAAGGTAAAATGAAACACAGGGTCTTACAGGAGAGAGAGATGGCAGAGAGATTCAGCTTGGAATACCATGTAGTTGTTTCTTTGACCACCTTAAACTGACTACTTCCTAAAACCAAACCAAGCCAAACCAGAGGAAAGCTGAGCTGGGAGAACTGACCACTCCCCTTTCATTGAACAAGCATTGGTTTAAAAATGTAAAAGCTTCTTCAAGTAGATAAACCCAGACATTTTGGAATCTGTGGCCTTACAACCCTTCTGAAAAAAAAACAAGGACAACATAACCTTGTTAAAGAAGCAGTGTCATCACAAGCCCCAGAGGCTTTGCATTTCCCGAAGTCACCAACCAACCCAACTATCTATGTCTTCATCTGCTCACTTCACGCCCCAGTACCAGGCACATCAGGTAAAAGTGCAAGAACCAGCAGTGCCCCCTGCCCCACCCCTAGTTCAGGCAGGGTGCTGTTTTTAGATGCTGATCTCCCACCCCCCCATCATCCCACTACCGCATTAGTCATTTCTGTTCTATACTCTATTGAATCCCCTCCCTAATATACTGAGTTTCCCCTTGAGACTTTGGAGAAGGTTTGTAGCTCAGATTGTGAGTTCAAACAATTGGACCTGTGCCTCACAACCCACTTCACCTTTAATGATAAGATCTACAAGCAAATCAACGAGATGCCTATGGGATCACCATTATCAGGATTTACAGCAGAAGCAGTTGGACAGAGATTAGAATGAACAGCCCTTCCCATGATCCAGCCTAAGCTTTGGGTCTGCTATGGGGATGACACCTATATCATCACCAAATGTGACAATGTAGAAGAAACCCACGAACACATAAACAACATCCTTTGTTGTGCTCTGTGCTGCTTTCTCCCCGCCCCACCCTCCTCTCATTTGTCTCTCTGCCCTTCAGGCTCGCTGCCTGTGTTCCTGGTGGGGGGCTTTTGCCCAAGGCGCCGATTTTGCTGCTCCTCGGGTGCTGCCTGGGTTGCTGTGCTTTTCCAGCACCCCCAGTCCAGAGTCTGGTTTCCAGCATTTGCAGTCATTGTTTTTACCTTTTAGCTAGCAGGTGGGACTAGATTGGGTTGGGATATTTGGTCGGCATGGACGGGTTGGACTGAAGGGTCTGTTTCCATGCTGTACATCTCTATGACTATGACTCTACTGGTATAAAGTTCAGGGTAAAAACAATGACTGCAGATGCTGGAAACCAGATTCTGGATTAGTGGCGCTGGAAGAGCACAGCAGTTCAGGCATCATCCGAGGAGCAGTAAAATCGATGTTTCGGGCAAAAGCCCTTCATCAGGAATCCTGATGAAGGGCTTTTGCCCGAAATGTCGATTTTACTGCTCCTCGGATGATGCCTGAACTGGTATAAAGTTCACCAAAGAGGAAGAGAACAATAACTGACTCCTCTTCTTGGGCGTCATGGTAGAACAAAAAGCCAATGACAATCTGCAGACCAGTGTTTACAGGAAACCAGCGTTTACACATGCTCGGTACTCAACTACAGAAGCAATCATCCCAACACCCACAAACAGAGCTGAGTCAGGACATTACTTATACGGACCACAATACTCTGCAGCATCCCAGAACAATGAGAAGCTGAGGAGAAACACATAAACAACGCATTCAGGAACAATGGGTACCCGATAAGCACAGTCCACCAATTCCTGCACATCAGATTGAAACAGGGAGACGTAACATGCCTAGAGACTCTAGCCACCTTGCTATACATCAATGACATTTCAGAGCTGACTACTATGGCCCCTAGGCATCATGATGGCCCACAAACCTGCCATCATAGGAAAATAGCTCTTAATGAATTTAAAGGACCCACAGCCAGCAGAATGAAGGTAACATACAAAATACCCTGCAAGGACTGCAACTAACATTATATTGGACAGACAGGCAGGAAACTAGCCGCTAGGATATATGGGCACAAAGTAGCCACTACAAGCATTACCAACTATCACTGGTATCCATACACACAAACAAAGAGGGACACCAGTTTGACTGGGACAATACATCCATCCTGGGACCGGCTAAACAAAGACACACATAGGAATTCCTGGAGGCCTGGCATTCAAACCAGAATCCCATTAACAAATATATAGATTGGAACCCTATTTACGAAACTCTCAGAAACAGAACCGGAAATGATATCACCTACCACAAAAGACCAAAAAACATAAATAGCCAGTGGGACAGAACACCAGCGCTTCACCAGAGGCTCACTGATGATGTTACCTAGCCTGGTGACAAAATGTCTGAGAACAAACCCACCAGCTCAGCGAGCAAACCAACAACCTGATTTTCCCCTTCACTATTGTAATCCACTCTGCACCCAGCAATCCCCAGCCCCACGTCTCTCCCATAGTAGTGGCCTTTTTGCTTGACTTTTAGTGGGTGGATTCCCAGGACTGACCACAGTCCATTCTCTTGAACAATTCAGCCAGACAGCCCTAAAAGATGAGTGACCACTGGAGAAAACAGGACCAAGTCCCCTGGACCTGGTGCTCAGACAGCTTTGAGAGCCCTGGCTCAATTTGGGAAGAAAATTGGCTGAATTGAAGACATTACTCCCATTCCATCACATAGCATTCACAGGAAGGGAGGTCACAGAGTTCACCGTTTGTATTTGTTTCCTGTATGTGTCAGTACAATTAAAACAAGAGTTCTGCTGAATGAAAAATACAGTGCAAGGCAGGGATGTTGAAAGCATCCAGGTAGGCATGAAGTGATTGAGCACAATGAGAACACGCGAACATGTTTGAGAAGCAGCCTTATCCAAGAACTTTTATATATTCATTCACAGGATGTGGGCATCACTGGCTAGGCCACCATTTATTGCCAATCCCAGAGGGCAATTAAGAGTCAACCACATTGCTTGGGTCTGGAGTCACATGTAGGCCACACCAGGTAAAGGACATCAGTGAATCACATGGGTCATTAGACTCTTAATTCCAGACTTTTTTTTATTGAATCCAAATACCACCATCTGCTGTGATGGGATTTGATCATGGATCCCTAGAACATTAACTGGGCCAGCTGTCCCTGTGTGCAATATCTATAGCAACACTCCAAAGACAGATGTCGCCATGCGTCAAAGTATAACACTAAAGTGAGCAGCATTGTGTAAGCGAATTGGAGATATACCATGATGATACAAGGAGGATGGCACATGTTGGTTATTGCCAAGGAAGTGTATCTTGAGATGTTGGCACCTGGTGTCCAAGGTGGAAGTCCAAAGGAGCAAGCTTTGAGCTAGAATCACTGCTCTGACATTCATATCAGAAATTCTTAGCATTTAGTATCCATCTGGTTGATGAGAGAATGGGAGCCTGCATATTCATGAGATTAAGTGGAATTAATTAGTAACAAATCATGTTCATAGACCTCTTGCCACTCGTGAGAACTTTGTCTCAATATATAGGAGTCGGTTGAAAATGTGACATTTTGGTCTCAATGTCGCGAACCCTGATTGATTGTCATAAAAATGTGGTTCACCACTGTTCATCAGAGAAGAAAGTCTGCCATCCTTACCTTGGTCTGACCTGAGTGTGACACCAACAGCACAACAATGTGCTGACTCTTAACCAATGGTCCAAAAAGCCGGTCACTTCAAGGGCAAGTAGGGATAGCTACAAATGCAAGTGATGTCCACGTCTCATGAAAGAAATTGAAAGTAAAAGTGATTTGGAGGACAGACTTTTGAATAATGCGTTGAAGGAGACATTTCCATGGGAATACAAGTCCTGGAAGTGTGCAGAATCAGATGAGAGGCAGAACTATTAGGGGCAAACTTGGAAGTAGGTGGCACAGTGATTAGCACTGCTGCCTCACAGCGCCAGAGACCCGGGTTCAATTCCCGCCTCAGGCGACTGACTGTGTGGAGTTTGCACGTTCTCCCCGTGTCTGCGTGGGTTTCCTCCGGGTGCTCCGGTTTCCTCCCACAGTCCAAAGATGTGCAAGTTAGGTGAATTGGCCATGCTAAATTGCCCGTAGTGTTAGTTAAGGGGTAAATGTAGGGGTATGGGTGGGTTGCGCTTCGGCGGGTCGGTGTGGACTTGTTGGGCTGAAGGGCCTGTTTCCATACTGTAATGTAATGTAATGTAATCTAATCTAATCTAATCTTATGATCCAGTTGAGCTAGTACAGACAAGATGGGTAGAATGGCCTCCTTCTACACCCTAACAATCCTATGAGTAATGAAGGAATGCACTTCAGCCCAGAAGTGTAAAACTCTGGCCAGGAATGAGACTGACGCTGTGAAACCGGTAAAACCTATAGGAGTTGAGAAAAACAAATTTGCCACACAAAATGAGGTAAAGTGCTAAATGACATACAGCAGAAGTGGAATATGTGTTGACCCAATTGTCAGCCAATGTGCTTGCGCTGGGTGAAAATTATAGGCAGATGTACAGCAAAAAGAGAGTGTATTTAAATAGAGTCTCTATGAACTACAACAAACAGAACTCTTGACTGAAACTACTATGCGAGAGTACCAATAAAATCTGGATGACTTCTCTAGGAAAATGCATTGAGTTGGTTACATAATACAATTTAAGTCTGTATAATCAATCCCAGTCAATTTTGGCGGCGTCATCTTCAGACGCGATTCAAAGGGAAGTTTTCCATTCATCTCTGTTCTGATTGGGAGCCATGATGTCACTGTAGAATCCAACTAGAAAAGTGTTTAATGATGTATAATATTATCAGTGTGCTTATTGAGCTAGGAGAAAGTGAGGACTGCAGATGCTGGAGCTTCAGAGTAGAGAAGTGTGGGGTGCTGGAATAGCATCAGGAATGAGAATGGTTCATTCCAAAAGATTGACTTTCCTCCCCCTCAGATGCTGCTTGACCTGCTGCGCTTTTCTAGCACCGTCCTTTTCGACTCTGTTTAAAGAGCTACCCAATTAATCTCCCCTTCCATCAGCATCCCTTCTCCCCGTACCCTCGTTGTTTCCCCATAGCTCTGCAGCCATGTATGCTCAATTCCATTCTAAAAGCATTATTGAAGATGCGTCCACCTCCATTTGAGGGTCTGCATTGCAGATTGCAACCATCTGGGTACCAATTCTGGGAGCGGTTCTGAAAACCAGACCAACTCTCGTGTGACTTCTGAAAAAAGGTCACAGGGCTTGAAATATTAACCCTGTTTCTCTCTACACTGATGCTGCCAGACCTGCTGAGTTCCTCCAGCAATTTCCGTTTTTGTATGTTTCAGCTCTCCAACATCTGTAGTTCTTTGTTCTATTTTACTGCAGTGACTTCTTATTTGATGTTGGTAGGATTTGTGCAATGGGAACATGGTTAGTGGTTTAAACTAAAAAGAGAGACTCATTGCTGGAGCTTGTCAAATTGCTCTCATCGAAACAAATGCAAGAAAGCCAAAAGACAATGTGTCTCTCTTTTTCAACAATATATTTGAGTTCTGTGTTGCTATGCAATGCCCATGGTTACAGCATCATCTGGTTGTCATGGGGTTATTAACAACCAATCACGCATTGTTCCTAAAACCTTATTCCTAACTTCCGTCCTCCACTTCCCACAGCTTCACCCTTGAACCTCACCCCTCCAACCACAACAAGGATAGAACCCCCATGGTCCTCACTTTCCACCTCACTAATCTCTGGATACAGCACATTATCCAGCTCCTGCATCATCATTAACTGCTCCTCCATCCACTTCTATTGCAATTAATCTGTCCTCTGTCTCACTGCGCACCCCACAGTCTAATGCCTCAACAGCAACCTGATTGACCTACCTGTAATCCTGGACCGAATACATTTAACCTGCGGGATGGACTGCGGCCCAATCTCCACACTACAAGCAAGCAAATCCCTAGACCCCACTAAGACCAAGTACCTGACTGTCTGTGGCCAACCCCCTACACTGAAATGGGACAAGCCTCTCTTTACCTTATGTGCCACCCCCTTTTGGTTTTCATACAGTGTGTTTGCTGTGTAAACTGCTGGGACATTGAGGTAACACACAGAGTGACATTTCCATCCTCCATCTGAATGATAGATTGACTGATTAGAATTCCCAACCATCATAAACTGCCTAACTCTCCTGCTGCACAAAAAATCAAAGCAAGCCACAGAGGTTTACAGCGTGTAACTGAGCATTAAACAGCTTTTTGCACTAAGAAAGCAACGTGATCCATACAGAGGCTTGCTGCTCGTAAATCAATGCTGAAGCTGGTGAGTTTGTGCTAAGAAAGCTATATGATGTATCCTGTGCAAATGCATAAAAAGTCAAAATGCATAAGAAGAAGTAGGTAAATCATAGGTTATCCAGAGATGCAAAGCAGTGTCAAAGGACTGAAGTGGTGTCTCCGTTGGTCTGGGATCAGGCATGTTGGTGTGGTGAGGCTGGTGATTTGCCAATGCCCAAATTGCACGGATGAAGGGTCAAGGTGAATGGTGTCTGTTGGGAATTTAGGGACATTGTTTGGAAGAAGCAATTCAACAATTGCTTCAACAAGCTCTCGATGAACTGCAGCTACCGGGTTCCCATTTTGACTTCCACGTTGGGAATATTTACCATCTCAGCTCTCAGTGAAGGAGAGATGGTGGCACAGTGGTTAGCACTGCTGCCTCACAGTGCAAGGGACCCAGGTTCAAATCCCTCCTTGAACAACTGTCTGTGTGGAGATTGCACATTTCCTTCCACAATCCAAAGATATGCAGGTTAGATGAATTGCCCATAGTGTTCAGAGATCCGTAGGTACTTTATGGGTATGGGAGAGTACTCTTCAGAGGGTTAGTATGGACTTGTTGGGCTAATTGGCCTGTTTCCACACTATAGGGATACTAAAAATGAACCGAAATGTTCTTAGAATAATTAAAAGGGGTGTGTGAATAAGGGAAGGTGGGGTCCTAATGACTAGGGGCAACTAAAGAATACATAACAAAACAGAGAGTAAACAATGCTAAATACCTTTGACACTAAAGTTTGTTTTTCGTTTTAAAAAATGAGTATCAACATTTCTTTCAAACAGTTTGGGAATTTTTCATTCTTATGTGTTCTGAAACACTGGCTAATTTGGCCTTGCTTTTGCTGACTGAATGCAATATAAGGTTGGTTAGCGCTGATGGTTAGTGCATGGGTTGGTTAGCTCCAGTGGCTAGGGCATGGTGCTAATAATAGCAAAATCATGGGTTCAGTTCCCATAATATCCAAGTCTTCAAGCCTCCATCAGCAAATGAAATGTCCCATGTTTTGGCTTGAAGCTGTCTGACAGTCTGTCTGACAGTCCCAACTTTTATTGTGGGGGCAGCACAGTGACTCAGTGGTTAGCATGTTGCCTCACAACACCAGGGACCCACGTTCAATTCCAGCCTCAGGCTGTTTGGAGTTTGCATGCTCTTCCTGTATCTGTGTGAGGTTCCACTGGGTGCTCTGGTTTCCTCCCACAGTCCAAAGATGCGCAGGTTAGGTGGATTGGCCATTCTAAAGTACCCATAGTGTTCAAGGATGTGTAGGTTAGGTGGATTGGCCATTCTAAAGTACCCATAGTGTTCAAGGATGTGTAGGTTAGGTGTTTGTCATGGGAAACAGGGACAGATTAGGGGGATGGGTCCAGGCAGGATGCTCTTCGAAGGGTTGGTGTGGACTTGCTGGGCCGAATGGCCTGTTTTCTTGCTGTGGGAATTCTATAAATGAATTCAGATAAGGCACAGGTCCTGCAACAGTACTCTCTTTAAATCCAATAGATATTTGTTATAAATGGGATTTTATCAGGAATTTTGTCTCTCACTCTGTTTAATTAATCTACTGACAGTGACATCAATGGATCTTGTGGTAAACTGATCGAAGATGTGGACTGATTATTCAAGGAATGCCATGGATAGCCTAAATGAGTATATGATACAGCTCCACCTTCGAACATTGATTCATCTGTTCAGGTGAGTTAAACACTAAACAAAATCAAAGAACTGTAATTGCTGAAGATCTGAAACTACAACAAAAATTGCTGGCAAAACTTAGCTGGTCTGGCAGCATCTGTGGGATGTTTCCTAGTGGAATTTTGCAGGATTGTCAAGCAGTAAGACAAGCACTGTGGTATTTTCACAATTCTCACTCTCTATGTTCCCTTTCACTATTAGTCATAAGGAGATTGACAAAGTGTCAATATTGAAATACCCAAGGTGCAAAAATCAATGAAAACGAGAAGACTTGAAATGGAACAGAAGCCCGTACAAATAAATTGAGTTTTAGGCAGATTGAAAGTTGAACGAATGCTTCAAATTAAGACTGCTTGATGATGATGGTGTGTATCCCATTGCATTGCATGGCTCTGACTGCTGGATAAATCTCTTGGAATTGACTGCAGCACTGAAATTACTGCAGTGCTAAATCCCCAAAGCTGTGCCCAGGAGAGATATGGTAGGGGTCGGATTACCACGCAGCTGATTGTACATTCAGCATTTTAAAAATGAGGTCTTAATGTTTCGACTTCACAGGGGACAGATCACAATGCAACCCCTGAAGTGTCTGTGAACACTTTTGCTTCCTGTTACATCTGACACAACACAGTAACACTTCAGAGCACGTCTGTCGACCTCTGGCATGGCAATAATAGCAGATGGATGATGGAAGCAAAAGGCCAAGGGGCATGAGGGAACATGATCATGTGGCCACCAGGGGATATAAATAACACCATGGTCCATAATCACTTTTCTTGAGGATGATTGGCTACTACTGTCGCATACTCGTATTCTTTACAGAGTGATGTAATAGATAAGGGCAATACGCATATCCACATAAGCTATAATTTTCATACATTTCCTGAGGGGATAGCTCTGGTAAACGCTATTATTAAATCTAAGGGAGAAGGATAATTTGAGTGAGTTACAGCATCAAAAAAATCTAGTGCGAAAATGATGTTTTTTTCTTTTGATTTACAGTTAGAAGGATTGAAAGCTGAAATAAATGTGTATTATTTTCATAGTCAAAGCACAAAAATAAATGAAATCATTGACACCAGATATGAGTTATATTTATGCACTGGCTGGAGTTGTAATCAAATCTAGTACAAAATTACACTAAAGCCTGAATCCCCAAGGAACCACCAGCAACATAAATTCACCAGAGTCAAGCTCCCATCTGTTCTAATCCAATGCCTGAGTCACCCCTTAAAAATTCTGGAGTTTGAGGTAATTTATTTGGTCAAAGCAGACCCATCTGTATCATAAAAACATAGATAATAGGAGCAGGAATAGGCCATTTGGTCTATTTAGCCTGGCCTTTCATTGATTAAGACTGATTGTCCAACTCCGTTCCAACTTATATCCCACACACATTGATCCTTTAGCCCTAAGAACTAAATCTAACTCCTTCTTGAAACCTTTCTATGTTTTACCCACAACCAATTTTGGTGACAGAGCATTTCAGAGGCTCACCATTTTCTGGGTGAAGAAATATCTCCTCATCTCAGTCTCAAACAGTCTACCCCTTATCCTTACACTGTGAACCCGAACCTGGATTCCTTGAGAACATCCTTCCTGAGTTTACCTCTATCTACGAGGTAAAAACAATGACTGCAGAGGCTGGAAACCAGATTCTGGATCAGTGGTGCTGGAAGAGCACAGCAATTCAGGCAGCATCCGAGGACAGGCAAAATCGACGTTTCGGGCAAAAGCCCTTCATCAGGAATAAAGGCAGAGAGCCTGAAGCGTGGAGAGATAAGCTAGAGGAGGGTGGGGGTGGGGATAGAGTAGCATAGAGTACAATAGGTCAGTGGGGGAGGAGATGAAGGTGATAGGTCAGGGAGGAGAGGGTGGAGTGGATAGGTGGAAAAGGAGCTGGGCAGGTCGGACAAGTCCGGACAAGTCAAGGGGATCGTGTTGCTCTAGGTTAGAAACTAGGATGAGGTGGGGGAAGGGGAAATGAGGAAGCTGTTGAAATCCACATTGATGCTCTGGGGTTGAAGTGTTCCGAGGCGGAAGATGAGGCGTTCTTCTTCCATGCATCTGGTGGTGAGGGAGCGGCGGTGGAGGAGCCCCAGCACCTCCATATCCTCGGCAGAGTGGGAGGGGGAGTTGAAATGTTGAGCCACGGGGCGGTTTGGTTCTGTGAGATCCCCTTCATTCTTCTAAACTCCATAGTCCTAACTGATTCAGTCTCTCTTCATACGTCAGACCTGCCATCCCAGGAATCAGTCTGATAAACATTTGTTGCACTCCCTCTATCACCAGAACATCTTTCATCATATAAGGAGACTAAAACTGCACACAATGCTTCAGGTGTGGCCTCACAAAGGCTCTGTTCAATTGCAGGAAGACATCCCTGCTCCTATATTTGAATCATCTCACTGTGACGGCCAACATACTATTTGCCTTCTGCACCATTATCCATCACAACGGCAGATGAAAGATTGGTTTATTGCTAAGACCATAAGAAATCAGAGCAGGAGTAGACCATTTGACCCATCAATCCTGTCCCACCATTCTATACGATCATAGCTGAATTGATTGTGGCCTTACCTCCACCTACCTGCCTGTCTGCCATAACACTTTACTGCCTTGTAGATCAAAACTTTCGTTAATGCAACCTTGAAAGTATTCATTGACCCAGTCTCCACTGCTCTCGATGGGAGAGAATTCTACAGGCTAATGAGCCTCTGAGGGAGGATCCTCATTGTGTGTAAGAGACTCTTTATCTCTATGTGATCCCATAACTTGAAATTCCACCGCAATAGGAAATATCCTGTCAACAGCTACTCCATTAATCCTCCTCAAAATCGTATATCTGAGATCACTGCTCATTCTTCTAAATTTGAGTGAGTCTAGTCACAAACTATTTAACGTTTTTGCAAAGATAACCCCAGCCAATCAATTCCAGAAATAGCCTAGTGAACCTTCTTGGCACGATTTTGAAAACAAGCATAACTTTCCTTAAATAAGAAGATCAAACTGTACACAGTATTTTAAATGCAATCTCATCAATGCTCTGTACAGTTTTAGCAAGACATTCTTACATTTTTTACTTATCTGCTTTTGGAATAACATTTAACATTTCATTTGCCTTCCTAATTACTTACTATATGAGCATGTTAACAATTTTTGATTCAATAGTTAAGAACATCCAGATTCCTCTGTATTACAACACTGTCCATTTACATAACATTCTGCTTCTCTATTCTTCCTGCCAAAGTGGAAAATTTCACATTTTCACACATTGTGCACCATCTGCCAAGTTTTCACCCACTCACTTCACTAATTCACATCCCTTTACAGACTCATTATATTCTCCTGAGAACTGCTTTCCAATTTATCTTGTATCATCGGCCAATGGGGCTGTGCTGCTCCCAGCCCTGGTGAGGGGACTCTGAAGAAGCCTCCTTCAGGGAGGGGCAAAGATCAGTTAGAAGGATCTTTTCACTCAAAGACTTTTTCTGTATTCTACAAATCTAATGCCATCTATTAAAGGGACATAAAGGCTAGAATTGCCAATTGGAACACTCTGGTATGCATGAGGTAAAAAAATCTACATGGTGTTGCAAGACTGCAAGTTCTGATGATAGGGCAACAATGTGAAACTTTACTCTTACCTCTCTGATTTTCAGCATTTTGCAATTGTTTTAGTGCTGTGAGGCTATTTGCTGCTAGAGAGGGGAAATGGACATGGAGGAGGGGATAACAAATACTTGATTTTGAAAATGAACTAGAGTTACAGATTAAACTTTTACTAGACACCTTGTCAATTGAATAACGATTAAATGGATACCCACACTGTGCCCATTACTGTTTCCAAGCAATCTCTGTTCATATATGGGTTTCCCAACAGCACCCTTGGCTAACGTCTGCCTTCCCTCATTCAAGTGGTGTTGAGGCCACAGCAGCCATAGTCACGGTTAACAATTGCAGAACAGATTGAGAATTCACTCTGAACTTTTCTACTTTGTTTCTCTTGCCACTCCAGGACAGGGCCTTTATCCTTTAGACCAATAAGAGAGCTGCCGATCAGGTTTCTCTGCAAAACCACAGTGTGCTTCTTCTCAAACAAGACTGTCAGAGCAGGAAGGAGTCTCTTCAATAGAGGAATTGACCCATGTGACAAAAACCTAGCCTCAGCAAAGCCACTCCACTGCAATTAAAGGAAGGATTCGGGAACTGCTTTGACTCAACATTTAATCAACTTAAAAACTCTACACAGAATACCGACCCAAAAGTATCACACAGTTGCCAGAATCTTTTATTGTTGATGAGGATGAGGGGGGAACATGATTGAAATGTACAGCACTCCGAGAGGCCTGGATAGAGTCAATGTGGAGAAGATGTTTCCACTAGTAGGAGACACTAAGACCCAAGGGCATGGCCTCAGAATGAAGGGATGACCCTTTAGAACAGAGATGAAAAGAATTTCTTCAGTCAGAGGGTGATGAATCTGTGCAACTCATCCCTGCAGATGGCTGTTGAGGCCAAGTCATTGCATGTGTTTACAACAAACCTAAATAGGTTTTTGATTAGTAAGGGGATTGAGGGTTGCAGGGAAAAGGCAGGAGAATGAAATTGAGAAACACATCAGTCATGATCAAATGTCAGAGCAGACTCGATAGGCTAAAAGGCCTAATTCTGTTCCTATATCTTGTGATCTTATGAATACCTTGGAGGCAGGGAGGGGAGAAATTAGTCAGGAAGGCATCAACCTGAATCCTGACCCCATTCTCCTTCCATGCCTCCAATATCTCTGGTCAGACCTGTATATCCTGTCACCGATTGAGGCCATTGGGTGGCCAGTGAATACCAAGTAATAGTCTCATCTTGCCAACACTGGGTTTAATCCAGCTGCAGGTGGCTCTGTCACCATGTAGTGACAGGTCAAAGTATGTGAGTCCCTTGCTTGCTCAGTGTGGGGAGGGATGACCAAAGGGAGAAGAGAGAGGAGGTGATGACCCAATGGTATTATCACTAGACAATTAATTCAGAATTGGGCCTTTCAGCCCATCTCCAGATCCGGGTTTGAATCCTGCCATGGCAGATGGTAGAATTTGAATTCAACAAATATCTGGAATTAAGACTCCAATGATGACCATGCAACCATTGTCATTTGTTGGGAAAATTCCATCTGGTTCACTAATGTCCCTTAGGGAAGGAAACTGCCATCCGAACCTGGTCTGGTCTACATGTGACTTCAGACCCACAGCAATGTGGTTGCCCTCCGGGCAATGAAGGATGGATAAGAAATGCTGGCCTGGCTGTGCCATCACAGCCCATGAATGAAAAATAACTGGACATTGGGAGTGGGAGTGGGAGTACCTGATGAGGATCACCTCATACCACTAGCTTCTGACTGTCAACCCTCCAACTCCATTTCCCCTCTCCATGAATCCCCAACCTCCACCCACCACTATGTGACTTACCTCTATACAGGATCCTGGTACCTTTGGGTAGAGGGGCTGGCTGACTGTCTATCCATCAGCAGTCACAGCCTCCTCAGTGGCACTATTGAGCAGAACAGCCTCCAACCTCTGATTGCCAGGTAACTGTTGCCAGACAGGACTTCTGCCCTCAATGGTCCTTATTCTAGGGACAGGGTGGCCTCACAAATGCCTGTCTAGCATTTGATTCGCTGCCTTCAGTGTGGGTCTATCACTGCCTCTCTGTCTGACAGGCAAGAGACCTGGTACATCAACAAGATCCTGCCAAATGTCTCTCCTGCCTCTAGAGCCTCTTCAAATGGTGTCATTACTATGAATTTTGTCCCTTAGATCAAAATGAAGATTTTGTCACCAGATCCTCAGTACAAAAGAATATGTTAAGCCCATGGGAAATCTGTGACTTGTCTTTCAGGGCCCTTGCAAAATGATTCAAATTTTTCCTGTGTGTCATTAATCATTAGAGTCAAACTCATGAGATCGCTGCCTTATTATAGCAGTAATTTTGCTGAGTCCTGTTGTTAAATCACCTCACATGCTAAAACACAGGTCACTGGGATTCATTCAAGTGACACTGCATTTCTTTGAAGAGTGCAGGTCTGAACTATCCCAATAATTCAATCGCAGGCACTCCAATGATGTGCTACTGAGCAGGAAGTTTGCAGATTCAGTCCCAAATCTTTACTGAAACAAACAGAGGAAGTGCTGGAGAAACTTGGCAGGTCTGGCATCTATGTAGAGAGAAATAGAATTTAGGTTTCAAGTTCTGTATGACCTTAGTTCTGGAGAAGGGTGTCATAATGTTAACTCTGTTTCTCTCTCCATAGATACTGCCAGACCTGTTGAACTTCTCTAGCACTTACTGTGTTTTTTTCAGATTTCCAGCATCGCAGTATTTTATTTTTATTCTATCTATATTGGATACAGTTCACCATTTAAAACACAGGAAATAGTGGTTGTAGCTCTGATGTAATGGCCATGTATTATGAACATAGAGTATTTGGGGTTTGGGTAGGTAGCAGCATCACGCTCATGTGATTCACTTCGTGTCTGACATAATGTTGGGCCATAAGGCCCTTACTCATTCTCAGCTAATAATACATTTGGATTTACTTAGGACATTCAAAGCTAATGTGATTTTAACACACAGCTCTTCCATCCACAATCTCACAAAAGAACCAAGTGCAGCTCCTCGAGAGAGAGTGAAGAATATAACCACATCTAATTTGTTTTTACAAGCTCCTGAAACCACATAAATCCTGATGGTCTCTAATCCAAATAGCACATCATGGTGACAGGTGCAATAGCAGCAAGCTGCAGAATTATTTTGCATTCAAGAAATGTTAAGCAGTTTATTACCTGTTCACAATGCAGCAATTCTTACTTTATTATTCCACTCTTTCCTGGGATGTTGGTATCTCTATCAAGCCTAGCTTACGTTGCCAGTCTCTAAATGCCCTTGAATTGAGTAGATGAAAGACCATTTCAAAGGGCAGGTAATATTCAACCACATTTCTGTGGAGTCATATGTAGGTCTGACCAAATACAGGATCATAGAATCCCTGCAGTGTGGAAACAAGCCATTTTACCCATTGAGTCTACACTGACTCACCAAAGAGTATCCCACTCAGACCCACCCCTCTACCCGACGCCTGTAACCCTGCATTTCCCATGGCTAATCCACCTAGTCTGCACACCCCTGGACATGGGACAATTTAGCATGGCCAATCCACCTAACCTGCACATCTTTGGACTGTGGGAAGAAACTGGAGCATCCGGAGGAAACACACACAGACATAGGGAGAATGTGCAAACTCCACACAATCAGTCACCTGAGGGTGGAATCAAACCCAGGTGACTGTGAGACAGCAGTGCTAACCACTGAACCACAGCGCCACCCACGGCTGTAAAGGTAGCAGGTTTTGTTTTTTCTAAAGGATATGAGTGAACTGGTTAGGTTTTTATGAGAATCACTAATAGTTTCATGATCATCTCTATTACTGGTTTTCAATTGCAGATTTTGTTAAATGAATTTAAATTCCACCAGGTGCCATATAACGTTTAAACCAGTATCTACAGAGAATTAGTCCAGACTTCAGGATTGCTACACAAAGGGCATTACCACTGTGCCACGTTGTCTCCACAAAGCCTGGATTTCACTCTGCTCCCTCAGTCAGCTGCTGCGCGTAGTATTGTGGGTCTGTCCTGAAGAAATGGGTCACGTCAGAAGTGATGGAGAAAGCCATCCAGTACTTGGTGCTGAAGAAATAAGCCCAAAGAAAGGGATCAAGGAGAGACTGGCTTATTGTTGGGGGATGATCTAATTGACGTTGGACTTCAGGGAGTGAGTTGTGCCATGCAGATACTTTCACCAGACTCCTGACTTCCTAGCCAAGTGGAAAATTACTTGTGGTGACTCAAGGAAGGAAATAATTCAAGATCATGACTCTATGACTCTATTGGGAAACAGATAGACCACAATTTCCTCATTCACAGGATAGTTAGAAAATGAAGCTCATTACCAAAGTCATAGTGAGGCAAACAGCTTAGGTGTATTTAAAGAGAAGCTAGATAAACATGACAGAGAAGGAATGGAGGATTAATTGATAGGGTGAGATAAAATAGATTAAGATGTGGTTCATGGGAAACACAAGCTAGTAGACCAGTTGAACCAAATAACCTGTTTCTCTGCTGTAAATTCTATATAATTTCATGTAATCTGTTATGCTGTCACTATAATAGTAAAGTGGAAAATACAGGGTTTAATTGTGGAATATACAAAGAATATTGGTATAAAGGAGGATGATGACATAAGAAAGTTATCTTGTTGTTTTGCAAGCCCTTTGGGACTCCAGAAAGAGGAACGTTTATTTTCAACACTTCCAGATATTGGAATGGTTGGGTTCTATGGCAGGCAGACGTTAATGGCCCTCAACAGCAACTATCTCTGCTGGGAAAATGAACCAAGTTAATATACCAGTGAGTGGGGATGGGGTAAATGAATAAGAACAAAGGCATTGAAGAAAGCAGATCAATTCAAAGCTCAAATCTCATCACGGTGTTTGCATGTCAAACCAGGCTCTTGATGCAGAAAGAAAGTGAGGGCTTCTGTCTGATTGCCAAAAATTGAACGCCTGCATGGACACAAATTATTCGGACTTTGGACACCCTTAATGAGATGCACGTTGTGGGTCGGCTGCTTTTATGTATGAAATCAATGGAAGGAATTTATTGTTTGCCCCCATGGCAAACTTGGAGGTGTGTGAGAGCGTTAGCATCTAATCTGCCTGTCTTGGGGGCGCCAGACTGCCTTCCTACCTCTCCCCTGAGGAAGTCTAAGGCAGTATGGCTCACACGGATGACCTCCCAGCCCAATGTCTAATGCAGTCCTTAGGGGCACAATCAATGCTATTTAAGGGCTTCTCCCACTGCCACTGACATTCAACCAATGGTGGAGTCACCATGTGGGGAACCAAAAGCAAACCCTAAAAGTCATCCATTCTTGATTGAGGGACCTGACACTGGCAAGTGGGACTGTACACAGCTAGTGTCTGCCCGTTCTTGCAAACCTCCGACCTTCCCTCACTTCAGTGACTCTTCGTCCATGACCTCATCTACATGATTCCCTCCCTATGACTCCCAACCTGCTGTCATTCAGCTACAGCCTGATCTCTTACTGAGCCTGAGCCTGTGGCATTGCTGCTAGGTGTCCCCATTCCTGCACTGGCACTGCACAGCAATGGGGGGGGGGAGGGTGCTGTCAACCTAGGTTCATGGCAACTCTCAAAGGTCTAGTATATCCCACTCCCCTTCCCCTCTGGGAGTTTGCGGGGGGTGGGGAGGGGTGGGAGTCAGTTAAGTGCCTGAGAAGCTCTCGATATTCTCTGAAAGAGGCAGCACAGGACACTCGCCAGCTGATAACAGCTCCATTGCCTGGACTAAATTGTGCCCTGTGTCAGTAAAGAGGGAAATGTAAGCACTGTTATGGTCTCTTTAAGGGAGGCAACAGCAGTGAATAAGGCAGAATGCTTGGAGAAATGCAGTTGTACTTAGTGGACTGCCTGGCTTGCTATAGTCATGTCGTCTCCCCCTCTGCTGCAACTGCCTTTATGTGACAGCCTTGAAACACAGACAGCTGTCCTGGGCGTCCCAGTATACAGCAGCACCAATTTCAGACTTACTGCCGGAAATAACATCAAGATTTTGCTTCAACAGAGAGATTGTGGCAACAAGGTATTTTTAAGGCTGGCCTGTGTCAATTCAAACACTAAGCATTTTCAGTGACACCTCAGACAGAAATAGTGAAGGCCTGTCCAATCTGACCAGGGATTCTGCCCTCTAATGCCCTTGTTTTGGTTTACTGGTTAACCACAGAATGACAGATGCTGAGCTTTTAATCTTAAGTGACTGGATTCTACAATCTGCCAGCTAATGAACCATGAGGAATTCAGATCAAATGAGCACTTTTGGTCATTTACAGTCAGGAACCTGCCTCCAATCTCTCCCCCACCTCCTTCATTGCTATTGCCAACCACTCCCATCCTCCCGTCATCCAAGCAGACCACTCATCCATACGGTTTCTGATCACTTCCACTCTGTTTGAGCAGAAGATGGAGCTGAGGCCTTGGAAGTAAAATGCCTCATCTCAGCACTTTGGGCAAACCTTACCAACCTTGTTCCACTTGCTCAGTGTGAACAGAATTGCAGAGGGTCATAGATTTGGGCAGCATGACAATGATTCCATCCCGGACTCCCACCAATCTTTGCTCATGCCACTGAAATATTACCACTGCGGGGGGTGGGGAGGGGTGGGGGTGATGGTGGATGGTGTGGGCAGTAAGGCTAACATCAAGTACCTAGTTTTCCCAGTCAAACCAAGGCTGAAAACGGCCAAGGTGAAGGTAACCTCCTTTTAGAGTCTTGGAGTTTCACAGCACAGAAACAGGCCAGCGCCACTGTTCCAGTCAAAAATAATTCCCTAACTAATCTAATCCCATTTTCCAGCACCTGGCCCATATCCTTGTATGCTTTGGTTTTCTAGCCCATGTTTGACCACAGCCCGTGAAACTTGATGGAGTCCAGATTCAATGTTGGGGAATCCTAAGCAAACTCCCTCCCACCCTAATATTTAAAATGCGCTCTTGGGACGTGGTTGTTGCTTTCTAGGCTAGCATTTAATGCCTTTCTTGAGCTGCCTTGAAAAGGTGATGGTGAGCCTCCTTCTTGAACCAATGCAGTCTATGTACTATTGGGAATAGAGAGGAAATTCCAGTATTTTGACCCAGTGATATTGAAGGAATGGCAATATATTTCCAAATCAGGATGGTGAGTGGCTTGAGGGGAACTTGCAGGTGGTGGTGTTCTCATGTATCTGTTGCCTTTGTCCCTCTAGATGGATGTGGTCATGGCAATGGTGAGTTCGCAGTTTCAACGGGGCTATGTGTGCCATTGTTATTTCCATTTCCTTGGTTAATACCAGATGGTCTGTCCAGTTTCTTTCCTTTTGTCAGACTTACTAATTGTAACAATTAGTACAATGGAGAGGCTTGCTAGGGTCACATAGAGGGTGGTGCGTGTATAGAATGAGCTGCCAGAAAATGTGGTGGAGGCTGGTACAATTGCAACATTTGAAAGGCATTTGGATGGGTATATGAATAGGAAGGGTTTGGAGGGATATGGGCCGGGTGCTGGCAGGTGGGACTAGATTGGGTTGGGATATCTGGCCAGCATGGACGGGTTGGACCGAAAGGTCTGTTTCCATGCTGTACATCTCTATGACTCTATGTGGTTCTACAGTCACTCACAGACCAGACTGCAGTGGGGGAAGGCAAATTTTTGCCTTCTACAAGAACATTTGTGAACCAGATAGGCCGACATGTGAATAGTAGTCTTTATAAGGGGAATTGATAATTTAACATGACTAAAATTACACAAAATTTAAAATAATGAATATTTAAAAGGAAAGAAATAAAGCTGAGTAAGAAACAAGGGATAGGACCACAAGGGTAACTGTTGTAAACAATTTGGCTCACACGAGGTCAATGAGTTCTATAACCTCCCTTTTGCACTATGAACTTATGCGGTTCAATTATATCACTCACAGAATATGTGGCGCTGACTGGGCCAGCATCTATTGCCCATCTCTAATTGCCCTTGGGAAGGTAGTGGTGAGCTGCCTTCCTGAATCACTGTAATCCATGTGCTGTAGGTAGATCACACTGCCATTATGGAGAGAGTTCCAGGATTTTGACCCAGTGACACTGAAGGACCAGTGATATATTTCTAGGTCTGGATGGTGAGTGGCTTGGAGAGATCTTCCCATGTATTTGTTGCAGACTCCTCGGAGCTGCTGAAACTGTGTAACTTTCACATCACTAAATGTGAAACAGAAGCCCCATTTACACACGTAGGCAAGATTTCTGTTGCAGTCAATAATACAGTGGCAAGGTAGGCAAATTTCTTTCTGTCATTTCAACACTGCAGTTTGGAGATCAAATTCCTCTTTGTGTGAAATAATGCTCTACTGCTACAGTTATTATTCATAGTCATATAAAAATCATGTGTTCCCATTTTCCAAATGATCCAAACCACTTGGCATAGTCTAACAACTCAGTGGAATAGAACTTGGCTCTCATGAAGCTAGTCTTCCCAGAATACATTGCATAAAAGACATGCAATGGCTCCCCCTAATGGTATAAAATTGCACTGTGACAGTGAAGCACAGCAAGGTAAAAACAATGACTGCAGATGCTGGAAACCAGATTCTGGATCAGTGGTGCTGGAAGAGCACAGCAATTCAGGCAGCATCCGAGGACAGGCAAAATCGACGTTTCGGGCAAAAGCCCTTCATCAGGAATAAAGGCAGAGAGCCTGAAGCATGGAGAGATAAGCTAGAGGAGGGTGGGGGTGGGGAGAGAGTAGCATAGAGTACAATAGGTCAGTGGGGAAGGAGATGAAGGTGATAGGTCAGGGAAGAGAGGGTGGAGTGGATAGGTGGAAAAGGAGCTGGGCAGGTCGGACTAGTCCGGACAAGTCGAGTTGCTGGAGGTTAGAAACTAGGATGAGGTGGGGGAAGGGGAAATGAGGAAACTGTTGAAATCCACATTGATGCCCTGGGGTTGAAGTGTTCCGAGGCGGAAGATGAGGCGTTCTTCCTGCAGGCGTCTGGTGGTGAGGGAGCGGCGGTGGAGGAGGCCCAGCACCTCCATATCCTCGGCAGAGTGGGAGGGGGAGTTGAAATGTTGAGCCACTGGGCGATTTGGTTGATTGATGCGGGTGTCTCTGAGATGTTCCCTAAAGCGCTCTGCTAGGAGGCGCCCAGTCTCCCCAATGTAGAGGAGACCGCATCGGGAGCAACGGATACAATAGATGATATTAGTGGATGTGCAGATAAAACTTTGATGGATGTGGAAGGCTCCTTTAGGGCCTTGGATGGAGGTGAGGGAGGAGGTGTGGGCACAGGTTTTACAGTTCCTGCGGTGGCAGGGGAAAGTGCCAGGATGGGAGGGTGGGTCGTAGGGGGGCGTGGACCTGACCAGGTAGTCACGGAGGGAACGGTCTTTGCGGAAGGCGGAGAGGGATGGGGAGGGAAATATATCCCTGGTGGTGGGGTCTGTTTGGAGGTAGCGGAAATGTCGGCGGATGATTTGGTTTATGCGAAGGTTGGTAGGGTGGAAGGTGAGCACCAGGGGCGTTCTGTCCTTGTTGCGGTTGGAGGGGTGGGGTTTGAGGGCAGAGGTGCGGGATGTGGATGAGATGCGTTTGAGGGCATCTTTAACCACGTGGGAAGGGAAATTGCGGTCTCTAAAGAAGGAGGCCATCTGGTGTGTTCTATGGTGGAACCGCTCCTCCTGGGAGCAGATACGGCGGAGGCGGAGGAATTGGGAATACGGGATGGCATTTTTGCAAGAGGTAGGGTGGGAAGAGGTGTAATCCAGGTAGCTGTGGGAGTCGGTGGGTTTGTAGAAAATGTCAGTGTCAAGTCGGTCGTCACTGATGGAGATGGAGAGGTCCAGGAAGGGGAGGGAGGTGTCTGAGATGGTCCAGGTAAATTTAAGGTCAGGGTGGAATGTGTTGGTGAAGTTGATGAATTGCTCAACCTCCTCGCGGGAGCACGAGGTGGCTGAGTATTTTATATCTAACACAGAAGCATAGAGACACAGAAGATCGGAGCAAGAGGACGCCATTCAGTCCCTTCAAGCCTGCTCCGCAATTTATCATTATCATGGCTGCTTATCCAGTTCAATTGCTTAATCCTGCTTTCTCCACATAACCTTTGGTCCCATTTGCCTCAAGTGCTTTTTCTAGCCACCTCTTGAATACATTCAATGTTTTGGCATCGACTACTTCCTGTGGTAATGAATTTCACAGGCTCACCACTCTTTGGGTGAAGAACTGTCTCCTCATGTCAGTCATAAATGGTCCACCTGAATCTGTAGATTTTGGCACCTGGTTCTAGATGCACCCACCATCTGGAACATCCTCCCTGCATCTACCTTGTCCAGATGATCTCATAGAGACTTATACAATCTGTTAGAATTGTATAAGTCTCTATGAGATCATCTGTCCTTTGTCTGAACTCTAGCGAAAACCATCCTAACCTAGTCAATCTCTCTTCACATGTCAGTCCTGCCATCCCTAAATCAGCCTGGTAAACCTTCCCTGCACTCCCTCGAGAGCAAGAGCATCCTTCTTCAGAACAGGAGACCCAAAACTGCACACAATATTCTAGGTGTGACCTCACCAAGGCCTTGTATAACTGTGTATAAACTAATGAAATGTAGAACATTTTTAACAGTGTCATTTAAAAAAAATCAACGAATGCTGATTGGTGAATATTGTGCTTGCTTAAATCATGAGTGGCTCAAAGTTATGAACAGAAATAGCATGTTCTTGTGGAAATTAAGGATAAATATTTCAGCTGTCTAATTTGGCATCGTCTGATCTCATGCTTCTGCTAATCGTCATGTGTAGTGACTGTCATAAATAGAATGAAAATGTCTTTCATTCAAACAGAACTTTGTTCATATGATTAAATTACCATTTACATCAACAGACTGTTGTTCAAATGAAGAGAGTGTTTGTTCCTTAAGTTTTCGATGTTTTGGCAGTGATGTAGCTATCTCTATCTGATCAGTGTAGGTGGCTCAAACCATTTCCATGGCAATAAGATTCGATGGTAAAAATAGTTTTTAAATGCCTTCCTATGCATAGCTGAACTTGATCCCAAACTGCTGATTTTTTAAAAATGTCAAAATCCACACTTGTAATCAAATCGTATATTTTGTTCTTAAACATTCCTCCAGGACCTTAATGCCAAATCATCTATCTTAACTAGGTTGAAGACAATAAAACGAATAGCCTCTACTTGATCCTAAAATAACTATAGACCATCCCTGGAACATCCTTGTAGCTATTATCTTCTAAAAACATTGTCCACCTTCCTGTATGCTGAGGAAACTCTATCACAGAACTTTTTCCTCTTTAGGTGGGATTGGAAACTACTTGCTTCCACTCTACTCTGATGAATTCTGGAATGCCTGACAAGTTCAATGCTCAATCTGCAGATTTTGCAGTACACCTTGTTCCCAGTTAACACTGTTTCAATTAACATGGTTACATTATAACATGATTTTTATTTCACTACCCATGATTCTAATAACACATGCTTGATTTGTGATAGCACAGTTTTATCAGCAACACAGAGGAATAATTGCATGCCAAGTTCCTGTTCATTCAGTTCAGTTCACCACTGCCTGCCTCAATTAAAGCTGGATAAATGATTACAATCCGTCCCCAGTGACACTTCACTCTCCACTTCAAAATCAGCAGGAGATCAATCTGATGATCCTCAACCTTTAACTTCCAGATGGAGTTGGATGAAGATTCACAGCCTTCTACTTGCAGAAAAGCAATCTTGTACATGAGGCAAGAAGCTTGAAAAGATATTAATTTTGCACATATTCATGTCTATTTTGGTATTTTGCATTAACTGTGTGTTTATTGTTTGTACTTGTTTGATACTTGATCAGGTTATGTTCCCCATGCGTTGTTCAGGCAACATAGTCTACGCATTTACATGGGTTTCGATGGGGAATATGTATTTCCAATAACACAGTTTTGCTTAACAGTATGATTTTCAGGAATTTAGCTTCCAAGTTAGTCGCGGGCTATCCATATGAGAGTTAGGTGCTGCCTAAAGGGTTACTTAGAGTCATAGAGATGCATAGCATGGAAACACACCCTTCGGTTCAATGTGCCCATGCCGGCTCAATATCCTAAATTAATCTAGTCCCATTTGCCAGCATTTGGCCCATATCTCTCTAAACCTTTCCTATTCATGTACCCATCCAGATGCCTTTTAAATGTTGTAATTGTACCAGCCTCTGCCACTGGCAGCTGATTCCATACATGCACCACCCTCTGCATGAAAAGGTTGCTCCTTGGTCCCTTTTAAATCTTTCCCCTCTCACCCTAAAACTATGCCCTCTGGTTCTGGACTCTCCTACCCCTGGGAAAAGACCTTGTCTGTTCGCCCTATCCATGCACCTCATGTGTCATTTATTGTATCCGTCACTCCTGATGTGGTCTCCTCTACATTGGGGAGATTGGACGCCTTCCCGCAGGGCGCTTCAGAGAACATCTCCAGGACACCTGCACCAAACAAACCCACCACCCCATGGCCCAACATTTCAACTCCCCCTCCCACTCTGCCAAGCACATGCAGATCCTGGGCCTCCTCCACTGCCACTCCCTCACCACCCGACGGGACCCTTCAATCCCATGGCATCAATGTGGACTTCACCAGCTTCTTCATGTCCCCCCCCTCCACCTTACCCCAGTTCCAACCTTCCAACTCAGCACCGTCCTCATGACCTGTTCCACTTGTCAATCTTCCTTCCCACCTGTCCGCTCCACCCTCCTCTCCAAACTATCACCTTCACCCCCACCTCCATTCACCTATTGTACTCTCCCCAGCCCCACCCCCCTCCCACTTATCTCTCCATCCCCGAGGTTCCCAGCCTCATTCCTGATGAAGGGCTTTTGCCCGAAACATTGATTTTCCTGCTCCTCGGATGCTGCCTGACCTGCTGTGCTTTTCTAGCTTGACTCTGCCTCCAGTGTGTTCTGGGACAGTGTGTATTTTGCCTGCTTCTCCTTAAAGGCATTAATACTATCCTCAACTGCTTGTGTGATAGCAGGGTCTACATGCTAACTACCTTCTCATTGAAGAGCTTTCTACTCCATTATTTATTGGTGTCCCATCAACTCTTACAATCTGCCTTCCTTTTAACATATTTGATATTGTTGTTTATTAAAGCACTCTAAACTGTGACAGGCTCAGTAACACGTGATACTTGATTTTCTTTATTTCCTCCTGGACTTGAGTTATGCCAGTTGAGATGTCGAATGCTGAGGAACCTGTCCTATTGGCTGTTTGCACATTGTCCTTTTTACATCATCCGTAGTTCAATTAAACATCCTAAAATATTGTGCATTTTTTTTACTGAATGAGGAAACAACTTACAAAGTATACTGATTTATTTACTGCATTTCTCTTATAAAGTGAATAGGAGGCATTGTTTGAGTTGACAATGATAATGATTATATTGTGTCTTTGATAACACTCTCTAAACCAAGTCTAGAAGGATAAGGCCAATAGATGCCTCCAAATTCCTCTCTAAGTCACACACCGTTCCATAAGCATTCCTTCACAATTGCTGGGTGAAAATTCTGGAATGCACTTCTGTCACAATGCTGGTCCCTTTTTTCGAAAAGCTGTTCCTTTCTCAAGGATACTGTGTCCTTGCATTTTTTTCAGAGGAGTCGTAAACCAGCTCCCAGTTCTGATCAGACTGGTTTGGTACAGAGATTAAAAGGCATTGAGAGGCTTTTTTGTTTATATGTACACAGATGAGACTTCAGGCCAAAGTGGTCATGTTTTAGAAGTGGCCTGTATAATGAAAGGGGAGTAGTCTGCTCTGGAGGCAAAAGTTAAGTTGGGCGTTCAACAGTGAGCTGTCTGGAAACATGTTGCAAAACTCCCTTTCTCCTTCTGCCCTTCTAACGTCAACCTGTAAGCATGTGTTCTGTTTATACTGGTTTTTAAAGGGGATTTGCTTATTAGGAATGCTATGTATATTCGGAACAACATAATTAAGTCTAGCTTGGATAGATTGAGTTCTGTAGGGGTTCTTTATTCTGTTCTGTGTGTATCATTGTGTAATTGTGTGAATAAATGTTTGCCTGTTTTAAAATCTAGTAGTCAGCCTAGCTATCTTACTCCAGGTAATTTTCACTGTACACTTACCAAAACAATTGGAAAGTTATGGTCTGAGCTGCCTGCTTAAGAATGTTTTGAGTGGTCTGGCCTAATCCATGATGCTTCCTTACTGCACTGTGGGGTTATCTATACCCCAGAGACTGCAGCCGCTCAAGAAGACAGCTCACCACCATCTTCTCAAGGGCAATTAAGAAAAGGCACATGTTGGCCCAACCAGCAATGCTTACATTCTGTGAATGAATAAAACAATCATGAGACTGAATCAATCTTTCAAAGGAAATGCAAATTATGATCAATGCCATGAAATTTGAATATAACAGTAGCACAAAGTTAAAATCTCAAAGACCATACAGAGTACAAAGGGATCTCGATCAGATGGGGCAATGGGCTGAGAAGTGGCAGATGGAATTTAATTTAGATAAATGTGAGGTGCTGCATTTTGGAAAAGCAAATCAGAGCAGGACTTATACACTTAATGGTAAGGTCCTAGGGAGTGTTGCTGAACAAAGAGACCTTGGAGTGCAGGTTCATAGCTCCTTGAAAGTGGAGCTGCAGGTGGATAGGATAGTGAAGAAGGCATTCCTTTATTGGTAAGACCATTGAGTATAGAAGTTGGAAGGTCATGTTGCGGCTGTACAGAACATTGGTTAAAACACTTTTGGAATATTGCGTGCAATTCTGGTCTCCTTCCTATCAGAAAGATGTTGTGAAACTTGAAAGGGTTCAGAAAAGATTTACAAGGATGTTGCCAGGGTTGGGAGATTTGAGCTATGAGGAGAGGCCGAATAGGCTGAGGCTGTTTTCCCTGGAGCGTCAGAGGCTGAGGGGTGACCTTTATAGAGGTTTATAAAATCACGAAGGGCATGGATAGGATAAATAGACAAAGTCTTTTCCCTGGGTCGGGGAGTCCAGAATAAGAGGGCATAGGTTTAGGGTGAGAGGGGAAAGATATGAAAGGGATCTAAGGGGCAACTTTTTCAAGTAGTGCATCAATGAAATGAGCTGCCAGAGGAAGTGGTGGAACCTGGCACAATTGCAGCATTTCAAAGGCAGCTGGAGGGGGTTTAGCAGGATACGGGCCAGGTGCTAGCAAATGGGACTAGATTAGGTTAAAATATCTGGTCAGCATGGATGAGTTGGACCGAAGGGTCTGTTTCCGTACTGTATATCTCTATGACTTTATGACTACTTATTTTGTGATGATATGAGTAATGTGTACAAACTGAAATCCATAATGCCACTCAAATGTTAAGATATGAATTGCAAAAAGTGTATATTAATTTCGAGTATTTGTCAAATAATTTCTCGAGATTGGATAGTTTATCCCTGCAAAATCTCCCATTTATTTTTCAACTGGGAATTATCACAATAAGGAAGCTCTCATTTTGTCATTTTATAACAACTTGAGCATTGCTGAAAAATGACACTTTGCTCATTGCAGTTTATGTGCAGTGTGGTACATTTGTAATGCACTGGAAGCTACATACACTAATACCCAACATCTCCATCTTTGTAGGTAGAAAAAAAACATGCGCACACACCATACCTATTTCAAGTCAACTAAATAGATGACAAACATTACCAATAAAGAGAAAAGGATGGAAAACACAGCAGGTCTGGCAGCATCTGTAAGGAGAGAAAAGAGCTGACGTTTCGAGTCTAACTGACCCTTTGTCAAAACAGCTTTGACAAAGGGTCAGTTAGACTCGAAACGTCAGCTCTTTTCTCTCCTTACAGATGCTGCCTGCCAGAGTTGCTGAGATTTTCCAGCATTTTCTCTTTCAGTTTCAGATTCCAGCATCCGCAGTAATTTGCTTTTATCCAGATGACAAACATTCACTGGCTCATTTCTCAGGGCAATGCCCTAACCAATTAGAGTCAACCAGCCTGGTTTAAAATTTAAACAAAGCTTGGCTGTTGGTTGTCAATCAGCATTCTATAGAATCCATCTACCAGGCCCGCTGTCAAGGAAAGGCCGCCAACATTCTCAAAGATCCATCCCACCCTGGCAATGTTTTTCTACAACCTCTACCATCAGGAAGAAGGTACAGAAGCCTGAACACATGCACCAGCCAAAACAGCTTCTACCCTACTATTATTAGAATAATGAATGGACTCACAAACTCATTCACATTCGCCTGTACCTGTGCTTATATTTTTGCCATTATTTACTTATCTATGCTACTTAACGCTATGATCTGCCTGTATTGCTCACAAGACAAAGCTTTTCACTGTGCCTCGGTACATGTGACAATAAATACAATTCAATTCAATTCTCCAGGGTAATGTTTCTCCCAATCTGAGTCCATTTGTCAACACTTGCCTCTCACATTGTGTAACTGTTCATTTGCCCCTTGAATTAGTGTTCTTGTGAATTATCCTGATAAGTGTGATTCTAAAGACTTTGACAAAATATGTCCTTTTCCATCAATCTCATTCTTTGATCATCATGGTCCTTACACAACTGAGGTTGAGGGAGAATTGGGGGACAGCCTTTACTAACACTCATTTGATCGGTTGTGCAATGATTGGATTGATTTTAGTTTACTGCTGCCATCCCCTTTCGAGCCACTCCACCAACTGAGGCTTCCAATTTTAGAGGTTAACGATTCTTTATTTAGTCAAACGTAAGGATATAAGACCATGAGACTTAGAAGCAGCAATCGGCCATTCAGCCCATCAAGTCTGCTCCACCATTCAATGAGATCGTGCCTCATCTGATAATCCTCAACTCTACCCTTCCCGTCTTTCCCCACAAACTTTGATTCTCTTACTGATTAAAAATCTGTCTATCTCAGCCTTGAATGTACCTAATGACCCAATCTTGACAATCTTCTCGAGTAAATAATTCCACAGGTGCACCACCTTCTGAGAGAAGAAATTCCTCCTCATCTCTGTTTACATGTGTAATCCCTTTTTCTGAGATTATGCCCTCTGCTCCTAGACTTTCCCATTTGGTGTAAGAACCTTTCTGCATTTATGCCATCAAGTCCACTTAGAATCTTGTATATTTCAATAAGTTTGCCTCTCATCCTTCTAAATTCTAAACATACAGGCCCAACCTACTCACCCTCTCCTCATAAAATAGCTCCTCCTGATATTATTCGAGAGAATCTCTTCTGGACTGCCTCCAATGCCAGTATACCTTTCCTTAAATATCACCCTGGCCTCAGTGCAAATTCTGCCTCCTTGCTGGGTCATACAAGGTCCAACACCTAGTCCAAGAATCCATTCATTATCTGTCACATGTTTCTGACATGACTGAATAACAATGAGCTAGTCTATTACTGGGGCATCACACTCAAATCCAATCTTGCCAAATCAAGAGCACAAAGAAATGCTAATGCTCCCTTTCCTTGCCTGGGACTCCGAAGCTGATTGCTATCACTATCCTGGCTTAGACCAGCGAACTTAACTCCAACCAACAAAGGAATTTGAGACTTCATGATCTGTACAGCTGATTAAAGCTAAGTGCTGAGCAAATGGGGGAGTTAGTGACATTTTATTCAAAGTCATAAACAATTTAGTCAGTTATTCTGGCAAGGGCTGTTAGCAGGACAGCTCTGAAAGATGGAAAACAGAACATTGTTTTTGGCTAGAAATCACAATCAACACCACCCTTTCCTCACGTTAATCCTTAAAATTAAAATATAAAAATGCCACCAAATTGATTTACTTCTCTTCTAACACCTTACCATTTTTCATTTGATAATTGCTATGATAAACAGCTCTAAATTAAGATAGTTCAAATAAAATAGCTGGAGTTTCACTTTAATTTTGCCTTTTCTGAGAATTTGACACATTTATTAGTAAGATGATGGAAAATATTTTTATATGATTTTTATCAGAAGCTGAATCTATTGCAGTGAGGTGTCAACATTAGACCCTAACTTGAAACAGATTATTGATCATTTCCTTACTTTATGATAGATTAATTTTAATTTGCAAATATTTGCAGCATTCAATCTGCAGAAACATAATATAACAGTACTGCAGGGAGTAAATAAGGACATATTATTTCAGTGCATGCCAGAACACACATACAAGGAAGTGCTTTACATCAGATTCACAACATAGAAGAGAAAATATTTTTTTTTAACTAAGTGCCTATATTCAGCATGACATTATCTGGACACAATGTAATGCAAAGCAGAAACAGGAAACTATGCTACATGGGGAATCCGGAGTTTGTTTTGATTTGTTTGGGAAAGAAGGAAATTTTAGTCTGTGCCTTTCTCAATAACCTCGCAGTTCCCACGGTATATCCAGCCACAGGCTCTGTAAACTTCATACCACAACTTAGCAATACTGATTACATAGAATAAAGATAATCACTATTTCCACATGTTTGCAACATGTTCATAAAGTATTGTTAATGCACATTTCCTGAGTGGGAAAATGTACTTCCTTTTGTGGTACTGAGACATTCAGGCACTATTCCTGGTGGATTAAGTGATCTGGTCTTAGTGGAGGTGGTGGGGCTGTGAGGGAGACAATAAAAAAGGAATTTACATTTACATAGATCCTGCCACTTTCTCAGAATGTCCCAATGACATTCAAAGCGATACAGTAAATTGGGTGGAATTTGCAAACATCAACACTAGCACATACACAATGTGCCTGGCCCAGGAGACATACTGCTGGTTCAAATTTCACTTGGACATCATTCAAGGAGAAGAGATACCAATATCTGCTGCAAGATCACAGGTAATGTCTGTTTCTGTGGGAGCAAGTGTTGATTGAACCAGTTGAAGCAAGACTTCAGTACTCCAGAATTAAAATCCTCCTGCGATGTAGGCTAGCATTCCATTAACCTTCTGAATAACTTGCTGCTCCTTCATGTTAGCCTTGAGTGATTTATTGACAAGAACATCTAGGTCCCTTTGTACATCTCCACTTTCCAACCTATTACCATATAACAAATACTCTGTACATCTGTTTCTCTTATCAAAGTGGATAAGCTCAGATTTCTCCATATTGTATTCTATCTATCATGTTCATGCCCATCACCAAGCCTTTCTAAATTGTTCTGAAGCCACTTTAAACTTTGCCTACAACACAAATTCCCTTCTAGCTTTGTATTAGCTGCCAATTTGGAAATAGTACATCCAAATCATTGATATATGTTGTGAGCAGTTTGGGCCCAAGCTTGCTGTACCCCACTTCTTACAACCTGCCAACATGAAAATAAACCATTTATTCCTATTCTTTTCTTACTGTCTGTCCAATCATTCTTCCATGCCAGTACATCATCTCTTATTCTATCTGCTTTAATTTTGCTAATCAACCTTCTGTGGGGGAGCATTTTCAAAACTCTTTTAAAAATCCAAGTATGCTACATCCACCAACTTACCTTTATCAATTTTGATACAACAGCCTCAAAAAAGCTCAAACAAGTTTGTCAAGTATGATTTGTTATTCACAAACATGTGCTGTCCATGCCTGATCAAATAATTATGTCCATTTATGCCATCCTTTACAATAGATTCTAACAATTTCCATACGACTGCTGTAAGGCTAACCAATGTGTAGTTCCCTGTTAGCTCTTTCTCCTTGTTTTTAAACAGTGAGGTTACATTTGCTAGTTTCATTCTGCAAGTTTCATTGCAAAATCTATCGAAATTTGGAAGTTAATCAAGGATGCATTGATTTATCTTGATAGCTTTCTTCTTCAGCTCTCTGAGATGCAGAATTTCTGGTCTAAGGGACTTATCAACTTTCAGTCCCATTACTTTCTCCAGAACAGCTTCCTTACTAATGCTCACTCCTCCAGCTCCTCATTCTCCTGAATTCCTTGAATGTCTAGCTGTGGGAGACTTATATCTTTCTCAGTGAAACAGATAAAGACAGATCATTTAGATTCTCAATAATTCTCTATTCCCCATTGTAAATTCTCTTTATTCTGCCTTTAATGGGCCCTCATTGATTTTAGACAAATGTTTCTTTTTTACACATCTATAGAAGCTTTTACAGTCTGTTTTTATGTTTGAGTTTGGTAGATTGATTTCTCAGTCCTCCTTTACTATATTCAAAAAATGTTCAAAGTTATATTTACTATTATTTTTGACAAGTTTATAAGTCTTTTCTATTAATCTCACATAAATCCTAATTTCTATTATTAGCTATGATTAGCTGACTTTTTTGAGTTTTGGCATTATGAATGAATGTGTAGCTGATGTAAGCCATGTAATAATTCTTTAAAGAATATGCATTGTCTACACACAGTTATGCCTACTAATGTTTTTCCCAACCCATCTCAAATAGCGGGTTTTGAGAAGATTTGTAGCTCAGGTTGAGGTTCTGGGTGTAGATTTGCTCGCTGAGCTAGAAGGTTCATTTTCAGACATTTTGTCACCATACTAGGCAACATCTTCAGTGAGCCTCCAGACGAAGCACTGCTGATGATTCCTGCTTTCTAATTATATGTTTGGGTTTCTTTGGATTGGTGATGTCATTTCCTGTTGTGATGTAATTTCCTATGGTGGCGTCACTTCCTGTTCTTTTTCTCAGCGGGTGGTAAAAGGGGTCCAAGTCAATGTGTTTGTTCATAGAGTTCCAATTGGAATGCCATGCTTCTAGGAATTCTCGAGCGAGAATTCTTTGGCCAAACAGAGATATGCACGAGAATTCCTAGAAGCATGGCATTTCAACTGAAACTCTATCAACAAACACATTGACTTGGACCCGATTTACCACCCGCTGAGAAAAAGAACAGGATATGACATCACCATAGGAAATTACATCACAACAGGAAATGACATCACCAACCCAAAGAAACCTAAACATATAAATAGAAAGCAGGAATCATCAGCAGTTCTTCGTCCGGAGGCTCATTGCAGATGTTACCTAGTATGGTGATAAAACCTCTGAAAATGAACCTTGCAGTTCAGCGAGCAAACCTACATCAATCTCAAATAATTTGGACCTCATACCTTCATAATTTCTCTACTCAAAATTACAACCTTTGCTCCATATTGAACGACCTCACTTTCGAATATAATGTCAAACTCTATGTTATCACACATCCATAAAGGTACTTTTACAACAAGTTTATGAACTAGACCATTTTCATTATGTAATACTGGATCTACAATGGACTGTCCTTTTGTTGTCTCCTCAGCATATTGCTCTAGAAAACCACTTAACATACTTTAGAATCTTAGGTTAAAAACAAGGGCTGCAGATGCTGAGAACCAGAGTCCAGATTATAGTGGTGCTGGAAAAGCACAGCAGGTCAGGCAGCATCCGAGGAGCAGGAAAATCGATGTTTCAGGCAAAAGCCCTTCATCAGGATGAAGGCTCATTGCAGATGTTACCTAGTATGGTGATAAAACCTCTGAAAATGAACCTTCCAGTTCAGCGAGCAAACCTACATCCATCTCAAATAATTTGGACCTCATACCTTCATAATTTCTCTACTCAAAATTACAACCTTTGCTCCATCGGGATGATGAAGGGCTTTTGCCCAAAACATCGATTTTCCTGCTCCTCGGATGCTGCCTGACCTGCTGTGCTTTTCTAGCACCATTATAATCTATACTTTAGAATCTTGTCTTCCACAGCTTTACTGTTCAATTGTTTTACCCAGTTTATATGGAGATAGAGGTCATAAATGGTAATTGTGTTGCCCATGCTATACGCTTCTCTCATCTCCTGATTTACACCATAACCCACAGTACCATTTGATGGTCTATAAATAACACAATTAATGTTGTCTGCCCTTTGTTACTGTTTTGCTTCATCCAAACATTGCTGCTTTTCAATCATCTGTCTTATTGCGAATGCTGTGTGCATTCAAGTAGACTGCCCCTTAACTTTATCTTTGTGACATCATTCACATTCAAGGTTTACTCGGTGCTCCGCTTTCATTCTCTTGTCTTCCTCAGAGCTTTTCTACTTCCTGTTACCAACTTTACTGTTTTTAAGTTTGCATCATGCCTCAGGTTTCCATCACCAAACAAACTAGCTCAAATCCTCTTCAATAGCACTCTGTCAAATTTCCTTGTGATGGTACTGGTTCCAGTCCTGCTAATGTGTAACGTACATAGTTTGTAATGATGCCACCTGCTCCAGACTGGTCCTAATGGCTCTTGCCCTCCCTCCAGCCATGCATTCAATTAATCAATCCTCCCCTTTCTAACTCACTAACATGTAGTACTGGGAATTATCCTGAGTTTACTGCTCTGGATGGCCTGCCCTTTCATTTCATTGCTATCTCTTTAAATCTGTATTCAGGACCTCTTTTCTCTTCCTACGTATGTTGTTGGTTCCAATGTGGACCACACACCCAGTCCGTTCATCCTCCGACAGAAGGATGGCTAGCGTCTGTTCCGTGACAACCTTGACTCTCGCATTAAAGAGGCAACACACCATCATGCACTTGTTTACTCCTGCATATACATTCATCTGATCCCTTCACTGTGGAAACCACTATCACAACACTCTTCCACTCTTTTTCCTCCCTTCTGCCTTCCTGGATTGACCATGGTACCACAGACTCATCTTTGGTTGCAGTCCCCTGACAAACCATCGCTTTCAACAGTATCCAAAATTGCTAACCAAATAACAAGCAAGATAGATTCAGGGTCACTTAAACTTACTGCCTGGTGCTCTGAAAGAACCTGGTGGTCACCCATTCCCTCTCTGTCTGTACACACCTAACTGTAGTGTGTCCACCACCCTAAATGCGATATCCACAGATTTCTCTACCTCATGGATGCGCTACAGTAACTCCAGTTAACGTTTGAGTTCCAAATCCCCAAGCTCAAACTTGTATAGCAAGTGACACCTACTGTAGATGTTTGGGTCGAGGACATGTGGTGTACTCATGTCATCTCCCATTCTATTGGCTGTACATTCCACTTAGCTGAGCTGACCTGCCATTCCTAAATTTTAAAATCTATTTATTACAATTGGAATAAGAAGGATATCTCACCAATTAACTACTTCCAGTCTAGCAAAGAGTCAATTTCTCGAGGAAAGGAGTATCTCCTTCCCCTCCTCACCAAATCCCCTTTCTCACCAAACTCCTACTCTACATTGTGCACTCAAAGCACCTCGCAAGTAACACTGGAAGAGCCTTCATTTTTATCTTTTGGTTAGAACGGCAGAGTTCAACCTTCTGAAAGCTAGTTAGAACAGGCACGTCATTAAGAATCCAGAGCTGCTGTCAGAGAGTTTGTCTATATCTGTTTTAAAGCTGGAATAAAGCTTAACTTTCTTTAGTGGAGGAGTCATTTTTAGTCAATTGTTAAATTAAAGAAAGATCAGACTTTAGATAGCAATTCATTTTCAAAACTCACCTACTCAGCAGCTCACTTGCCAGCTCTCAGTAGAGATGAGCTCTGTGCTGGATATTTGTATCTCCAAGACACTACATAGACTCACAGAGTTGTACAGCATTTATGACATCACACAGGAGATTCCATTAGACTGCGAGTGAGGCATAGAGATGTACAGCGCAGAAACAGACCCATCGGTCCAACCCATCCATGCTGACCAGATATTCTAACCTAATCTCGTCCCATTTGCCAGCACTTGGCCCATATCCCTCTTAAACCCTTCCTATTCATATGCCCATTCAAATGCCTTTTAAATGTAATTGTACCAGCCTCCACCACTTCCTCTGGCAGCTCATTCCATACACGCACCACCCTCTGTGTGAAAAAGTTGTCTCTTAGGTCCCTTTTATATCTTTCCCGTCTCACCCTAAACCTATGCCCTCTAGTTCTAGACTCCCTCACCCCAGGGACGAACCTTGTCTATTTACCCTATCCATGCCCCTCATGATTTTATAAACCTCTAGAAAGCCACCCCTCAGCCTCCGATGCTCCAGGGAAAACAGCCCTAGCCGATTCAGCCTCTCCTTCTAGTTCAAACCCTCCAACCCTGGCAACATGCTTGCAAATCTTTTCTGAACTCTTTCAAGTTTCACAATGACTAACTTTGTCCTGATGAGGAGATGCTGGTGTTGGACTGGGAGAGGGGAGGTAGTGGACAGAGTTAAAAATCACACAACACCAGGTTATAGTCCAACAGCTTTATTTGGAAGCACTAGCTTTCAGAGCGCTGCTCCTTTGTCAGGTAGCTAGTGAGGCACCGTATTTATAGCTATGAATTCTGAATCTTATGATTCTGCCCTACTAGCTACCTGCCGAAGGAGCAGCACTACAAAAGCTAGTGTTTTCAATTAAACCTGTTGGACTATAACCTGGTGTTGTATGATTTTTTTACTTTGTTCTGCACTTTTCCTTTTTTTCATATTTTCAGCAGATCCATAATTTTCTCTTGTTGCTATTTGATAAATATGAAAGGCTGGACAGCATAAGAGTGTGTTTGTTTAAAGTTCGCTCATTCAACTGCAACAGAAAAGGAAGATTGAGAGAGACATTTTGCAGTTGGAATATTTCCCAGTGTGTATATGGATGTCAGAGGAGGATCACTGCTTGAAGAACCTGGAAGATGATGGGTGGGTATAGTGGGTCTCAATAGGAGGCCATATTCTCTCAGGGTCTTTAGGGAGAAATTCTCCCATTGCAATGTCTGGGAAAAGCAGGGTGTGATGTAGCTGTTCCACTGAGAAGGTGCTCATGGAGAGCTGCAAGCTGCTGCAGGCAAATACATCCAGAGAGCATTTGCCATCATTGTGGCAGGTTTCCTCAAGGCTGGAACAGGCAAAATCTTCACTCTCCCATTGCATGAATTGTTGTTGATCAATTACAATGAACAGCAGAGCAGACATGAAGGGCTGAATGGCCCACTCATACAGTCATAGAGTCATAGAGATGAACAGCACAGAAACAGACTCTTTGGTCCAACTCATCCATGTTGACCAGTTATCCTAAATTATTCTACTCCCATTTGCTAGCACTTGGGCCATGTCCCTCTAAACCCTTCCTAAGTAATGTAATTGTACCAGCCTCCACCACTTCCTCGCTCCTATGTTCTATATTTTGGTTGTATTAGCCACTAAGTCTCAAGAAAAGGAATGAAACTGGATGGTGCACTTGGCATCGACCGAGACACTGGAAACAACAACAGACCTGCCAACTCTTCAAAGTTCTCCTTAGTAACATTGGAGGGCTTGTGCCAAAGTTGGGAGAGCTGCCCTACCGACAAGTCAAGCAACAGCCTGACAATATTCTACCCACGGAATCATACCCTAACAACAGTGTCCCAGACACCACCCTCACCAGTCCTGGGTATGTTCTGGCCCAATGGAGGGATGGGTTTAACAGAGGTGGGGGCACCGTGGTTTGGAGTTGGGAGAAAGTGTTCTCAATTGTGACTCTGGACCCCAGGAAGTGTCATGACATCAGGTCAAACATGGGCAAGGAAACCTCCTGTGATTACCTTGTGAATCAGTATTCTGTGCATCTTGAACACCATTTGGAGGAAGCAATGAGGATGGCGAGGGTGTGGAATGTACTCTGGTTAGGGAGACTTCAATGTCTAGCACCAACAATCATTTGTTGTCCCCACTACTGCTTTTACTTGTTGAGTCCTTCAGGATTGCTGTTAGACTGGGCCTTTGGCGGGTGCTGAGGGAAGTAACAAGTGGGAAAACCATTGCTTATCACTCACCAATCTGCCTGTCTAACAGATGCATCTGCTTGTCTGACAGATGTATCTGTCTGCGGCAGCATCAGTAAGAGTGACCACAGCACAATCCTTGTGGAGACAAAGTCCTGCCTTCACATCATGTTGTGCAACACTGCAGTTGTGCCAAATAGGATAGTCTTCTACAGATTTAGCAACTAAACACTGGACATCCATGAGGTACTGTGTACCATCATCAGCAGCAGAACTGTACTCAAACACAATCTGTAAGCTCACAGCCCAGCAGACCTCCCATTCTAACATTACCCTCAAGCCAGGTGATCAACAATGGTTCAATGGAAAGTGCAGAAGGGCATGCCAGGCATTCCTAGGAATGAGGAGTTAACCTGGTGAAGGCACCAAACAGGGCTACGTACATGAAAAACAGCATAAACACCAAGAAATAAATGGGATAAGCTACTGCACATCAACAGATCAGATCTAAGCTCTGCCATCCTGCCACATCCAGTCATAAATAGTGATAAGTAATTAGTCAATGTACAGGAGGATGACGCAACACCTTTACCCCATCCTTAATGATGGGGGAGTCCAGCACATCAGTACAAAAAGGAAGGCTGAAGCATTTGAAACAACCGAACCAGAGATGCTGAGTGAATGGAGAAGGTGAGGACTGCAGATGCTGGAGATCAGAGCTGAAAATGTGTTGCTGGAAAAGCACAGCAAGTCAGGCAGCATCCAAGGAGCAGGAGAATCGATGTTTCGGGCATGAGCCATTCCTGAAGAAGGGCTCATGCCCAAAACGTCGATTCTCCTGCTCCTTGGATGCTGCCTGACCTCATGCTGAGTGAATGGTCTGTCGCAGCCTCTCCCAGGTGTCCCCAGCATCAGATACCAAGATTCACTTCAGCCAATTTGATTTACTTCATGTGATATCAAGAAACATCCCAAAGTTTGAAATATTGCACAGACTGTAGGCCCCAACATTTTCCAGCAATTGTAGTGAAGACCTGTGTTCCAGACGTTGCCACCTCCGAAACCAAACTGTTGTCATATAGCTACAACACTAGCACCTACAGAGCAATGTGGAAAGTTGCCCAGGTAGACACTGTGCGCAATAAAAGAATGCCATCTGGCCAACTGCCATCCCATCAGTCAACTCTGAAGCATGAATAAAATGATTAAAGGTGTCATCAACAGTGCTATCAAGCAGCTCTTGCTCAGCAATAACTTGCTCACTGAAACCCAGTTCAGGTTCTGCCAGGGCCACTCAGCTCCTGACCTCATTACAGTCTTGGTCCAAACATGGACAAAACAGCTGAATTCCAGAGGTCTCAATATTGATAGAAGGCAGAGTCTCTATATCTTGGTTCATGATTTTAGTCCTCTCAAGGTTGATCGTTCGTTCAAAAGCCCTGTAAGCAAATAGCAACTCACAGACTGTTTTGGTCATGGTGCAATGCTGAACAGCTTGCTGTTAGTTCTGGCATGCCAAATATTTACAGCAGTAGCGTGTTATATACATCGATAACGTGTATTGCTTTCTTTCTGGTTTAGTTCATTATGTATTTTGACGGTTTTATAGGGTTTGAGCTGTGTGTGAAGTCTTCCACAATGGATTCAAGCAATTTAGGAAAGGTCAGTGCGAGTTTGAAGTAACTTTGGAGGAGCACCCTGACCAGTTGCAACAAACACACACTGAGTTTAAAGACAAAGCCAACATTTGGCTCTGCTTCTGATATTTTATTAATGACCAGGAGGTTCCTGATATCCATGATGATAAAACCTTGGATGAGAACGAGAATGTGAAGTTTACAGCATGGTGATTTATTTCCAATATACTGAAGCATTTGCATCATGACTCTGTAGGAGTTCAGAGGCCATGTGGGAATTGTGAAATATGGAGGAGGTATTTATTCTGAGTCTACAGTACAATATTCAGTGGCCCATTTGCATAAATCTTGCTGTTTTTCAATGGAGCAGAGAAGTTGCTCCAGCCAAATTTGATTCCCTGCTTTTAATTTATTTTATTTTTAATAATATATGTGGCAGAGATTTTTTTTTTAGTTTAAGTGTGATTGGAATATTTTGGTAAAATGGAAAATTTAGAAGTGCAGATGAAAGATTTTATGTGATGGGATTAGTGAATAATGAAAATATAAAGAAAAATGTTAGAGAGGAGAAAAACCAGCAAGATGAAGAAAGTAACCATCAACAAGGAATGATTGAAAAGATTCATTTATGACATTGCACAGGAGATTCCATTAGACCGCTAGTGACGCTAAACAGTCATAGAGATGTGCAGCACAGAAACAGATCCTTCAGTCCAACCTGTCCATGCTGACCAGATATCCCAACCTAATCTAGTCCCATTTGCCAGCACTTGGGCCATATCCCTCCAAACCCTTCCTATTCATATACCCACCCAGATGCCTTTTAAATGCTGTAATTGTACCAGCCTTCACCACTTCCTCTGGCAGCTCATTCCATACATGCACCACCCTCTGCATGAAAAAGTTACCCCTTGGGACTCTTTTATATCTTTCCCCTCTCACCCTACACCTATGGCCACTAGTTCTGGACTCCCCGACCCCAGGGAAATGACCCTGTCTACTTACCCTATCCATGCCCCTCATGATTTTGTAAACCTCTATAAGGTCACCCCTCAGCCTCCGACACTCCAGGGAAAACAGCTCCAGCCTGTTCAGCCTCTCCCTTTGGCTCAAATCCTCCAACCCTGGCAACATTCTTGTAAATCTTTTCTGAACCCTTTGAAGTTTCACAACATCCTTCCAATAGGAAAGAGACCAGAATTGTATGCAATATTCCAACAGTGGCCTAACCAATGTCCTGTACAGCCGCAACATGACCTCCTAACTCCTTTACTCAATGCTCTGACCAATGAAGGAAAGCATATCAAACGCCTTCCTCACTATCCTATCTACCTGCAACTCCACTTTCAAGGAACTATGAATGTGCACTCCAAGGTGTCTTTGTTCAGCAACATTCCCTTGGACCTTACAATGAAGTATATAAGCCCTGCTCTGATTTGCTTTTCCAAAATGCAGCACCTCACATTTATCTAAATTAAACTCCATCTACCACTCCTCAGCCCATTGCCCCATCTGATCAAGGTCCCGCTGTATTCTTAGTTAACTTTCTTCACTGTTCTGGTGCAACACTGATTGACTGGAAGTGAACACTGACATTGAGAATAGGATCTACACAGAATTCAGAATCAGTAGATCATCTCTTCAAAACTTTGGGTTCCAAACTCCAAGCAGCAGCAATGGACAACTTCTATCCTTTTTTCCAAGAATTTGAGATCTTACAGAAACCCATTCGTCATAGAATGATACAGCATGAAAACAGGCCTAACTCGTCGATGCCAGTCTTTTCTTTCAGGCATTCAGGCATCTCATCTTTGCTGTCTAGGTCAACATTTATTGCCCATTCCTCCTCTTACTGCCCCCTTGACCACGACCTCACCTCCCATCACTAAACCATCATCCCCCAGACCATCCATAACCTCATCACCTCTGGGGATCTCCCATCCACAGCCTCCAACCTCATCGTCCGTGAACGCTGCACCACCCTATTCTACCTCCTATCAGAGATTCACAAATCTGACTTCCCCGATCAACCTATTGTCTCAGCCTGCCCCGTCCCACTGAACTCATCTGTGCCTACCTGGACACTGTCCTGTCCCCCTTTGTCCAGGAACTTTCCACATATGTTCAGAACACCACCCGTGCCCTTCAGCTCCTCCAAGACCTACGTTTCCCCAGCCCCCAATGCATTATTTTCACCATGGACATCCAGTCCCTGTACACATCCATCCGCAATGACGAAAGCCTCCAAGCCCTCCATTTCTTCTTCTCATGCTGTCCCAACCAGTACCCTTTCACCGACACCCTCATCCACCTGGCTGAACTGGTCCTCACCCTTATCAACTTCTCCTTCCAATCCTCCCACTTCCTCCAAACCAAAGGGGTAGCCATGGGCACCCGCATGAGACCCAGCTCTGCCTACTTCTTTGTCGGTTACATTACACCGACCATTACACCGGCACCAACACCCACCTGTCCCTCTGCTATATCAATGATGTATCAGTGCTACCTCGTGCTCCCACAAGGAGGTTGAACAGTTCATCAACTTTACAACACCTTCCACCCCGACCTCAATTTCACCTGGACCACCTCGGACACCTCCCTCCCCTTCCGGGATATCTCCATTACTGTCTCTAGCGACCGACTAACCACAGACATCTACTACAAGCCCACCAATTCCCACAGCTACCTAGATTATACTTCCTCCCACCCTACCTCCTGTAAAAATGCCATCACTTATTCCCAACTCCTCCTCCATCACCACATCTGTTCCCAGGATGACCAATTCCAACTTAGAAAATCCCAGATGGCGTTCTTCTTCCAAGATCGCAATTTCCCTTCCCACGTGGTTGATGATGCCCTTCAGCGCATCTCCTTCACTTTCCGCACCACCACTCTTGAACCCCACCACTCCCAACGCAACAAGGACAGAACTGTCCTGGTCCTCACCTTCCACCCCACCAACTTCTGCATACATCACATCATCCTCCGCCACTTCTGCCACCTCCATACAGACCCCACTACCAAAGATATATTTCCTATCCCACCCCTATCAGTGTTCCGGAGCAAACATTCCCTCTGCAACTCCCTCGTCAGTTCCACACCCCCCACCAGCCCACACCCCACTCCCAACACCTTCCCCTGCCACCACAAGAAGTGCAAAACCTTCACCGACACCACTCCCCTCACCTCCGTCCAAGGCCCCAAGGGATCCTTCCACATCCGGCAAACATTTACCTGTACCTCTACCAATGTCATCTACTGCATCCGTTGCACCCGATGTCATCTCCTCTACGTCGGGGAGACAGGACGCCTACTTGCGGATTGTTACAGAGAACATTTCTGGGACCCTTCACCAAGCAATGCCACCACCCTGTGGTTGAACACTTTAACTCCCTCTCCCACTCCACCAAGGACATGCAAGTCCTGGGCCTCTTCCATTGTCAAACACTTACCACCCAATGCCTGGAGGAGGAACACCTCATATTCCGACTTGGGACTCTGAAACACATGAGATCAATATGGCTTTCACCAGTTTCCTCATTTCCCCTACCCCTACATTATCCCAGTCCCAAACCATCAACCTGGCGCCACCCTCCTGACCTATCCATCAACTTTCCCATCTATTTGCTCCACTCTCCTCTCCAACCTATCACCTTCTCCCTCAGCTTCATCTACTTATTGTATTCTCAGCTACCTTACCCCCAAACCCACCCCCTTCCTATCTATCGATCAGTTCCCTGGCCCACAAGCCTAATTTCTGAAGGGCTTATGCCCGAAACTTCAATTCTCCTGCTCCTCAGATGCTGCCTGACCTGCTGTGCTTTTCCAGCACCAACTCTCAACTCTGATCTCCAGCATCTGCAGTCCTCACTTTCTCCCATTCCTCCATTTCCCTTGGTAAGATGGTGGCGAGCTCGCTTCATAAACCTTTGCAGTCTATATGGTGTAGGTAGACCCACAATTCTGTTGGACAGAGAGTCCAGGATTTCAATCCAGTGACAGTGAAGGAACAGTAACAGATTTCCAAGTCAGGATGATAGGTGGTTTGGATGGGAACTTGTTGGTAGTGATGTTCAATTGTATCTGATAACTCTTCCCATTTTAGATGATAGTCATGGCTTTGGAAGGTACTCTAATCATTATTACAAATACAAGTATTATTACTATGATGGTACCCATTGAGCAAACAAGGAATCAAAATACTGCAAACACCTTGCATTAATCTAATATCTCTAGAGCCAGAATCTATTCTGACTTTTTGCGAAGAACAGGGACCTATGAATCAAGATACATTAGCATTGCAAAATGATAGTTCTGAGGTGAAAACTTTGTTACACTGTCAGATATCGAAGAATGATACTGCAATTTGTTCTGGAAATAGAAAACAAAGACAAGTTCAGGATAAATTATTTTATTGTTCAAGAGTATAGCTATAATCATTCAACATAATAATACTTCTGCTATAAATTTTAATTTGTAAATGGCATCTATATTTGATGCAGAATTTCTATCATGCAATACCTTTTAGAAATAGTTTAAAAGTCATGTGGATTACATGTATACAGTTTTAAGTCTTTATCTTACGTAAACTGCATTACAATGACTGCTGCACACACAGTACACACTAATAGAAATATGTGATTCCATCGCAGGTCTTTGTGCAACGAATATCCTCTTCATGAAGTCTTGATTCAGAGATTGATAGAGAAATGATTCAGGATTCTCAGTTTCAAATCAGAGGCATCTCAACTCAGCTCAGCTCAGCTCATTGTTCTTGTGGACCAGATTTAGCACCAAACTGCAACAAATTAATTGACAGCTTTTGTTACTGGATTCTAAAATCTGCTTATCACACAGTGGTGGAAGGGGTCACTGACAGGGCTATCAAAGGGGACTTGTTCAATGATAACTTACTCACTGATAAGTAAGTTATCCACCTCCCCAACCTTACCTCAGAACCAACCATCCAATTCGGAACCTCCCTCTTGGCCTGTCCCACCTGTCCACCCTCCTCTCCAACCTATCACCTTCACCCCCAACTTCATCTACCCATCGCATTCCCAGCTACCTTCCCCCAACCCTATGCCCCTTACCAGTTATCACTCAGCTTCCTTGGGCCACCCCCTCATTCATGATGAAGAGCTTATGCTTGAAACGTCAGTTTGATGCTGCCTGACCAGTTGTGCTTTTCCAGCACCACACTCTTTGACCATAACTGCTCTTCTCATCAAGACAGCGTTTGACCGAGTGTGGCATCAAGGAGTCCTTGCAAAACTGGAGTCAATGAGAATCGGGGGCAAACTCTCTGCTGGTCAGAGTCATATCTGATACAAACTTGTGGTTGATTAGATTCCCTACTGTGTGGAAACAGGCCCTTCGGCCCAACCAGTCCACACTGACCCTCCAAAGAGTAACCCACCCAGACCCATTTCCCTCTGACTAATGCACCTAATACTATGGGCAATTTAGTATGGCCAATTCACCTGACCTGCACATCTTTGGACTGTGGGAGGAAACCGGAGCACCCGGAGGAAACGCACACTGACACAGAGAGAATGCGCAAACTCCACACAGACAGTTGCCCAAGGCTAGAATCAAACCTGGGATCCTGGCGCTGTGAGGCAGTAGTGCTAACCATTGAGCCACCATGCTGCCCTGTTATTGGAGGTTACATGAACATACAAATTCGGAGTAGGAGTAGGTTATTCAGCTCCCTTCTGATTGTATGTTCCGACGTACCCTTATAACTTTTCACCCTACCTCGCTTTCCAACACTTTATCCACCTCTGCCTTAAAATCTTCAAGGAATCTGCTTCCACCAACTTTTTGGGAAAAGCATTGTAAAGTCACACAACCCACTGGGAACAAAACAATCTTCTCATTTCTGTTTTAAATTGGTGACTCCTGGTTTTTAAACAATGACCTCTCGCTCTAGATTTCCCCACAAGAGGAAACATATCTTCCCTGTCAAGACTCCTTAGGATCTTATTACTTCAAAGGGTAAGGTTGACGACTTGATTGAAGGAGATAAGATCCTGAAAGATATGGAAATAATGTTTCTTGTTCTGAGTGAGTCCAGAACTAGGAGGCACTCTTTTAAAATTAGGGATCACTTCTTTAAATTAGAGATGAGGAAAATATTTTCTGTCAGAGGGTTGTGCAATGGTTGGGGGGGTGGGGGAGTGGAATCTCTTTGTCACAGAAGGCAATGGGGAAAGGGTTCTTGAATAGTTTTAAGGTAAAATTAAATAGATATTTGATAGGTTCGGCAAGCAAAGGTTATCAGGGATGGATTGGAATGTGGAATTGGAAACACAAACAGATCAGTCAGTATCTTATTTCCTGACCTACATTTCTAATTCATACATTTGTATTTATTGTTCATTCCTAATTGCCCTTGAACTGAGTGGCTTGCGCGGTCATGTCAGAGGTCAATTAAAAGTCAAGCACATTTCTGTGATTCTGGAGTCATATACATGCCCTGCCAGTTGAGGACAGCAGATTCTATTCCGATTTCTGAACCAGATGAGTTCTTACAATCATTCACACTGGTTTCAGTATCACCGCTACCAGTACTAGTTTTCAACTCCAGGTTTATTCATTAAAACTAAATTCCAACAGCTGCTACAGTGAGATTGAACCCACTAATCTCACTTTTTTAAATAATCAAACCAAAAATGTTTCATATACTCAACAGGTCTGGCAGCATCTTCAGAAACTGGAACAGAGTTATGTACAGACCTCTTATATACAGGTAGTTCTTCTATAACACGATGGCTACATTCTTGTGCAACTCCACATTAGAGAAAAATCACGTTTTAGAAACAGCGCTTCAAGTGTTGGTGATGTAAAGGGGAACCTTGATTATCCAAACAAGATGGGCAGGCAGTATTTAGTTTGGATAATCAATTATCCGGTTAATCGATGAACTGCCTTTCCTCTGGGGCTCGGAGTTTTTAAAGTCTGCTCCCCATTCAGGAGACTGCAGCAGCTGGACTGGACACCAACAAAAGACTGCTGCTACTGCCTTTGTGTGGTACGTCTCCAAATAGTGTGTGTACACACACACACACACACACACACACACACACACACACACACACACACACACACACACACACACACACACACACACACACACACACACACACACACACACACACACACACACACACACACACACACACACACACACACACACACACACACACACACACTTTCACAGCAACGTTTCGACAGGTCCCACCTCTGCCCTGTACAGGACAATGTTGATCTGATTGTCGGGGAAGGGGGGGGATTCGTGTACACCCCGAACTCCAGAGAAAATGTGGGGAGAGAGAGAGAGGATGGAAGGTCAGTCATTTGGAGATGGTGCCTGTTTAATCACTGTAAATAAAAGGCATGATCGCTGTTAGAAACACATCCTTGATGTAATGTTTCTATCGGGACCTCGAGATCTCCTTCGGATAATCTGATTTTCGGATAATTGGTATTCGGATAATCGAGGTTCCTCTGTAGTCACATTACAGCCAACACACATTTTAAAAACTCCCCCTTTAGAAACAGTATCCCCACTTCATCAATTGCGTTACAGAGAATTTGCGTTAACAAAACGCGTTACAGCAGAACGATCTGTTTTTGAGTTGATCTTTCTCTGCACCTTCTTGTAGCTGTAACACTATACTCTGCATTCTGTTCTATTACCCTGTTATACTTTTATAAGGTATGACTTGACTGGATAGAGTATAAGGAGAAAGTGAGGACTGCAGATGCTGGAGACCAGAGTTGAGAAATGTGGTGCTGGTAAAACACAGCAGGCTAGACAGCATCCGAGGAGCAAGAGAATCGACGCTTCGAGCATAAGCCCTTCTTCAGGAATCACTGAATCATTCCTGAAGAAGAGCTTATGCCCGAAGCATCGATTCTCCTGCTCCTCGGATGCTGCCTGGCCTGCTGTGTTTTTCCAGCAACACATTTTTCAACTCTGGATAGAGTATAAAACAATACTTTTCACTATATCTCAGTGCATGTGACAATAATAAAGCAAATCAGTCAACTCTCAAAGTTTAGATTAGAGTCTGTTTGTTAACTATTATTCACGATGGCCTATATGTTCCTGTGTTCAAATCTGATTCTAGCCATTCCTTAAAATAAGCAATGGTCCTATCTTCCTTTAGTAAGGCATTCCATATTCTACGTAACCTAAAATGTTACTGACCCTCTTTATGGCATTTATCAAAACAATTCAAGAATTATGTCCGTGGACTTCATATTCTTCAGCACTTTTCTATTCAGTATATGTTCCCATTATTTGTTCTTCTTTCCAAAAGGTAATACCTCAAATATATACACACTAAATTGCTTCAACTGCCTGTCTTCGCATTCTGTTAACTTTTGAAATCTTTTATTGTCTTCTTGATTATTTGCAAATCTACTCATTTTGTCTCATCAGTATATTTCAATGTTGTGCTCTGTTTCCAAGCTCAAATCATGTATATACTGAACAACCTCGACTATCTGAATGAGACAGGTAGGGAGTATTTTGTTTTGATAACTGATTATTCAGATAACTGATTGTTCAGATAACAGATAACATTTTTATGGGACCTTGACATCTTATTCGGATAATTGAGTTCAGATAACTGAGGTTGTTCTGTACATCAAAATCCATCCAACACTGACCCGTGAATTAAGCTATTTCTAACCATTTTCCAAGCCAGGTGAAACAGATTAATCCTGATGTTTTATCTCCTGTTCAGAAACACATTTTCTAACCATTCTATACTAGTTCCTCTATACTATAAGCCATTTTTTTTCTAACAAGATCCCCCCATCTTGTTAGATGCGTTATCAAATTAATTCTTAAACCTATATACGCAGCTGCAGTATTAATTCACCGGCAGGTTCTCTTCTAATTCACCTCTTTAATGAAATTATGACATTAACTATGTCAAACGTAACATTTCTTTAGAAAATCCATTCCAGCTACATTTTATATGATTTGATGCTAATTTTAGAATTGTAATTCTAAACACTGGAAGAAGAAAGAGGTACTCAGCAGTACAGCTAAACATGACAGGAACTAGCAGGTCCAAGGGAGATCCTTAAAGGTTAAATCCATATAGATCTCTGGACCTAGGGAAGACTTTGCAGTTGCCTCAAAGCTGGTGCCATTTAAACTCACAATTTTTCTGCTTGCAGTACCAAGTTCTCAAAAGCTGTGTGATAAGTGATTGAATCTGTTTGTATGTGCAGAGCAAGTCATTCCAGTTACAGGAGAAGAGCAGAGGAACATTGTGATCTGATTCTTATTCTCCTACACTTCTTACACTTGGAGTAACTGACAATAGCATATTGTACATTAATGTTCTAGGCTGCAGTACCTCATTTCAACAATGACAAATAAAATGTCACCAAAGATGTATGAGGATTTTGGAAAACTTTAATTGATATTTTGGAGGCTCTGTTTTGAGACAGCAAGACTTATTTTCTTGGGCCGTGCTGTCTGCAAACATTATATAATCAAAGTTGCCATAAATTAACACAAATCAGTTTGGCTTTACCTAAAGTCTAGACAGCAAAATGATTGAAGACTCTGAAGGCACGAGTCTCTGCCCATAAATATCACATCATCACTCACTTTTAACAATGGATAATGACTGTAACGCCCCAGGTCTATTTGCTACATGAAGTAGCACATTCTTTTCCCCACGTGTCCATCATTTGATTAAAGAAAAGGTCCCATCCACTCATTTATCACTCATGCAGAGAACAAAGAACTGAACATAGGAGACTCAGACACCAAATCAACAGCGCATTCACTTCATACTTACACAATCAGCTTCCAGTTAATTAAATGAATAATTCAGAGAAAGGCAAAGATAAATTCAGGCTTTGAAATTCATGTGGCGAGCTCACTGGATAGCCTATCATCTGGATCGTCAGTTACTTTTGTACCTCAGTAAAACTTTAAACCAAAATGAGGTTTGCAGGTAAAGCAGGACATTGTTAAGATGTGATAGTCTTCCTTTGTGAATGTACCATCTCTGTTAAAAGTTCATGCATTTGCTAATACGGTCATAAATGGCACCAGTATCAATCTAAGACATAAATGTTTCAATATCTGCTCATAAAATTTGTCCATTATGGGTATCAGCAATAAATTAGACTCAGCCTTAAAATGAAACCCTGAAGAACAAAATGGTAAATTGCACCCTCTTTAAATCTTGGGACATTTTTCTTTCAAAAACGCAACCATAATTACAGATGTCTGTTTGGTAACTGTCCAGCTTCTAAATTACCCTGTTTTTAATGTACTCCCTGAGGCAATTTTTATTTCAATCTCAAAAGCCTATTCCTTTGAAGCCTTCATTTCCCTCATACAGAAACTGCCTTGGGACTGAACTCCTGTCCACTTGAAAAGATGCCCTGCGGCAATACTGCTGAATATAAAATATAGAGAGAATACATTGCAAAGACAGAGCCCTCCATTTTCCTTGATGATGCTTGCTCACTCAACCACATTCTCACCAAACAGCTGGTCACCTGACTTCCCTTTTTGCTCCTGTGTTGATGACATCATTAGGAGAAAGTGAGGACTGTAGATGCTGGAGATCAGAGTTGAGAGTGTGGTGCTGGAAAAGCGCAGCAGGGCAGCATCTGAGGAGCAGGACAATCAATGTTTCGGGCATAAGCCCTTCCTGATGAAGGGCTTATGCCCGAAACGTCAACTCTCCTGCTCCTCGGATGCTACCTGACCCGCTGTGCTTTTCCAGCACCACACTCTCGTTGCTGACATCATTAGTGTTTCCTCTCCTCAGGGAACATCGCCAACACTTTCAAATTTCCCTCATCACACCAATCCTCAAAATTCCACCCTTCTTTTTATCCATCCTTTCCATTTCCAAACTCCCTTTCCTTCCTCAAGTCTTTGAACATATTAAAATCCATGCCTGCCTTTGGCTTCATAGAATCTCTACAGTGTGGAAACAGGCCCTTCAGCCCATTCACTCCACACCAACCTTCCAAAGAACATCCCACCCAGACCCACTCCTTTGTCCTATTCATGCATTTCTGATGGCTAATCCATCTAGCCTCCACATCCCTGGACATTATCGGCAATTTAGCTTAGCCAATCTATCTAACCTGCATATCTTCAGACTGCGGGAGGAAACCGGAGCACCCAGAGGAAATCCACATAGACATGGGGAGAACGTGCACCTCCACACAGTTAAAAATCACACAACGCCAGGTTGATTTGGAAGTACTAGCTTTCAGAGCGCTGCTCCTTTATCAGGTAGCTGTGGAGCAGGATCATAAAACACAGAATTTATAGCAAATGTTCACTGTGTCATGCAACTGATACGATATGTTGAACAAACCTAGATTGCTGTTAAGTCTTTCATCTTTTAGAATGGGTTGCAGGTTTCAGTTCATTAATATGCAAATCTCAGACGTTCTTTCAAATCACATTCTTGAGATAACTGAGGTGAATTTACATTTGCAGAATTATATTTGCAGAAATATTCTATTTTGATCAAAAAGCACACAATCTGCAGGCAATCAATCCATGTAAGATTTTATAAATTCCTACTTTGCAAACGGAACCAGTCTGACTCAAGATTGGGATATAGACAGACTCTAACCTCACACTTTTAATGCATTGTTTGAGATGAGCTATCACCTTTTTATATAAAACATTAAATTATCTCATGAATGTGACTTGGAAGAAGTTCTGAGATTTACATATTAATGAACTGAAATCTGCAACCCATTCTAAAAGATGAAAGACTTAACAGCAATCTAGGTTTGTTTAACATATCGTATCAGTCGCATGACACAGTGAACATTTGCTATAAATTCTGTGTTTTATGATCCTGCTCCACAGCTACCTGATGAAGGAGCAGTGCTCCAAAGCTAGTGCTTCCAAACATACCTGCTGACCTATAACCTTATGTTGTGCAATTTTTAACTTTGGCTACCCATCCAACACTAGCATCTCCACATTACAATTCCACACAGGCAGTCACCTGAGGTCAGAATTGATCCTGGGTCTCTGACACTATGAGGCTGCAATATTAACTTCTGAGCCACTTTAATCCCTTGGTAACAAGCCGGGGAGTTAGGATTAGTGAGGCAGAGTCTTTAATACATTGATAGGGTCTCCTTCCACAACAAGATCAAAATCCTCTCTTACACTTCATAATAAAGAGGTATTCACCCTCAACAGCTTATCATCTTTAAGTCTCTGTGTCACTTATGGAAATTACTTTGTTTCTGTGGGGAAGTGGAAAGTAGGAAGCTGAAGAGAGAGCTAACATATCCTTGATGATAACCACCTATTGTCATTTATCTGTAACACGGTGAGTTGTTATGGAGACTTTGTAGAGTTATGGGGACAAAAGGCCATAGGTTAGGGTGGTGGTTTTAAAGGGACAAGGGCTTAGTTGGGGGCATAATATGGCATGGAGAGTACCTGCAGGATGGTGGTGAGGGGATGTTAGGAATATGGACATAGAAGGCTGTCCAATGATTTATTGCGACATGATGCTGGAGCCTGAAGATCAGCTATTACCCAGCCTGCCTTTGCATCTATCAGCCTATACATTCATTCCAGGTTTTCCCAACTCAAACTGCCAGAGAACCTGGCCAGCCTGGAGTTTCCCCCAGGTCAGATTTGCAGAGTTGGGACATGTCCTGACTCTGCGTTCCTGACCCAGGAGAGAAAGTCATGCCTGGTAAACACACTGGCCCCATTAAATAGGATCCACAAAAAAAGGCTTTTTGAGGCTGTTCCAGCTGGAATGGTGACAAGATATCAAGCATTCTCTACTGTGTGACCCATTTATCAGCCATTAACCCATTGCGTAAACCATAGAATGGTCAACCTTGTCACATGACAGAGACTGGCTTGATTGAAAATACCTTCTTCATCACAAAGCACAGGCCAGTGGGTCAGTGTGGGATGTGAAGATGAGAGGGAAGCCCTCGTTCCCAGAAAGAAAGGTGACTGCTTGAAAACTCCACTGTTAGCAGGCAAGTGGAGACTGAGCTCTTTTGCCTAAAAGATTACAGTTTTCACCACAGGCGTCCAACCAACTCTGGCTGGAAAAGCTTGAAACTTGTTCTTGCTTGGTAGGAAACATTAGAAATTCATCACCACAACCGTCAACTGTACTTTTCTTCAGGGAATCAAGAAGAGAATTCTTAGGCCTGCATCTTGAAGCACTAAAAGAGAAACACCTTCTCTCTGTCTCTTCTAAAGATACATGCTTTTCTGTTGGAATCATCTTTTCCTGTATGAACAAGGAGTGGATGTTTGCTGCATTTATATTCAGGCTGTTGTGAAAAAATAAAACAAACATTTATGATCCTGCCCAACTAGCTACCTGATGAAGGAACAGCATTCTGCTGGCTAAAAGGTAGAAGACAGAGGGTGGTGGTGGAGGGTTGTTTTTCAGACTGGAGTCCTGTGACCAGTGGAGTGCACAAGGATCAGTGCTGGGTCCTTTACTTTTTGTCATTTACATAAATGATTTGGATGTGAGCCTAAGAGGTACAGTTAGTAAGTTTGCAGATGACACCAAAATTGGAGGTGTAGTGGACAGCGAAGAGGGTTACCTCAGATTACAACAGGATCTGGACCAGATCAGCCAATGGGCTGAGAAGTGGCAGATGGAGTTTAATTCAGCTAAATGTGAGGTGCTGCATTTTGGAAAAGCAAATCTTAGCAGGACTTGTACACTTAATGGAAATGTCCTAGGGAGTGTTGCTGAACAAAGAGACCTTGGAGTGCAGGTTCATAGCTCCTTGAAACTGGAGTCACAGGTAGATAGGATAGTGAAGAAGGCGTTTGGTATGCTTTCCTTTATTGGTCAGAGTATTGAGTACAGGATTTGGGAGATCATGTTGCAGCTGTACAGGACATTGGTTAGGCCACTGTTGGAATATTGCGTGAAATTCTGGTCTCCTTGCTATCAGAAAGATGTTGCGAAACTTGAAAGGGTTCAGCAAAGGTTTACAGGAATGTTGCCAGGGTTGGAGGATTTGAGCTACAAGGAGAGGCTGAACAGGCTGGGGCTGTTTTCCCTGGAGCGTTGGAGGCTGAGGGGTGACTTTATAGAGGTTTACAAAATTATGAGGGGCACAGATATGATAAATAGACAAAGTCTTTTGCCTGGGGTCGGGGAGTCCAGAACTAAAGGGCATAGGTTTAGGGTGAGAGGGGAAAGATATAAAAGATACCTAAGGGGCAACTTTTTCATGCAGAGGGTGGTACGTGTAAGGAATGAGCTGCCAGAGGATGTGGTTGAGGCTGGTACAATTGCAACATTTAAGAGGCATTTGGATGGGTTTATGAATAGGAAAGGTTTGGAGGGATATGGGCTGGGTGCTGGCAGGTGGGACTAGATTGGGTTGGGATATCTGGTCGGGTTGGACCGAAGGGTCTGTTTCCATGCTGTACATCTCTATGACTCTATGACTCTAGTACTTCCAAATAAATCTGTTGGACTATAACCTGGTGTTGTGTGATTTTTAAATTTGTCCACCCCAATCCAACACCGGCTCCTCCACATCACAAAAATAAATGATTAATCATTCCTTTGACATAAACTTACAAGAAAGACTATTGTGTGTCTTCTTAAAAGTTCCAACTAGACCCCACCATTAAGAACACCTTCCTCTCCCCACCCCTCTTCTGCCTTGGTTTGCACCACTCTCCCTACCAACCCCCAGAAACCCCAGGAACTTTTCCCTGCAACCGGAAAAGATGTAAAACCTGCTGGTACACCACCCCTCTGACCTTCATCCAGGGGGCCAAACAATCCTTCCAGGTGAGATAGAGGTTCACCTGCCTCTCTTCCAACCTAGTTTCAAGTACTCCCGATGTGGCCTTTTCTACATCAGGGAGACCAAACGTAAATTTAGGGAACGGTTTGCTAAGCATGGGGCCCACATGGGGCCGACTGGACCTCCCAGTCACTGCCCATTTTAATTCCCCTTCCCACTCCCTTTCTGACATGACCATCCTTGGCCTCCTCCATTGCCATGATGAATCAAACTGCAAATTGGAACAAATAGGACTGCTATAGTATTAAGGGCTTAGATGGAGAGGGATTTGTTAAGTGTGTACAAGAAAATTTTCTGATCCAGTTAATGGATGCATAAAATGGAAAATGAACAAAATTAACATTTACTCTGAAATCTGAAAGAGAATATTTAAAACTTTTCTGACACTTTGCAACTTTTCTGAAGTCTGCAGTCGAGGGACAGCTTGTTCTCTGCGGAACTTTGTAAACATTCAAACTGGCCTTGTGAGCAGGGAGGAGAAAGTGAGGACTGCAGATGCTGGAGATCAGAGCTGAAAATGTGTTGCTGGAAAAGCGCAGCAGGTCAGGCAGCATCCAAGGAGCAGGAGAATTGACGTTTCGGGCATGAGCTGCTCCTTGGATGCTGCCTGACCTCCTGAGCTTTTCCAGCAACACATTTTCAGCTCTGGCCTTGTGAGCAGTCGATTTTAGATTTGAGCTAAAGAAAACATAAGAACAGTATGTCCACAACAAAGGAATGAAAAAAATAACAACTTGAGTTTTCCCAGTCTTTGTCCTTGAGACTGTGATAAGAATGGTATAAGAAGAGTTTCTGAATTATTCTCAAATGCCCTTACACAAGGTATTTTTGCCACGTGTATTGGTCCCTCTGCATTGCAGAGGTTAAAATTAATAAAGCTCTTTTCTTTGCTCTTACTAATAGTTGAGTCGAGTCAATTTAATTTCCACAACAATGTACCTACTAGAGATGTTCCAGGATACAAATGCTACAGGAAGGATAGAAAGGGAGGCAAGAGAGGAGGGGGGAGTGGCATTTTTGATAAGGGATAGCATTACAGCTGTGCTGAGGGAGGATATTCCCGGAAAGACATCCAGGGAAATTATTTGGGTGGAACTGAGAAATAAGAAAGGGATGATCATCTTATTGGGATTGTATTATAGACCCCCCAATAGTCAGAGGGAAATTGAGAAACAAACTTGTAAGGGGATCTTAGCTATCTGTAAGAATAATAGGGTAGTTATGGTAGGGGATTTTAACTTTCCAAACATTGACTGGGACTGCCATAGTGTTAAAGGTTTAGATGGAGAGGAATTTCTTAAGTGTGTACAAGACAATTTTCTGATTCAGTATGTGGATGTATCTACTAGAAAAGGTGCAAAACTTGACCTACTCTTGGGAAATAAGGCAGGGCAAATGACTGAGGTGTTAGTGGGGGAGCACTTTGAGGTCAGCGACCATAATTCTATTAGTTTTAAAATAGTGATGGAAAAGGATAGATCAGATCTAAATGTTGAAGTTCTAAATTGGCGAAAGGCCTTTTTTGACGGTATTAGGCAAGTACTTTCAAAAGCTGGTTGGGGGCATTTGTTCACAGGTAAAGGGACAGCTAGAAAATGGGAAGCCTTCAAAAATGAGATAATGAGAATCCAGAGGAAGTATATTCCTGTCAGGGTGAAAGGGAAGGCTGGTAGGTATAGGGAATGCTGGATGACTAAAGGAATTGAGGGTTTTGTGGAGAAGAAGAAGAAAGCATATGCCAGGTATAGACAGGACAGTGTATAAAGGCAGCAGGAGTATACTAAAGAGGGAAATCAGGAGGGCAAAAAGAGGACATTAGATAGCTTTGGCAAATAGGGTTAAGGAGAATCCAAATACATTAATGTCTTTACAAATACATTAAGGACAAAAGAGTAACTAGGGAGAGAATAGGGCCCCTCAAAGATCAGCAAGGCGGCTTTTGTGTGGCGCCACAGAAAATGGGGGAGATACTAAACGAGTATTTTGCATTAGTGTTTACTTTGGAAGAGGACATGGAAGATATAGAATGTAGGGAAATAGATGGTGACATCTTGAAAAATGTCCATATTACAGAGGAGGAAGTGCTGGATGTCTTGAAACGCATAAAAGTGGATAAATCGCCAGGACATAATCAGATGTAGACTTGAACTCTGTGGGAAGCTAGGGAAGTGATTGCTGGGCCTCTTACTTAGATATTTGCATCATCGATAGTCACAGGTGAGGTGTTGGAAGACTGGAGGTTGGCTAATGTGGTGCCAATGTTTAAGAAAGGTGGTAAGGACAAGCCAGGGAATTATAGACCAGTGAGTTTGACGTTGGTGGTGGGCAAGCTGTTGGTGGGAATCCTGAGGGACAGGATGTACATGTATTTGGAAAGGCAAGGACTGATTAAGGATAGTCAACATGGCTTTGTGCGTGGTAAATCATGTCTCACAAACTTGATTGAGTTTTTTGAAGAAGTATCAAAGAGGATTGATGAAGGTAGAGCGGTAGACGTGATCTATATGGACTTCAGTAAGGCGTTCAACAAGGTTCCCCATGGGAGAATGGTTAGCAAGGTTCGATCTCATGGAATACAGGGAGAACTTAGCCATTTGGATATAGAACTGGCTCAAAGGTAGAAGACAGATGGTGGTGTTGGAGATCTGTGACCAGTGGAGTACCACAAGGATCGGTGCTAGATCCACCACTTTTCATTATTTATATAAATGATGTGAATGTGAGCATAAGAGGTACAGTTAGTAAGTTTGCAGATGACACCAAAATTGGAGGTGTAGTGGACAGCGAAGAAGGTTACCTCAGATTTCAATGGGATCTTGATCAGATGGACCAATGGGCTGAGAAGTGGCAAATGGAGTTTAATTCAGATAAATGCGAGGTGTTGCATTTTGGGAAAGCAAATCTTAGCAGGTCATATACACTTAATGGTAAGGTACTAGGGAGTGTTGCTGAACAAAGAGACCTTGACAGGTTCATAGCTCCTTGAAAGTAGAGTCGTAGGTAGATAGAATAGCGAAGAAGGTGTTTGGTATGCTTTCCTTTATTGGTCAGAGTATTGAGTACAGGAGTTGGGAGGTCATGTTGCGGCTGTACAGGACATTGGTTAGGTCACTGTTGGAACATTGCATGCAATTCTGGTCTCCTTCCTATCGGAAAGATGTTGTGAAATTTGAATGGGTTCAGAAAAGATGTACAAGGATGTTGCCAGGGTTGGAGGATTTCAGCTATAGGGAGACGTTGAATAGTCTGGGCTTGTTTTCCCTGGAACATCGGAGGCTGAGGGGTGACCTTATAGAGGTCTATAAAATCATGAGGGGCATAGATAGGGTAAATAGACAAAGTCTTTTCCCTGGAGTGAGGGAGTCCAGAATTAGAGGGCATAGTTTAAGTTGAGAGGGTAAGATATAAAAAAGACCTGAGGGGCAACATTTTCACGCAGAGGATGTTAAGTGTATGGAATGAGCTGCCAGAGGAACTGGTGGAGGCTGGTACAATTGCAACATTTAAAAGGATGGGTATATGAATAGGAAGGGTTTGGAGGGAAATGGGTCGGATGCTGGCAGTTGGGACTAGATTGGGTTGGGATATCTGGTCGGCATGGACGGGTTGGACTGAAGGGTCTGTTTCCGTGCTATACATCTCTATGACTCCATGACTCTGTTACACCTCATCTTCCGTCTGGGCAGCCTACAACCCGGAGGACTCAACATTGGTTTCTCCAATTATAAAAAACCTCCCTTCCCATCACCCTACTCTCTTCTCAGCCCCTCTCCCTCCCTTCCACTGCTCCCAGCCACCAACCAGGTTCATTCCTCCCATTGACCAACCAGGTCGTACTCGCAACCTGTCTTCACCTGTCCCCACTTCACCACCCTGCCCCCACCACCCCCTTTATCTGCAGCTTCCCCTACACCCAACCCCAGTGCTGATAAAGCGTTACACACAAAACATTGATTTCTCCACATCCTGATGCTGCCTAGCTTGCTGTGTTCTTCCAGCCTCCTACCTGTCTACTTTCTTAAAAATTGCAGAATTCAAGGGGCTAAACATTCCTCTACACATCTTCAGCACAATTGCCAAAGTTTCCCAGGGCAAATAGCTTTTGTAGGAGAGAGGGTCTTTGACATCAATGGATCTGGTTAGATCTGGGGACGTCAGGAAGAGACTGAGATGGATCACTGACTTTGCACCTAGGCTGTAGGTGGATATCTTTGTTTTTAATTCATTCACTGGCCAGGTCAGTATTTATTACCCATCCCAAATTTCCAAGTGTCAACCACATTGCTGTGAGTCTGGAATCTCATGTGTGCCAGACCATGTAAGGACGGCAGATTCCTTCCCTAAAGGACATTAGTGATTAATCAACAATGGTTTCATGATCATTATTTGACTCTTAATTCCAGATTTTTGTTGAATTCAAATTCCACTACCTGCCATGGTAGGGATTGAACCCAGGTTCCCAGAACATTACCAGGTCTCTGGGTTAATAGTCTGGTAATAATACCAATAGGCTATGTAGATTAGCCTTATCTTTTTTACTGAATGGTAGACTCTTTGTCATTAAATATGAGGATATTTGTAGCGACTCCACCTCTGTTTGTTGTTTAATTGACCACCCCAATTCTTGACTGAATGGGGCAGGACTGCCGAGCTGAGATCTCACCCTGTTTTCACTGTTTGGCGAGACAATGATCTTGTGTTGTAGTTTTTCCTGATTGACACCTCAGGATATGCCGAATGTTAATTTTTAATGTTAAAGTAGGAAAGATGGTGTTGACGTTTTGCTTTGCTGACTTGTAAATAGTAAAATTTCTTGTGTTCATTTTAATTTTAATTTGTGGAATCTTGAGGTGCTATTCTCTTGGTAACTACCTTAAATTTCAAATTCATGCACTTTACAACAAAGTTACTAATCCCTCACTGGATTGTAACAGAATTTGAAGGGTCTCATCCAGGGATTATAGCAAATTTGGGGGAGGGTCTCATCTGAGGTCATAACAGTAACATCAGACAAAAATCAACACAAGCCCTCAACAGCTTGAGAGCTTGGATTTGGGCATGATGCAAACTCTCACAGAATTAATCACAAAGATTTATAAAGCTGGTGGTCATGAACCCTTGCTCAGTCTGTCAGACCTTTATACATGGGGTGCTCTAGAATTCAGTGCACACTTCGCATATACCTTGTTCATTATCTTCCTCAAGAGATCATTATCAGTGTGGAAATCCAACACGGAACCCTCTGTGCCAGCACAGTCTTCCAAAAATTGTACAACTGTGTCTTTGACAGCAGAGACCTCTGTAAAAGGGCAAATGGTCTAATCTACATAGCTGTTATTGTCACAAATTTGGACAGTTGGATTACCCCTCTCCAGTTGTTAGAAAACGTCTACTGGCAGCATCTCAGCAGGAACCTCAAAGTCAATTGTCAAAGCAGGTGAACAAACTCTAATGTCCTGACAGGAACCAATCCTCCCAGCACTGCTGATCATGTGAAATCAGCTCCTCTACACCAGACACTGCAAATACATATTTGGCTTCCAAAGTAGATCACCGTTTCACAATTTAAAGGTGACATCTGATCTCAAGGAGAACACAGGAAGGTCATTCTGAAGGCCTCATCAAAAGGAGATAAATTGGTGTTTGTGCAATGAATGGGATTTTCTGGTAACTGTACCCTGTGGCAGCTCCTCATCCGACAAGTCACAACACTGTCAGAAACTGTGTGTATAAACTCTGCTGCAGTGAAGTGATGAAAGCAGAAGGCGCACCTACAACCCACGCAAACCCCTCCTCAGACAATTACTGTCACTTCTGCCCAGATTGGCCTGTTGATTAGATTAGTTACAGTGTGGAAATAGGCCCTTCGGCCCAACAAGTCCACACCGACCCTCTGAAGAGCAACCCACCCAGACCCATTCCACTGCATTTACCCCTTCACCTAACACTACGGGTAATTTAGCATGGCCAGTTCACCTAACCTGCACATCTTTGGACTATGGATGGAAACTGGAGCACCTGGAGGAAACCCACGCAGACACAGGAAGAATGTGCAAACTCCACACAGATAGTTGCCCGAGGCAGGAATTGTACCCAGGTCCCCGGCGCTGTGAGGCAGCAGTGCTAACCACTGAGCCACTGTGCAGCCATGGTGTCACCTGAGAGGACCCAACCGTCCCTGACATACATCATCCTCATCTTGAGGGATCCTACTTGATCAGTTATTACATTTAAATCTGGGATTAATAATTTTTTTTAAACGAAGATATTAAGGCATCTGAGTCAAAGCATTATATATGGAGTTAGGCCCCAGATCAGGCATGATTCCATTGAATGGTGGAACAGGTTCGAGGGGTTCAATGGACTACTGCTCCTATGACTGATCATATTGTCTATGTAACAACCTTGTGGCACAGTGCTAAGTCCCGACATTTGGGCCAGAATGTCTGGGTTCAAATCCCCCATGTCCCGGAGGTGAGCCATGACATGCCCAAGCAGATTGGTTAAAAATAAACGAAGTAAATATGATAAACGGATCCATTACAGAAGGATAATATTGGTCCTTTAAATACATGGGGCCTTCACTATGTGGCACTTCAGAATTGGCATGTCCTTCCACTGACGTGTTGTCCTGCTGACCTTGCTGTAATTCATTTAAAACCTCATTAAGATCCTGTGTAGAATGGGAGCACTCAGCCGGTGGGGGGTTTGGATATTGGTAGCAGCTGTAATGAGAAGTGTGCTGGAATTGAGAAGAGCAGAGCACGCCGAGTCAGATGAGGACTGAGAGCTCGTCATAGAGGATACAGAACGCCAGATTGTGCACATTGAGATCTTAGCAGACAACCTCAGAGACTTTGAGAGAAAGACTTCCAAAAGGAGGAGCTGCCAAAAGGAACCAATACAAAGACACAGTGAAAGGGGACATGAAAACTTCACTGAGTCTGATCTTCACACTTTTCCAAAACAAGGGCAGAAAGGCTGATGGGTAATCATGAGTGGAAAGGACTCCCTCAGCAAAATGCTGACATTGAAAGAGGTGGTCATGGTACTGCAAACAGGGCAACAGAATGTTCAATGACCTGATGAGGGCAACCGAAGTAAAAAACCAGTCAGGGTTCATTTTCTCTCTTGAGCAGCACTGGAACTAATCACTATCATTCTCTCTTGTTTCTGGGAATACTAGTCTCCCTTAAAGACACTGAACATCAATGAGGGACAAGCCTTTGAACTGTTGAGGAGGTGCCCAGGTCTAGCTATGGGGAAAGGTGTAATTCAGTCCTCAGTGCAGGGAGAATTACAGAAGAAGCATGGAAATGACACAGCATGGAAGGGGACCATTCGACCCATCTTGTCCATGCTGATCCAAAGACACCCAAATGCCCTTTCTAATCCCTGGCTCAGAGCCCTGCAGCCCACAGCACTTAAGGTGCAGATCCAGATATTTTTAAAAAGGAATTTAGGGTCTCTGCCTCCACCACCAACTCAGGCAGTGAACTCCAGACACCCGCCATCCTCTGCATAAAAATGTGTTTCTTCATATCCCCTCTAATCCTTCTGCCACTTCACTTGAATCTATGGCCCCTGCTACAGGTTACAGTTCTTGGTGCCCACACCCAAGCATTGATCGTTCACAGTCCTGCAACCTTAAATTCGATTTCACCAGAAAAGAAGATTATTCAAGGGAGTCTGAGGGTACTTGTCAGAGTAGATGTTGAGAGGATTCCACGAGTGGGGGAATCTTGGACAGGAATGAGGGGAGAATAGTTTCAGAATAACGATAGACTCATTTAAAACTGAGATGTGAAGGAATCTCTTCACCCAGAGTTTAGCAAATGAGAGGAATTCTCTACCCCAGAGAGTCTTGGAGGTTGGATCACTGGAAGTATTTAAAGATGAGGTCGATAGATTTTTGAAATGATGATGAATTGAGGACTATGAGGGGCTGGCTCAAAAAAAAGTGAGACCTGGGCAGGTTCAGCCATGGTCTTGTAGATTCATACAATATACAAGACACAAAATCCACTCTCAATCTACATTAGTCCTATTTTCTTCCAATAGATCTATAGCCTTGAATGGTAAGACACTTCTTAAAGGTTGTGAGGTTTCCTACCTCAACTAACCTCTCAGGCAGTCCATTCCAGACACCCATCACCCTTGGGGTGAAAACGATTTACTTCAAATTCTCACTAAACCTCCTGCCTTTCACCCCTGTTATTGACCATTCAACTCTGCTCTTAATTATTATGATTTTACAACAATTAGGTTCCTCACTGAGAACAGTAAAGCCAATTAAACGTATGAATCCATTCCCCCCTTTTAAGATAAAATCAGTGTAAAGTTTCCTGGCTGCAGATATTAATGCAGCACATAAATAAACTGAAGAAATAGAAGCAGCCATCTGGCATCTCTTTTCTGCTCCACCATCAGTAAGGTCATGATTAAACTTCTAAATTTACTTTCCTGGCTGTTCTCACATTCTTAGATTCCACTAGAATCCAAAAATTCAGCAATCTCAGTCTTAAATATAACCAATAACTCAACATTCACAGTTAGAGACTTCCAAAGATTCACAGCCTCTGACTGAAGACTTATCTCTTCACCTCAGTTCTAAATGGTGAGCCTCTTATCCAGAGATTATGACCCCTCAGTCTTGATTCTTCAGTCAGCTGAAAGGACCTCAGCATCTACCCTGTCAAATCCTTTAAGGATCTCACATGTTCACTGAGATCATCTCTCAATGGTTTAAGGACCAGAGAAAACAGGCTCATTGTTTTCAATCTTTCCAGATTGGATAAGATTAACAATCTAGTGAACCACAGGCAAAGCCAATAACGAGACTCCACTCCCATCAATGTCTAGTGTGTGATTAGAGGTGATAGATCGTGAAAATCAATGCCCGGTATCCTGGCAGCACTCGTACCGCCTTCTGCAACACTCCACCATGCCAGCTGCCTTTAAGGCACAATGGCAAATGGAAGGCTGGTCTCTGGGTTTCCACTGATCACATGGTTGACAGCTCTGGTGCACAGCCTACACATGCATGCACTGAAACTGCTCGGGTGGCACAGTGGTTAGCACTGCTGCCTCACAACACCAGGGACCTGGGTTCGATTCCAGACCTTAAGTGACAGTCTGCATGTCTTTCCTCCAGTTGTTGGTGATTGGCCATGCTAAATTTCCCACAGTGTCCAGGGATGTGCAGGCTAAGTGAATTATACGTGGTAAATGCGGGGTTACAAGGGTGCGTCTAGCTGGAATGCTGTTTGGAGGGTTGGTGTGGACTTGATAGGCTGAATAGCTTGGTCCCACACTGTAGGAATTCTAATGATTATATGAAAGCCATGCTGCTTCATGAAATTTGATAGAACAGACCATTGATGTGCTGACACAAAGCCTTCATGAGCTGGTTCTGTTAGGTTGACCCTTGCATTTAGAAAAGTTAAATTTCTAAGTTCATCATGGTCTTTTGATAATCAGAAAGCCTTGCTGTTATAAGGGGAAACGGCTCCAGCATTCCAACCATACGGTGATCAGATGAAGAAGAGGAGTTTGAGAAATCTTTTTGTCATTTACATAAATGATTTGGATGTGAGCATAAGAGGTACAGTTAGTAAGTTTGCAGATGATACCAAAATTGGAGGTGCAGTGGACAGCGAAGAGGGTTACCTCAGATTACAACAGGATCTGGACCAGATCAGCCAATGGGCTGAGGAGTGGCAGATGGAGTTTAATTCTGATAAATGCGAGATGCTGCATTTTGGGAAAGCAAATCTTAGCAGGTCATATACACTTAATGGAAAGGTCCTAGGGAGTATTGCTGAACAAAGAGACCTTAGAGTGCAGGTTCATAGCTTCTTGAAAGTAGAGTCACAGGTAGATAGGATAGTGAAGAAGACATTTGGTATGCTTTCCTTTATTGGTCAGAGTATTGAGTATAGGGGTTGGGAGGTCATGTTGCGGCTGTACAGGACATTGGTTAGGCCACTGTTGGAATATTGCGTGCAATTCTGGTCTCCTTCCTATCGGAAAGATGTTGTGAAACCTGAAAGGGTTCAGAAAAGATTTACAAGGATGTTGCCAGGGTTGGAGGATCTGAGCTATAAGGAGATGCTGAACAGGCTGGGCTGTGTGTTTCCTGGAGCGTCGGGGGCTGAGGGGTGACATTATAGAGGTTTACAAAATTATGAGGGGCATGGATAGGATAAATAGACAAAGTCTTTTCCCTGGGATTGGGGAGTCCAGAACTAGATAGGTTTAGGGTGAGAGGGGTAAGATATAAAAGAGTCCTAAGGGGCAACTTTTTCACACAGAGGGTGGTACGTGTATGGAATGAGCTGCCAGAGGAAGTGGTGGAGGCTGGTACAATTGCAACATTTAAGAGGCATAAGGATGGGTATATGAATAGGAAGGGTTTGGAGGGATATGGGCTGGGTGCTGGCAGGTGGGACTAGATTGGGTTGGAATATCTGGTCGGCATGGACGGGTTGGACCGAAGAGTCTGTGTCCATGCTGTACATCTCTATGACTCTATGACTCTAAATAGCAGGAAAAGGGAGAGCAGAAAAGGATAAAGGGAAGCGAGGAGGACACCAACACAAGCTTTTGCCAGTTCAATTGCTGGTGAAGAACTCAGCCATGCCACATCAATAAGTGCAACTCCAATTGCCCAGTCACCAACAGCCCCACATTTTGCCTTCGCTCCGTCACTAACCATCAGAAAATTAGCTTGGTCAAAAATAATGGCTACCACAAAGGAAGGAATGTATCGTATTATACTAAAAGTTAACTAATCACTCTTGGTCATTCCCCTGCGTATCTCCGTGTGCCTGTGCCCACCAGCAATGAATGCGAAATTCATTTCAAAATATTGGCATCATGAAGTTGGCATGCAGCTTGTATTCCATTTAATGAACATGGTTAAACATACAGCATCATTTCAATGGCACTTTCCAGACAGGCTACTGCACTTAGTCCCCATTTTGCTCCCTTGTTATCAATAAAATTTTCCAACAATGCCATAATTGACTCTCAGTCAAACTTGTAATCAGAGTGGCCTGTGCACTGTAGATCCTGGTTATCTGCTATACAAAGCCCAGCCTGTTTGCTGCAAATCTTACATTTCTTACTGTTAGTTTCTTTGAATTTTGAGAGGATGGAAGAGCAGCGAAGCTTGTCATTCTCACTGGTGGATGAATTACAAGTCGAAACATCAGAATCTGTTTGTAATTTTGACGTGAGATTCATGAACATTGTTGGAAATACTGATTTCAACTTTGTATGTGACCTCCAAGGGTTTCCAGTCTGTGACTTCTGCCATACATCAACCTCAAGAGTGCAGCACTTCACCCCATGACAAATCCCAAAAGATAACGTATATTAAAGAGCATTAAAGCAAACTTCGTTCCAGGAACTGTTTTTCGTTTGTTCCAAAAACAACATGACATAACTAAACAAATCTTTGAATTTTGTAGATTCAGAATAAACACATCCCTGTGGTTCATGATAAAAGACTCACCTGGGATTTTAACAACATGAACTTCTGGAACATTCTGGTTGTTAAAAAAATATGAAAAGCAGAAGTTGCCGATGTCTGGGTCCATAAACCGGCAAAGCGATTGTGGCAACTCATCTGGACGATCCACGAGAGTTACTTCAAACCCACACTGATCACAGATTTCTTTCTTGGGTCCTTTTTTAAAGGCTTTACACAGGACACAGTCCCTGTAAAAGAGTTAAGATGCAGGTTGGATTAAACCAGCACAAACATAAGGGGCATCTTTCTATGTTTGCCCTCCTGCTGAGGAAGTCGCTTGCCAGGGCCGTGAAAATCAGAAATGATCTCTTCAATGTCAAATCACAATCTTTGGAGTCGGCAGGAGCATATGATTCAGATACATTTCAGCACGTTAAAATGACACTTAGGAATTTGCTGTTAAGTCAGTCAGATATATTTGTTCGAATGAGTTAGAACATAGAACATAGAACATAGAAATGTATAGCACAGAACAGACCCTTTGGCCCATGATGTTGGGACGAGGATTATTCCTAATCTAAAATAAAATAAAATAACCTAACCTATGCATCCCTCAATTCACTGCTATCCATGTGCATGTCCAGCAGTCGCTTAAATGTCCCTAATGGCTCTGCTTCCATCACTCCCACTGGCAACGCATTCCATGCATTCACAACTCTCTGCGTAAAGAACCTACCTCTGACGTCCCCTCTATACCTTCCTCCTAACACCTTAAAACTATGACCCCTCATGGCAGTCAATTCTGCCCTGGGGAAATGTCTCTGGCTATCGACTCCATCCATGCCTCTCATTACCTTGTATACCTCGATCAGGTCACCCCTCCTCTTCCTTCTCTCCAAACAGCAAAATCCGAGCTTAGTCAACCCTCTTTGTAAGACAAGCCCTCCAGTCCAGGTAGCATCCTGGCAAACCTTCTTTGTACCCTCTGTAAAGCCTCTGCACCTTTCCAGAAGTGGATACAATATTCCAAGTGTGGTCTCACCAGGGTTTTGTAGAGCTGCAGCAAAACCTCGTGGCTCTTAAACTCGATCCCACTGTTAATGAAAGCCAAACACCATATGCTTTCTTAACAACCCTGTCCACTTGGGTGGCAACTTTGAGGGACCAATGCACTTGAACACCAAGATCCCGCTGTTCCTCCACACTGCCAAGAATCCTGTCTTTAATCCTATATTCAGCATTCAAGTTCGACCTTCCAAAATGCATCACTTCGCATTTATCCAGGTTGAACTCCAGCTACCATTTCTCAGCCCAGCTCTGCATCCTCTCTATATCATGCTGCAGCCTGCAGCTGTTCTTGGGCCTCTGTGGGCGGCACGGTGGCACAGTGGTTAGCACTGCTGCCTCACAGCGCCAGAGACCCGGGTTCAATTCCCGCCTCAGGCGACTGACTGTGTGGAGTTTGCACGTTCTCCCCGTGTCTGCGTGGGTTTCCTCCGGGTGCTCCGGTTTCCTCCCACAGTCCAAAAGATGTGCAGGGTCAGGTGAATTGGCCATACTGAATTGCCCATTGTGTTAGGTAAGGGGTAAATGTAGGGGTATGGGTGGGTTTCGCTTCGGCGGGTCGGTGTGGACTTGTTGGGCCAAAGGGCCTGTTTCCACACTGTAATCTAATCTAATCTAATCTAATAGCCCTTGATACTATCAACGGAGCTCTAACCTTTGTGTCATTGGAAAGCTTACTAACCCACCCCTCAACCTCCTCATCCAAGTCATTGATAAAATCTACAAAGAGCAGAGGCCCAAGAACAGAGCCCTGCGGGACTCGACTCAACACTGATTTCCAGGCAGAATACTTTCCATTTACAACCACTCTTTGCCTCCTGTCAGCCAACCAATTCTGAATCCAGACAGCCAAATCTCCCTGTATCCTATACCTCCTGACTTTATGATTGAGCCTACCATGGGGAACTTTATCAAATGCCTTGCTGAAGTCCATGTACACCACATCCACTGCACAACCTTAGTTGACCTGTCTCGTCACGTCTTCAAAGAACTCAATAAGATTTGTGAGGCATGACCTGCCCCTTACAAAGCCATGCTGACTGCTTTTAATCATGCTATATTTTTCCAAATAGTTATAAATCCTAACCCTCAGAATTCTTTCCAGAATTGTGCTGACCACAGATGTAAGACTGACTGGTCTGTAATTGCCAGGGATTTCCTTCTTACCCTTCTTGAAAAGAGGAACAACATTCGCCTCCCTCCAATCCTCCGGTACGACTCCCATGGAGTGTGAGGAAGCAAAGATCTTCACCAATGGCTTAGCAACCTCCTTTCTCGTTTCCCAGAGTAACCTAGGATAAATCTGTTTTGGCCTGGGGACTTATCAATCTTAACGTTTGCCAAAATTTCCAGCACATCAACTTCTTAAATCTTGATCTATTCAACGAGGTAAAAACAATGACTGCAGATGCTGGAAACCAGATTCTGGATGAGTGGTGCTGGAAGAGCACAGCAGTTCAGGCAGCATCCAAGGAACTTTGAAATCGATGTTTCGGGCAAAAGCCCTTCATCAGGAAACTTGATCTGTTCAAGCCTATCTCCCAGCTCCTCAACGTTTTCATTCACAACAAGGTCCCTTTTCTTTAGTGAAAACCGAAGCAGAAAACCTTATTTAGGGCTTTTAATTTATTTAATCTTTCCATTTAGGGCTTCCTAATCTTCCTAATCTGCTCAGACTCCACACACAAGTTGCCTAAACTATGTCTGATCGGCCTTACCTTCTCCCTGATCATTCTCTTATTCCTCACATATGACTAAAATGTCTTTGGATTCTCCCTCATCCTTCCTGCCAAGCCTTTTTTGTGCCCCCTCCTGGCTCTCCTCAGTCCATTTCCGAGCTCCTTCCTAGAAAGCCTGTAATCCTGTCAAGCTGTGCTAGATCCTTGCTTCCTCTACCCTACGTAAGCTGCCTTCTTCCTTTTGATGAAAAACTCCTCTGTTTTCGTCATCCAAGGCTCCTTAATCTTACCCCTTCTTGCCTGTCTCAGCAGAACAAATTTGTGCATCACTCGCAACAACTGCTCCTTAAACAGTCTCCACATGTCTGTGTCCTTTCTGTGGAACAATTGCTCCCAGTCTGTACTTCCCAACTCCTGTCTGATAGCGTCATAATTTCCTTTTCCCCAATTAAATATCTTCCCCTGGTAACTGCTTCTTTCCCTCTCCATGGCTATGGTAAATGTGAGGCAGTTATGGTCACTTCTGGTCTCCAATGTTACCTCCGCTCTGTCTCGCGCTGCTCCTGACAGGAAAAAGGCCATGGGCTTCAAAATTTCTGGTACAGGTTATTAATATCTATCACAGAAAAGGAGCTAATGATACATGGGCTCGAAATCAAAAGAGTTATCAAATTACTTCCTTTTTGATGAATACAAACATTTGTCAGAGAAATAAATAAGCCATCACATACGTTATAATTGACAGAATACCTACTTAAGGTCCGTACAGACACCAGAACAAGTTGGACAGTGCTCACATGTTGGTCCTGTGAACCCCTCTGTGCATCTACACTGACCACATTCACATATTCCTTTGTTATTACATATCCGTCCATTCGGTGATTTACATGAATCCATATCTATTGAACAATGACAGGCACTGCCTGTAAAAGTAGGTAGGCACTCGCATTTTCCACAATGGCAAATGCCATTTCCTGCAACCAGAAGTCAAAAAGGTTAGAATTATGCAATCTCTACAATGCAGATAGAGGCCATTCAGCCCATCGAGTCTGCTCCAAACCACACTGCACCCGGACTCACAGTCTTCCATGCCCATAACCCAAATATACCATGGCTAATCTACCTAGCCTTAACGTGCCCAAACAGTACAGCAGTTTACCATGGCCAATCCATCTAACCTGTACATCTTTGGACTGAGGGAGGAAACTGGAGCACCCAATAGAAACCCATGCAGAAATAGGGAGGATGTGCAAACGCCACCCAAGACTAGAAGTGAACCCAGGTCTCTGTCACGATGAGGAAGCAGTGCTAACCACTGTGCCTCCGTGCCTGCCATTTTTCAACTCCGTTTAATTCAGATACACTCCAAACTTTCTATCCAGCTGAAATTTTTAAACATACTTCCTGCAGTGATTGCTGTTTTAGATGGTAAGCATGTTGTGCAGTACCAGCATTATAGTGTGGGAAATGACCAAAGGATACCAAATACAGCAAGGGGGCTGTCATGTAAAAATTCCTTTTGAAGTAAATTTCACCAATCAGAATGGCTGTCAGTGCTTTATCTGTATACTTCAACCTTTGTAAAGGTTGTTTAAGCATTAAGAAAACTGACTAAATAAACATGGAACAAAAAATACTGTTAGCGGGAAGCTAATGGAATGTTGCAGTCCCTAAACCCATGGTCTCATGACCAATAAAGCAACTTGCTATGAAAGTAAGGTGTGAGAGTTTAGCATTCCAGGAGCTATGCCTCCAAGGGCAGCAGTTCTGTGATACTTTAACTGGTCTTGAAGCTGGAAGTTGCAATGGTTTGTGTTGAGGTTTATTCCCAGCAGCACAGGGACACAGGACTCTGTCCTCTTCAGCCTGGGAAGCACACTGAAATAAACATCAGTTGCGCCTGGAGGACCATCAGTTCGGTGAAAGATGCTCTTTGGTCTGCCTGACATGTGTTGGTCTTCCAAAGCAAGAAGTTGACCCCCAACTGAGTATTGCAGATGGGAACACTCCAAGGTTCAGGACGGCATGCTGGGGAATACATGAAAGCTTGGAGCAGCTGCTGCCAAGGTGTAGTGGGGAAAGATCACTGCCTGAGGTCTTCCTGCTGAAGGTAAATGGGAGTCCATTCAGTTATTGGACCCTCCTAGTGCCTCAAATATATGTAAATATTAGTATTAAATGTATAAGAGAGGTCTTTGGGTTTTTTTTGGATAGAATCTTAGCCCAATGTTTGTTCATTTGATATACAGCATGGTGGCTCAGTGGTTAGCACTGCTGCCTCACAGCACCAGGGACCTGGCTTCAATTCCCGCCTCAGGCAACTGTCTGTGAAAGGAGTTTGCACATTCTCCCTGTGTTTGCGTGGGTTTCCTCCGGGTGCTCCGGTTTCCTCTCATTGTCCAAAGATGTGCAGGTTAGGTGAATTGGCCATGCTAAATTGTCTGGAGTGTTAGGTGCAAGGATAAATGTAGTGGAATGGGTCTGGGTGGGTTGCTCTTCGGAGGGTTGGTGTGGACTTGTTGGGCTGAAGGGCCTGTTTCCACACTGTAGGGAACCTAATCATATACAGAACCGAACTGCATTTGTCCAGTCTATATACACACACAAAGAGATGTTTTATGAATAAAGTAAATTTATGAGATTAGCTCAGCTCTGTAACTAACTTGATACTAACAGAGGCTATGGGTTCAGTTCCTCAGGGTTAGTTTCATGGAATGTAGATACGGTTGGTGGAATAATGTGGATGTCTTCATTTTAGCCTTGGTGTCTTCTGGTTTACTGGGTATCAATTACTTCAGTTTGTACCAATTTTAAGAACACACATTTGGGGCAAGCACAAATTAATTTCCACCATTAACATCATCATAACTTGTTGCCCATCAGGACTCCCTAGAGTATAGACCATGATATTTTGGCTGGAAAAATATTTTCTCATACTCATTTTCCTGCCTGTTCCATTCTCATTCTTCCTCCATTGTCGCAGCTGAAATAAAGGGCTACTCTTGGAATTTTTGAAGAGAAACTGACCAATAAATGGATTTTATTAAATCTTCCTTACTGAGCCAATTGCAAAAGATTATCCCAAAAATATAGACTATATGAAGAAAAATACAGGACTTGTTTCCAGGATTCATGAAACTGACATCACAATTTTAAAAATGCATTGGAAACATTGGAACAAAAATCATCTGAAGCCCCTCACTCTCATTCAAAACGGACTCGAATCATAGAATCTCTGCAGTTTGGAAGCAGGCCACTCAGCCCATTAAGTGCACACTGACTCTTTACAGAGCATCCCACCCAGACCCAAACCCCCTATTCTATCCCTGTAACTCTGCATTTCCCATAGCTAATTCACCTAATCTACACATCCCTCGACACTACAGGCAATTTAGCATGACCAGTCCACCTAAACCGCACATCTTCGGACTTTGGGGGGGAAACTGGAACACCCAGAGAAAATCATGCAGGCACAGAGAGAATGCACAGACTCCACACAGTGTTCTGAAGGCAAATAAACCTGGCATTCTGAAGCAAATTGGAATATAGATTAAATACTATTTGTGTGTCAATGCTTCAACAAGTAAGGTGTGTGGGCTGAAGTAATCAGGCAGAATTAAAACCTGTTCACCCAATATTTCAACTTCTCTGTACTCATTCTGTGCCTGTGGAATTGACAGCACCGATCAGAAAAAAATCTCCATTACTGCAAATTTGGCATGGGAAAGCTTCTCCTAGTTTCAGTGTGCCTGAAATACTTGCTTTATTGTACCAACATCACACACCCCTGGCCCCCAAGAATGACAGCAAATCAAATAAACTCTTCTTTTCTCACACACTTTATGAATAGCATTTTGAAAATGAGATTAGACAAGTACAGCTAATCACAGTAGGTTTCTTCAGGTCACTGAGATCAGGGACAATGTGTGAAGAATTCTCGGCGTAAAACCTACATTGACAACCCTGCTCCACAGATCAGTGCAATAACCCCTACACCCAATGTATCTGTTAACTTTATCTATCAAGTGAAATATATCAACAAATTCAGAGGTTTATAGAGTCATAGAGATATACAGCAGGGAAACAGACGCTTCTGTCCAACTTGTCCATGCCGACCAGATATCCTAAACTAATCTAGTCCCATTAGGCAAAACTTGGCTAAACCCTTCCTATTTATGTACCATCCAGATGCCTTTTAAATGTTGTAATTATACCAACCTCCACAATTTCCTCTGGCAGGTCATTCCATACACACACCGCATGAAAAGGTTGCCCCTTAGGACCCTTTTTAAATCTTTCTCCTCTCACCTTATACCTATGCCCTCTAGTTCTGGACTCCTCCATCCCAGGGAAAAGACCTTTTCCAAGAACCCTATCCATGCCTCCATGATTTTATCAACCTCCATAAGGTCACCTCTCAGCCTTCGATGCTCCAGGGAAAACAGGCCTAGCCTATTCAGCCTCTCCCTGTAGCTCAAACCCTCCAACCCTGGCAACATCCTCGTAAATCTTTTCTGAACCCATTTCAAGTTTCACAATGTCCTTTGTGAATCCCATCTCAGTTCAGCACTGGCTTCAGTGATCATGGTATCACTTTTCTAACAGTCCTGATAGATAAAAAATTCTGTATGACGCACTTAGTCATAGACCCAAACATTGGCCAGGAATTTTGCCACAACAGAGACCCTCTCCACTGAGGCAAATATACCCCAGAGCTCAGGAATTTCAATTTCTGTATCCAAACATGGCACCTCTCATCTTTTGCAGGAGCAGCTGATAGCTGGTGTATGCATAGGTCCTGGAGGTAGGTGTCCATTTAAAAGACCAGAGACCTCCAATGAAATGGGATTTCGCAGTCACTGTTGTTGGGAATCTAGATTGTCGAGATTAGACTTGGTAAGAGCAGATCTTTTGTCTTTACATGTCTTTATGATAGCAAGGTAACCCTCTGGAAAGCTGAAGTATCCTTGTGGATATGTTCCTCGCATACCTTGGGATCAGGGATCTTTTTGGTGGGTGGTGTCAGGTGGAATTGTTTGAGTCTCTCAACTGGAGAAGGTTGTGTTTGAAAAGTGCATAACTATTATGAAACTTCCCAATTTGTCAAGAGCTGTCAAGTTGACTTAAACTGTGTCATGATGTGTCAACAAGTGTTAATGTGTCAAGATGTGTCACTGTCAAAAACATGCACATTTATGAATATCAGTACTCTTCTCAGTATAGTGTAACCTAAAATATAGAAATTATAGAAATAAAACTACAATTTTTCCCCATAAATGGGCACTTGTGGTTAATTAATGCATTGGCATGATACATGAAGGGGAAAGAGTGGTGGATAGCAGGCACTTCTTTCATAGAGGATTGGAAAGGATGATGAGGAATTTGGTTAGGTTGCATGAGGAGTGTGTGTGTGTGTGGTGAAGGGGTGAGGGGATGAAAGGGGCAAAGGTTGAAAGAATGCTTTATATTTTTGCTCTTAGGGAGAGGTAAGATATCCCATTGGATCTGGTCTCAGGACACCTAAGGTGAGGTAAGGCACCATTTGCAATTGTGAAAAGACATGCTTGTGCATAAATATTGCATATACTGGATATAGGTTTGCTTGCTAAGCTGGAAGGTTCATGTTCAGATGTTTCGCCACCCTATTAGGTAACATCTTCAGTGAGCTTCCTGACGAAGCATGGCTGATGATTCCTGCTTTCTATTTATATGTTTGGGTTTTTTTAGATTAGATTCCCTACAGTGCAGAAACAGGCCCTTCGGCCCAACTAGTCCACACTGACCGTCTGACGAGTAACCCACCTAGACCCATTTCCCTCTGACTAATGCACCTAACACTATGCGCAATTGACCATGGCCAAATCACCTAAGCTGCACATCTTTGGAATGTGGAAGGAAACCGGAGCACCCAGAGGAAACCCACGCAGACAACACAGGGAGAATGTGCAAACTCCACACAGACAGTTGCCGAGGCTGGAATTGAACCTGGAACCCTGCTGCTGTGAGGCAACGGTGCTAACCACTGAGCCACTGTGCCGCCCTATGGGTTGGTGATGTCATTTCCTGCGGTGACATTATTTCCTATGGTGATGTCATTTCCTGTTCTTTTTCTCAGGAGGTGGTAAATCGGGTCCAGGTCAATGGGTTTGTTGATAGAGTTCCGGTTGGAATGCCATGCTTCTAGGAATTCTCATGCATGTCTCTGTTTGGCTTGTCCTAGGATGGATGCATTTTCCGAGTCGAAGGGATATCCTTCCTTATCTCGATGTAACTGGAGGCTCACTGAAGATGTTACCTAGGACAAGCCAAACAGAGACACGCACGAGACTTCCTAGAAGTATGGCATTCCAACCGGAACTCTATCAGCAAACACATTGACCTGGACCCGATTTACCACCCCCTGAGAAAAAGAAGAGGAAATTACATCACCATAGGAAATGATGTCACCACAGGAAATGGCATCACCATCCCAAAGAAACCCAAACATATAAATAGAAAGCAGGAATCATCAGTAATGCTTCGTCCGGAGGCCCACTGAAGATGTTACTTAGTATGGTGACGAAATGTATGAACGTGAACCTTCCAGCTTAGCGAGCAATCCTACATCCAGAACCTCAACCTGAGCTACAAGTCTTCTCAAAACTCGCTGACTGTATACACTCATTGGGTTTGGCATCATTGTCAAGAACTGTCCAAACAATAAAACAAATGGAGTTAGTGCTCACTATTTCAGAGTGCAGCACTAAAGCAATTGTGCAGCATTACTGATTTCCCAAACTACCAATTTCACAATGGAATTCCTATTGACAGACAGCTCTAACTGATTATTGAATGGAAATGCTTGTTTACAAAAGACTTTGAGCACTTGACTCAAATTATTATTTTCATAATGGATAAAGTGAAGAACTTTAATAATTTTATTTTGTATGTAACAAACTTTGTGTTTTGCATTATCATTTTCTAATAGTGATATTCTCAAAGACTGGTAACTTCAATTTTCTGTCAGCATGATTGTTGGGTTATCCCATGCTAGGTATTAGTTGAGAGATGGACAAAGGATTTTATGAATTGGCACTCAATTGGCATACATGGGTAATGGATTTACTGGGGACATTTGGGTATAAGACACTATGGTAGATGGGTATATTGCCATGGATGGCCAGGGCGATTGGAAGATTGGCATTGGATGCAGGGATATGAATGGCTATGCAGAATGGATAGATTGGTATGGAGTGCAAAGGAAATATGTGAGGTCAAGGGTTTGGCACATTGGTGTTGAGACATGAATGGCCTTAGAGGATGAGGAGATGGGCATAGATTGGCACAGAGGATCTGACAGACAATGGAGGTGAGGCCATTGGTATTTGTAGACAGAAATGGGGCATGGAGAGTGAGGGATGTGAGTGAAGGCAGTGAGAGCACATAGAATGTTTAATATTCAATCTATATTTTTAAACTGTAAACACAGTGCCAGAGTCCCAAGGCAAGCTGCCTGCCCAGCCCATATTGTGATCTGGGCAGCAATGCAGTTTCTTACCAAGCCACCCGGCCTGACTTGTAATCCAGCTAGGCCCCTGGATCAAAACACAGATGTGGAGGTGGACAAATTTAAAGATTGGTTTCATGGAGCTGGAATCTTTCCTGACTCTGCACAATTAACCCATGAAGAAAAATCTGCGCTATTGATTTTCTTTTAGCTCAGTGCACTTAGCCCATCTACTTCAGCTGAGTTAATGGAATTGAACAGAATGGATCTGGATTAGCTGCTGGAGATATCAGAATACAGGAAGGTCCCCAGTCAATATCAAACTGAACGTCTAGCTCGGCTAAGTAAAGACTGCTATTTCCATTTCCCGCAATCTTCTTACCAATCCTTTAAACTGTGATGAAATACTCTATATCCATGTTTTCTACTGAGCAAACCAGCAATCAGTGCATAGTAACATTTATGGAACGGCCATTCGAAGAGTTGCTAGATAGCAACATTCAATTTGGCCCAGCAATAGAGGGGAGGGATTTATCACAAGATATTTGATTGGTCACTCAGGAGAGTTCGCAAGTCACTAAGAGGAGTTTAAAGGTTCCACCTTGTGAGAGAGTGACAGAAGCAGACTCCATGTTAAGAGTAATGCAGCTGTCCTGATGAAACAGGTGGATTCTGTGTAAAGGAGGAGTTGGATTGCCCTGTGCTAATAGAACTCCAGAAAAAGTTCTAGGAATCCGTAGGCAGCTAAATGTTGGAATCAAGGCTCAGAAAATGTTCTGGGGAGCTGAGAATATGGGTAGGTCTCTGATCTTCTGTGTTGGACGGAGGCCACAAGGATCTTGGAAGGAGCCAGCAACCATCAACAATTTAGTGCAGCTGAACGATGAGGAGATGAAAAGCTTACATGAATATTCGCGTGATGCAGTCGAGCACAATCGGAGCTTGAGAGAATACTCAAAGGCAGGACCAGTTCATGGAGACTGTCAGTCAGTCAAGGGCTCATAATGGAGTGCTGACACATCATATCCAGAACGCAGGGACCACTGAACTACGAAAGGAGGGTGATTGGCCACAGTCATTGAGCCAGTCCATGACTGAGTGGCTCCTAAAAAAGTGTTTCAATGTCAAATCAACAAAATTGACGAGTTGAAATCCCATGTAAAATTTAATGAGATTTGATGACTAACCACATCTTAACATCAAACCTCTACAGTGTGAAAGCAGGCCAATCAGCCCATTAAGTCCGTGGGCGGCACGGTGACACAGTGGTTAGCACTGCTGCCTCACAGCGCCAGAGACCCGGGTTCAATTCCTGCCTCGGGCGACTGACTGTATGGAGTTTGCACATTCTCCCCGTGTCTGCGTGGGTTTCCTCCGGGTGCTCCGGTTTCCTCCCACAGTCCAAAAATGTGCAGGTCAGGTGAATTGGCCACGCTAAATTGCCCGTAGTGTTAGGTGCAGGGGTAAATGTAGGGGAATGGGTCTGGGTGGGTTGCGCTTCGGCGGGTCGGTGTGGACTTGTTGGGCCGAAGGGCCTGTTTCCACACTGGGGTAAGTAATCTAATCTAATCTAAACAATGACCCTCTGAAGAGCAGCCCACACAGACCCACCCCCCCATTCCTGTAAGCCTGTATTTCCCATGGTTAACCTGTATATCCTTGTGATTGTGGGAGGAAACTATAGCACCTGGAGAAAAACCCATGCAGATACAGGGAGAATGTCTGTGTGGAGTTTGCACAGTTCTTGAGGCTGGAATTGAACCCAGGACCCTGGTGCTGTGAGGCTGAGCCACTGAGCCACTGTGCTGTCCTATTAACAGGCAGGAATTACAGTGAAATCCATTTGATGTGACTGGAATGTCTGATTACTGTGCATTAGCCATATTGACCAATGTTAACTGACTCACTGACTGTGGTCAATCACCCTCTTTTCATGGTTCAGTGTCCTGGAGTTCTGGATATGATGTGTCAGCACTCCATTATATACTATGGAATAACTGCATGATTTTATGCTTTTACTATGTTTTCTGCATCTCAACATTTTTTTTACTTTAAAAGTAAAAGTTACTGGTTCCTGGTCAGATCATAACATAAAATTGGCAGTTGGATCCAGGATCATAACAATACCCAATGATGTTTACCAACTTTCACATTTGTGTCAATCACAAATAAGTTCAAATTCTGAAGACCAAGAATCAGCATATGGAAACGCAAATAAAACAGAAAGTGCAAGAGAAACTCAGCAGATGAGGTAGCAGCTGTGGAGAGAGTCAATATGACTCCTCTTCAGAACTGAAGGCGGCTGGAAAGTGATTGTTTTTATGCTGTTAACAGAAGAGGAGGACATACAAGTGGAACAGATGGAGAAGGTGTTGGAGTAAAGGACAAAGGGATGGTAGGGGAGGAGGAAATATAGATGCAGAATTGTTGTTACCAGTAGGTTTGAATCATAGAAAATTGATCAGCTCTGTGTGGAATAAACCAATGCAACCATGCCATGCAGTGGGTGAGGAATATGTAATCAAAATGGAAGACAGTGTTCATGGTCAGAAATTGTTGAACTCAATGTTGAGTCCTGAAGACTGTAATGTTCCTAAGGAGAAAATGAGGTGAGCTTGCTTTGGCTTCACTGGAACAGTGCAACAGGCCTGGGGTAGAAATAGTAAGTTAGCTCGCTGAGCTGAAAGGTTTGTTTTCAGACATTTCATCACCATAACCAGGTAACATCATCTGTGAGAGTCTCCAGTGAAGCACTGGTGGTATGTCCTGGCTCTCTGTTTACAGGTCTTGGTTTCTTAAGATGGTAGAAATGTTAGCATGAGAACAAGATGTGTATTCAAATAGCAAATAACCAGAAAGCCACTGAAAGAGTCATATTGGACTCAAAATGTTAACTTTGCTGTTAACATCCACAGATGCTGCCAAAGTCATTCAGTATTTTTGTTCATTATGTCCTGTTTTTATTTCAGCATCCCACAGTATTTTGCTCAGATTATGGGAAAGTAAATACAGGTAGATTCTGCATTCTGCTGTACACTTGCCTCCACAGAGCAATCCATTGAATCGGTCACAACTGAAGTTATCACATTCGCAATATTTGCCTGAGATGTATTCATTGGGATTTTCCCTCTTTTTGCATTCACATTCCCCACAGATACAATCTCCATTACCACTGCAAACTAGAGATGCATTATCTTTTCTACAGGAGGCAAGCATATCCTCACGATATATTTCATCAATGTTGCATTCACAAAATCGACCAATGCGTCCTTCATTGCATCTGAAAATGAAACAGTTAAATCTTAAAATCAGCTTCAGGAAATCATAATCTTAGCTTCTTCTTTAAAAACAACCACCCTTAGTCTCAAGGGAGATCACCCCAAACTTTGGACTGGGAACTTAATAGTTTTCTGGGTGCATCATTAAACTAAATATGCCCCTTTTATTTTGTGTTTTATTTTTGCTCTTATCTCTTTCTTAATCGTAAAGCCACAAGACCATAAGATGTAGGAGCAGAATTAGATCATTCAGCCCATTGAGTCTGTTCCACTATCCAATCATGGTTGATATGTTTTTCAATCTCCTTGGCCTGCCTCTCCGTGTAACCTTCAAACCCTAACTCATCAAGAATTTATCAATCACTGTCTTAAATGAAAAGACAAAAATTGTTGAAGAAGATCAGCAGGTTTGGTAGCATTTGTGGGAAGAAAGCAGAGTTGACAATTTGACTCTGGTAACTCTTCATTAGAACCTCTGTCCTACCTCTGTCTTAAATGCACTCTTTGCGTTCAGAGGACTGTTATCCTGCCATTTTCACCTCATTGAGACATTTCATTGTTTCTTATTTGTCCCATTATCACTCTCTCTGGCTTTTACACCATCAAAACTTGTGCCATTTAACCTGTCCTGCCCTGCACTCTATCAAAGAATACTCCATTTGGTCTTCTTCCTACTCTCCTCCTTTTCACTGATTCAAAAGCAACTGACTTTTGTCAGTTCTCTTGAAAATAATCATTGATCTGAAACACTACCAGATCAGCTGAAAGTTTCCATGTTTTCTGTTCTTGGATTTCACACATCTGCAGTATTTTGCTTTTGCTGTTCTCAACTGTGTTGTTTCACTCAGTAGGAAAAACTTGATTTAAGATCATCAGGGAAAAGAGCAAACAAATTCTCAGCCAAAATTAAAAGATTTTATTGCAGGTCAAACATTTGTGGCTGAATAGGAAAATTATGTTCAAAACAATGTGGCAGGAGTCAAATATTAAAAACAGAGAAGGCAAGGGGCATGATTAACTTGTGCCCCAGAAGAAATCACATTCCGAGCTATTTGATTGCTGTGTACAGCTATAACACTGGCAACTAACTGAGAATGTGGGAAATATGGGTTGAGAGTGGGGTGCTGGAAAAGCACAGCAGGTCAGGCAGCATCTGAGGAGCAGGAAAATCGATGTTTTGGGCAAGAACCCTTCATCAGGAATGAGTTCATTACTGACGAAGGGCTCTTGCCTGAAACATCGATCTCATGCTCCTCGGATGCTGCCTGACCTGTTGTGCTTTTCCATCACCCCACTGTCGACTCTGATCTCCAGCATCTGCAGTCCTCACTTTCTCCAATGTGGGAAATATGTCCTGCCCACAAATAAAAACATCAAGATGAATTCAATCCTGTCCCTTAATGCTGGACTCAATAATGAGACATGCAGGGCCATGTAATTAAGTAAAATTGCTCGAGAAAAGACAATTCAAACTTGAATTTCAGTTCTGAAATTGGCAGAATTTCAGGTAAAATTTTGAAGAATGTGCAAGGACAGAGTTGGCTCGCATGAACAGATCTTTACAAGTGGCAGGACACACTAAGAGAGCAAGTGGAGAAGTATCTCAGGAAAACAGGAACAGTAGAGCCCTTCAGCTCCTTGGGCCTGCCCCTCATTCAATAAGATTGATCTAACCATAACCTTAGTTGCTTTCTTCTGTCCTTCATAACCTGTGACACCCTTGTGGATCAAAAATCTGTCTAATTCAGCTGTGGATATAGTCAATGACCCAGTTGCAATTATTTTTGGGGAAGAAAATTCCAAAGATTACCAACCATATACGAGAAGAAATTCTTCCACATCTAATTCTTAAATGGGAGATCCCTTACATTAAACTGTGATTTCCCCCCACCCCCCACCCCAATCTAGGTTCTTCCATGAGAGGAAATATTCTCTCTTTAATCCACTCAGAAAAATAAGATTAACTTTTATTCTTCTAAACTCTGAATGGGTTTGCTCTGGAGCTGATCAAACTTTCCTCACACGACTGCCTCTTCATTTCTGGTAGCACTTCAGTGAATGTCTCTGAACAGTTTCTATGCAGACATATCCAAGTAAGGACATCAGCTACACACAGTTTTCAGAAATGACCTTCGTCGTTATAGCAAGCCTTCACCACCTTTACAGTCTTCTTCCCTGACATAATCTCTAAAGGCTGGTATCCCATCACCATACACCCTTTATTTGAACATGGAGAGTCCTTGACACTGACTTAGCTCCCTCAGAGCCAGCTCTCAAAGTGAATAGGGTGTCTGACACTCCTGTTCTTATCTGTCAGCCAGGAATCCCTGATTGGACCAGATTAACAGCCCCAATCAGGGAACTCATATTCTCTGAGGTCCACCTGGCTGACCTTGTTACAATCACTACATACCTCCTCCTCTGAGTCCAAGGACATAGGCTGGTTATTTCTATTTTGAGATGAAGCAGTTCATTTAATTGATATTAATGCTGTTATCTCATTACCCATTTTTTTACAGCCAGTTGTAGTATTTGAAGTTCAGTTGCCATACACCAATGGTAACTCAGCATCTCATTAAGGGTTAAACAAAAGTCACACGCCTCTACCAGTCATCTTAACCAAGTCAAAAATCCTGACACAGATTTCCTGGTTCTCAAATTGCCAAGTAAAATCGATAGCATCTCAGAATTAAAGAAAGTTTGGGGTTGTAGTATTCCTTACTAAATCTATCAGCTCCTGAAAGGTTTTAGTACCTGGTGTCTCAGGGAAAGTTAGGCTCTTAATAACTTAAAAAGCTGTAAGTCCACAAGCTCTCAGGAGAATTACTCAGTGCTTTTCATCTGCCCCAATGTTATTTGCCCAGAAAATTAATGCTTTCTTTCCACATGCTGGGCCCAGTCTTCAACAGCAGGATTGAACAAATCAAGCTTCTACAGTAATGGCATGATTGCCAGAAAATCTTACCCCAACTCAAAGACGACGGTTATGAGCGAATATCGTCAAATTCTTTCAAATAAAGTCCAACTTTCTTCAGTCTCTTTCTGTTTAAATCATATTCTATATTTCTATTCTTCCTACCGAAATGGACAATTTTCACAATATATTCCACCTATCAAATGTTTGCCTACTCTCTCAACTAATCTATGTTTCCTTGCAAACACAGGTATTATCCACACAACTTGCTTTCCTACCTAACACTGTGTTGTCAGAAAATTTGGCTACAATGCAGTCATCCCTTCATCCAAGTCATTAATATAGATCATAATTACTTTAGCCACTAGCACTGATGTCTGTGGAACTCCATTAGTTAAAGCTTGCCAAGTTGAAATTCCCAATACACTGTTTCCTATTAGTTATCCAATCCTTTACCTTATTTAATATATTACTTCCAACATTAGAGCTCTTATCTCGAGTGGGAACATTTTTTTGCAGCACTAGCCAAAGGTATCCTGTTTCTTATCTTGAATTGTGGCACTAATTCTCACTTTTTTTGCTGTTTAAGATAATTTTAGTGCTCTCTTAATGTTAGGAATCGTATTAGGCTCCACTCAATCTGATAATAGAGTCCAACAAGGTGAGAGGTGCTATTTTTGACTCCTCATAGTCTAATGAGCCTATGATAACTTGCATCTTTTCTATCATGCAATGAACTATATATTGTTGTTAAGACAGGTGCCTCTTCTTGTTAAACCCATTCATGGTTCATCCCCTAGCACCTTTCATCATTAGGCTCTTTGATTCAGTATAGAATGGCAATTTGACGGCAACACCCTAGCCCAATCATTAGCTGGCAGTGGTTGGTTCTGAAAGACACAGAACATTCTGCAACTAATGGGATCCTTTCAGAATTGAGGGAATTCTGCAAGATTTCATTCAATGCAGCTACTATCTCTGAAACCACTTCTTTTAAGACCCTGGGATGTAACCCATTAGTTTCAAGGGGCTGTCAGCCATGTGTTAATATGGACTGGGTCAGAAGACTGTTTCTCTGTACCTATTTTTCTCCATTTTTAAATTTATTCCTGAATCTGCAATGCTGGACTTTTTGTTTTAAGAACTGTAACTGAAAGAGCTGTGCCTAGGACCTTTGTACCTAAGATAAGCAGCAACTTGCCTTTTCACTGTACTCATTTCAACACATGTAGCAACTAAGCTAATTCATTTATTCCAGCTACATTAACATTCCTAATGCATTTCCTCCAGAAATGATGCTGTAGGATCTTTGCTTCATGATGCAATGAGTACAAAAGCAGGGAAGCTGTGTTGAAACTTTATAAATCTGGCTAGCCTACATTTGGAATTTCTATTTCAAGTTGTGGTGACAACATAAGTGTTGGCAATTTAGGAATGTGAAGGATTCTCTACCCCAGACAGCTGTAGGTGCTCAGTTATTGACAGCTCTCCCAATTTTGCCACTAGCTCCAGATGTTGGGAAGGAAGACTTTACAAGGTTGACAGGGCTGAATTACCCCTTCGTCATTTCCAATGACTAGTTCAATGCCAAGTGATCCATATAGTTTCATTCCATTTTGGAGATTTTTCAGCAGTTTGATATAATTGAGTGATTTGCTAGAGTTATCAGAAGGCAGTTAGCAGTCAACTACACTGTTGTGGGTCTAAAGGTACATGCAGGCCAGACCAGCAGCTTGCCTTCCCTAAAGGACATAGTGAACCAGATGAATTTGTTTACAGCAATCAACAATACCCATTATTAGATTTTTTTTATTTCAGACTTTGTCAAATTCAAATTCCACCATCAGCTATACTGTGTTTCAAACACCCTTCCCCAAACATTACCCCTGAATCACTAATCCAGCAATAATGTCATCATGTCATCACCTCTCTACTTTTTTGTTGTAATTTTCCCTGTTATCAATAATGTGCTAAATAACTTAGTAACTTACTTGCATACTCCACACTCTATTTTTCCATTCCCCTCATTGCAATCTGGGCGTTTTGTGATTTCTTGTTTATGGCACTCACATTCACATAAAAACTTCAAAGTGATTTCCACTTTCTCATTAAAACCCGTTGGCTTGAGCTGAATAGTTGCTTCCTGCTCATTTTTTGGGCATTTCTTTGCTGTAATATGTATGTCAAATTTCACCTGGAAAGACCAGAGTGGCATTTTAAAAATTGTTCTTCTTGTAAGGGTTATTAATGAAGTGCTGCTGCAGACTGATCAACACAGACAATACTTTACTGTTGAGAGATCAAGGATGAAGGTTTAAAACCACAGAACAGATATCTACATGGTTGTAAAGAGTAAAATGAAGTCATGTATTAAGAAATGGTGATTAAATTGCAAGATACTGGAGATTTAGAAGCTGCAACCCCACAGGAAGAAGGAAAGATGGAGGAAATTAAGAACATCCATAAGTTTGCAGTCATGAAGAAGAATAAATTAGAATTTTTAAGTCTGAAATCAAAATTTCTTTGTATAATGCACTAAGAACATCAAAAGAATGCATATGACAATCTATTCATAGGTTCTGCAGTAAAGTAGCTTTATCACACTGTATTAATGCTTAAGGAGGAAAACAATATTCTAAAATCAGCTTTTAACCTGTCAAATATTTCAATATGCAAAGCATGATGACGGTATCCATGCAAGAACTCCAAAGTATTGTTGTGCAAATGTATGATAAGATGCAAATTTCACCACTTCTTGGCAAGTGGTTGTGATCAAAACTACTCAGCTTTGATAAGGTGCCATGCATGTTGGGGAGTTGCCCGTTCTGGCATTACAGGTTACCTAGGAACCAGGCTCAGGGGAAAGTAAGCTGTGAGAAGGACTCAGCAGATGAATATTGATAGGTTTAATAAGTGGGCAAGAACCTGGCAGATGGATTATTTTGTGGGAATTGTAAAAGTATCTATTTTGGTATAAAATGTTGAATGTTTTTAAAATGGTGAGAGATTAGGAAATGTTGGTGTTTAAATGTCCCTTTCACACATATCACAAAAAGTTAATGCATAGATGCAACAAGCAATTCAGGGAAATAGAATGCAAAGAGACTAGATTATATGAAAAAGAAACCTCACGCAATGACACTGTGTTATAGTGAAGCATCACTTGGAGTACCATGTGGTATTTCAATCTCTTTACCAAAGGAAAGTTCAATCTTTCTTCAAAAGGATTTGAAAAGTGTTTTGCTGGAAAAGCACAGCGGGTCAGGCAGCATCTGAGGAGCAGGAGAATCGACCTTTCGGTGATGTGACAAACAGTGTGACAAAGGTTTACAGGAGTATTTTCTGAGAACTGAGACCAGATTCTCCAGTAGGTGATCAGTTTCTGGCCCTATTTGGGAAGATGCCTCAATTCCAAAAGCTGTCAGCAAATTATTTGACTTCCACAGCCAGTGGAAGGGTTTAGATTTAGTTCTTGGGTCAAGTGGAATGATGATGAGACGGGAACAGGATACTAAGTTGGATGATCTATCATCTTCATATTGAACATTGGAGCAGGCTCGAAAGACAGAAATAGCCTACTCCTGCTCCTAGTTTCTATGTTGCCATCAGATCTCTGGCAGCTCTTCAGTCCCACCAGTGGCACTATTAGCCATTATCACTGCTAAGATTGCAGACGGTCCTTGAGCATGTGTGTCACTGGAAGTCAGAGTTCAAGGTTAGAGTGTTGACCTTATAAGGCATGCCCCAGAAGGATGATACAATTGGGATGTTGGTTAGGGAGGTGGGGGCGTGGAGTCACAGACATATACAGCACAGAAAAATGCCCTTTGGCCCATTTCAACCATACCAGTCAAAATTAACCACCCAACTATTCTAATCTCATTTTCCAGTACTTCTCCAAGAGTCTTCTATGCTCTTGCATCACAAGGGCATATTTAAATACTTAAATTTCCACTACCCTCTGGATGAAAACATGGTTCCTCATATCCCCTTTAAACCTCCTGCTCCTTATTTAAAAAGAACGTGTACGCTTGAAACAGAGGCAGTGATTGCCAGTCTTTCCTGGAGCATGCAGCAGGGGGCCATGCTGTACCTTGTGGCACTGCCATGTGACACACTACCATGAGGATGATGCCTTAGAAAGCCATTGATTGGCTGCTTAAGGGTCGCAGATAGGAAGTGAGGCTACCCAGAACCCAAACTGCATCTGCTAAGACCGAGGACAGGCAGATAAGCAATGGGCTTGGCAATCCCGGTCATCACACCCAATTATACACTGCCTCTGCCCATCTGCCATCTTGCTCCCATATTCTGATAAGATTGGCATTAAGACATTTCTTCACTTCCCAAACAGTACACACAAAGTAATTCATCAGATGTATTACTGACCGAGTATTACTGACCACGATCGAAGTGCAAACATACATTATGTTCATTGTGACCTATAAGTTACCTTGTCACCAGTGTGAATCCCTGAACACTTGGAGCTGTCTTCCTCTGTATGAACAGTATTGTTATTACAGTAGACTGTAGAATGCATTGTCACTCCTTCTGGCAATGAGCTGTTCTCCAAGATCACAGCAAAAGATAAAGCCTGCAAAAAAAGGATGAAAACATAACCACCACTATACTTTTAGGTACTGGATCAGTACAAAATGTTGGGCAGATTTTAATGCAAGAATTACTATACTGGTCAGTACTTACATGATAAGCGTCAAGGATTAACTTGATTACGTCACTAGAATTCGGTGTCAGAATGCCCACTTCAGATTTTGGAATTGAATCGTGAAACATCTATTAAAATAGAGAAGCAGGTTTTTATCTTGTCATATTGTTACAGGCTGCAGCTTTAATAATCATGCTAAGCTCCTTGGACTTTCTCTTTGTGAATAAAAGATAGCAACAGAAATGGGCACAAAATGCTGAAGAATGAACAATCCAAGTTTAAGGGCACTGATTCTGTCTTCAATGTTAAATATAAAAATGATTCCTATATATAAGATTTTGAATTAATACCTTCCTTAATCCACCACTACACGGTTAGAGCAACACTTTTACCATTTGAAAAGCTGCATGACTTTGGCCTAGTTTCTCAGGCTGGTGTTATCATGTATTCATCGCAAGCTCAAAAAAGCATCCTGCCAATAACTGAGAGATGGCTACTGACCATGAAGAAAAGACAAGTGCTTTTTACAGAAAAATATCACTTGTGCAATGCCAGAAGAAGAAGGCCACTTTAGAAGCAAAAGACTCAGCAAGCTTTGCTATCCAGTTTTCCCAACAGTATAATCAGTACACTGGGAAAGGGGGAGCACTCCGCATAAGGAAACTTCATCCCTGAAACTGCAACAGCAAACTGGACACTTCAGTATATTTGACCTCTTGCTGGTTTTAGCTGTCCAAATGATAGGGAACACAAAATAGAATTATAGTTAATCTTTTCTCCAAATCATTTCATATTTTGGATTTTAAATACTTCTCAAACTCCCCCTTAAATAGGGTCATTACTTGTTTTTCAATTCTCATTGACACTACACATTCCCATTTAACATCCCACTTTCAGAAGATCTTTCTTCCAATTCTTCTACATTCTTATAGTGATAATCCTGAACCCTAGGTCATTTATTACTGACCTACCAACTAGTGAGATTAGACCATCATTATTTAAATCTTTCATAATTTTGCATTCTTCTATTCAAATAAACTTCCTAACCTGCTCTGTAGTGCCCAACCATTTGTTTCAGTGTAAGGCATAAAAGCTCAACTTTATAAATATTTGCAATGAATGACCTTAAGTTGCATGTTTTCTCCAAAACTCCTGTCTCTACTCATTGTTAACAAATGACTTTCTGACTCCTGTAAGAATCCAAGTCATCTTTATAAACTAAAATACATTTACCCTTACTTTAAAATCCAAGTTCTCAAATTATTGTATATTGTAAACCTTTATCATATCTCTACCCCAGAAAAAAAATGCAAAGTAATCTTTAAGAGGCATTTTCTTTTCTTTCATTTCTTCTTATTACTACTTCTATTTTACTTTAACAATAGTAATATACTTAAATTAAACAGACAAGGACTTTTAGAATCATATTCTACACAAGTCAAATTTTCACTTGGTATTCATTTTCTTTCACATTTCCTTTATACAGAAAATCTATTATAATATTGTCTTCTCCCGTAATATGCATGGTTTTTAGATGGTATGGTTGATGCAATAAACTCCAGTGAAACAATGTCTCAAACTCAAATTATATAAATTCAATTTCTTGGAAAAGTAACTGATGTGCCCTTGATAATCATTTTATCCTCCTGCAACTACACTGCACCAACACCAATGTCACTGGCACCCACAGACAGTTTAAATAACTTCTCATATTTAGGTGATAGTAAAACTGGTATGGTAGTCAGTATCATTTTTAAACTACCAAACACACTCTGTCATTTTATTGTCCATTCAAATTTCTTGCTTTTCTTCATTAAACTAATGAAAGAGAGTGACCATATTCCCGAAATTTGCATGAACTTATGATAAAATTTACTAATATGTGGATTTTAATGATCACAGATCATTTGCACTTTGATGAAATGGAACACTTTTCTATTATGAACTAAATTGCATTACGATGTGGTTTACTCAATGTCATGCATGTACAATCTATTGCACCCTGCACTGAGGGAAGCTAGCTACTTTGCTGAATCTGGGCTATAGCACTGGCCTAAAGGTGGGGAAATGAGATGAAGCACTGTGATCTGGAACAAATCAGCCTCTGCTAACAGCCTCAATATACTGTGTATTGGCAACTGAGAGATCCCTCACAGGTCGCCAGTGGATCTGACAATGCATAGAGGTTCAGTGTAGATGGCACCACCAGGATAAAGGTGGCCACTTATGGGCTTTGGGCCACAGGTCCCACACCAGTTGACAGTGTGACAGTGTCCTGGGAGATCCAAAATCTGCACTGATATTGTGCCTCGCTCATATGGAGGAAATGGCATTGGGGACAAAACTCTCTGGCCCTCCCACATCTCCTACACACCATGAGAGGAGCTTCAGCTGTGACCTTTACTTGTAGAGGCCATTCCGCATCTGCTGGTGATCTGCTGATCCTGGGCTTACTGCTGCGTCTAGGCCAATTTCATTTCGCTTTATGTTTGTTGTATCACAGCAACAGGCTCAGGGATGGCCAGGGCTGGCAGCTTAATGTTCCAGGATACAAATGAAATAGGAAGGATAGAAAGGGAGGCAAGAGAGGAGGGGGAGAAATGCTTTTGATACGGGATATCATTACAGCTGTGCTGAGGGAGGATATTCCTGGAAATACATCCAGGGAAGTTATTTGAGTGGAACTGAGAAATAAGAAAGGGATGATCACTTATTGGGATTGTATTATAGACCCCCCAATAGTTAGAGGGAAATTGAGAAACAAACTTGCAAGGAGATCTCAGCTCTCTGTAAGAATAATAGAGTGGTTATGGTAGGGGATTTTAACTTTCTAAACATAGACTGGGATTGTCATAGTGTTAAAGGTTTAGATGGAGAGGAATTTCTTAAGTGTGTACAAGAAAATTTTCTGATTCAGTATGTGGATGTACCTACGAGAGAAGGTGCAACACTTGACATACTCTTGGGAAATAAGGCAGGGCAGGTGACTGAGGTATCAGTGGGGGAGCACTTTGGGACAGGCGACCATAATTCTATTTGTTTTAAAATAGTGATGGAAAAGGATAGACCAGATCTAAAAGTTGAAGTTCTAAATTGGAAAAAGGCCAATTTTAACGGTATTAAGCAAGAACTCTCAAAAGCTGATTGAGGGCAGATGTTCTCAGGTTAAGGGATGGCTGGAAAATGGGAAGCCTTCAGAAATGAGATAACGAGAATCCAGAGAAAATATATTCCTGTCAGGGTGAAAGGGAAGGCTGGTAGGTATAGGGAATGCTAGACGACTAAAGAAATTGAGGGTTTGGTTAAGAAAAAGAAGGAAGTATACGTAAGTATAGACAGGATAGATCGAGTCAAAGGCAGTAGGAGTATACTTAACAGGGAAATTAGGAGGGCAAAAAGGGGACATGATTTAGCTTTGGCAAATAGAATTAAGGAGAATTCAAAGGGTTTTTACAAATACATTAAGGACAAAAGGGTAACTAGGGAGAGAATAGGGCCCCTCAAAGTTCAGCAAGGCGGCCTTTGTGCAGAGTCGCAGAAAATGGGGGAGATACTAAACAAGTATTTTGCATCAGTATTTACTGTGGAAATGGATATGGAAGATATAGACTGTAGGGAAACAGATGGTGACATCTTGCAAAATGTCCAGATTACAGAGGAGGAAGTGCTGGATGTCTTGAAACACATAAAAGTGGATAAATCCCCAGGTCCTGATCAGGTGCACCTGAGAACTCTGTTGGAAGCTAGAGAAGTGATTGCTGGGCCTCTTGCTGAGATATTTGTATCATCGATAGTCACAGGTGAGGTGCCGGAAGACTGGAGTTTGTCAAAAATGGTGCCACTGTTTAAGAAGGGTGGTAAGGACAAGCCAGGGAACTATAGACCAGTGAGCCTGACATTGGTGGTGGGCAAGTTGTTGGACGGAATCCTGAGGGACAGGATGGACATGTATTTGGAAAGGCAAGGACTGATTAAGGATAGTCAACATGACTTTGTGCGTGGGAAATCATGTTTTTTGAAGAAGTAACAAAAAGGATTAATGAGGGCAGAGCGGTAGACATGATCGATATGGACTTCAGTAAGACTTTCGACAAGGTTCCCCATGGGAGACTGGTTAGCAAGGTTAGATCTCACGGAATAAAGGGAGAACCAGCCATTTGGATACAGAACTGGCTCAAAGGTAGAAGACAGAGGGTGGTGGTGGACGGTTGTTTTTCAGACTGGAGGTCTGTGACCAGTGGGGTGCCACAAGGATCGGTGCTGGGTCTTCTACTTTTTGTCATTTACATAAATGATTTGAATGTGAGCATAAGAGGAAACGTTAGTAAGTTTGCAGATGACACCAAAATTGGAGATGTCGTGGATAGCGAAGAGGGTTACCTTAAATTACAACCGGATCTTGATCAGATGGGCCAATGGGCTGAGAAGTGGCAGATGGAGTTTAATTCAGATAAATGTGAGGTGTGGGAAAGCATTTCTTAGCAGGACTTATACACTTAATGGCAAGGTCCTAGGGAGTGTTGTTGAACAAAGAGACCTTGGAGTGCAGAATTATAGCTCCTTTTAAGTGGAGTCGCAAGTAGATAGGATAGTGAAGAAGGTGTTTGGCATGCTTTCTTTTATTGGTCAGAATATTGAGTACAGGAGTTGGGAGGTCATGTTGCAGCTGTACAGGACATTGGTTAGGCCACTGTTGGAATATTGCATGCAATTCTGGTCTCCTTCCTATCGGTCAGATATTGTAAAACTTAAAAGGGTTCAGAAAAGATTTACAAGCGTGTTGCAAGGGTTGGAGAATTTGAGCTATAGGGAGAGCCTGAACAGGCTGGGACTGTTTTCCCTGGAGCATCGGAGGCTGAACGGTGACCTTATAGAGATTTACAAAATCATGAGGGGCATGGATATGATAAATAGACAAAGTCTTTTCCCTGAGGTGGGGGAGTCCAGAACTAGAGGCCATAGGTTTAGTGTGAGAGGGGAAAGATATAAACGAGAGGTAAGGGGCAACGTTTTCACACAGAGTGTGGTACGTGTATGGAATGAGCTGCCAGAGGATGTGGTGGAGGCTGGTACAATTGCAACATTTAGGAGGCATTTGATGGGTATATGAATAGGAAGGGTTTGGAGGGACATGGGCCAGGTGCTGGCAGGTGGGACTAGATTGTGTTGGGATATCTGGTCGGCATGGATGGGCTGGACTGAAGGGTCTGTTTCCATGCTGTACCTCTCTATGACACGATAACTCTATAATCCCTCTGTGGTTGATGCATCAGTGTCTAATTCAATGAACTTGAGTGGGGAACAGCCAGATGGATATGGAGCACTCTGACAAGGAGTGATGCAGAATGACAGCATGAAATGAAGGCATGATACTTGGATATTAGACCTTATTCTAATGAAGGCATGTTGCAAAGAGAGAGTAGGAGATTGTAAGTGCGTCATGCGTACCGAACCGTTCTCTTCCTCGCCATAAATCATTGCACATAGTGCATCTTACAATGTGCATGCAGATTAATTTGGATGGGATTCAGTACTATGCTGGGCACTGATTTTTAAGTGCGGAATGCTCTGCATCTAGTTACTATCAAGATGGTGATAGAATGGGAGCCTACAATTTTAATGCAGTAACATTAAGTAATAGTGAAGTTAATAGTGAGTGATAATCCACACCAGTGAGCTTTTTGCACTCAGTAAGAGGTAGAGTGTCGTCTCAGGATCCAATAGTTGGTTGGAAAAAGGGGCTTGTTCTCTCCATGTCAAGAAGGCCGACACTGCACATCTCACCTGATCCTCTGTATTTTCACCCAGCCATATCATTCAGGGACTGGGAAGAGTCTACCCTGCATCTTGTTTAAGACAATAAAAAACCTATTCTCATTAGGCTGACAAGCAGATTTCAACGATTGGTCCAGACCCCAACTAAAAGGAGGATGATGGTTGCAAATCTACCTGATGTAGCTTTTGAAAAAACTGACTCTGGTGAGGATCCATCATACAACAAGAGCCAGGGTTTAAGCTGAAGAGAAGAAGGTGGTGAAAATAGTGTATACTAATCCTGAACTTAGATCAAACAACTATGAGAAATAACTCAACTATGTTCTGAAATCACTATTAGAGGGTTTACAGAAATATTGTGCTTATCTGGTGGATTTTTGGTGTGTTACAAGTCACAGAGGCAACACACTAGGAACCAAGACCCAGCATCACAAGTTAACCTGAACAAATTTCCCCATTTTCTTCTGGACTGAGTTGACAGTAGGCATGGACCAGCTTCTGGATGTCACAAAAGTATTATTCATTACAAATAAATAAACTCTAAGCATTTATAAACAGTGTTGCACCATCCGCACATAAATCTGCTAATTAAAGCTTTAATCCATGTATGATATCTTCCTCTCTCACACATGTATGAACATGCACACAGACAAAGAAAGAAAGGCATGGCTTATGGATAAATGGAAAAATTGGGAAAGCAGTACAGTAGTTCCTACTGTGCCCAGCATAGTAGTTCCTGTCCCCAAGGGTTTCTGAATCTTATAATTCTTGCACTGGTCAGAATGTTTCTTCTCAATCATCCTTCTCTGGATGCTTCTTCTGGTTTGCAAGAGGCACAGAGTGGCTGATTCACTTAGAAAATGCCTTAGGTAGAGACCTTATCAATTAAAAGTCACAACTTACAGCAATTATTGGTTTTCTTCAGATTTAATGTGGTTTTGCAGAGAACAGAGAAAGATAGCACCTAAGATGGTTATGGACCAAACGCTTCTCTATAAGTTCTTCACAGCCCAAAGCTATACAGTTACCTGCGAACCAATCATGTGATTGTTTGCAGGTATAAGTCTTTATCATTGATAACTGGTCCCTAGTCCATAGACCAATCAGCTTCTTGTTGCCAACCAGATCTCCATTGGTACACAGCCCTTTGGCTCCAGTTTATCCACAAACCACATTACATTTAATGGATGATAAGCAGCTTTATAAATAATGTGTGCAATGAGAGTCCAGTTACTAGCTTTTGAACATGCACCAATCCTCTAGTCATCCTCAGTTTTTAAAATATTTCAGTCTACAATTAGAAACACCAGAAAATTAAAATGCAATCTCGACTGGTGGTTCTTCTAACTATTCTATAACCTTACTGAAATCATTTCAAACATTAAATCTAAATAAACTAAAATATTTTAAACACCCTTTATCTCAAGCTATAGCCAACTAACAATTGCTACTGACAGGAAACAGCAATAATGTTCATTGTTGTATTTTCAAGGCACTTTACTAAAATAAGTTTAAACTGGAAACTTTTAGAGCTCACTGGTTTTTGATGTGTCAAACATTAAAATGAAATATTTTAACCAGTGACACAAAAATAAATCCACTTGAACCAAGGTGACTAGAAGTGTAAAGCCACAGAAATTATTTCTTATCTTGTCCAGGGGATCTACAGATGAAAATGTAAGTTTTGGAGATCTGTTATAAGTTCAACCCATCTCTGAGCTGGGAGAGAAACAGGAATGTGTGAAAACACACATGAGAACAACATACTAACTTCATTCTGAGGAGTAAGTGAGGAATGCAGATGCTGGAGACTCAGAGTCAAAACGTATGGTAGTGGAAAAGAATCCACACGTCCCCCCACCTCCGTCCAAGGCCAGAAAGGATCATTTCAAATCCGACAGAGATTTTCCTGCATATCCACCCACCTCATCTACTGTGTCCATTACTCTCGATATGGTCTGTTATACACTGGGGAGACAGACCGTCAACCCATGGAGCATTTCACTGAACATCTCTGGGACACATGCACAAACAACCCCACCACCCTATAACCAACCACTTCAACACCCCCTCCCAATCCCCCAAGGACATCCAAGTCCTGGGCCTCCTCCACTGCCAAATCCAAGCCACACGACAACTGGAGGAAGAACACCTCATCTTCCGCCTTGGGACCTTATAACCACACGGCATCAACATCGACTTCACTAGTTTCCAAATCTCCCCTACCCCCACCTCATCCCAGAGCCAACCCACCAATACAGCACTGCCCTCTTGACCTGTCTTCTGTCTCATGTATCTGCACCACCCTCCCCACCGACGTATCACCGTCACCCCCCCACCTGCATCCACTTATCCCCTTCCCAGCTACCTGACCCCAGCCCCACCCCTACTCTCCTATTTATCTCTCAGCCCCACACCCCCACCTGCATCCACCTATTGTCTTCCCAGCTACATTCCCCTAGCTGCAACCCCAACTCTCGCAGCCCCCTTCCCCCTCCACATTCCTAATGAATGGCTTACGCCTGAAACGTCGAATCTCCTGCTCCTTGAATGCTGTCTGACCTGCTGTACTTTTCCATCGCCACACTTTCCGACTCTAACTTCACCCTGAGCACCTTACAGTGTATATCAGTCTCTACAAAGATGTCAGAGCTTTATCAAGCTAAGATATCAATTTTACAAAACAGTTTATTCACTCTTGGCACCATTACCTGCTTGTAGTTGTTTTGCTTGGATGTTGATATTTTCATTACCTTTACAGATTGCAGTAGTTTGATTCTAATATTCTGTCAATGAGCACTAAGCTTAACGTTAACTGTTTATTGTTACATATAAGTTGTTTATTAATGTTGTCTCCTTAATTTATCTTCAAAGTTGTTTCTCATGTCTGTCGGTTGCCAAAAACTAAATCATTGTTTTGTAGTTTTATCCTTTATCTGCACTCCATGTGCTCCACCTAGGTTTTGGCTTTAAGAATATCAGCAGTTTTAGTCTAAAGAATGCATCACCAATTAATCTCTTTAAGATTGTGGTTCGAGCTCTTTCTGATGTAACAATTTGCTAAATTATTTCATGCAAAGAGAGCATTTATTTATATGATACATTTAGCAATAATCATTCGCCATTTCTTCCAGTTAAAAATGACGAAAGTTGAATTGCTACAGCTGTACAATCATGTGACAGAGAATTCAGATGTCATACAGTGTCGTTTAAAAACACTTGACCTCTAAAGTGCCTTCATTGTTTATGTTTCATATATAGGTGGGTTTGAAATTTCAAAGAAGTTAACAAAACTGAACAACCAACTTCGACAACAAGATCCACAATATCAATGACTCATACTGCAACAACAGGAATTCTTAACTATTTCATTAATTGTTATCAGATAAAAATACCATAGAAATAGGCAACACTTCATCAAGGATTTTTCAGTAGGCCATGTCTGCAGTGACAATGGTCTGAATCTATTGAAACACTGACTAAAATTAATAAAAGCTTTTATCATTTGTCTTGCAGAACATTATGAATCATTTAAAAATGTATAATATAAATTGTTTGAATTTAATCTACAATGAAATTGGGCTTGGAAACCCACTCTTATCTAAACATATTGCATATTGGTTTAATGCACAATCCCACTCTCTTTCTAAAATTTCTTTTAAATAAGATAAATGGATTATGTTTATATTGACTTTGATCTTTGGCACCTAAAGACCACAGGGAGGCTTTGTTCAGAGTAAATGTGTTCACTAGTTTATAAAAGAAGCAACAATTCAAGACATTAAAATAGGGTTCGGGTTAGGGTTAGAGTTGTATTAGGGTTAGAGTTTACTGACACCCTGTCAGTTAAAGAATTATACAATAAAATATAAAACAGAAAGTGCTGTAGGAACACTTTTTGAGTCCAATATGATTCTAATATGCCCTACCTGCCAATGTAGTTAACTCAGCCACATTAGGGAGATTTAAACAATCCTTGGATAAGGACATGGATGATGATGGGATCGTGTAGGGGGAGGACCTGAGAATAATTCACAGGTCGGCGCAACATCGAGGGCTGAAGGGCCTCTTCTGAGCTATATTGTTCTATGTTGTATGTTCTTCAAAACCAAATGAAAGGAATATGCAACTTGCTACCATCTACAAGTTTTGAAGATAATCTTTGTAATAGTTGCCCAGTTTTGCTCCAAAAACATGCTAATATATTTTATTTTATGTCTGCATTGTACACATTTTATTACAGAAACTTGAGACTCGGTGTTTTTGCCCATTTGTGTCAGTAGGTTATTTTAAGTCAAGGGACCTCCTCACATATATACATTTCAAAATAAGCGGAAACAGTCAACTGGTGGTTCCATTCTGTATTTCCATAAGGAAATCAGAAGGGATAAATATCTTCTGATACAGATACACAAAGTCCCACAACATGCTGTCAACAAAAACTTCTGATTCTCGAAGTCCTAGGTTACAACAGAGTCTGGGGGAGAAGGCATAATCTCAGAGTAATGGGTTGCCAATCAAAGGCAGAGCTAAGGAGAGATTTCTTCTCTTGAGGGAAATGAATCTGTGGAATTCTTTACCATGGAAGGCTGTAGAGATTAGGTCAGTCAGTACACTCAAGACTGAAATGGATGCATTTTTAACCAGTAAGGGAGTCAAGCGTTATAGGGGAAAAGCAAGAAAAGGCTTCCAGAAAGCCTTTGACAAGGTGCCACACAGGAAGCTACTGAGTAAGATAAGGGCCCATGGTGTTACATGCAAGGTGCTAGCATGGATCGATGCCTGATTATCTGGCAGAAAGCAGAGAGTGGGGATAAAAGGGATGGCAGCTGGTGACAAGTGGTGTTCCACAATATTCAGTGTTGGAACCACAACTTTTCACTTTAACAATCTAGATGAAGGAACTGAGGACATTCTGGCTATGTTTGCAGATGACACAAAGATAGTTGCATTGAGGAAATGGGGAGGCTGCAGAAGGACTTAGACAGGTTAGGAGAGTAGGCAAAGAAGTGGCAGATGGAGTACAACGTGAGAAAATGTGAGGTTATGCATGTTGGTAGAAAGAATAGAGGCAAAGACTATTTTCTAAATAGGGAGAAAATTCAGAAGTCTGAAGTGCAAAGAAACTTGTGAGTTCTAGTCCAGGATTCGCTCAAGGCAAACTTGCAGGTTGACTCAGTAGTTATGAAGGCAAATGCAATGATGGCATTTATTTCGAGAGGACTTGAATATAAAAACAGGGATGTATTTCTGAGGCTCTGTAAGGCTCTGTTAAGGCCACATTTGGAGTATTGTGCACAGTTTTGTACCTCATACCTCAGGAAGGATGTACTGGCCCTGGAACATGTTCAGAGGAGGTTCATGAGAATGGTCCCAAGAATGAAAAGCTTAGCAAATGAGGAAGTTTGAGGATTCTGGGTCTACAATCAATGGAGTTTAGAAGGTTGAGGGGGAATCTAATTGAAACTTACAGAAGATTGGATGGCCTGGACAGAGTAGATGTTGGGAAAATGTAGGAGAGACAAGGACCTGAGGGCACAGCCTGAGAGTAAATGGAGGACCTTTTAGAACAGAGATAAGGAGAAACGTCTTCAGCCAGAGAGTGGTGAATCAATGGAATTCATTGCCACAGAAGGCTGTGGAGGCCAGGTCATTGAGTATATTGAAGACTGAAATAGAGTGGTTATTGATTGTAAAGGGGATCCAGGGAGAAAGAGTTGAGAAATTAGTAGCCATGATTAGATTACTTACAGCATGGAAACAGGCCCTTCAGCCCAACAAGTCCACACCAACCCTCCAAACAGCAACCCACCCAGAAACATTCCCCTAACACTGTGGGGCAATTGAACATGGTCAATTCACCTAACCTGCAAATCTTTTTTGGATTGTGGGAGGAAACCAGAACACCCGGAGGAAACCCACACAGACACGGGGAGAATGTGCAAACTCCACACAGACAGTTGCCTGAGGTGGGAATTGAACCCGGTGTGAGGCAGCAGTGCTAACCACTGCACTACCATGCCGTGATTGAATGGTGAAGCAGACTCAATGGACTGAATGGCCTATCAATCTTCCCACCTCTTCTTATCTATATCTACAGAGAAGCTTACTGTTAACACTGACTGGTAACATATCAGTGTTTTCATTAGATTCTCAGAGTGTTCAATTCTATGCTAGAACCTACAGTAAATATACCTGTAATGGTTTAGAAATAATTTCTGTCTTTATGTATAATTTTTTTTTGAAAACTTATAATCTCAGTTTCTCCAACTGAAAAGCAGGAATGGTCTTCTACCCATGACAAGCTTCTCCCCACACCCTCATTTCCTATCCACTCATTCAATTTAACATACAGCTCTGTCATTACTTACACAATGGTGCAGGATCACTGGCTTCTACTGTGCAGCATAATTAAACCACGGCAGAATTTTCTTATAGAGGGCCTGTCAGTCAAAAAGACCAAATTCTTTTCAAAATATTAATAATTGCTGCAACAAGTGTGTGAAATTATTACAACAGATTTGACCAATAGTGGCTGTTATTTTGATCCCTTCTGCCAAACTCTGATTCTGGATAACTAGGTTCATCACTATGCTCTGCATCCCAACTTCTAATGACCCTAAAACACCAAGGGTGTGTTTCCTTCTCTTGTGTCTAGCTTGGGTTCAATCAGCTACATCTGTGCAAATTCAGCCCATTTTTAATAAAAACAACATGAAAGAAATGTGTGAGGAAAGCTGGGTTAGGGTACATGCACTGCCATTGGATTTTCCAGCTCCATTAATATCTGGCCCTCCCAACAGCTGTCTTACCTTGTAAATGTCTTTGAACTCTTCGTTAACAGCAAAAAAAAGATGGATGTTATTGTCCGCAAGCTTTTGTGCCAACTGAGAAATGGATGGATGATCCTATAAATAAAAAACATTTTGGAAGTTGCAGAATAGCAAAGAAAATGAAATGCAAGTTGCACAACAATATCAGTGGCTTTGAAAAATTGCAACGTGATCATATCAGGTCATTTCCTAATCTATATAACATCTTTATTTTTACAATTAACTTTCAACAATAATCTGTGATATTGATTTCACTCCTACCGACAGCATAGAGCAGACACACCTCCAATATGTCATTGGCAGGGTTGCCGATTTTATTTAAGTATGTTCCGAGAATGCAATAGTTATCACATCTGTTTGATTACATGACATTCAAACATGTGACATTTGATCTTGTGACATTTACTACAGGATAATAGTCTAGTGGGTAGAGAAATTATGGTCACCACATTCCTGTACTGCCGTGAGACCTGATTAGGTATCAGTGTGCAACAAAAGTTCCTTCAGTTATGTCTTCATTCTCCTGACTGAATGGGAGGATTGTTGAACAAATGTTAGTTTCCTCCTTCAAACCATAACTGTTCAGGCAATCTGTAAAACAACTGTAAAAACAACTTTGGTGGACGAGACATCCAGATGGCTGAAATTCTTCTCTCCTGACAGGTCAACTTTTAAATAGTCAGTGGTCCAGGTGTGTGCAGTTATCTGCATTTTCTAAGTGCACGTGTTCTTTCAGGACTTACATGGTCCAGTGTGTGCCAGGATAGTCACCTTCCAGTAGAACAAGAAGAGTCTTCTATATAGATAAGGTGATATTTACTGCATCTCTGCAACTGTTCGCAGGTTACAACAGGAGGTTCTACATTATACAAGGACTGTTGGGAAAACCTAGCCTTATGCCTGACTCTCAAGAGATCCTAGCTTTCTCCTGAAGTCTTCATTACATTGTCACAGTGGGTGGCACTTACTGCATCCAGGCAAGTATTGGTTCTTCTAAACCCTTTCAGATGCACAACAGTTAAGAACAGGTCACAGAAATCACTTAAAAAATACTTGAAAGGTCCCATTGAGGCATGGAACCATCGTCCTTAATAACCAGGAGAAGCTAGTTACATTCAATCAGAATGGCAATAACTTGGCCATTAAGAAAGGGTTGTGCGTTAGTCACAGCATCTTATGAATGACACAGGCGGGGAATAAAAAAAAATAGAAGCATATCCTGCAGTCTGGGATTGGCCTGCCTTATGGGGCAATCATATCCACAAAGGTCTGTAGGTCAAGGATCAACCTGTTCCCCCATGGCAGAAGCTCAGGACCCTGAGAAAATGTCACCCATGAATCAACAATGATTTTCTGTACCCAGAAATTTAATTAACTCAGCTGGACTTGCCACATAAACACAGAGGCTACAAGAGCAGGTCAGAGGCTAGGAATACCACAGCGAGTAACTCACCTCCTGACTCCCTAAAGCCTGTCCACCATCTACAAGGCACAAGTCAGGAGTGTGATGGAATACTCCCCACTTGCCTGGATGAGTGCAGCCCCAACAACACTCAAGAAGTTTGACACCATTCGGGACAAAGCAGTCCAGTTGACTGGTACCACATCCATAAGCACCCACTCTTTCCACCATTGCCACTCAGTAGCAGCAGTGGGTACTATCTACAATATGCTCTGCAGAAATTCACCAAACATCTTAAACTGCACCATTCAATCCCATGAACACTTCCATCCATTAGCACGAGGGTAGCAGATACATGAGAATACTACCACCTGCAAGTTCCTCTCCAAGCCACTCATCATCCTGACTTGGAACTATATCGTTGTCCTTTCACTGGCACTGTGTTAACTTCCTGGAATTCCTTCCTTATGGGCATTTGGGTCTACCTATAGCACAGTGACTGCAGCAGCTCACCACCACTTTTTCAACAGCAACTAGAGACAGGCAAGAAATGCCGGCCAGCCAATGATATCCATATCCCATGTTTGAATTTTTAAAAATTCTTAATACACATGGGTGGCCTGAAATAAAAACTGCATTACTAGAAATGTACTGGAGATTATACCTAAGTAAGCTAACATCCCAAAATATATCACGTTTTCATTCCTTGTTGCTGGGTCAATATCCACAGTTTTCTTCCTAACAATATTATAGAATCACCACAAGTGATTCAAGGAGATCACTTGGGCGGCACAGTGGCACAGTAGTTAGCACTGCTGCCTCACAGCGCCAGAGACCTGGGTTCAATTCCCGCCTCAGGAGACTGACTGTGTGGAGTTTACACGTTCTCCCCGTGTCTGCGTGGGTTTCCTCCGGGTGCTCCGGTTTCCTCCCACAGTCCAAAGATGTGCAGGTCAGGTGAATTGGCCATGCTAAATTGCCCGTAGTGTTAGGTAAGGGGTAAATGTAGGGGTATGGGTGGGTTGTGCTTCTGCGGGTCGGTGTGGACTTGTTGGGCCGAAGGGCCTGTTTCCACACTGTAATGTAATCTGTAAAAAAAGAGATGTAGTCTACCAGATCTCAGGGCATCAACTGGTAGTAATGCATGTGAGGTAGCCAGAATTACCATATCACAAAGACTAACAATAACACAATTGACTAAATCACTGATCAATTGCTGTGTTTGGTCTAATGTCCAGCGCAATTAGTAGGACAAGACGAACAATCAATCCTAACTATTTTCAAGCCAAGGTCAAAGAAGGCAATGGAAAATGCTTTGAATTATGTAAACCCCAAACAACACCTTTTTAATATAGATTCTCAAGAAGCATAAATAAATACTTTTTCTCTTAAAATAGCTGTATCATCTATCGAATATGTTTTTATGTTGAATTTAATAAGTTCAAAAGCAAGCTTACATGATGATGATTCAATGTATATACACCTTGACTATCAATGTGGCATTTACCATCATTGGGCAACAAACCGCTGCCTTTACCATCTCTAGCAAAATGGAGTCCTGTATTAGTGTAATAGACAAGCATTTTTGTGACTGACCTCCAACCAGTTGTATCCTGTAAGGTAAAGCAGATTTAAATAAATTAAAGGTAAATACAGACTTAGTTCAAAGAACAGTTTTACTTGGCGAAATGGCGAAAAGAGGAAGGATATAGAGATAAACTTGAAAAGTTGATTTCAGAGATATAAGCTTTAGAGAAAAGTCTTCCACATACCATTTACATTACAATATTATAGGAAGATGGCAATGTATGTACAGGTTTAGCACATTAAACTAAGGGGTCAGATATAATTAAAAGAATGTTATGATGATCCCAATTAATGTTATTATTGGACAAGTCAGATCCCAGATTGAAACCTGGTTTGATACTTTTCTTTACTTGAAGAGGTGGCCCTTCACTGAAGCACAACCATGAAATTTTGCAGGTTTAGTTCCATAAACCAAACTCGACATATAACACAATTCTAAACATTTAGAAGCACGCAGTAAAACACAATCCCATTAACCCCAAAAGAAGTCCTTTACAGTAGTGAGACCAGAGTGAATTCCCTTCTGTTTTATATTTATAAGGCTTTATTTAACTTTATTACCTTTCTTAAGAATCCAACAGCATCTTACTACAGTCTTCATGCAAATGAGCTTAGACTTTCTCAGCTTCAAACAACTCCTGTAGCATTTTGACCAAATGCTTTTTGTCTGGAACCTTTGAACTAAATTTCTTACACTGAGGTGAGTCTTTCTTAATAGTCCTAATAATCTCCCCCATGGAGGTCATGAAGAGCACCAAATATCTTGGCGTACAGCTGGTGGAGAATCTCACTTGGATCTTCAACACCAGCTCCATAACCGAAAAGGCCCAACAGAATCTCTACTTTCTGTGCAGGCTGGGGAAAGTCCATCTCCGAAACCCCATCCTCTCCAAATTCGACAGAGGGTTCATTGAGAGTATCCTGAGCTGCTGCATCACTGTCTCGATTCGCAAGATCCTACAACGGATAGTGAGGAGAGCTGAAAGTATCATTGGGGTCTCTCTTCCCTCCATTACAGTCATTTACACCACACGCTGCATCCAAAAGGCTAGGAGCATTGTGGAAGACCCCATACACCCCTCAATCAAACTCTTCTCCCTCCTGCATCTGGCAGAAGATACTGGCGCATTCGGTCTCTCTTGGCCAGACTGTGCAACAGTTTCTTCCCCCAAGCCATCAAGCTCCTTAACACAGTATGATCAGACTCTTTCCCATCTGAGATTCTTTGTACAATTTTGAGTTGCTGCTAGAAAAATGTGTATTATTTGTCATTCTTCTATTACACTGTAACTTGGGTGTTTTGTACTTCTTATGTACGTTAAGCCATGCACGATTGTGTAGTTTGTGTTGTCCAGGTAGCACCCTCGGTGCTGGAGGAACGCTGTCTCATTTTTACTGTATCAATTGTATACGGTAGAAATGACAAATAAAAAGCTACTCTACTCTACTCTACCTTCCACAGGAGTAATTGTTTTATGTATCCAGCTTCACCTAAGACTTCTGCCAAACTACCAAACTAAAACCCAAAAAGCTTTTGTCCTAAGCTATGACTGTTTCCCCAAAGCACCCCCAAAATTCCAAAATCTTCTGTCCGAAAGCTTAAACACGACAATGTTTACTTTCTTGTTGAGTAACATTCAGTAATAGTTATACAGCTAACCTTTATCATTTTTAAGGCTCAGGTTTTGCTGTGGTTTATTTCTAAACACAATTGCTATAACATTGTTGTTCAAGTAAAGATTTGACAGCCTCGGGATCAGGGCCAAATGAGATCAACATCAATGAGAATAATTCCAACACGCAGAACAGCTGATGCACACTACAGATGTTGGATCAAGAGGTCATTTAGAGACCTTGATCCACCCATCACTGTTTCAAAACTCCAGTTGAACTTAAGGATTTTGAGAAAACACACAGCCATCACCTTCCTCAGCTTCTTGGGAACATTCCTAAAGACAGCTGTCACCGAGCACCTTTAACACTGCTTCAAGCACATTAATTCTCTCAAATCAACATCAATCAAGTGGGAACTTGCTTCAAATGTCAGAATAAATCCCAATGCAGCTTCAATAAAATGATTGCCGACTTATTCTCCTGCTGAATATCAAAAAGGTTTTGATAATGAATACAAAATACCACTTCCCAGAATGACATCCCCAATAACCTGATTCATTGTTAATACAGCAAGATCTTTCCTAACACTATAGGAAACTTGAACGTTTATTTTTGACTCATTTCTTCTGGTGTTAACAACATCAAAATGGGGTCACTCATCTTATAGTCCTATTAAGACCAGAGATGTGACCAGCAATATTTTAAATGGGTGCTATAATTGGTAGGCGAAAGTGAGGACTGCGGATGCTGGAGATCAGAGTCAAGATTAGTGGTGCTGGAAAACACAGCAGGTCAGCAGGAAAATCGACGTTTTGGGCAAAAGCTCTTCATCAGGAATGAGGCAGGGCTTTTGCCCAAAACGTCGATTTTCCTGCTTCTTGGATGCTGCCTGACCTGCTATGCTTTTCCAGCACCGCTAATCTTGAGTCTGCTATAATTGTAGTCTAACTTGATTCCTGATGAAGGGCTTATGCCCTGAAATGTCGATTCTTCTGCTCTTCAGATGCTGCCTGACCTGCTGTGCTTTCCCAGCACCAAACTCTCGACTCTAACCTGACTCATGATCTGATGACTGTGTCACATGATCCTGCCCCATTAGTTACCTGATGAGGAAGCAGCACTCCGAAAGCTAGTGCTTTCAAATAAACCTGTTAGACCTTAACCTGGTGTTGTGTGATTTTCACGTGATGTGAAGGTGTCAGTGTTGGACTGGGGTGGACAAAGACAGAAATCACATGACACTGGGTTATGGTCCAACAGGTTTATTTGAAATCATAAGCTTTTAGGGTGTTGTCCCTTTGTAGTGTGGACTACACCTGATGAAGGGGCTACACTCCATAAGCTTGTGATTTCAAATAAACCTGTTGTCATGTGATTTCCAACTTGATTCAGACAATAGACTCATTATAGCACAGAGATCAATGCTCTGTGAACCCCCAATGGTTATTTTCAGAATTTCTGTTCATCATTCATAGTCAAGGATGACCACAACTTCATATAGAATTCACTGAGTTAAATTTCAACTGTGATGTGTTCAAAAATAGCTAACCAGTCCAATTTGGCCACAGTGTGATATGCTGTATGTTGGATACACATTGTTTGTACAGAAGAGTTTCTGGCAGCTCTGGACTCGTAAAGCTTACATTTCCTGCTGGCCAATGGGAATTTGTTCAGATCCTAAGAGATAGCTGATGAGACCGCAACACACAGAGAAATCTTATGCAAGGTTTTGCCATGTAGCAGGGGAGAAGTTCAATGCTTCAGTGAAACCTACAGGATGCCCCTGAAGTGTTTTTTTTTGTGTCTCCATGTGAACATTTGTCTTAAGTAAGTCCACCATTGGAAAGTTTTCCTGGCAAGTACTCAACAGTCATCTGGCACCATGTGCTTAAAGCTCCTCTACAAAATCGGGGACTGAGACACATCAGGACTATCCGTAAACCATGAAATGGCTGAAGCCTTGTCTAGTGTAAGCGTCAAGCAGCTCCACCAGTAAGTGTTACAAGCATATTATATTTAATCATTTTGTCAGCTTGAATGGGAAGAATTGAGGATGTCTGGTTTATGCATTTTAAAAAACATCAATGAAAGGTTATCGGAGAATAACGCTTTATTAGGCATTTCTTGATAGTAACAAGCCTTGTGATAACTGCTTGTGTATTGGAGGGCCTCTGTCTGTCAGGCTGAAAGGTCTGCTTCGGATATTGTTTGGTGATCAGCTTGCTACCCAGCTGAGCTCTCCTGTATGCTACCTGACACACTGATCTAACTGCTTTTGTGTGAGAAGTCTCTGAAAGAATGGTATGTATTGCAAGATAGTCAACATTTCCAGTGTTTTGCTTCTACAACACTGATTGCCATCTTTGGTGGGAAGTGGTTGGCTGCTGGACCAAACACACTGTGAACAATTTCACAGGTAATGGAGCAAAAGGACTCCAGGAGCCTGATCAAGATCAGATTAGGATCTTTTCTTGGGCAGATGGAGTAACAGTCATAGAGATGTAAAGCATGGAAACAGATCCTTTGGTCCAACCTGTCCATGCCGACCAGATATCCCAACACAATCTAGTCCCACCTGCCAGCATCTGGCCCATATCCATCCAAACCTTTCTTATTCATATACCCGTCCAAATGCCTTTTAAATGTAGCAATTGTACCAGCCTCCACCACTTCCTCTGGCAGCTCATTCCATACACGTACCACCCTCTGTGTGAAAAAGTTGCCCCTTAGGTCTCTTTTATATTTTTCCCCTCTCACCCTAAACCTATGCCCTCTAGTTCTGGACTCACCGACATAGGTATATAATTCCAGTTCTGCCACTCCAAGCCTCTCTCCTTGAAGAATCACAGCCCTGTAACTTTGATAAAAGCAAAAAAAACTGCACTTGCTGGAAATCTGAAACAAGAGCAGAAATTGCAGGAGAAACTCAGCAGGTCTGGCAGCATCTGTGGAGAGAAAGCAGAGTCAATCCAGGTTCAGTGACCCTTCTTTAGAATTTCTGTAATGTTAACTCTGCTTTTGCTTCACAGATGCTGCCAGAGCTGCTGAGGTTCTGAAGTGATTTCTGCTCTTGTTCCTGTAACTTTGCTGCTTGGTAAGGATGTCATATATTGGGAGGCCCAGGGCCAATAGGCTGCGACTCTGCAATTTGCAGACATGATGTTAGTAATGTCATTGCCTCAAACTCATGGACACGCATTCACCGTGGGCAAAAAATGGTCACCTCGTAAACACCACAGATACATGCTGGCATCTTGGCCTACGCAGCAAGTGTGTTCCTCTGGTAACACAAACCTCCCCACCCACCCACCTACACAGTAACAGAGATCAGTTAGCACACTCTCTCGCCACATGCAGTCAGCAGCAATCGCCACAGGTTACAAGATCTCAGTGGGTGCACCACTCTGTGCATGGGCGATCAAACAGTGCACTTTATGTATCCCCCAAGTGAAATCCAACCCCATCTGTACAGCAGAAATCTGTACTGTAAACAATCCTTTTCCACATTTAAACTCGACTTCATTTACTTTGTTATCAAATTTGCAACTGAATATTGGGCATTCCTCAGTGTGCCAGGCTTATTGGCTCCTATTAGCATGAGAAGTTAGCTAACCTTGCTAATTTATCTTTTTCAGCTGCACAGTTAATGATATTACAGGTCGAGTTGTTTGGTACATTTCTGATATTATTATCATGATGCTATTATGGTTAGTTCTCGTCTGCCCAGTGCAGCTTTTCTTGGTGTTGTTACAGGGTTCGGGTGTTAAGCCAGTATTTGTTGCCCACTCCCAGGTTCCCTTGAGCTAAGTGACGTGCTGGGCTATTTCAGTGGGCAGTTAAGAGTCACTCACAATTCTGTGGGTCAGATCTAGCACAGACTGAGGAAAGACAACACTAGTCCTCCTTAAAGGCTCTAAGCGAACCAAATGATTTTGTATGACAAGGTATGACATTTGTATGACATTAATCTAGCTGTATTATCACTAGACTATTAATCCAGAGACACAGGTCATGTTTGGTCTTGTCCCACCATGACAGGTGGTGAAGTTCTAATCCAATAAAAATCTGGAATTAAGATTTAGGAATCAATTAATAATTCCCCTGACTTAAGGAATTAAACTATTGCTGATAGTCAGGAAAAACCCATCTGGTTCAGGAAACTGCCATCCTTACCTGGCCTGACCTAGATGTAACTCCAGACCTACCGCAATGTGGTTGACTCTTAGCTGCCCTCTGGGTGATAAATACTGGCCTAGACAGCAATGCCCACATTCCAAGACTGAATAGTAAAAAAAAACAATAGTTCCATTGTCACCGTTGCTAAATCCAGCTCTCAAACTGCTTCAGCCTCAAACTTCCTAGTCCAGTGACATTCCCCATGGTGATTGATTTGACCGATTAGTCCTACTGTACGACATATCACTGGCATTCAGTCTGTGATTAAAGTCATAGACTGTGCTCTCATGATTTCCAAATTGAGATTTCAGCTTCTGGCTGAAACACACAGATCACGGATTGCTTTCTATTGCAATTTTTCATCAGGAGGGTGAAGCTGAATGCAAGACTCTGTCGAAAATTGAAGCTTATTTGAAAAGAGGTACAGGGATACACAATTATTAGGAAGAAGAGGTTCTTGCTGTGCTGAGAAAGAAAGCTTCTCTGCCTTCAAGGCGAGGATATTCAGAATTATATTCAGCTAACGGTGGGAATGGCAGCTCCTATGCTGCCTTAGTACATGGAAATGAAATGCTGGCTGAATGGGATGAAAATAGTTAGTCTGTCGTGGTTGACTAGTACAGACTCAATGGGCCGAAGAGTCTTTTCCTGACATAATAGAAACACCCACATTTAGATTAAAGAGGCATTGATATTTAAACTTTGAAGTATTTCCACTCACCCCACAGACCACAGCTTGCATTATAGCATCAGTACCATCTTCTGAAGAATTCTGACTTGCAGTGAAAGTCTGACTGTTGAGGAGTGTATTGAATCTAGCCCCATCAGAGGTCAGTGATAGAACATTCTTGAAACTGAATTGACTTCCACAGATTTCTCCAGCTGTACAAGAATTTTTCTGCAAGATACCAAGCCCTAAAAGAAAACCCATTCACTGATAAGGAAATGTTACTTGAGCCAAGATAAGTAAAGTAGAGAAGGCTAATTTTAAAAAAAGATGCAATGAAAAATGTTGCTCAGAGAGAGTCATAGAATCCTGCAGCACGGAGACAGGCCCTTTGGCCCAAACTGGTCCATGCCAACCAAAATGTCCGTCCACCTTAACTTCATTTTCCTGCACTTGACCCATATCCTTTCAAACCTTTTCTGTCCATATATATGTCCAAATGCCTTTTAAATGTTGCTAATGTATCCACCTCAAATACCACCTTCTGTGTAAAAAAGTTGCCCCTCAGGTTCTCTATTATTGTTTCCCCTCTAACCTTAAACTGATGCCCTCTAGTTCCCCCACCCTGGAAAAAAGACTGAGTGCATTCACCCCATCCATGCCTCTCAGGATCTTACACACTTCTACAAGATCCCCCCTCAGTCTCCTAAGCTCTAAAGGTAAAAAGCTTGATCAGGTTTACAATAAATTCAGGGCTGTGACATGAAACTTATTTTGCCAAAGTCAACTTTTCTGAGGGGGAGAAAGCAGTCTAGTCTTATCTTACAATTCTTATGCTGTCTATTGTGGTGTTTTATACAACTTCAAGGATCCAGATCAGGAAAGAAAGGTTTAAGGCTTTCATTACCAATCCTGAAATCAGTAGTTGTCTTCTGCAATTTTCTCTCCAGCTCAATTCCTAGCCTTTTCATGTTTTCTAAGTCATCCTGCTGAGAAAGGGAGAGGTCCACAAGGTAGTAAAGATCAATGGGATAGTCTTCAGCTCTCTGAAACTGCAGTGAGAAGGTTTGAGGCTCACCTGAAAAGTCACAAAAAATTTGTATGTTATGAAATCACAAATATGAAATATACAAGAGCTATCTACAAGATGCACTGCTTTGATTGTATCTTTCCCCATAACTTCTATCATCCAGAAAGACCAAAGCAGCAAATGCATGGGAACACCTCCCACTGCGAGTTCCCTCTAAGCCACACAACATTCTGATTTTAACTGTAGCACGGTTCCTTTGATGTTAATCAGTTAACATCCTGAAAGACCCTTTCTAACAGCACTGTGGGAATGTGTTTATTGCAAACATTTCAGAGGTTCAACAAAACCTGTACCTTCCCAAGGGCAATTAGGGATGGGTAATAAACACTGACTATGCACATATCCTTCATGCAAAAGAAAAAATTTACAAGATCATTAATGCTGAGAGACTCCTTAATCCAGCAGAAATCAGCAAGTAAACATGTGAATTCAAAGGCAGTGTGTTCCAAATGCAATTCAATTGGTCAATCTACCAGGCTGGAAGCAAAACACAATTTATTTTTACACTATAGTTAAAATATGGACAAAATAAGAATTTAATAAAAGCTTACCTGTAACTCTATTGAAATAATTAACAGGAATATATATATGTTACCTACTGCTGAATAGCTGTTCCAATATAGTAACATCCCATAAACACACCCTTGGCAAACACAAACTCAGTCAAATAGATTGTCTCACATGCATCGTTTCTCCTGTCCAGGAAGAAAGAAGACCAATAGAAAATACTGAGAGAAAGAGAGATGAAGAAAACTCAAGAGCTTCGCTGTAGCTACTGAAAGTTAAACTAAATTCCTGATTCTGTGGGAGCTTGATTCCACCTCTTTAAAAATAAACCCATGGCCTCACAAGAACAGACCCTCTGTCACCTCTTAAAGCCATAGTATTGTCTCACTAAGAATGAAAGGGTGTTTTGCACTATCTGGTTGTCTTCCCTCGGTATTCTAAGATAGGTAAGAGCAGTCTTTTCTTGGTGGAAGGAATCCTGCTGAAAGCCCACTGTGCAGTGTTGAGGTTTCATTATGTAAAAAGCGAGCAATACTGAAGTTATCATTGTTGCGCATTAATTATTGGCAAGTAAGTCAGTCTATACATTAGTAAATCAAGTCCATTTCACGTCTTTGACAACTGTGAAATGGGGCAGGATAGGGCTGGTGTTCCAAATTCAAAGTTTATTTTTTTTTCATAATGTCTATTTAATGCAGGATAAAATGGAACATTGAAAAGGTCATGGGACCTGTTCTAACACCTGCCAACAGGGTTGGTTTTTAAAGTTTGAAAATGGGAAGAGAAGTTTGGTTTAGTGGGAACAAGGTGCAACTGTTCATACCTGTAGACAATAGTAAGAGCAATAATTAAGAGCAGTAATCTTCATGAATTGGTGATTCAAGTTAGAAGGGAATACTTGCAGTATGGAAACAGGTCATTTGGCCCAACAAGTCCACACTGACCCTTAGAAGAGTATCCCACCCAAACCTATTCCCTATTACTCTACATTTACCCCTGATGAATGCACCTAACCTACACATCCCTGAACACTATGGGCAATTTAGCATAACCAATTCACTCAAAGTGTGCATCTTTGGATTGTAGAAGGAAACCGGCGTACATGAAAGTAACCTACGCAGACACGTGGAGAATGTGATTAGGTTAGATTACATTACAGTGTGGAAACAGGCCCTTCAGCCCAATAAGTCCACACCGACCCTCCGAACCGCAACCCACCCATACCCCTACATTTACCCATTACCTAACACTACGGGCAATTTAGCATGGCCAATTCACCTGACCTGCACATCTTTGGATTGTGGGAGGAAACTGGAGCACCCGGAGGAAACCCACGCAAACACAGGGAGAACATGCAAACTCCACACATACAGTCACCTGAGGCAGGAATTGAACCCGGGTCTCGGGCGCTGTGAGGCAGCAGTGCTAACCACTATGCCACCGTACCGCCCAAAAGTTGGCAAAAGAAAGCCTAGAAGATGAATTCACAGCCTATGTCATAGATCAATCCATTCTGACGCCACCAAGGGGACAGATTATTTTAGATCTGGTAATGTTTAATGAGACAGGATTGATTAATGACCTCAGAGTAAAGGATCTTCTCAGTAAAACTGATCTTAACATTGTAGAATTTCAATTTTAGTTACATGGTGAGAAACATGAGTCTGAAATTAGTGTCTCAAACATAAACGAAGGCAATGATATGTGTTTGAAGTTACAGTTGACTCAAATGAAATGGAACTCAAACATTGCTTAAAGATGACAAGTAAGTGAAACTTTTCAATTTGCACTGAACAGAGCTACAGCTGAATAAAGGGACACTATTTAATACAGCATGACAAGAGGATGCTGATTGGTTTGACCCTCATTGGCATGGAGATTTAGCAAGAACAATTACCCGTCAAGTTTAATTCTCAGCCAGGCAGGTAGATTCTGATTGGCCACAGCATTAACACAAGGATGTAGCATAGACTAGCTGTCTCCATGACAATCTTTCTGGAAAAGGTGCAATATTTGTACAAATTCCTTTTGACCACATAAAAAGGATCCTGTGCATTTTTATAGAGTCATAGAGATGTACAGCACTGAGTTTAAATGATTACTAGTGTAATTATTAGCGCAGACCAGATTACAGAATTATAGAACGTAGAATGGGAAAATCGGGTACAGGGAAGGTGATAGAAAAGTAGGGGAGATATTTAAGGAGATATTTTCTAATGCTGAAGTAATGTATGGAGAAAAAATTGCTTTATGCTGTGAGAGCAATCTTTGACTAACTAAAGAAGTCATTGATGGCATCAATTCAAATAAAACATGTACAGTACTGCAAAGATTAATGTTAGGCTATAACATTGAGAAAATGTTAAAAACAAACAAAAAAGGCAGAAATTGTAATGGGAGAGAAATACTGGAAATCCTGAATAAGAAGATAAAGTGCTACAGCATCAGCATGAGGAAGAGTGATCAACATTTTGAGTAGAACTTACCACAAGACTATATTTAACAGCATGCTTATAGAAGTGAGTTTGCATATTATATATATTTAAGATTGAGAATTATTGATGCTGCATAGACAATGGTAACTATAAAGTCTTACACAACAATCTGTGAATAATTATGTTTGATCGAAAGCTTTCACTGGGCTTTCCTGTAATTTGATGTACCTGGTCGTAATTTCACAATAAGCTTCTGTGTTTGAATCTGGCTTACATCCTCGGAATTCACTTTCTTCCCATTTTCCACACCAGTCAGATTTTTATCACTAATAATTCTCACAGAACCTTTAGGATTTTCAATATGTTCCATTGGACATCCTCTTCTTTTTAATGATTCAATATCATCACAGCGTGCCATTGGTAGTACCCCATGCCTCAAGAATTCCTATAAAACAGGACAGACTGGATAAGTTAATTTGCTTTTTTAGCAGTAAAGCTATTCAGATTTTCCAAGAGCCATACAATGTTTTACAGTACAAAGGCAGCCAATCCACCCAACAAATGTCTGTGCAGGTTTTTATTGAGAGAAGTCCAAAATTAATCACATGATCCTGCTCTTTCCCTACAGTCATGCATCTTCTCTAACTCAAACATTGAGGCATTTTACTTTAGCTGATGTCTCTGTCTTTCTGGTAGTGTCATTATGAATCTATGCTTTGCTCTGTATATGCCTTAACCACAGAAAACACAATGCATGATTGTAGCACACGCCAACTAGATGTTGCTTAGATATTCGACTGATCTCTGCATCCAGGTAGCTTGCACTGTCCTGTTCATTGGCTGGATATATCAGTACTGGGTGGATATTGTGAGTGACTAGCACTGCTTAAAGCTGGACTGTGCTTCTTCCAGTGGAGGTACATAGTGGCTGAAGGACGTACCGGGAGTTGTGATATTGCAGAATCTGATCTGGGAAAGCATTCCTGGAAAAAGTGAACTACAAATTTTTTTCAATTCTTGGTGGCCTCATCAGAGGATGCAAAAGGAGAGATATCCTGTATCCACAGGAGAGCTTCCAGAAGGATGGTCAAAAGGCGATTGGAACAGTTAACTATGAATGTCAAGTTATAAGAACCTGAATGTAGTGCTGCAAGACACTTTATGCTCCCTGAAGAGTAGTCAACAATAGTTAATACATCATCAAATGCTATATCCTATCAACTGCACCATTAGCGTCAGTACTGCTCAAAATGCCAGACCCCTACCGCTCACCGTCAGCCATCTCTATGGATTAGACCTCATTGATGTGCTTCACCTCATCCTCATACACTTCACACTGCTCCAAGCCTCTCACGGGCTACACACACTGGTGGCGATTCCATTCTAACAAGTAATTCGCCAAAGCAGACTGCATCACCTTCACTGACCCACTTTCCTCTCTCTTACAGGATAGATGCATTATTGTTCACCTACAAAGAAAGGAACTAGCTGTTCAGTGAGTCCCTGATCACTGCTAAGGTCGTTTCTATTCTTCAATTTCAACATAGTACACAAATTGGTGACAACCTAATAAAATTTATTTTAAAATGACGTAAATAAGTGAATAATGGAATTAAATGATGAATTAAAACTCACTAAGTTTGGCTGCTCAGGTAGTGCGTCAAAACTGCAGCATGTAGGAGCTCTGGGACACCATTGTGATCCTGGGTAAACCCATTTGCAATAAATGCTTTAAGTCCATGCAGCTCCAGCTCAAAGTCTACAGACCAGAGGCTTAACTACAGATCAGAGAATGGGGCAAGGTCCCTTGGGTTCTTAGTACTGGGTACAGTAATGCCACTTATAATAGGGACATGATGTTGTGGCTATGAGTCTGGCAGATAATGTGACTCAGAAGGCAGGAGTGCAGGAGTGTCAAACTTTGCTGTCGTCCAATAGGATTGAGGCTCTCTCAGTGAGTTTGGATGAGCAAAGGCGTTATAGCGTGGGTGAGCTAACTGACCATGACGCTGTGGTACAGGGAGACATTCAAGTGGTGTGAACAACCAGGAATGGCGTTGTTATGGGGACAGTAGAGTGAGGAGGATTGACACTGTTCTCTATAGCAAAGTGAGAGAGCCCAAATGGCAGTGTTCTCTGCCCAGTGCCAGGGTTTGTCTACACAGAGCTACAAAGGAACTTGCAGCGAGAGACTGCGAATCCAGTCACCATAGCCCATGTGGGTACCAACAACATAGCAAGACATAGGCAAGAGGTTCTGCATATAAAGTATGAGCAGATAGGCACCAAATGTAAAAACAGAATCTCAAAGGTTATATTCTCCAAAGTATTACTTGAGGTGCATGCAGATTGGCACGGGGGTACATAAAATGAGAAAGCTGAATATGTGGCTCAAGTTCATGTGTTGGAGAAGTGGGTACTGGTTTGTGACCAATAGGAGCAGTATTGGGGAAATGGAATGATCTACACTTGAACCATGTTAGAACAGTGTTCTTGTGAACTGCATAATGAAGGAGGTAGAGAGGTTGCAAATTAAATAAGGATAGAAAATTAGGTGTGGAAAGATGAAGTATATCAAATATTAGAGACAAGGTAAGAGGAGAAACTGGTAATATGGGAAATGAAGGTCAGAGAATGATAGAAAGAGACAAAGAGAGAGGAAAAAGCAAGGAGTATACAACTAATGAAAGATAACAAAAAGACAAACTAAAAGCCATCTGAATGTGTGTATAATTCATAGCAAAGTTAACAAATTAATAACACCCACTGAGAAGATAAATATGAGCCAATTACCATTATGGAAACATGGCCATAGAATAACCATGAGTGGGTCCTCAATATTGAAAGGTATATGACATGCAAGAAGAATAGGACGCTAGGTAAAGGTGGATGGGTAGCACTGTCAATCAAGGCTGGCATTTGTAAAACAGTTAGAGATGATCTTAGTTCAGAGCAGGATGTGGAATTGTTTTGGGGGATATAACAAATAGTAGGGGAAAAAAGTCAGTAGTGGGAGTTGTCTACAGGCCCCTTAACAGGAACTGCAATACAGGATAAAGTATACATGAGGAAATAGTAGGTGCCTGTGGAAAAGAGTTGACAATAATCATGGATGATTTTAATCTACATATGAACTAGAAAAATCAGATTGGCTATAGCAGCCTGGATGAGGAGATTTTAGAATGCTTTGCAAATAATTTCTTTAAAGCAACACATATTAGAACTGAGCAGAGAGCAGGTGATATTAAGCTTGGTATCCTGTTTAATGTGACAGGATTAATGAATGATCTCAAAGTAAAAGCACCACTAAAATAACAGTGACCACAACCTGATTAAATTTTATAAGTAGTTTGAAAGAGAGAAGACTGAGGCTGAGTCTAGTATTTCAAACCTAAATAAAGGCAACTATGTGGGAATGAAAGCTAAACCATCTGAAGGAACTGGCATACAAGGCTGGGTTACAGATCAATAAGCATTTGAAGTAAGTGTGACCACCCTGTGGAGCCCTTTTCTTCTAGGTTGTGAATCTGTGGAATTCGCTACCCAAAGTGGGACAGTGAGTAAATTTAAGGAGGAGTTGGACAGATTTTTAAATTGGTAATGGGTTGAAAGGTTATGGAGAGAAGGCAGGAAAATGGGGCTGAGGAGCATATTATATATATTTCAGAAAATGTAGTATAAGTATGTTCCCACTATAAAGAAAAATTCTCATATGGAATCCAAAGCTCAAACAGATCAGCCATGATCTTGTTGAATGACAGAGCAAGCTTCAGGTCTATTGGTCTACTTCTGTCCCAATTCTTAGAGTTCAAGTGAAGCCCATCCTACCAGAAGTACCCCTTTCTAATCCAGTTTTGATGCCAGTGCTCCAAAAGCTAAAACCCATTCCACCCAAATCAATCTCTGAGCCACACATTTGACTCCACAACTTTATTTACCCTACGCCAGTTTGTTTGTGGCTCAGTAGTAATCCTGAGATTATCTTGGAGGTTCTGCTTTTCAATTTACGTCTTAACTGTTCAACATCTTTCAGCAAAACCTTCTTTCTTGTCCTTCCTAAGCTGTTGGTACCATCATGGACAACAGCTACTGGTTCTCTCTCTCACCTCCCTCTCTGAGTTCTTCCACAGCCCCAAGGAGCTATCCTTAACACTGGTACCAGGCAGGCAAAACAGACTTCGGGACTCCTGCTCATGACTGCAGAGAACACTACCTATTTCCTCTTATCACACTGCCCCCTACCTCAACTACTTTCCTATTTCCTTCCCCCACTTGAATGGCTCCCTGTAACAAAGGGCCATAGTCACCCTCCCTGCAGTGCCTACTCTCGCCCACACAGCTTGTAAGAAGCTTGTAACTGTTGGATAATTGCAGGGGTGGAGGGTCCTCAATTTGAACCCCCAGGCCCTCAGACCTGCCTCACCACACCCTCCTGTCCCTGATCACAGACCGATTTAAAAGTACTTAGTCTGAGAAGTATGACCTCTTTATGGAGCAAATGCCCAGGTATCTTTCCCCTTCCCTAGTGTGACATAATGTCTGAAAGTCAGACTCCAGCTCCACTACTCAGGTCCAAAGATCCTTGAGCTGCACACACTTACTGCAGATGTGTTCGCTCTGAATCATGCTGGAGTTCAGTAGCTTCCACATGTTGCAGCAATGACACGTCACCTATCCTGCCATCACTCTCATACTTGATTCAGCTTATATATTAGTTACTCAAGATTCCCTGGTTTTTACACCACACTGTGCTGACATATTGTTTTTATTAACTAAAGAGAAATAAAAATTCACCAGGATCAATCTAATACTCGAGTCATTTTCGTAAGAAGGGAAAAAAACACTGGAATCCTAAACAAATTGAAGACCTGACTTTCACTTCAACAACTTGAAATCTTCGCCAACCCTATTCACCAATGGGTTTGGTATGCCACTCCACTGCTGGACTCACTGTAAGACAACCACTTGATCCTCACTTTTTATCCTCTCCCACTTACTTCTTACTCTGGAATGCATATTTCCTGCAGTAAACCCTAGCTCAGCCCCCCACCTTCACACTAAATTTCCACTTTAACTCAAGTTTCCAATTATAGTCAGTCTATAATTCACTTTTTCTTGCTCAGCTGTGGTCCAACAATGCTGAAGTCCCAATGCTAACTGTGCTCCACACCCAGGGGCAATACCAGCTTGGTGAAGCTAGCTGTGGACAAGCTGAAATTGTGCCACTAATTAGGGGCTAGAGGGCAGCTCTAGAATCTAAGGGAGTGTGGTCCCAGGAAAGGACAGCAAACTATGAGGATGTGAGCAATCATTGAGGTAGTCTGTGATGGAGTGGCTTTTAAGGATGCTCTCAAATGAGGTCTTCAGAAGTGAAGAATTGGAATTGTTTGTAGAGGATTCAAAGTTTCAATAAGTTTTGATAACCCACAGTTTCAGTACTGGCTGAGGGGTTGCTAAAAAAAATCTATGGAATCTCTCTTGACCACCTCTGCTATGTAATTCGTTCTGCAGAATGCTCAACCACAGTTACTCTAACACCTCCTTACTCTAATGGTACGTTAGTGGGATCTCATACTTGTAGGTCCCAGTCAGATGATGACAAAACGTAGGCAGTCTGACCTCGGATTGTAACTGTTTGTAGCAGTGGAGTTTATGACATGGGATATTTGTGCTTCTGAAAGCAATGTTATCATCCACAGCCTTAGTGTTCTTTATAAATTGGAAAAATCCAGCCATCAGCAGCAGGTGGAACTGCCTTCTATTTCAAACATTGCTAACTTACAGCTTGTGAACACCATCCGCAATTTTGTCCAGCTTGTATACATTCCTCACATGATTCTGCATTGGCTTCTAAACACACCCTGCCATCTGTAATAAAAAATGGAAGACCACTGTAATATATCTGTAGTAATTAATGCCAGAAAAGATGCAAATCAAATACTTAACTTGGCGAGAAGATATGTCCAAAATTCATAATTTAAACCAGAATAGATTAATTAAATTCCTGTGAACTGGATATGATCAGGTATGTCTTAAATTGTACATTGTAATTACCTTGGGACTAAACTCCACAGGTCAATGATCCCACTACTTATAACCAATGTGATCTGTGTCAGTGACCCTGTAAATATACTGGCTCAGGCAAAAAAGCACTCAGTAACGTCTCTGTTCGCTCTCAGCGTCACTAGCAAAGCATTAAAGGGTAATCTAATCTGTCAGGCACGGAAAATAGTGCTGTTGGTGCCTGGATAAGTGGGGTATCGGGATTCACCTTTGGAAAGTCCTTTTCTGTGCCCTCAGCAAACCCTCAAGATTTTATTTTAATTTTCAAAATCTTCCTCTTAGGCTGAGACATGGCCCCCTCTGGTGGAACCCACAATATGTTGTAATCTCGTCACATTACCAACTTTAACAGAGGGGAAATAAGGAGTGAAGCTCAAAGGGAAATCCAGAGGAATAAAAACAAGTTTGTTTTCTGATAATTAATTTCTATACCACCTTATTAAAACACTACACAGCCACTTTATTACTAATACAGATTCAAAGTAAGTCTGCTTCAGCTAAGTAGATAGATCAGAGAGGTTGGGATACTGTCCTTGGAGAAATAGCAGATTAAGGGGACATAATAAAAATCATAATGGATTTGGACCAGATAGGGAAAATATTGTTCCCATTAGTGGAAGAATTGAGAACACAAGTGATCATTGACAGAAGAAATAATGGTGACATTCGGGAAAAAGATATATTTTACAGTGAGAGATTAGGACCTGGAATATGTTGCCTGAGATTGTGATAGAGACAGACTCAATTAAGACACCCAAAATGGAAATGATTTGCTATCTGGAAGGAATGAATATACAGGGCTATAGATAGAAGGCAGGGGAGTCGTACTAGATAACTTATCGCTGCAAAGTCACCCCAGACATGGCTGAAAGGCCTCCTTCTGTTCTGTGGTTCTGTGAAGTCCCAGTACCTACAATGGAACTAACAAATCTTTTTGATTTTATCAGATCAAGGATATTGCTGGTACTGACACCAAAAAGCTGTCTCTGTTCTTACTTCAAAGAGCATCCAGACTGCAATTTAATCTAGGAAAACGTGAGGACTGCAGATGCTAAAGATCAGAATCGAAGAGTGTGGGCTGGAAAAGCACAGCCGGTCAGGAGCATCCGAGGAGCAGGAGAGTCGACGTTTTGAGCATAAACCCTTCATCAGCTTATGCCCGAAACATCAATTCTCCTGCCCCTCTGATGCTGCATGACCAGCTGTGCTTTTCTAGCACCACACTCTTTGACTGCAATTTAATCTACATCACATCTGAAAGACTGCATATCCTACAATGCCATGTGAAAGCTACCAATCTTAATCATGGGCTTGGGTTTGGCTTTGGTGTTTTTTTTTAACCTGATTTAGAGGCAAGAGTGTGACACTGTGTGAATCAGCCATGTGTGTTAAATGTGCAGGGATTAAACCTTATTTGTTTAGAAGGTGTTACCTGAGTGAACTAGACCCAGCCACATCCAGCAACAAACAATCGCTGTGCCGAGGTTAGTTTTCAAATCCATCTGAAGAAAACGAAACATTAGTGAGGAAATCTGGCAGTATACATCTGTTGGAACAATATTATCCTGGTATTGTTAAAACACAAATAATTTAGTTTTGACAAATAAATAACTTACTTGAATATTCACAATACTTGCATGGATTTTATTGGCTCTACAGCATGATGTGATTAAAAATGTCAATTAATTTTATAAATTCAGTCATAACCAAAATTGATCATAAATAAGCTGTAGTGATGTTTCCAGATTTACCTTTTTCCTGGATCTCGCAACATTCATTTCCCCACCACAGCCCCCTGCATTTTGTCAGAACTCAAAGTCCAAAGAAAATACCAACACATCTGTGCATTATGTACCTGTTAAAACGTGAACTTTAAACCTTTACTATCTGCATTTCAGAGGCTCGTGCTTGCCTATGGGAGCATTTAAGTCAGTTTTTATGGCGTGAAAATCTTCAATACTCCATAACCACCTGATGAAGGAGCAGCGCTCTGAAAGCTAGTGCTTCCAAATAAACCTGTTGGACTATAACCCCGGTGTGGTGTGATTTTAAACTTGAGACAAAGCATGGTATCTTATATTTTGCAATTTGAAACACAGTTTGTCTTATCAAGGCTTTGTGTAACAGAGGAAACATCTCATTAGAAGTAGCTATTAACTCATGTATAGTGCCTCAGGGGGTGTGGCACTAGTCCCCATGTTATGCCTGCCAAAGCAAATTAAACAATGCAAAAAGCAAATCATAGCTTCAGAGTGTGATTTCACTGCAGATGTGCACTTTGTATTTGAAGATGTCGAAATTGGTATTTATAAATCTAACATCTCAAGTTAAACAACTATAGAGTTGATGATAAGATTTCTGATGGTTTGGTAAAATGTCTTCAGTTACTGAGATGCAATTGTACGAGATGCTATCGGACTTCACTTTGCATTTTAAACAGCATTTCAAGATTTTGCCGTTTGAGAAAATGAAAAATAAAAGAAACAGATTAAAGCACATAATGCAATTGTCAGACCTTCTACACTTCAGAATCAACTTTCTAAAATTCATTGGAAAGGTTCTGTGTCTGTTAAGAAATCCTGTAATTTTGGTATTAAACTACACAATTATCAAATTGTTAAATAGCTACTGGAACCTCATTTACACTTCAGCTTTGAGTCATCTGTTGGGTTGAATTTATCTCTCCACCCTGGAGGCTTCCTGCCTCTATTCCTGATGAAGAGCTTTTTCCTGAAACGTCGATTTTCCTGCTCCTCAGATGCTGCCTGACCTGCTGTGCTTTCCCAGCACCACTCTGATCTAAAAAATGTTGGGCTGAATGTAATTTGTTAGCTGTAGAATACTTTGGGGTGTACTGAGATTGTTAAAATCTGCAATATAAATGTTTTCTACAAAATTCCCCAGTGTCGGGGTCCGCAATCGCCCCAGGAGACTTACCTATGGAGCAGAGCCTGGTCTCAGAGTTTTTAAACACTGAGAGAAGATCGATTCAGCAATGGCGGAGACCTGGACCATGCTCAATCTGATCTCGGTCAAGCTGCCGAAGCATGACCAGGAGATTTAGTGTCTCGGGCAGTATGTTATGGAGGTGAGGCAGCTGACCGTGGCTTTTGAAACCACGGCAGAATCCTTGGGGGTCTGGTCCAAGCCTTGGAAAGATAGGTACAGGTTTTGGAAGAGCATGTCGATGACCTTGAAAATCGAGGCTGTCGGAAGAATATCCGGCTGGTGGGGCTGCCGGAACAGGAGGAGGCTCCTGCAGGTTTTGAAGCTGGACGTCGAGGTAGGGTGGGTGCAGGTCGAGTGGGCCCACCGGGTCGCAGTGCGCAGGCCCGGATTGGACCAGCACCCCCACCCGGGACGAATCCAGCATTATAGAGATAAACAAATGATGTTGGAAGCCCCGAGAACACTAGGGAAGGATCCACAGCACTTATACACAAAGGGTCATGAATTATCCTTTTGCAAAAGTTTTCTCTTGTCGTGATTCACAAGAGGGAAGGCGTTTGATGAGGTAAAAAGACGGCTGTGGGACTTGAATATCCAGTACTCTATAAGATATCCAGCATTATTACTTTTCAGTCACGGAGGATCCACGTTCAATTTTGCTTCACCGGAAATGGCAAAGGACTTCCTGAATATTTTAAAATAGACTGGCTGGCTCGAATAATATGGGCAATAATGTTTACTTTGTAGTTTGTCTGGTTTACCTGGTTGTTGGTGTTTCTTTTAATATATATGGGAGGCCTAATTGTATTTTCTTTTTCTTCCTCTTCTCTCTCCCTTCCTGTTATCCTTCTTTTTTTGCCTCATCATTTCCTTTTCATTTCTCTCCCTTGGTATGGGATGGAGGGGATTGGTAGCAGTTTCTCTGCCAGGACTGCCTCGGATTAAAGTATGGGTAGGACAGGTTGAATGCCCATTTTTAACTTTCTTCTAATAAGATGCATGTAACTTTTTCTTTCTCTGTGTTGTCTGGGGCTGGAGCACAGCTTCAGGTAGAAGGAGCCATGGAGGGGTTAATGGGTAGTATGAGCGCCCCCTGTGGGAAAGGGGGAAAGTCTCCTTTCATTTGTATTATATGTTGGTGTGTTATAGAAGTAGTTGTTAGATGTTTTGATTGGGTAGTTTTGGCAGTTGTATTTTTAAATTTATATGAACTGTTTACTGTTTCCACTCAGTGCACTGAGTGGGGTTCTTCCTCCTGGGGGGTCACAGATGTCTCGGACAGCTATGGCTAACCATTCATTTAAATGGTGCACTTGGAACATTAAGGGGAGTCATTCACCAATTAAGAGGAAAAAGATACTTTGAAACCTTAGGAGAGAAAGGGTCGATATAGTCTTGTTGCAGGAAACACATCTAACCGATAAGGAGCACTTAACGTTACAGCAAGGAGGGTTCAAACGGCTGTTTTTCTCAGCCTTTAATTTGGAAAGTAGAGGAGTTGCTGTACTCATTCAGAAGAATCTCCTCTTTCAACTGTTAGACCAAATTAAGATGAATATGAACTGTTTATGATTTTTAAAGCGTTAATACATGGTGAGTAGTATTGGATTTTGAATGTATATTGCCCCCGGCACATACCCTCAAATTTTTAATGGATGCACTTTCCAGGTTGATGGTCCTTGGAGTGCATCATACAATTATAACTTTAACCAACTTATTGACCCCAAAGTGGACAGAATGCTTAGGGGGCTTTTTCCTGTCCGGAAGCAGCGGGAGACAGAGTGGAGATGACGCTGGGACCAGGAACTTGCCAGAAAGGTAAGTGAACAGTATAAATACTTATCTTCGAAGCCCACAGCCTTTTTCCTGTCCAGGAGCAGTGGGAGGCAGAGTGGAGGTGACGTTGGGACCAGGAGCTTGCTGGAAAGGTAAGAACATAGTATATATTTGGGCAGCGGCTAAACCCAAGATACAACACATGTATTATCTCCCTCCCACTTCACCCCTTCCTCTAACCAGAAGAAAAGGACTCTGTAAGGTAAGGGTTTTGTCTTTTCTTTTATATATTTAAGTGTTTGTTATTAGGTAGTTGATATAAAGCTAAGGCTTATAATGGCAGGGGACCTCAGATCCATGGCAAGTGCATTTTGCTTGATGTGGGAGCTCAGGGACGTGGCTGACATTCCTGACTCTTACACTTGCAAGAAGTGTGTCCAGCTGCAGCTCTTGTTTGTCCACATGATGGCTCTGGAGCTACGGATGGACTCATTGTGGAGCATCTGCGATGCTGAGGCCACGTTTAGTGAGTTGGTCACACCGCAGATTAGAATTGCTAGGTAGACAGTGAATGGGTCACCAAAAGGCAGAGAAAGAGTCGGAAGGCAGTGCAGGTGTTCTCTGCGGTCATCTCACTCCAAAACATGTATACCATTTTGAATACTGTTGGAGGAGATAGCTCACTCGGGCAGGGCAGCAGTTGCCAGAATCATGGCACCGTGGCGGGCTCTGCTGTTCAGTAGGGTGAGAGATTCTATTGTAAAGGGAGTAGAAAGGTAGTTCTGTGGACTAAGACAAGACCCCTGGATGGTATGTTGCCTCCCAGGTGCTTGAGTCAGGGATGCCACTGATTGGCTGCAGAGCATTCTGAATGGAGAGGGTGAACAGCCAGCCAATGTATAGACACCAATGATATAAGTAAGAAATGAGATGAGGTCCTGAAAGCAGAATTCAGGGAGCTAGGAGAGAAGTTTAAGAGGAGGACCTCATAGGTAGTGATCTTGGGATTGCTACCAATGCCACACGCTAGCCAGGGTAGAAATGAAAGAATAGGCAGGACGTACACGTGGCTTGAGGGGTTGTGTAGAAGGGAGGGGTTCAGATTTGTGGGACATTTGGACCGGTTCTGGGGAAGGTGGGCCTTTTATAAATTGGATGGCCTACGCCTGAACTAGACTGAAACTAATGTCTTTGGGGGAGTTTTTGCTACTGCTGTTGGGGAGGGTTTAAACTAATATGGTAGGTGGCTGGGAACCTGAAGAGAAGACTATTAGACAGTGAGGTAGAAATACAGACTGTAAGGAACAGGATCATGAAGTCAGCATTACCAAGGAGAAGAGTAGGCAGAGAGAAGATGAATGCAAAGGAACTGGTGGTCTGAAGTGCATATGCTTTAATGCAAGGAGTATTGTGGGTAATGTTGATATGTGGGAGGCTTTCAAAGTTAGGTTGAAGATAGTGCAGGATAGGCATGTTCCTTTGAAAACATGGGATAGGAAAGGCAAGATTCGTGAACCATGGATGATAAAATGTGTGACTAGCCAGGAGGAAAAGGGAAGCATACATAAGGTCCAGGCAGCTAAGAACAGATCAGGCTTTGGAGGAGTATCGGGAGAATAGGACCAATCTTCAGTGAGGAATCAAGCGGGCTATAAGGGGTCATGAAATAACTTTAGCAAGTAGGATTAAGGAGAATCCCAAGGCCTTTATTCATATATAGAAGCAAGAGGGTAACTAGAGAAAGGGTTGGTCGATGAGAGGATAAGCAAGGAAGGTTGTGAGTCGAGCCTGAGCAAATGGGTGAGATTCTTAGTGGTTACTTTGCATCACTGAGGAAAGGGACATGATGAATGTTGAGATTAGAGATAGAAGTTTGCTTACTCTAGATCACATTGATATAAGAAGGGAGGATGTATTGGTAGGCTAAAGGATATTGAGGTGGACAAATCCCCAGGACCAGATGGGACCGATCCCTGGTTGCTGAGGGAGGTGAGAGAAGAAATAGCTGGGGCCCTGACAGATAACTTTGTAGCATCCTTAAATACAGGTGAGGTGCCGGGGGACTGGAGGGTTGCTCATGTTGTCCACCTGTCCAAGAAGGGTAGTAGGGATATTCCAGATAACTACAGACCAGTGAGCCTGATAAAACATGGTTTTGTGTGGCGGAGGTTGTGCCTTACCAACGTAATAGAGTTATTTGAGGAAGTGACCAAGTTGAATGATGAAGGAAGGGCTGTAGATGTCATATACATGGACTTTAGTAAGGCGATTGATAAGGTTCCTCATGGTAGACTAATGGAGAAAGTGAAGTCACATGGTAAGACCATAAGACCATAAGACATAGGAGCGGAAGTAAGGCCATTCGGCCCATCGAGTCCACTCTGCCATTCAATCATGGCTGATGAGCATTTCAACTCCACTTACCCGCATTCTCCCCGTGGTGTGCAGGGTGTGCAGGGTGTGGTGTGCAGGGTGTTCTAGCTAGGTGGATAAAGAACTGGTTGAGCAACAGGAGACAGAGAGTAGTAGTTGAAGGGAGTTTCTCGAAATGGAGAAAGGTGAGCAGTGGTGTTCCACAGGGACGAGTGTTGGGGTCACTGTTGTTTGTAATATACATAAATGATCTAGAAGAGGGCATTGGTGGTATGATCAGTAAGTTTGCAGATGATACGGAGATTGGTGGAGTAGCAGAAAGAATAGGGAACTGTCAAAGAATGCAAGAGAATATAGACAGGCTGGAGAGTTGGGCAGAGAAGTGGCAGATGGAGTTCAATCTGGGCAAATGTGAGGTGATGCATTTTGGGAAGTCTAATTCTCGAGCCAACTATACTGTAAACAGAAGAGACTTGGGAAAAGTTGATGAGCAGAGAAATCTGGGAGTTCAAATCCATTGTACCCTGAAGGTGGCTGCACAGGTGGATAGAGTGGCCAAGAAGCTAAATGGTATGGTTGTCTTCATCAGATGGGGCATTGAGTATAAGAACTGGCAAGTCATGTTAAAATTGTATAAGACTTTGATTCGGCCGCATTTAGAATACTGTGTACTGTTCTGGTCGATGGGGAGGGTGTAGAGATAGTTTATGAGGATGTTGCCTGATATGGAAGGTGCTAGGTATGAAGTGAGATTGAGTAGGTTAGGATTGTTTTCGTTAGAAAAAAGGAGGTTGAGGGGGGAACCTGATTGAGGTCTACAAAATCATGAAGGGTATAGACAGGATGGATAGAGATAGGCTTTTGCCCAGGCTGAGGGATTCAATAACAAGAGGTCACGCATTCAAAGTGAGAGGTGAAAGGTTTAAGGGGGATACACATGGCAAGTACTTTACACAGAGGGTGGTAGGTGCCTGGAATGTGGTGCCAGCAGAGGTAGTAGAGGCAGGCACGGTAGATTCATTTAAGATGCATCTGGACAGATGTATGAGTAGATTTATAGAGTCATAGATATGTACACCAGGGAAACAAACCCTTCGGTCCAACTCATATATGCCGACCAGATATCCCAGCCCAATCAAGTCTCACCTGCCAGCACCCAGCTCATATCCCTCTAAACCCTTCCTATTCATGTACCCATCCAGATGCCTTTTAAATGTTGCAATTGTACCAGCCTCCACCACTTCCTCTGGAAGCTCATTCCATACATGTATCACCCTCTGCGTGAAAAAGTTACCCCTTAGGTCTCTTTTATATCTTTCCCCTCTCACTCTAAACCTATGTCCTCTAGTTCTGGATTCCCCAACCCCAGGGAAAAGGCTTTGTCTATTTACCCTATCCATGCCCCTCATGAGTTTATATGTCTCCATAAGGTCACCTCTCAACCTCCGATGCTCCAGGGAAAACAGCCTCTCCCTATTCAACCTCTCCCTATAGCTCAAATCTGCCAACCCTGCCAACATCCTTGTAAATCTTTTCTGAACCCTTTCAAATTTCACAACATCTATTCAGTAGGAGGGAGTCCAAAATTGCACACAATATTCCAACAGTGGCCTAACCAATGTCCTGTACAGCCGCAACATGACCTCCCAAGTCCTGTACTCAATACTCTGACCAATAAAGGCAAGCATACAAAACGCCTTCTTCACCATCCTATCTACCTGCAACTCCACTTTCAAGGAGCTATGAACCTGCACTTTGTTCAGCAAGACTAAGACCTTACCATTAAGTGTATAAGTCCTCCTAAGATTCAGCAGATGGATACAGATCCTTAGGAATTGGGCGATAGGTTTGACAGTGAATTTAGATCGGCACAGGCTTGGAGGGTTGAAAGGCATGTTCCTGGGCTGTAAATTTTCTTTGTTCTTTGTTGTTGCAAGTATATCCCCACAATCCAGGCAGTTGTTGGACCTGAACAAGGAGCTGGGGTTGGTGGATTTGTGGAAGTGTCTTCACCCTGATGGTAGGGATTTCACCTTTTTCTCTAAGCTACATAAGTGCTGTATCAGGATTGACATGTTTTGCCCCCATTGATCTTTTTGAATTCGGTGCTGACTTGCAGAATAGGGAACATAGCCATTTTCGATCATGTGGCAGTGTACATGGAGGTCAAGGCTGGTGGTAACAGGACAGGCTCGCGGCACTGACACATGGACCCTTTCCTCTTGAAGGATAGCAAGTTTGTAGAGTATTTTTCACTGGAATTTAAAATTTTTTGGGACATTAATTTTGGGGATGGATAATAATCTGTCAGTGCTCTGGGAGACTGCCAAGGCCTATGCACGGGGTTTGACTATTTCTTACTCTGCGATCCGGAAGCGGCAGAGGGGAGAGCAGCAGCGTTTGCTCGAGGCCCGGCTGAAGGCAGCCAAGGGAGCATACTTTGACAAACCAATGTCCTGTACAGTCGCAACATGACCTCCCAACTCCTGTACTCAATACTGGAACCAAATTACAGCGGATTACAGCCCTTAGGGATACTTTCAATGCTGCGCTCACACAGACAGCAAGGAGGGAAATCTCCTTTATGAAACAGAGGTTATTTGAGTACGGTGATAAACTGGGTAGATATCTAGTGTACCTGGCCAGAAAGAAGAATGCCCCCCAATCTATCACATCCATCAGAGAGAGTGCTTGTACTCTTACTTTCAATGCCATAAAGACTAATGCAGCATGTAGGAAGTTTTACTCTGAGCTGTACTGGTCGGAGGGCTGTGAGAACAGACTGATAAAGATGGAATCCTTTTTAAGACCCTGGACCTTCCAGGTGTAACTTCAGACCAGGCGTCCTTTCTGAATGTCCCCCTGACAATCCAGGAAATACAGGAGGTGGTGAGGCAGCTCCAGAGTGGTAAAGCACCCAGCCCAGATGGACTTCAAAGTGAGTTTTACAAGGGGTTTATAGACATGCTGACTGGGCCACTGTTGAATATGTACAACCAGTCATACAGTCAGCACAACCTCCCATCCTCTCTGAGAGAAGCAAATATTTCGCTTATTCTCAAGAAAGGAAAAGCCCCAGAGGATTGCACTTCCTACAGGCCCATATTGTTACTGAATTTTCTTCGACCAACTGATGAAGGAGCAGCGCTCAGAAAGCTAGTGCTTCCAATTAAACCTGTTTGTCTATAATCTGGTGTTGCATGATTTTTAACACAATATTGATGACTCCTCTGGAACCATCAAGTCTGCAGCTTGTCTTATTATCAGAAGTAACTTCCCTGTTGCTTATCACACTTGGCATTGACCGTCTGTTTGAAGGCAGGAGTTTCCTGTAATTAACTTCTTCTACGGGGCAATCATTTGTCCTTGTGGCATTAGGCAGCTAGTTATCAAGCAGTTGTTAAAACAGTTTTGTTTATGTAACCTTGACTCCTTCTTTTCCCAGGGATAGTTAATTGCTTTCAATTCCTGTATAAGTTTGTCCTTGGCCTTTCACAGTTTATTCCAGACAGAGTTATTGCTGATTCTTTCAATCTATGAACAGTTCTTAAAATTCTGAAGTTTGCACTATCACAAAAGCCCCTTCCAGGATGTATGAGCTGGTTTTGAACTTCCTTTCATTGAGTAACCTTCTGTTGCTGATGTACTGGGCAGACCCTACTTAGTGCAAAAGACTTGTGGACCCGGTTATTTTTTTCCCAAGGTACATACTTCATCCTCTCAAGATTACTGTCAAAGTCTCTGACAAACCTAATAGATGTTCCTGTGCTTCTCTGTGCAATTTGACAAAGTCATTAATGGCCAACACTGTGGGATTGCCTTCTGCCTGGAACTGAGTGGGTGTCTGGTTCCTGACCGTTCTGTGAGTGAAAGAGACCAGGGCACTTCTTCCTTGGCCAGTTCTGGAGGATGTAGTGGGCAAGTGCTCACCAGATTGGGTCCATGATTCTAATCTAGGAAGTGAAACCACCCCAAGTTGGAAGTCTCTGAGCAGGAGCATGCTGCAAAAGAAAGCCTTGCCAGTGCTACCTCTCGGGGGTCTATGGCTTCTTCCTCAGACGTGAAGTTGGAGGTGGAGCTGAGTGTCTCTGGTGTAAGTTTCCTCAGGATGAAGGTTTGCTGGGTGCTGCTAGTGTCAACATAAAAGGAGATTAGTTATGTAAGAGATGTGCAGATTAACGATGAGATCACACTGGCATATTGGGGAAGCAGCTTTGCTGCCCTTTGGGGTCTCCACTCCCCACATGAACAGCCGCATTCTCCTCTGGCCAATTCAAGTATTTTCTTCATTAATTTGTGAGCACTTTTATGTCTGTGACTCCGTCCTCTCCTGCCTGCAGGTTTTAGCCCTCACCTGGTTGTGGGACAGTGTTTCCTGCAATAAGATAAAGGGAGGGGCTGAGAATGACAGAAGTGGATGGAAGAGCAGTTAGCGATGACACAGAAGGCAGGAAGGGTGGTAATGTGTCCCGAGTGAGTGAATCGGAAGTGCAGAGGTTTCATCGTTCAAGAGGATGAGCTGGTTGAAAGCCATTGAAAGACATGATGTGTACAATACTGAGAGGTGATGCCCCTGAGCTTTGGTGTGAGGCCTGTGCATTGGAAGAGTTGGCATAATTGGTGACTCTGTGTGCATGTGAGGTAGCAGAGACAAGATGATGGCATTCATTCTTGGGAAACACAGAAGATCATTAACCCTCTTACTGCTCTGCTCAGTGTTCAGTTTGACCCTCGACACAGCACTGATCTGGGCTCTTATTATCATCCTGGCAGGCTGGATCAGGTCATGTGGCTTCCTTCATCCGTCTACAGGATAAAGCACAGGCCTCTTCTGCACTGCCCATGCAGTTCCCTGGCAAGGAAGTAAGGAGTAACGGTACACAGTTGTGTTGGGGGAACCAGGTCCTGCCTTGCAGTGCCTGAAGTGCACTTTTAATACAGTGCCAGCAGCATGAATTCCAGGAGGTCCCAGCAGCAGCAACTCTGCCACCTCTCCAGCAGCACAATTCCATTAGGCAGGCACTGTACAGCCCAGATACACACTTAATGAGGTGAATTGTGGGAAGTTAGGGTGAGAAAAACTGCTGTTAGCAATAGTGTGCCATGAATCTCGCTCATCAAAACACACTAAATCAAAATGGGTTCATAGTCTCTTGGGCAAATGCAGATTAATTAAGGAAAGGCTATGCAGATTTGTTGAGGACAAATCATGTTTAACAAACTTGCTTGTGTTTTTTTAATGAGATAACAGCGAAGGTTTGTGAGCACAATGCTCTTGACCTGGTGTATGGACTTTAAAGCACTTAATAAAGTGCCATATAACAGATTTGTGAGCAATGTTGCAGCTCATGAGGTAACGTGAACTGTAGCAACATGGATAAAAGATTGGCCACATGACAGATATTTTCTTGTAGTAGCTGCTGTCGTTTGTTTTGGGTTTGTATACAAGACAAAATGACAAAAAGGGATTAGGCGATTTGTATTCTTACAGCGATTCACTAAATAAGAAAGGCTATGCGATTCCTTTATATTATAAAAGTCATTTTAGAATTAGAATATGATTAATAGCTTATGTTCCTCGTGACTGATTTTTTTCCCCTCAAATACTGAGTCTGAAATAGAACAAAGCAAATTAACAAAATATTTCTTGATATGGTAACAGTATGTACGCTGGGAGTACAGCACATGACAAGCAACAAAAAAAATATTCTGGCACAGATTATGAATTACACTGCATCAACTAACAGTGAAGTTGTTTCCATATATGGTCAGAGCTTCACTGCCAGTTCAAAGGTCAATCTCTCCAACCCCCTTGAGCTACTCAGCTTCCTTCAGAATGAAAAAACCTTGATGTTACAAGCAATCTTGCTGGAGGGCAGTGTATGTTCACATTAGACGAATATTCACTGCATCTTGCAATGTGACCATGATTGTTCAGACAGTGCTCTTCAAAATGTCACAAGCTATTACTGATGAAATAATTCTTAATCAGAAAAATTACTTTTAGAAAGCAAAAGGACATCAGTCACTTCCTGTTTTCTCTCGTCCTTCCTCACACTTCTCTTTAAAAGTTGGAGCGGAGCTCTTAGATGCAGCCTGTCATCTCCAGAAACATCCCTCAGCAATTAGATTTTAATTGATCTCAAGATGTGCATGTTTATTATTCTTCCCTTCCACATGTGAGATTAACTACAACTCACTTCCACAGCTAAAGATCGCAACCATTATTAAGTCTAAAGACCACCATTGGAGATTGTCTAAAATGATGCACCCCAAGCTATTTCCATTTTAGGTTCAGAGCTATTTTAGGAAACCTTGCAAAATGATTCTACAGTATCCTCCCAGGAACTCCTCCCCTCTGAAAACCCATATTCATTGCAATATAAATCACATGGATGTTACATCCAGGTAGAAATGCTAATTAGCTATTCTATAGACTCAAATTTCATTCTGTCATGGAATTAATTAGACCAGTTGAAGAATGGCCCATTACAAACTCTGAGACTACTAAACTGCCCTGTGACAGTTATCCAGTCTATTCACCATCTGCACAGTTGCTTCCGCCATTAGTTTTGAGGTGCAGGGGGATTTGTACGTAAATCACAACAGATCAGTATGCAAGTTCACATAACCAAGAAGACTAATGGGATGCTAGCCTTTATTGCAAGTTGAGCGGAACATAAACGTAAGGGTGTTGCACATCAGTTACAGATGGCATTATTGACACCACTACGATGTAAAGTTTGTAATTTATATATTTTTTAATATCATTTATGTTCGAGTTTGGATTTTGAACTTAGGTAACTTTTGACCTATTTACATGAGGGATTTTAATAATTAATGAGTCAATATTTCTGCAGTCATGACTTTTTAAAAACAGTATGTGTGAGAGAATCCCTGAAGTGATAAACGGGAATTTAGAGTCGTAGAGTCATAGAGATGTACAGCACGGACACAGACTCTTTGGTCCAAACCGTCCATGCCGACCAGATATCCCAACCCAATCTAGTCCCACCTGCCAGCACCTGGCCATATCCTTCCAAACCCTTCCTATTCATATACCCATCCAGATGCCTCTTAAATGTTGCAATTGTACCAGCCTCCACCACATCCTCTGGCAGCTCATTCCGTACACGTACCACCCTCTGCGTGAAAAGGTTGCCCCTTAGGTCTCTTTTATATCTTTCCCCTCTCACCCTAAACCTATGCCCTCTAGTTCTGATCCCAGGGAAAAGACTTTGTCTATTTATCCTATCCATGCCCCGCATAATTTTGTAAACCTCTATAAGGTCACCCCTCAGCCTCCGACGCTCCAGGGAAAACAGCCCCAGCCTGTTCAGCCTCTCCCTATAGCTCCAATCCTCCAATCCTGGCAACATCCTTGTAAATCTTTTCTGAACCCTTTCAGGTTTCACAACATCTTTCCAATAGGAAGGAGACCAGAATTGCATGCAATATTCCAACAGTGGCCTAACCAATGTCCTGTACAGCCGCAACATGAACTCCCAACTCCTGTACTCAATACTCTGACCAATAAAGGAAAGCATACCAAACGCCTTCTTCACTATCCTATCTACCTGCGACTCCACTTTCAAGGAGCTATGAATCTGCACTCCAAGGTCTCTTTGTTCAGCAACACTCTCTAGGACCTTACCATTGTGTGTATAAGTCCTGCTAAGATTTGCTTACCAAAATGCTCACCTCATATTTATCTGAATTAAACTCTATCTGCCACTTCTCAGCCCACTGGCCCATCTGGTCCAGATCCTGTTGTAATCTGAGGTAACCTTCTTCGCTGTCCACTACTCCTCCAATTATGGTGTAATCTGCAAACTTACTAACTGTACCTCTTATGCTTGCATCCAAATCATTTATGTAAATGACAAAAAGTAGAGGACCCAGCATCAATCTTTGTGGCACTCCACTGGTCACAGGCTTTCAGTCTGAAAAACAACTCGCCATCACCACCCTCTAGCTTTGAGCCAGTTCTGTATCCAAATGGCTAGTTCACCCTTTATTCCATGAGATCTAACCTTGCTAACCAATCTCCCATGGGGAACCTTGTCGAACGCCTTACTGATCCATATAGACCACATCTACTGCTCTGCCCTCATCAATCTTCTTTGTTTGCAATTTGAGAGATTTTGCGATTGGACAGAATAAACATTAGCTTACTTTTGGTTCAGAAGAATGAGGAATTGTTTATGGGTAAAACCCCATAGCTCAGAAGTTTTTGGTTTCAGTTCACAGCAGTTCTGGTTGAAGATCGATGTAAGAAATATTTTCTGTCAGACAAGAGCGAGTTAGTTGATAACAGTTCGGAATTAGATTACCTCAATGTAAGTGGTCAATGGAAAGTTGGAAATAAATTGGTTTATTCTACTTTATCTTCATTTATTTTATATAATAAACTTCTGTTTTCATGTTAAAACATGATCTGCAGCTTTGTGTGCATGTCATTGAGTAATACAACATGGAAACAGGCCCTTTAACCCAAACTGGTCCATGCTGACCATGGTGCCCACTCAGCTGGTTCCAATTGCCTGTATTTGGTCCATATCCCTCTAAACCCTTTTCATCCATGTACCTATCCATATGTTTTTTTAAATGGTACTATTGTACCTGCCTCAACCACTTTCTCTGGCAGCCTATTCCATATACGCACCACTCTCCACTCTGTGAAGAAGTTGCCTCTCAAATCCTTCTTAAATCTTTCCCCTCTCACCTTAAACCTATGCCCTCTAGTTTTCAAGTCCCCATCTCTGGGAAAAAGACTGTATGCATTCATCTTTTCTATGTCCGTCATGATTTTATTCACCTCAATAAGATCACCCCTCATTCTCCATATTCCAAGGATTAAAGTCCTGTCCTAGCAAACCTCTCCTGTAACTCAGGCCTGCTAGTCCTGGCAACATGCTCATAAATCTTCTTTGTACTCTTTCCAGTTTAACTATATCTTTCCTATAACAGAGTGACCAAAACTGTACACTGTACTCCAACAGCAACCTTACCAATGGCTTATATAACTATAACGTAACATCTCAATTCCTGTACTCGATGCGTTGACTGATGAAGGCCAGCATGTTAAATGTCTTCTTCACGACCCAGTCTACCTGTAACGTCGCTTTCAAAGAATTACGTATTTGTATGCCCAGGTCCCTCTGTTCTAAACACTCCTGAGAATCGTACCATCTAGCAAAAACAATCTAAGTTTGTCCAACCTTACCTTATAGTTAATGTAGTTCAATCCAGGCAACTTCTTGGTAAATCTCTTTACCCATATTGTACCTAGGTTTGACTTTCCAAAATGTAACTCCTCACATTTATCTGTATTGAATTGCATTTGCCAATCCTCAGCCCACTTCTCCATCTGATCGAGATCCCTCTGTAATCTTTGATAACGTTCCTCACTATCAATGATACCTCCTAATTTCTTATCATCGGCAGGCTTACTAATCATGCCTTGTACATTCACATCCAGATCATTTATATAAATAATATCAAAGGTCCCAGCATTAATCCCTGTGGCACACCGCTGGGCACAGGCCTTAAGTTCGAGAATCAACTTTCAGACATCATCCTTTGCTTCCTACCATCGAGCTAATTTTGAATCCAATTGGCTAGTTGTCCTTGGATCCCATGTGACCTAACCTTCATGACTGGCCTGCCGTGCGGGACCTTGTCAAGTGTGTTTCAGTAAAAGATGATGTTGTTAGAACATAGAACAGTATGACACAGGAACAGGCCCTTCGTCTGTGCCAATCATGATGCCATTCTAAACTAATCCCATCGGCTTGCACACGGTCTGTATCCCTCTATTCCCTACCTGTTCATGTGTCTGTCTAAAAGCCTCTTAAACTTTGCTATCATACTTGTTTCTACCACCTTGCCTGGCAACACGTTCCAGACAACTATCAACCTCTGTATATAAAACTTGCCTCACACATCTCATTTAAAATTTGTCCTGCTCACCTTAAATCTGTGCCTTCTAGTAGTTTATATTTCTACCCTGGGAAAAAGACTCTGACTATGCATGCCTCCCTTAATTTTAAATCCTTCTATCAGATCGCCCTTCAGCCTCCAACGTTCTAGTGAAAATGATCCAAATTTGTCCGACTTTACCTTATAGCTAATGCATTCCGATCCAGGCAACTTCCTGGTAAATCTCTTTACCACATCCTTCTTATAGTGTGGCGGTCAGAACTGTATACATTACTCCACATGTGGCCAAACTAAAGTCTTGTACAGTTGCAACGTGATTTGCCAACTGTATACCCAATGCCTCAACCAATGAAGGGAGCTATGGATTTGCAGCCTAATACCCATCTGTATTCAAAGTTTGTGCAAAGATTTGTAGCTTGGGTGCTCGTTGTTGTGGTTCTGTTCGCCGAGCTGGAAGTTTTTGTTGCAAATATTTCGTCCCCTGGCTAGGCGACATCATCAATGCTTGGGAGCCTCCTGCGAAGCGCCTCTTTGATGTTTCCTCCGGTGTTTATAGTGGTCTGTCCCTGCCGCTTCCGGTTGTCAGTTTCAGCTGTCCGCTGTAGTGGTTGGTATATTGGGTCCAGGTCGATGTGTTCGTTGATGGAGTTTGTGGATGAATGCCATGCCTCTAGGAATTCCCTGGCTGTTCTCTGTCCGGATACCCACGCAACTTCATCAGCAGATGCCTAAGAGAAAGACCACGGAACGAGGACATACCACAATATACCAACCACTACAGCGGACAGCTGAAACTGACAACCGGAAGCGGCAGGGACAGACCACTATAAACACCGGAGGAAACATCAAAGAAGCGCTTCGCAGGAGGCTCCCAAGCACTGATGATGTCGCCTAGCCAGGGGACGAAACGTTTGCAACAAAAACTTCCAGCTCGGCGAACAGAACCTTTAGCAATCAAACCACGCAGGCTTGTTGTAAATCCAATTCAGAGCAAATCTCATACCCTCTTCAATTCTCTATCTCACTCTAAATTAAAGATCCAATCCCAAAGCATAATGTTATAAACTGCATAAGCATACCATACTTCAGATCTTATGCCAATTGTACTTCTGTAATGCTGCCAGATTGGGAATTCAAGGACTTCAACAATGATGAAAGCAATGTGATAGATGTCCAGATGAGATATGAAGGATATCATACTGTTCCCTACTGTTAAAACATAGAACATAGAACAATACAGCGCAGAACAGGCCCTTTGGCCCTCGATGTTGCACCGACCTGTGAACTAATCTAAGCCCATCCCCTAAACTTACTCCATCATCATCCATGTTTAAATGCCCCTAATCTTAACTACATTGGCAGGCAGGCCATTCCATGCCCTTACCACACTCTGAGTAAAGAAATTGCCTGTGACATGTGTTTTAAATCTATCACCCCGCGATTTGTAGTTATGCCCCCTTGTACAAGCCAACGTCATCATCCTAGGAAAAAAACTTTCACTGTCTACCCTATCTAATCCTCTGATTATCGTGTATGTCTCTATAACATCCCCTCTTAGCTTTCTTCTCTCTAATGAGAACAGACCCAAATCTCTCAGCCTTTCCCTCCAGACCAGGCAACATCCTGATAAATCTCCTTTGCACCTTTTCCAATGCTTCCACATCCTTCCTGAAATATAGCGACCAGAACTGTACACAATATTCCAGTGCAGCCGCACTAGTGTTTTGTATAGCTGCAGCATGACATTACGGCTCCAGAACTCAATCCCTCTACTAATAAAACCTAACACACTGTATACCTTCTTAACAGTACTATCAACCTGGGTGGCAACTTTCAGAGATCTATGTACATGGATTCCAAGATCCCTCTGCACATCCACACTACCAAGAATCTTTCCATTGTCCTAGTATTCTGCCTTCCTGTTATTCTTCCCAAAGTGAATCACCTCACATTTATCTGCATTGAACTCCATTTGCCACGTCTCAGCCCAATTCTGCAGTTCATCTAAGTCCCCCTGCAACATTCAACATGCACCCATACTGTCCTCTACTCCACCGAATTTGGTGTCATCTGCAAAATTACTAACCGATCCACCTATGCCTGTGTCCAAGTCATTTATAAAAATGACAAACAGCAGTGGTCTCAAAATCAAATCCTTGTGGCACACCACTAGTAACTGGATTCCAGGCTGAATATTTTCTATTAACCACCACTTGCTGCCTTCTTACAGAAAGCCAGTTTCTAATCCAAACTGCCAAATCACCCTCAATCCCATGCCTCTGCGTTTTCTCCAACAGCTTACCATGTGGAACCTTATCAAAGGCTTTACTGAAGTCCATGTACACCACATCAACTGCCCTACCCTCATCCACATGCTTGATCACCTTCTCAAAAAACTCAATGAGGTTTGTGAGACATGACCTGCCCTTGACGAAACCATGTTGACTATCTGCAAATTGTTACTTGCTAGATGATTATAAATCCTACCACTTATAATCCTTTCCAAAGGTTTTCCTACAACAGATGTAAGGCTCACTGGTCTATAATTACCTGGGTCATGTCTACTGCCCTTCTTGAACAAGGGCACAGCATTTGCAGTCCTCCAGTGCTCTGGTACTAAACTTGTAGACAATGATGACTCAAAGATCAAGGCCAAAGGCTCCAACATCTCCTCCCTAGCTTCGCCGAGAATCCTCGGATAAATTCCATTCAGCCCAGGGGACTTGTCTACTTTCACTCCTTCTTGAATTGATAACACCTCTTCCTTACTAACCTCGATCATTTCTAATCTAATATCCTGTAACTCATTCTTCTCTTCTCCTTTTCCTGAGTGAAGACAGATGAGAACTATTTGTTTAGCACCTCTCCGATCTCCACAGGGTCCACACACAACTTCCCACTTCTGTCTTTGTCTGGCCCTATTCCTACCCTAGTCATCCTTTTTTTCCTCACATACCTTAGGCTTTGTCTCCCTCCCTTAAATGACCATGTCACCACCTTCCTCCTTGACATCTCTACCCAGTTTCATCCCAGTTGCTTTCTTAAGTATGAGGCCCTCTAGCCCTCACCTCTCATCCCTCACCCCCTTACACTTACCCATGATAAATGGGTGATTCATGAAGGTCTATTCAAAATTGTTACGCACTTGATCCCTTATAAAATCAAACATTGGCATTCATATACAAAGACAACTAACATTTATTAACATCATTAAAAGCAGTCAATCAAATTGAGAATTTATAACCCTCATTCCATCCCACACCTGCCATCTCACATTGTGATAACCATAGGTATAGAAATAGCCATGTAGTAATGAACATATAATAGGATGGGATAAGCAATATATGCTTGCCCAGCAAGCAAAGCCCACATTATCTGAATTTTCTTTTGAAAGCTTAGCACTTCAAGTTGTCTTTGTTTTCACACTCCTGGAACAGATATTTTTCAATTCTCTCAGACAAAAACAGACTTTATCTTTCAATATTTAAAGGGCCAGTTATTTAAATAAAACCCCACCTGCTGCCTGCTCAATGTTCCATTCTTGTCTTCACTTGCTGCCCACCCTGTGCTTCCAAACTTGCCGCTCTGGTCTCTGTCCCCATCTCCACTCGCTCAAACTCTGTTCAGCTTACTGTTTCATTCAGCACTCAGGCTGCTGAGGGTTGGTGAGGCAGCCAGGACTCATGAGTTGGGAGTGGGTAGCAAGATGATCGAGAAGAGGGGCAGTGCGCAGGAGGTGAACAAGGTGATGAGATGCTGCCAAGTGAGGCAACAAGGAGCAGCAACTGACAAGCATCCAAAACGTTGTTATTTTCCATAGGCATTGCTGTATTGTAGCAGTGATTTCACAGGCATGTAACAGTGTGGCTGCTGGGAGATCAAATGGAGCCTGAAAATAAACAATTTTCCTCTGGATAGTGTTGAACTTCTTAACTGTGATCCTATCCAACTGAGCCATGGATAGTTTATTAGATAGTATCACTACAGTGTGGGAAGAGGCCATTCAGCCCATCAAGTCTGCACCGACCCTCCAAAGAACCTTCCACACAGACCCAGCCTCCCCACCCTATCCCTGTAATCCCACATTTCCCATGGCTAACCCACTTAATCTGCACATCCCTGGACACTATTGGCAATTTAGCATGGCCAATCCACCTCACCTCACCTGCCCACCTTTGAACTGCAGGAGGAAACCAGAGCACCCGGAGGAAACCCACGCAGACACAGGGAGAACATGTAAAGTTCACACAGACACAGGGAGAACATGTAAAGTTCAAACAGACAGTTGCCTGAGGGTGGAATCGAACCCATGTCCCTAATACTGAGGCAGCAGTGCTAACCACTGCAGCCTTCCCTAATTTGAGCTTTGAACATTGTCAAGAGGGAACAGAGAGGGCAACCACTGCATATCACAAGCTGCTGGCTTGCTCTTGTCGTTACTGTCAGTATGACTGGCCCAGTTAAAGCTTTGATCAATTGGTGACCCTGACTCTGTTGGTGTGTGACTCATAGATTGTGGTTCTGTTCATGGTCAGGAAAGGCTGACGAGACATTTTTTGCTGTTTGGACACCCTTCAAATCCTCCTATTACTGGTATGGTTTATTTATCAGAGAGGTTAGAAAGACTGAACTTTGTGAAATAATCAGCAAACATCCCAGCGCTTGACCTTCTGATAGTTAGCAGCAGCTGCCAGTGGTTTCAAAGCTTTACAATAATATCTGAAGGCTGTATACAATAACAACTAAAATCCATGATCGATTTCCTCTTTATCATCTCATATTACACCATTCTGGGAAGATTGCATTTTCTTTAACCCACAGTGAACTCAGCTTTGCTAGGGCTCTCTGCTGCCATATCCAGCTAAATATTCCCTAATGTCAACATCGGCTTCCCTTATCTATTTTCCAACATTTAACTCTTGAGTCAACTTTGGCAGAATGTAATCTAAGTGTCAATGTCCTTTTTTTGTTTTCACAAATAAGGCATACCCAAGCAATCATCCACGTAGTTAGGTGGATGCCAAGGCCATGGGAACATGGAGGTTAAGAGGGTAAATAACTGACACAGATCTACTACACTCTAGTTACAATGCTGTCAGGATCCACAGAAACATAACAATACAGAAAATGAGAAGGAATGAGCCACAGACGCACAGAATTTGTTTATAGTTCCCCTGTTAGTTGCCAACCAGCAAGAAAACAACGTTGTTACAAATTTAGCTCCTTAGTCCAGTCAACGGAGTTACTTTCAGTCAGCTTGGGTGGGGAAGGTGGCGGGAGATGGTAATGGTCTTGACACAGTATTAATTGGTGATTCATGCAACTTTATGTGCCTTTTCTTTTAATACACAAGGATTAACTTTCTTTGTTCACCACAATTCACTGAACTTTCTTGAGTTTTTGAAACTTGAAGGAATGCATAGTTGCTGTAAGTCAAGAATTGAGTGGCAATTTGTCTTTCTGTAATTTTCTCACCGAGTTGGTTTGGACAAGCTTCATCTACCAGTTGCACTGCAGTAACTCACCTAAGTTCCTTCACCTGTATCCTCAAAAACCATGATCTTTACCATCTAAAGAGACAAAGGCAACAAATATATGCAAATTCCACCACCTGAATGTTCCCCTCCAAGCCACATACCACCCTGACTTGGAAATATGCCATCGTTCTTTCAGCGTTGCTGGGTCAAAATGCTGGAGCTCCCTCCTGAGCAGCATAATGGGCATTCCTAAATCCAAGGGCTGCAGCATTCATGACAGCAGCTCACCACCACCTTCACTAGGGCTATAAGAGATGGCATTAAATGCACATATCCCTTAAATGAAAAAATAAAGGAAAAATGTTTATGCCTCATTTATTATCATTATAGGAATCTAACAACACCATAAGCAAAGGTGTTGCTCTTGCTTTTTTGTCATAAAAGTCCCCATTCAGTCTTGTAACTATGACCATGTTCTAAATCCCATAACTATTGGAAACAATGGGCACAATCTACATCAATGGAGCTGAGGTGGGGAAGGTCAAGAGTGTCAAGTTCCTACGAGTGATGATCACCAACAATCTGTCCAGCTCCTCCCATGTAGATGCAACAGTCAAGAAGGCACAACAATGCCTCTTCTTCCTCGGGAAGTTTGGGAAATTCAGCGAATCCATGAGGACCCTCACCAACTTTTACCGATGCACCACAGAAAGCATTCTACCTGGATCCATCACAGCCTGGTACAGCAACTGCTCTGCCCAGGACTGCAGGAAACTACAGATAGTTGTACACAAAGCTAAGACCATCCGTAGAATCCATTTATATTTCCTGTTATTGGAGAAAGGCTCCCAACATCATCAAAATCCCTCACACTCCGTAATAGTCTCTTCCATTCGGCAGAACATACAGAAACTTAAACACATGTTCCAGCAGTTTCAAGAACAGCGTCTTCCCCGCTGTATTTAGATGCTGAATGGAACTCTCCAAATTCAAATCTAATGTTGATCTTGCTTTGTGCATCTCCTGTGCAGCTGTAACTTTCTAAACCTCACTCTGTCTATACACACTACAATATGTATGTCTTTGTATGTTATGATCTGCCTGTACTGCAAAACAAAAGGTTTCACTGTACTTAGGTACATCTGACAACAATAAATCAAATCAAATCAAATTGCAACCCTCTGTGCTCGTTGGTGCCAAGTTTGGAGGTGGAATTAATGACTAGTTCATGGTCTCTTGCCACCTCTGCTGGTACTAACCCTGCTTCGGGCAGGGCAGGAGTGTCCCTATGGGGCAAGTCAGCAACTAAATCCTGGTGACCTTCAGTCTCTGCTTCAAAGGGAGCTGCTGGTCTCTCCATGCCTGGTATCTCTTGGTCAGGGAGAAAGTGAGGACTGCAGATGCTGGAGATCAGAGTCAATAAGTCTGGCACTAGAAAAGCACAGCCGGTCAGGCAGCATTCAAGGAGCAGGAGAATCAACGTTTCGAGCATAAACTCTTTATCAGGAACATTCTTGATGAAGAGCTCTTGGTCAGTGAGACTTCTCCCATTGAGGCCTTGACTCCATAGAAATGTAATCAGGAATCTGAATGCCTGATTGGCTGGCTTGGGGTGAACCTTCTCAAAAATAAAACAGGCATCCCACGTCTCTTGACAGTTCTCCAGGCTGCAGCTGAGACCCTTGACACCACAAAAAAGATTCCACCAGTGCGTTCCCATTCCTGTGCCAACCTTTCACATTGCTCCATACTACACATTATACAACAGAAAAAATCCCACAGTTAAAACTGATTATACAGTTAAGTTACCTTTACAGTCACTTGAGTGAACATACTGTGGATAAAAGTCATATAGAGGCCAGATATGTAAGGAGGGTTTTTAAAAATTCATTGACAGAATATGGGCCTTTCTGGCTAGGCCAGGATTTATTGTCCACCCCTAATTGCCCAGAGGGCAGTTAAGAGTCAGCCACATTGCTATAGATCTGGAGTCACACGTAGGCCAGACCAGGTAAGGATGGCAATTTCTTTTCCTAAAACCCAGATGGATTTTTCCAACAATCAACAATGGATTCATGGTCATCATTAAATTCTTACCTCCAAATTTTTTTGGGTTCAAATTCCACCATCTGCTGTGGTTGGATTCGAACCTGGGTGCCCAGAACATTTTCTGGGTCTCTGAATTAACGATCCAGCAATTATACCACTAGGTCATCGCCTCCCTAATTACGGTAGTGGGGTTTTCTCCCGAAAGTTTGTTTTATTGAACGGCTGAGCTATATTGGTTCCAGTACTTTTCCAATCCAATTCTGCAAAAGTGCCAAAAGGCAACTTGCGCAGGTGGAATTCCCTACCTTTCACCTTGTGGTTTCGCCCTTCATCTCATACAACAAAGACTAGACGTGACTCCACACCACATGAAGGTCAGAAAATTCAGTGGTAATTGTGAATTTGACTGAAAGTGCTGGAAGGGCAGATGATGCGGAATATTGGAATAGTTTTACATTAGTGTAAGGTGATATCAAAGAGACAGACAATGCCTTGTGCTGAGCTAAATGAAGGACTTTAATTTATCCAGTACACATTACTTGGATTGAGAAGTTGCAAAGTGTCCAGTTTCAATAATTGACATTCCTGAAATCTATGGTAGAGAGTGGTGCTAGATATTGTTCGCATACATACAGAATGCTCCTCACACAAAACCATATATAAAAGCATTGACACAAATCATGCAAATTCCAATATCCACAGTTTTGCATTTATACTTCAGCATCATTGTAGAATGTTAACCCAAAGCACTTCACAGAACCACAGGGAAATGTGGACATCTAGACAAAGGGGGAGACTTCAAGTGAGGTGACGAGTCAGGTTTTGATGAGAATCTGAAAGGAAGAGAGAGATGTGGCAAAATGGGAGCTGGGAGGCTGAAGGCAAATTGATCAAAGCAAATGGAAAGTGGGTGAAAGCACGAGAGAAGGAGATAGGTTAGTGTGAGGGCATGAGATTGAACATAACAGGGTCTAGGGCAGCCATGGTGAAAATTAAAAACAAAGCATCAATCTGATCAAGACTCGAAATTGTTAACATAGCCAGCTGGGTGCAAATCCCAAAAAGAAACATTATTGACCCGGAAGAGGTTTTCAACCAGCTGTCTGACTAGCAATCACATTTGCGAAAACAAACTCAGAATGATGGAATAAAGCCAATTCTAAACGTTTGCAACGGTTACTGTGTTTCTGGATTTGCTCAATGAAACCAGCAGAACTGTACGGGAAAGACATTGCAACCATCAAGGGAACAGAAAGAGAAAACAGGGCACATCCGATCACCTTACCTTGACAGTGCAACCAATGTCAATCTCTGACCAGCGCGTGATTAGTGACGGACCTGAGTCTGGACTGTAGGCAGTGGCACACACACACAGAGCCAGAGACACTTCCGTTTCTCTGTTTACTTTCTTACTAAATGTTTCTGACCCTCACCCACCTCCTGTGCAGCATTGGAAGCTTGTCCCATTTGGAAGACACTTGTCTCAGCAAAGCTGTGAAAAAAGACACTTCCTGTGAAAGTGTTTGCCAAAAATAATATTCATTGTTCTTGGAGGAGCTCAGTTTTCCCCGACTCCTCACCCAGAAGAGCAAATTGATTGACATCTGGAAATTTAACCCCTCTTTTCTTTTTCCCCAGCAAATAGCAAAATTATATCCTCTTCTCCAGAAAAACAGTGGCATATCAAATGTGGGAGCTGCCACCCAGTGGCACTTATCATTGCAGTTAGCTTGAATCTGTTTGTGTGCTTCTTATTCAAAATGAAATTAATTCAGTCAACACACCTGATCAGAAAGGTTTGTAACCATTTACAATGTAATGCTTTCTTCAGTGAGTAATTCACCACTACACGTACCAATGCCATGTATCATACACTTTCTATTCATTTTGTCCATTTTTTAAATCAGATTTTTAGTGCTAGTACCTTTGACACAACATTTCACCATTCACCATTCACCATTCACTTCCTTGAGTAGTCAAGAAGTAAACTCAAACAGGTTGTTACGTTGAGTGATCTGACTGCACAGCAGGAGAGGAAGACAAAAGCAGGAGCGGGAGTGGTAGAGGATTTATTAGTTAGGGGAACAGACAGGTTCCACAGACGTAACTTCAGGATGGTGTGTGTCTTCCATAGCACCAGGCTCAGGGAAGTCACTGAGTGGCTGCAGGTACCCTGAAAGGAGAGGGTGACAGCACAGAGGTCATGGTACACATTGGTGCCAATAGTATAGATAGAATGAGGGATAAAGTCTTGCATCAGAAATTTAGGGAATTCGACAGTCAACTAAAGAGCAGGTTGCAATCTCTGGATTATGCCTGGTACCAGCAAATGCAGAAATAGAGGTACAGGGCAGGTGTAAGTGTGGCACAGGAGTTGCTGCAGGAGGGAGGGTTTTAGTTTCCTGGATCACTGGGACTTTTTCTGGGAAAGGTGGAAGTTCTACAGGGGGACAGTGTGCAACTGAACCAGAGTAGGCTTAACATCCTTGTGTTGGTGGTGGTGGCGAACGGGCTCCTAGCACTGCTGGGAAGGATTTAAACCAGCTTAGAGGGAATACGGACATGGTGCATTCATTCAGTACAGTAGAAAAGGAATCAAGGCAGAGGGTGCTCAGTCATATTGAGTGTCCAGAGTATTTTTAGATTAGATTAGATTACTTACAGTGTGGAAACAGGCCCTTTGGCCCAACAAGTCCAGACCGCCCTGCCGAAGCGCAACCCACCCATACCCCTACATTTACCCCTTACCTAACACTACGGGCAATACGGGTATTGTAGGTAAAACAGATAAATTCAGGATGTAACTTGACACATGGATTTATGATGTGGCTATCACAGAGACATAGTTTAGGACTGGCCACTCATCCTTCTGAGGTGGTGGTATTGCATTACTAATTCAGGTGCCGATTACTGCAATAAGAAGGGATGATATCTTGGAAGGGTCTTCAAATGAGGCTTTCTTGGGAGACCTGTTTCTGAGGAACGGAAAGGGGGCAGTGACACTGATGGGAGTGTATTATAGAATCCAAAACAACAGGCAATAGAGAAGCAGAAATGTGGTCAATTCATTGGTGTGTAGAAAAAATAAGAGGGTAATTATATTGGGAGATATCAATATCTCCAGCATTAATTGGGATCATCATAGTGCAAGGGTATAGAGGGGGCAGACTTCTTGAAATCTATTGAGAAGAGCCCTTTAACATAGAGGTGAATAAGGGATGGGGCAGTGCTGTACCTGGTTCTGGGCAATGAAGCTAGATTGGAGCTCAAAGTGGCAGGGGGAGTATTTTAGTGATAGTGACAAACAGCATAGATTTTAAGTAGAACAGTGGTGGGGAGGGGGTGGGACATGGAACTGGCAAGAGTACAGGCCAAACATGTTCCCTTTTGGGTGAAATATAGTAGCAACAGGCCAGAGAACCCCGAATGTCGAGGAATATTCAGGACTGGATAAGAAGGAATAGAGAGGCTTTGGTACCAGGTATCTGATCACATGATATCGGGTGAGCTGGCAAGATGGATACAGAACTGGCTTAGTCATAACAGACAGAGGGTAGTAGCGGAAGGATGCTTGTCGCAACGGAGGGTTGTGACTAGTGGTGTTCCACAGGGATCAGTGCTGGGACCTCTGCTGTTCATGGTCCAGATAAATGATTTGCAGGAAAACGTAGCTTGTCTAATTAGTAAGTTGGCAGATGATACAAAGATTGGTGAAGTTGCAGATAGTGATGAGGATTGTCAGAGGATATAGCAGGATATAGATCAGTCTGAAGCATGGGCAGGAAATGGCATTTGGAGTTTAATCTGGACAAATATGAGGTGATGCATTTTGGAAGGTCATGTGCAGATGGAAATTATACAGTGAATGGCAGAACCCTTACGAGTATTGACATGCAGAGGGATCTGGGTGTGCAGGTCGACAGATCACTGAAGATGACAGTGCAAGTAGATAAGGTAGTAAAAAAGGCCTCTGGCATGCTTACCTTCATTGGAAAGGGCATTGGGTATAAGGATAGGCAAGTTATGCTGCAGCTTTAGTTCGGCCACACTTGGAATATTGCATACAGTTTGGATCACCACACTACCAGAAGGATGTGGATGCTTTGGAGAGGGTACAGAAAAGGATGTTGGCTGGTATTAGGGACTTTAGCTATGAAGAAAGGTTGGACAGAGTGGGTTTGCTTTCACTGGAATGCAGGAAGTTGAAGGGTGATCTGATACAAGTTTATAAGATTATGAAAGGCATGGATGGAGTAGAAAGTATGTGGCTTTTCCCAGGGTGGCTGAGTCAATTATTAGAGGACACAGGTTCAAGGTGTGAGGGAGGGATGCTTAGAAGAGATACGTGAGGCAAGTTTTTCACACAAAGGGTGGTGAGTGCCTGCCAGAAGGGGTGATGGAAGCAATAGCAGTGTTCAAGTAGTATCCGGACGTATACATGAATAAGAAGGGAATAGAGAAATATGGAGACTGTCAGTGAAGCTGGTTTTAGTATGGAGGGACAAAATATGTTGGTGCAGGCTTGGAGGGCAGAAAGGCCTGTTATTGTGCTGATTTGTTCTTTATTCTTTGTTCTTTTAACAAAGGAAGCAAATCAATACAGACCTTAATGGAGCATAGAAAGCGTAGGAATGAACTTAAGAAAGCATTTAGGAGAGCAAAGAGGGGGCATTTAAAAACTCCCATGGTAAGATTAGGGAGAATCCAAAGATAACGGTTAAATACGTGAAGTGGAAGAGACTAACCAGGGAAAGAGGGACTAGGGACCAATCTTTGGTAGGAGGGCTGGTACGGCGTTGAGCAAGTACTTCGCATCTGCCTTTAATTTGGAGAAAGAGGACTTTGGCACAGAATTCAGGAAGATGGGCTATGAGGTTCTTCAGCAGTTCGACATAGGGAGTGAGGAAGTATGGCAGGTTCAAAAATGACCAGATCCCCAGGTCCCTGATATGTTGTATCCCAGGCTATTGAGGCAGTTGAAGGAGGAGATTACAGGAACCCTGAACTAAATTTTGAATTCCTCTCTGGCCATTGGGGAGGTGTAAGAGGACCAGAGGACAGTTTCTCAAGAAGGATGACAGGAATAAACCAGGGAATTACAGACCAGTGAATCTCCCAACCATGGTAGGGGAAAATATTGGAGAAAATTCTGAAGGACAAAATGACTCTCCACTTGGAGAGACTACATATGATCAGGATTAGTCAGCTTGACCTTGTCAGAGGGAGGTCATGTCTATCAAATCTCTGAATTTTTTTAAGGAGGTGACCAGGTGTGCAGATGAGGGTAGTGCAGTTGATATAGTTTATGTCGATTTTAGCAAAGCATTTAACAAAATTCTACATAGGAGCCTGATAAAAAAAGGTTCCTGGGTAACTTAGAAAGTTTTATCTAAAATTGGCTTAGCGCCAGGAGACAGAGGCTGATGGTAGAAGGTTGCTTGTGTGACTGCAGCCAGGTGTCCAGTGACATACCACAGGGATCAGTACTGAGTCCCATACTTTATATAAATGACAAAGAAGAAAATGCGAGGGCGAAGTGATGTCAGTTTGTAGATGACACGAAGATTGGCCATATCGTTGATAATGAGGAAGAAGGTCCTAGGTTACAGGAAGTTATAGTTGGATTGGTCAGATTTGTAGATGGGTGACAGATGTAACTTAACACTGATAAGTATGAGGTGATGCAATTTGGAAGAAGTGACAAGACAAGGGAGTACTCAATGAATGGCTAGACACTAGGAAGTTCAGAGGAACGGGGGATTTTGGAGTAGTTTTCCTTAAATCACTGAAGGCAGCAGATTAATAGGGTAATTAAGGCATAAGGGATATGCCTTTATTCATCAAGCATTGATTATAAGAGCAAGGAGGTTATGTTGGAGCTGCATAGAACTTTGGTTAGGTCACAGCTGATGTACTACGTGCAGTTCTGGTCATAACACAAGGGTACAGATGTGAATGCACTGAATAGGGTGAAGACGAGATACGCTAAGATGTTGCCCGAGATAAAGCACTAGCCAGAAAGGGAGGCCGGATAAGCATGGGCTGTTTTCTACAGAGCAAAAAAAGACTGAGGTGGGGACCTATCAGAGGCGAATAAGGTTATGAGGGACATGGATAGGGTGAATAGAAATCAGCTGCTCCTAAGTTAAAGGGTCAAAAACAAGAGGGTATAATTTTAAGGTGAAGAGCAGGAAGTTTGGAGGGGATTTCAAAAACATTTTTTTCAGCCAGAGGGTGGTGGGAGATCTGGAACATCCTGCCTGGGAGGGTGGTTGAGGCAGGAAACCTCACAACCTTTAAAAAGTACTTGGATGAGCATTGAAGTGTCATAACAGTGAAGGCGATGGGGCTAGTGTGGGAAAGTGGGACTAGTTCAGATTAAAAATATTTTTTATTGGGACAGACAGATGGGACAAAGGGCCTCATCTGTATTGCATGATTCTATGATTTCCTTAATCTGACTATCTGACTGCATACCCTAAAGAACTCAGTTCAAATTCCAGTCTCAATTCTCAGTTAAATATCCTGCCACAGCACAGAAAGGCATCATTTGTCAAGCAAGGGCTTTACCATTTAAGTACTGCGCTTGAGCAGTGTCCATATGGGTGCTATGAACTCACACTAGCCCAGCCACAATCAATAACAGTTCATTGAAGGCCATAATCCTAATCAATGACTTTCAGACACTCCAAGTGTTTTTTTTTTGTAAATCAATAACAAGTGTGCCACATGCACATGTAAATATGTTAGATTGAAAAGAAAATCCCAGCAGAAATCCAAAAAGCACCAAATCCAGAACACAAACTGTTTTGTTTTGTCTTCATCTTGAATCAACGATATCACAAATAGCTACCTACTTTTCGGAACTAGATTGCTGACATTTACTCCTTTGTTCCACTGAACAAGTGCCCCAGAGTGAGGTCATGAATCAGATATTCCCATTTCATCAACCTACACTAAACACCTTCCTTTCCCTTAGCTCCAGGCTCCTACAAGCAGCAGACTTCATATTTCATACCACCTTTTCGGAATTATTGCTAATGTCTCTGAATGACTAATGATCTGGGGACAAGGATTCAAATCCCTCTACCACAGTTAGCAAAATTTAAATTCAATCAGTAAATTCAATTAAATAAAATTAATGAATGCAGAATAGAAAGCTAGTTTCAATAATGAAGCCTGGAAATTAACATTGATTGCAGGAAATACCCATCTGGTTCACTAATGAACTTAAGGGAAGGAAATCTGCCACCCATACCATTGTAGCTATTTATAACCAATCTGTTCAGGCATGAATGAAACACATTTGGAGCAGGTGGGCCTGCTAGCCCAGAGTTAAGGACACCACTACTGCAAACAGCGCCCCTCCTTACCTGCCATATATTGTAGCGGTACTGAAGGGGTTAATGCTCATGTTACTTTGGTTCCACCCATGTCATATACAGTCTGTTGTAGGGAAACAAGGAATCTATTGTAGCATTGAAGAGGGCAGATGTATCTGACCCAGTTTCATAAGGTCTTTTTTATTTGTGCCTGACTAAATGTAGTTGTACTGTTACTATTTGTAATAACCCTGCTTGTTATCTAAGAACAGTGTTTCTTCTGTAGATGCTCTATGGTGACATATTCTCTATCACTAATCACTGGATGCGTCCAAGACAAAGCCTAGAATGAGCAGATTGCTTTATGAGGTAACACCAGACAGGCTTGGCCTGTATCCTCTGGAGTTTAGATGAGTCAGTGGTGATTTAATTGAAACATATCAGATCCAAAGGGGATCTGACTGTGTGAGTGTTGAAATATGTTTCCTCTTTCGGGAGATCTAGAGCTAGGGTCACAGATTGAAAAACAGGGAAACATTTTTTTCTCTCAGAGAATTGGAATTTGTTTCCTCAAAAGGCAGTGGATGCAGAATCTTTAAATATTTTTAGGCAGAGGTGGTAGATTCTTTAGTACCATGGAGATGCTAGATCCCTTATTGTCCATGATATATATAAACTGTATAAATGAGCATGTGATAAGTAAGTTTGCGGATGACACAAAGATTGACTGGGTCATGAATAATGAGGAAAAAAGGCCATAGGTTACAAAAAGATAGAGATGAATTGGTCACATGGGCAGATGAGAGGCAGATGGAATTTAACTGTGATAAATGTGAAGTGAGGTACTTTAGAAGAAGTAACAAGACAAGGGAGTACTCAATGAATGACAGGACACTGGGAAGCTCAGGGGAACAGAGGGATCTTGGGGTATTTGTGCACAGATCCCTGAAGGTAGCAGAACAAGTTAACAGGGTAATTAAGAAAGCATAGGGGACACTTGCCTTTATCGATTGTGGAATAGGTTATAAGAGCGGGGAAGTTATGTTGGTACTGTCAAAAACGTTGTTTAGGCCACAGCTGGAGTAGTGTGCAGTTCTGGTCACTACCATTAGGAAAGATGTGGCTGCGCTGGAAAACATGCAGAGGTTGGATGATGGCTCAGTGGCTAAAACTGCTGCGTCACAGCATCAGGGACACAGATTCAATTTTAGCCTTGGGTGGCTCTGTGGTGTTTGCACATTCTCCTCATATCTGTATCACACTCTGACTCTATATTTGGGGATATGCAGCCATGGTCTTATTGACCAGTGGAGCCAGCTTGAAGGACCAAATAGCCTATCCTTGTTCCTTGCTTTAATGTTCATAAAGTAAAGACAAAGAAGGATTGGTAGGAGCAACCTATCTCAGACAAGACTTAGCCAGTGATTCATACTGGTAGATGACCGAACCAGGTACCAGGAATGGTGACCTGGTAAAATACCATCCTTAGAGTGGTGCTGGAAAAGTACAGCAGATCAGGCAGCATCAGAGGAGCAGGAAAATCGGCGCTTCGGGCAAAAGCCCTTCATCGTTCCTGATGTCGATTTTCCTGCTCCTCGGATGCTGCCTGACCTGCTGTGCTTTTCCAGCACCACTCTAATCTTGACTCTGATCTGCAGCATCTGCAGTCCTCACTTTCGCTTAAAATACCATCCTTACCTAGTTTGGCCTACAAGTGACAACAGATCCACAGTAATATAGTCAACTTTTAATTGACATCTAAAATAGTCTCGGAAGTTACTCAGATCAAGGGCAATTACATTTTGGGCAACAAAAGCTGGCCTTACCTCCTCTGCCCACACCACACAAAAAAACCCCAAACATTATAAAACAAAACATGACACCAAATCACAGAAAGGGAAATTCAGTCAGTTTCGAAAATTTTAAAAAGTGCATTATAACAGAAACATGAAGCTTGAGAAGTACATTTGGAGCTTAGAACTTAGACACAGGTATCAATAGTGGAGCAATTAAAATTAGAGATATGCATGAGGCCAGAATTAGATGGACAAACATCACTCAACTATTTGAACTGTTCTTTGCAAATTCTTTACTCAGTAAATCTGTGAAGAATGCTAGAGGATTTCTATTTCCTCATCTGCCCATTTATGTGGCCAATAAACTGCAGAGACAAGTCTACGGTCAGCCAACTCATGAACTGATTGATTGATCCATAAAGTTAGCTGCAATTGTTTTTGTGTGGGTATCCTACCTCATTGTCTGACCTTATCAAAACACAGCAGATATATTTGGACTATAAATAGGAATTTGCTAAGAAAATAAACAGGCTGATCTGGTTTACGAACTATATCAATTGCCAATGGGATCAGTATTGAAAACAGCATTGGGGTTGGGGGTGATGGCGGGGATATGGCAATTTGAGTGACAGCTGGGGAGTTGACATTGGTGAAGAAGGAAGAGATAAACAACAGACAAACTAGGATTACATCAGAGCAGCAACAAAGGGTTAGACTATAAACCATTAAACATAGGAGCAGATGTAGGCCAGTCAGTCCAATGAATTTGCTCTGCCATTTAATGAAATCATGGATAATCCTCAACTCTACTTTCCTGCCTACAAGATTCAAGTTAGGAATGTGATGGAATATTCCCCATATATTTGGATGGATGAAACTCCGAGCTGAAAATGTGTTGCTGGAAAAGTGCAGCAGGTCAGGCAGCATCCAAGGAACAGGAGAATCGACGTTTCGGGCATAAGCCCTTCTTCAGGAATGAAGAATGGGATATGCAGCCATGGTCTTATTGACCAGTGGGGCTGGCTTGAAGGGCCAAATAGCCTATCCTCATTCCTGAAGAAGGGCTTATGACCGAAACGTCGATTCTCCTGTTGCTTGGATGCTGCCTGACCTGCTGCGCTTTTCCAGCAACACATTTTCAACTCTGATCTCCAGCATCTGCAGTCCTCACTTTCTCCTCCTGGATGAAGCTCCAACAACACTTGAGAAGTGTTGACATCATCCAGGACAAAGCAATGTCATTGGCATCATGTCCACAACATCCACTCCTTCCACCACCGACACTCAATAACAGGGCAGTGTGTACTATCTGCACGATGCACTGCAGAAATTCACCAAAACTTCTTAGCTAGCACCTTCTATAACCAAATCCATTTCCACCTAGAAGGACAAGGACAGCTGCAAGTTCTCCTCCAAGCCTCTCACCATCTTGACTTATATATCACCATTCCCTGTTGCTGGGTCAAAGTCCTGGATCCCATTCCGAAGGACATTGTGGGTTAACCCACAGCACACGGGCTTTCAGCAGTTCCTTTTTTTTTTCCCTGTAACTTGTATTTTGTTTATAGATTAGATTGATTGGCTCACAGAGTTGGTTCACATAGCACTACAATGGATCTGTTAGCAAGTGGCACGCATTGAAGGAACTGCATTTTTCTTAGACCTGGACAACCATTCCAAGCAATTGAAGCATTATATATAAAAACATTTCCAGCCTCCCCAGTGACCAGTGAACTGTAAAATGTATCCAGTATTCCAACATCTGTCTCCATTTGTAAAATTGGATGCATTCCATCTAGTGCAAGAATCTTACAAATGTACAGTGCGGCTTTTAAATTTGAAATCCTCACTTGATGGATTACTGCTATTTGCTCCATGCATTCCTCACTACTGCACTTTCTAGATTGGAAAATACCGAAGGTGTTTTATAAAGTCTCTTTTATTGCTTCGGGGTGTCTGTGTGTGACACCTTAACAAAAATAAGTATTTCACAAATTCAACTCTGGTAGTTGCTGTTAAGACAGAATAAAACTTACAGCAATTGTACAGCACATACTATCCTAATATACACTCAATGACTTTCTTCACTGCAACATTTCAATATCTCAGTAGAATTGGCCCTGAATTCTGCCAAAGAAAAGTCAACGTAAAATAATTCGAAAAACACAAAAGACAAATTTGGCAATTATTGACTATAATTCTCCATGCAATTGCTATATTTAGCCACTGGATGGTGTGTACCCTAAGGTTTCCTGGCTTCAATCATCAAAAGCTGGAAGTTCAGAAGAGTTTTCCAGTATGGTATAACCAGTTAGGCGGATCTAAATCCACCCAGATGAATCTTAGCGGAAAAAGATACAAGGCCTCTTAGGAAATAACTCTTCCAATTTTCTTTGTTGTATTTTCTCTAGTTTATGGTGTTGTGTTGCAATTAAATACATGCTTCGATAAAACTTACTGTTGGAATGCAGGAAACATAACAGCCAATCAAAATCTTTCGACCACAATGTAATAATAACTTGATACTGTGTCTCTGTGATATTGATTGTGGGATCAATATTGATTAAGAAGCAGGGATAACACCTCACCCTCCTTCAAAATGGTCCCACGGGATCTTTAGCGGATGCCATTTGTTATATGATACCCAAACAGGTAGTTTGAGCCTCAGTTTAGAAACTGATCTGAAAGACAGTATGTCCATGGGTGTAGCACCCCCTCAGTACAATACTCAGTTTTGCTCTTTGCACTCACACCCTTGAACTTGAAAATTTAGAAGTCAGAGTGGCTGTAAGATACGACAATAAGTTATTGGCATAGGATGAGATCAGTTAGTCCATCAACTCTGCTCCATCAATCAATCATGGCTGAGTGACAACAACAGAGCTACACATAACATATGGGAAGGATAACATTGGAACTGGCCTAGATTTTCCTTGTTTTAATCATGTTGAATTTTCCTATTTTTTTTGTCAAAATGTCATTTTCAAGGATATTCATGGTAGGTAGTCTGCCACGGCCTATTGCCTCAGACATTGGCTTTCTCTTCACTCATTAGTTATGGAACCAGTCTATCTGGCATGGGCTCATGCAGGAGCAGTAATGAAAGGGCTCACCATGATGAGGACTTTGTGACATTCATGCTGTTGCTGTTACTGTGATATCTAACCCTGCTCACAGCATTTCAGGTACTGCGAGCTAGGAGCTGTACTCCTGTACCTTTCAATCTTAATAAAAGGTGCAAGAAGGGAAGATGCCATACTGCTCATTCTTCAGGGACTTGGAGATCCTGGTGGTCAAGGTGGCCATGAGGAGGGAAGAAGATGACTGCTCATGTGGAGGTTCTGACATCTCCCTGTCCAACGAGCTGATGAGCTCCATAGGACTGTTCTTCGACTCCAGTTCAAACTCATTCTAATCCCAAACAAGTTTTCACCCCCTTATGCACACTAATTCCCTCTCTTATGTAGCTACTACTGGGATCTGATACAAGAAGAAGCCCAGCACTGCCCACACTGAGCTCAACTCCACTTCTGGGAAGAAGCTATTCAACCCTTAGAGGCTGCACCAGCAAGGGTTCAGCCCTCACCCTGCCCCACCTCAGGCAGGGCACACTTTCTAGGTTAGAATCAGGAACAACATTGAATCATCAGATGATACAGTACAGAAGTGGTCCTTGGACCATTAAATCCGTAGACAGCTGCCAACACTAGTCCCAGTTTCCTGCACTTGCCCATGGCCTTGAATGTTATGACACATCAATGCTCATCCAAGTACCTATTAAAGGCAGTGATGTTACTCGCCTCAACTCCCCTCACAGGCAGTGCAGTCCAGATTCCCAGCATCCTCTGAGTGAAACCAGTGAGCTCTTCTCTGCTGTATCTCTGGAGCTGGACAAGGAAGAAACATTCCAGGTCTCTGGAATTTTTAGGACTGTCAGAGACCGGGCATCTGCTCAAATCCAGGCAGATGACAATCCCATGATTTCAACCATTAATGACTTCGTCAAACTGCACAGAGCAACACAGGAATAGCATTTATTACTCGCTCCCTAATTGCCCTTGAGAAGGTAGTGATGAGCTGTCTTCTTGAACCACTGAAATCTACATACTGCAGGTTGACCCACAATTCCTTGAGGGAGGGAATTCCAGGATTTCACTCAGCGATAGCAAAAGAATGGCAATATTGAAATGAATTGAATTGAATTGAATGAGGTTTATTGGCGCATGGACTCACATGAGTACAGTGAAAAGGACAATGAACAAAGAAAATTTACAGCTCAGGAACAGGCCCTTCGGTAGTCCAAGCCTGAGCTGATCCAAATGTACTGTCTAAACCTGCCGGTCAAGTCCTAAATATTTGTATCCCTCTGCTCCCCACCTACTCATACATCTGTCCAGACGCATCTTAAATGAATCTACCATGCCTGCCTCTACCACCTCTGCTGGCAACGCGTTCCAAACGCCCACCACCCTCTGTGTGAAGTACTTACTGCGTGTATCCCCCTTAAACTATCCACCTCTCACCTTGAAAGCGTAACCTCTCATTATTGAATCCTTCACCCTGGGAAAAAGCTTGTCTCTATCCACCCTGTCTATACCCTTCATGATTTTGTAGACCTCAATCAGGTCCCCCCTCAATCTCCTTTTTTCGAATGAAAATAAACCTAACCTACTCAACCCCTCTTCATAGCTTGCACATTCCATACCAGGCAACATCCTCGTAAACCTTCTCTGCATCCTCTCCAAAGTGTCCACATCCTTTTGGTAATGTGGCGACCAGACCTGAACACAGTATTCTAAATACGGCCGAACCAATGTCTTGTACAATTTTAACATGACTTGTCAGCTCTTAAACTCAATACCCTGTCCAATGAAAGCAAGCATACTATATGCCTTCTTGACCACTCTATCCACCTGTGCAGCAACCTTCAGGGTACAATGGACCTGCACTCCCAGATTTCTCTGCCCATCAACTTTTCCCAAGGCTCTTCCGTTCATTGTATAATTCGCTCTGGAATTAGTCTTGCCTAAATGCATCACCTCACATTTTTCTGGATTGAAAACCATTTGCCACTTTTCCAACCAACTCTCCAGCCTATCTATATCCTCCTGTATTCTCTGACAGTCCCTTATGCTTTCTGTTACTCCACCAATCTTCGTGTCATCTGCAAACTTGCTGATCATACCAACAGTGCCCTCTTCCAGATCATTTATGTATATTACAAACAACAGTGGCCCCAACACTGATCCCTGTGAAACACCACGGGTCACCTTTCTCCATTTCGAGAAACTCCCTTCAACTACAACTATCTGTCTCCTGTTGCTCAACCAGTTCTTTATCCACCTGGCTAGAACACCCTGCACACCATGTGACTTCACTTTCTTCATTAGTCTACCATGGGGAATCTTCTCAAACGCCTTACTAAAGTCCATGTATATGACATCTACAGCCCTTCCTTCATCTATCAACTTAGTCACTTCCTCCAAGAACTCTATTAAGTTGGTAAGGCATGATCTCCCCCACACAAAACTATGTTGCCTATCATTGATAAGCCCATTCTTTTCTAAATATAAATAGATTTTATCCCTCAGGACCTTCTCCAGCCACTTTCCCACCACTGACGTCAGGCTAAATGGTCTGTAGTTACCCGGAATATCCCAACTACCCTTCTTGTACAGGGGGACAGCATGAGCAACCCTCCAGTCTTCCAGTTTACAAGCCACCACTTATGTCGCCATCTTAAGTACCTAGATACAGAATTTTATTTATAAAGCAGAAAATGAGAAAAAAAGTTAAAAAGTTAAATATTACAATTTTTCTTACTAAAATGTAGAAAATTAATGAAACACAGCAACAAGTCAACCACCCACAGTCCATAAGTGCCTAGCCATACTGGGCTCGCACTGCTCATGATGGTTCATTCTCCCCCGCTCTGGGCTTGACCTCAGTCTCACTGTCACCCCCACCCCTCCCTTACTCCACCCACTGGGCAGCCTGCCCCTACTCTCACCCTCACCATCCCAGGTAGCTTGGCCCCATTCACCCCCATCCTCTCCCTCCCTAGCAGCATGCCCCCACTCTCACCCCCACAGCCCTGGGCAGCTTGCTCCACTCTCACCCCCACCATCCCAGGCAGCCTGGCCCCACTCTCAGCCCCAACACCCCGAACCCCCTCCGCTACCCCCCCAAACCACCTCCGCTACCCCCCATCCCACCCCCCCCCACCTTCTAGGCAGCTTGCTCCACTCTTACCCCCACTGTCTCGGGCAGCCAGCCCATACTCTCACCACCCAGCCCCCACCCCTCCCTCCATCAGCATGCTCCCACTCTCACCCCCACACCCCTGGGCAGCTTGCTCCACTCTCACCTGCACCATCCCAGGTAGCCTGGCCCCATTCTCACCCCCAACCCCCCCAAACCCACTCCTCTATTCCCCCCCACCCCACCTCCTAGGCAGCTTGCTTCACTCTTACCCACACTGTCTCGGGCAGCCAGACCACACTCTCACCACCCAGCTTCCACCCCACCGGCAGCATGCTCCCACTTTCACCCCGAATTACTTCCCCCCACAACCTTTCACCCCTCGCGACTCCTGCAGCTTGCTCCCACTCTTACCTCCACTGTCTCAGGCAGCCTGTCCCTACTCTCACCCCCAATCACCCTCCCTCGCCCGCCCCAGGCAGCTTGCCCCCATTCTCACCCCAACTGTCTCGGGCAGTCTGCTTCCACTCTCACCGTCGGTTGCCTTTGAAGAATGGAGAACCCAAGCAAAGTTATGAGTAATGGGTGCCCGTTCCGATTCACGTGTCTGGCATTCTGAATAGATAGGATGGTGCCTGCCATATGGAACTAGTCCAGTACACTCAGTGTTGGCTGGACAGTGCACAGACCTAACCTCCGTTGGTGCTCAGCATCAGTGGCAAGGCAAGAGAGGGATGAGGGAGCTGTGGGTATGCCGGCACCCAGTAGTTAGCATTGCTGCCTCACAGCACCAAGGACCTGAGTTCGATTCCCACCCCTGAGGGATTGTATGTGTGGAGTTGGCACATTCTCCTCCTGTCTGTACTGGTTTCCTTTTTCTGCTCTGGTTTCCTCCCACAGTCCAAAGATGTGCAGGTTAGGTAGATTGGTCATGGGAAATGCAGGGTTACAGGGATAGGGTGGGGGTCTGGGTGGGATGCTTTTTGGAGGGTCGGTGCAGGACTTGTTGGGGCTCTGTCTACTCTATATGGATTCTACGATTCTCCCATGGAGCCAGGGTGGTGCCGGAGAGAAGAGCAGCCACACATCGGAAACACAGAAGACTCCACTGGGGTCACTCCAAAGATGCCCAGCCACTCAACCTATGGCACCGATGTGATGTTCCTGCCCTGCTTCACTTACTGTTGCTGAACAGGAAGCAGGGCCAGTAAACTGCATGTACTTTACATGGGATCAGCTGAATGTACCATACATACAATCTTGTGGATATTGGAATTTTTATTCATCAACTGAAGAGTTCAAGGAATGCAGAAATGAACAGATTCACATGGACTGGACAAAGGGCCATGTAAACAACAGAAATTTACACAGAGGAAGGAAGTCTAAACACAGCACATTCTTCCTACTGGCAGTAAGATTCTATCCAGCCCCTCAAACTGAATGGTCTCTCACATGTCCCTCCATGTCAGAGTGCTGCTTCTCCTCTGTAGATGATTGCTCTTAGTCCCCCATTTGGTGTACCATCTGAAAGCCCTGTTGTGAAGGGTGCAACGTGCCACACTGATGTAGAATATCCTTTCAGAGCTAGAGGGCAAGGCCCCTCTGGAACGGTTCAGGTACTGTAATCCCATCTTAAGAGCCAAATGGTCTATTCCACTAAGGTCTTGGTGGGAACCTGGGCAGCGTTGTGTTGTCTTTTGGCATCAGTTTTTCAGGAAGGAGTTCTGAGCCTCATTTGGAAAGGGTAGCCCTTGTCTCCCAGCCACCATCCCTATGTGACCTGAAGATCTTGGCAGGATCCAAGCTGTAAGTTTTCCAATGTGTGCACATCTGGATACCTGGCACCCACTGCCAGAATATGGCACCCATGGTCACAGATGAGCTGAATATTGTTGGAGTGGAATCCTTTTCTGTTGGCATTGTTGGTTGGATGCTCTCAAAGTGACATCGGTGCAGTCTACAGCACCTTGCACTGGAGGGAAGCCAGCAATGGTGGACAATCCCACTGCCTGAGTTATTTTTGGCTCAAAGGTAGAAGACAGAGGGTGGTGGTGGAGGGTTGTTTTTCAGACTGGAGGCGTGTGACCAGTGGAATGCCACAAGGATCGGTGCTGGGCCCTCTACTTTTTGTCATTTACATAAATGATTTGGATGCGAGCATAAGAGCTACAGTTAGTAAGTTTGCAGATGACACCAAAATTGGAGGTGTAGTGGACAGTGAAGAGGGTTACCTCAGATTACAACAGGATCTGGACCAGATGGGCCAGTGGGCTGAGAGGTGGCAGATGGAGTTTCATTCAGATAAATGCGAGGTGCTGCAATTTGGGAAAGCAAATCTTAGCAGGACTTATCCACTTAATGGTAAGGTCCCAGGGAGTGTTGCTGAACAAAGAGACCTTGGAGTGCAGGTTCATAGCTCCTTGAAAGTAGAGTCACAGGTAGATAGGATAGTGAAGAAGGCATTTGGTATGCTTTGCTTTATCAGTCAGAGTATTGAGTACAGGAGTTGGAAGGTCATGTTGCGGCTGTACAGGACATTGGTTAGGCCACTGTTGGAATAGTGCATGCAATTCTGGTCTCCTTCCTATTGGAAACTTGAAAGGGTTCAGCAAAGATTTACAGGAATGTTGCCAGGGTTGGACGATTTGAGCTATAGGGAGAGGCTGAACAGGCTGGGGCTGTTTTCCCTGGAGTGTCGGAGGCTGAGGGGTGACCTTATAGAGGTTTATAAAATCATGAGGGGCATGGATAGGATAAGTAGACAAAGTCTTTTCCCTGGGGTGGGGGAGTCCAGAACTAGAGGGCTTAGGCTTCGAGTGAGAGTGGAAAGATATAAAAGAGACTTAAGGGACAACTGTTTCACACAGAGAGTGGTACGTGTATGGAATGAGCTGCCACAGGAAGTGGTGGAGGCTGGTACAATTACAACATTTAAAGAGGCATTTGGATGGGTATATGAATAGGAAGGGTTTGGAGGGATATGGGCCGGGTGCTGGCAGGTGAGACTAGATTGGGTTGGGATATCTGGTCGGCATGGGCGAGTTGGACTGAAGGGTCTGTTTCTGTGCTGTTCATCTCTATGATCTACTTGACTCTCCTCATTCCGTCCTCAAGGATATAAACTGCTATGGTCTGGAGGAAATGGCATTGTTACTCTGCAAATGCATTTGCGAACCAAGTAATGGGCAGTAGCGAACAGGGCTCCAGCAGCTCCTAGGAATGATTCTCTGGCAACTGTGACCTTGATGGCCATCCATTCCTCCCAAGCACCAGCCCTGCTGTGGTGAATAGCAGCACAGAAGGGCTGGGAGATCCTCAGTTTGTACCTGCAGTATAGATAATAACAGTGGGACTGGGATATCCGGAATCTGATCAATCTCCTCCTGCTGCTTGGAGAATCCTCAGCTGCTGGTCCTCCCTCTGGATGCTGGAGCTTGGTGACAGCATTTCCATCATGTCTTCTTCAATTGTTAACGTCTCATGTTGAACAACATCTCAAGGTTCCTCCACGTGCTGGTCCCTACACATATGAGTGATCAGATAATCTGTAGGGAATGTATGAAACAGAGCAATGTATCAGTAATGGAGCTCTCTGACCCTCACATCATTCACAATAAAATGATGTGTCACATTGTGTCATGGAGGCTTTGCCAAAATCCTGAAATTACATTTCAGCCATTCAGGAGCATTTTTTAACACACAAAAAGATCTTAAAAATAGAATGGACCCTGTGGAAAGGTTATGGATGCTGAAACAAATGGAACTTTTGAGCCTGAAATCAATGGAGTTTTGTTCAGTAACCATGGAGAGAAGATAAGGAGACAGAGTTGAAGTGCAGAACAGCCTTGATTGAAAAGTAGAACAGCCTTCAGGGGCCGAATGGTCTGCTCCTGTCCTTAATGCTATCTTGATTTGTCTTGGTTAATGTCAAATTTGGGTAAATTAGAAAACTTTCAGTGAAATCTCAGCTAATCAATATGTTTCACATCCTGTTGATCTGTTGGATATGCATCAAATTTAAAACTTTCAATCCTGTAGGTGGATTCCATTTTCTTTTACTCTCTAGGCCCTTAAGCAATTCATTCTTTGTTCAAAGTATCATATTAAGAAGCATTTATAGTGTTATGTTCTCCTTTGAAAGGAGTTCTATATCTATTCAACTTTGTCTCAACCTAATTTTTCATAAAGAATTTCATAAAGCTTTTCATAAACCATTTAATTTGCTTCCTCCAAACATTCACAACCTTCCCAGTAGAAGACCTATCTGCTTAATTGGATATTACTGTCTCCTTCAGTTCAGTGATCAATAGTAAAAATATTATCAGTCATAAGCTTTCAGAACTTGCGAGAGAAACAGGATTTTAATGTCCTTGCAAAGCACAAATACTCTCAAATCTCTTTTAGTTATTTGTTTTCATACAGATCCTATTCCTCCCTTACGAGGACTAGAACTGGAATTTTCCATATTTTTCACACTGTTTCTTACTAATAATATGGTTCATAGGCGTGTTTCCTTTACATATTTCCCTGTGTCACTGAGTCAAACATAAAGGAAATCTCCCAACAATGTTATATTTTCCTCCAGCTTTCTGTTTCTACTGCACAATCATTGGAAAATCTATTCTCGTATCCTATTTTACTGAAACCTGAATGGCATTAATTACTGTAACTCATCCTAGACACCAATTACTTTGTATATGAACTAGCCAATCCCTTCAACTTGATTCCAATCTGTAACTCACTCCAGGGTATCATGATTGTTTTTGTTTATATTGTTGAAGAAAATTGATGAATTAGTTAGTATATTATTTATGAATGCATTGACGAATGTGATCTAGCATTGTTGGTTAAAAAAATGGTGCTAGGGATCACACTCCCATTTTAAGAGGCACAGGTCATTGATTTAAATAATTTAAAATTCTCATATTTAAATCTTTCCATGACTTTACCCCTCCCTCTCACTGTAGCCTCCTCCAAATGTACAATCCCTCCCATCTAGGATATTGTCACACTTGAGAGGGTGCAGAAAAAGGTTTATGGGGATGTTGCTGGGACTGGAGGGTTTGAGTTATAGGGAGAGACTGAATAGGCTGGGGCTGTTTTCCCCGGAGTATTGGAGGCTGAGGGGTGACCTTATAAAGGTTTATAAAATCGTGAGGAGCATGGATTGGGTGAATAGTCAATTACAACATTTAAAAGGTATCTAGATGGTTTTGTGAATAGGAAGGATTTCAAAGGAATACAGGCCAAATACTGACAAATGGCACGAGGTCAGATTGGGATGGCCAGTCGGCGTGGACGAGTTGGATTGAAGTGTCTGTTTCCATGCTAACTCTGTCTTTATTTGAACTTTCAGTTTCTCTCACTTGGGCCATTGGCTTTGCCTTTAATTACTGAAACTAGTGAATAGAAGAAAGAACATCTTGTGTGCTTATATGTCATCACTGTACAATATACTGCAGAGCTAGAGTTGAACAATAGATGGAACCTCTGAGATTATTTTCTTCATAAGAACTAATTTCAGGGTTGCATTCTCTATAGTTTTTAATGTACTTACAGTGCTTTGTTAAAAGTGTTAAAGGTCATTTTGTCTCAGCAGACTCTTTCATACTGACAATGTTGATACTTGTCTAACAAAGGCACATGAACATTGGTTAAAATATAGTATACATGATGCTGATTTTCCAGAAAGTACTAAGTTTACAGAAATCTTGAGAAAATCAGAGCTCCCAAAATTGCTTCACAGGGAAGATAAGTTTGATTGATTGAAGAAATGGATGAGGGCATTGGTGGCATGATGGGGATCTACTATTCATTGCTAGTTGTGAAGGTGTTGACTCTGTGGCCCATGTAGTGAAGGTATGCCCACAGTGTTGCTCGATAGGCAGGTCCAGAATTGTGGGCCATTGACAATGAAGGAACCCTGATATATGTGTAAGAATTCGAATTGAACTTAGGTGCAACAGTGGTTATTCACACAAAAAGCCTTTGTCCTTCCAATTTTTGAAAATTCCTCCAAAGTCTACCCAATGAGTTGAACTATAAGAAAGCAAACAATGACATGTTCAAGGGTGTAGATAATTGAATACAGCATTGGCTTGTTAAAGCATTTTTGATAGTTGAATCATTTTGGTAGTTCTTTCCATTAACATCCACAGCAAGTCATAGTCTGTGGTTTGTTACTTCATGATAGAATCCATAATTTTACCCACAGAGTTTGCATCATCCCATTTCATGAGGTAAATGACTTGCTTATTGGTTAATAGTTAAAAAGTATCCTAATTTTTTATTGTTGATTCCAAATGTTCGGAATCACAAATTGACTCACTAGGCTTCAGTTTATCTTATTTTTCTGTAAAACAGCCAGTCCTTTTTAAACAAAGCCTTTCCACTTGCAGTGAATTGTTCAGACCTTGCTTTTAAAATTCATTAATAGCTACCAAAGAAGACACTAATTAAACACAACAATGAAAAAAGTCTTGAAAACTGAATTTTTGCACTTTGGAATATAGATAACAGAGCTTATACTCATTTAAAATTATGCAAGGTTGGGATGAGACTGATGGTTCAAAAACAGTTTCATTGTCAACTGGGACAAGGTATTAAAACAAATAAGGTCAAGGCACTAGTTATAAGGTCAAATATACTAAGGGCAGAATAAAGTTCCTAATGCAGAGACTTGTGCATTGTGAAACTCATTCCCAGAATGAGTGATAGCTTCCCAAGATTAAGTTAAAAATCACACAACACCAGGTATAGTCCAACAGGTTTATTTGAAAGTACCAGCTTTCAGAGCACTGTTCCTTCATCAGATACCTAATGTAGGAGCAGCGGTTCGAAAGCTAGTGCTTCCAAATAAACCTGTTGGACAATAAACTGGTGTTGTGTGATTTTTAACTTTGTCCACCCCAGTCCAACACCAGCACCTCCACATTATGAATCCCAAGATTAGATTGTATGTGTCAACAAAGGAAAGGGAGATGAAGGGCGATCATTACAGGATGCATCAATATGATTCAAACTGTTTGCTTGCATAGGTGATAAACACTGGCATGGATTAGTTGAAATGAATAGACTGATTCCATGTTGTAACTTCTATGTTATTTTATATAAGTTTGTGCATTGTGATATCACAATGTTAATTATCTATTAATGCTTCACTTTGTGATAAAAGTTCATAACATCTATAATATTTGGGATTTTGGTTTCAAAATGGAGGCAGATGGATGTGGCTCAGCTCTGTGAAGGTGCTTTTTAAATAGGTCAGAAAGTCATGTGGACACTGACTGAAATACATCATTTCATTGAAGGCATGTGACACTAGTTAACTGCCAAGTAGACCCTTGTGCTGTAAATAAACGGAATGAGAAATTGCTGAGTTTATGTCACAAAGTAAAAAGCCATTAGTTTTAGTTTTGACTTCATAATGAAAGGTGCAAAGTCTCCATCTAGAAAAATTAAGCTTTTAATTTAGATGGACTGGGAGTTCAGTTCAGAAAGGAAAAAAGCTTTTCGTTCTAGGGAACCAATACCTCACCAGAGTTATCTCCAGCCTGTGAATCACCTATGAGGAGAAAGTGAGGACTGCAGATGCTGGAGATCAGAGCTGAAAATGTGTATTGGGGAGACAGGCCGCCTACTTGCGGAACGTTTCAGAGAACACCTCTGGGACACCCAGACCAACCAACCCAACCATCCCGTAGCCCAACACTTCAACTCCCCCTCCCACTCTACCAAGGACATGCAGGTCCTTGGACTCCTCCATCGCCAGACCATGGCAACACGACGGTTGGAGGAAGAGCGCCTCATCTTCTGCCTGGGAACCCTCCAACCACAAGGGATGAACTCAGATTTCTCCAGTTTCCTCATTTCCCCTCCCCCCACCTTGTCTCAGTCAAATCCCTCGAACTCAGCACCGCCTTCCTAACCTGCAATCTTCTTCTTGACCTCTCTGCCCCCACCCCACTCCGGCCTATCACCCTCACCTTGACCTCCCTCCACCTATTGCAATTCCGACGCCCCTCCCCCAAGTCCCTCCTCCCTACCTTTTATCTTAGCCTGCTGGACACACTTTCCTCATTCCTGAAGAAGGGCTTATGCCCGAAACGTCGATTCTCCTGTTCCTTGGATGCTGCCTGACCTGCTGCGCTTTTCCAGCAACACATTTTCAGCTGTGAATCACCTACGCCAGCAGTGCAGAGAATGTTGAGCAGTGTTCCAGTTATCTGAAACAAAAATAGCTCTAGGCTTACAGAACTGTAAAAGTTTCATGCTAGCAGAATGAGAAAATAATTATAACATTGTTACTGCAATACAAGGAAAGGAAACTTTGAACATAAACTTTAGAATTGAATAACTGCAAAAAGATAGTGCTGGGAAACAAGTTGTATGTTTGTTTTGCTCTTTGTGTTAAGATCTTTCTAACAGTCTTCTATAGAGAGTTTTTTTTCCCACCTTTTGTGTATTCAACTATGTTCAGTTGTTAAAGAACAACCGCAGCTTCCTAGGACTATTTTCCAGTGACGGACCACCGTGGTCACTAACTACAAAATTAGACAAATGATCTCTCCAGCCAGGTTTCTGCCTAGGATTGGACTTTTTTTTTATTATTCACACATGAGACATGGGTGTCATTGGCTGGCCAGCATTTATTACCCATCCCTAGCTGCCTTTGAACTGAGTGGCTTGTTAGGCCATTTCAAAGGGCAGTTAAGAGTGAACCACATTGCTGTGTGTCTGGAGTCACATGTAGGCCAGACCAGGTTAGTATGGAAGCATCCTCCCCTAAAGGGACATTAGTGAACCAGATGGACTTTTCCTGACAATCATCTCATGGTCATCAGTAATTCCAGATTATTATCAAATTCAAATTCCACCATCTGCCACAGCAGGATTTGAACTCCCCATCGCAGAACATCGGCTGAGTTTCTAAATGAATAGTCTAGTGATAATATCACTAGGCCATCACCTCCCTGAGGCCACATTGCCATCAGCTGGGATCATAACTACATAAATTTGTGGATTTCCTGCAATTGTAATAAAACTGTAATCATTGTTGCAATGGCAGCACATGGAAAGTATGGCAGAAAGTCAGTATGGTTTTGAATCTGATGAAAGTGAAATCATTGCCACATGAAATATACTCGATTAACCTTACATAACACAGCAGTGGTTTTGCCACTACACAATTCACCATCCCACAGGTGCTGTGTGGCCTATTAACTTACCTCTGCCACTGATCCAACATGGAGATACTTGTCAAAAGCGAAATTCTTCTGCAGAGACAACAGAAACCAAATCAAAGGCAATAAGATTGCTAACTCAAAGCATGAAGAATGTAGAATTATATCTCAGACATCAAACTCCATACCAAACAACATTGATATATTCTGATTTCTGGCCAGGCTTTCCTGATATTGTGGCAATATTCCAAGCAGAGAAACAATGAACATTTAGATTTCTTTAGACATCCAATGCTAAGAACATAAGAACTAAGAGCAGGAGTAGGCCATCAGGCCCAATGAGCCTGCTCCACCGTTCAATAAGATCATGGCTGATCTTTTCAAGGCCTCATCTCCACCTACATGCCCGCTCACCATAACCCTTAATTCCTTTACTGGTCCTGAAGGAAGAGGGTTTCCTGCCTGTGCCATCCAGGTCTCTGTGCGCCCCCACCCCACCCCCGCCATACACACACACACACACAAAGCAGACACTGATTTCTCCTTGACTGCCATGTGTAAGTCAAACTTTAAGCACCATTCAGGGCAGCAGTGGACTCACAGTACATGTCCAGGTGCACAATAGGTTTTTAAAGGTTGTGTTAGTGCAAGCTATGCTGCTGGATTCTGCAATATTCACTGAGTGGTGAATTGTTCCAGGAGTGATATGTGGTAGGATGGGGCCTGAACTGGACACAAGGGAAACAGTCAGTAGTTACTGAGGCAAGTTTGGTATAATACAGTGCGAAAACCTGTTAGGCCTCATGGTGGGAATCCCTCCAAAATATCCAACCCAACTCAGACTTGGCCAAACTAATTCAACTCACAGAATAAATATTAGTTTTTAAAGTGACTGTGGAAATGTGATATTGATGTCTTTGAGGAGTACATTAAAGAATAATTACAAATAGCTGTAGGAAAAGAGTTGGTTTTGAAATATTCATGCAAATTCTAAATGGATAAGTCATTGGGTCCTGAAGGCATGAATTTAAACCCTTAGACAAGTTATCACATGTAAAGTTTTGACGAACTCCTGGAATCTTCTTCAGAACATATCAGCAATATGTCAAGGAAAGCCAGCAACAAATTTATTAAAGGCAAGCTGTGGGTTTGACAAATTTGCCAGACTTTCTGCTGAATAAATAATTATTTGAACAAGTGAAGGGAATATAGTATATGCAGTATTCATGAATTTTGAAAAGCTGTTCAATAAAGAATATGGCCACTTAAAGATAAACAATCACATTGAGGAAAGTATTATAGAGTCCCAACAGTGCAAAAAGAGTCCCTTTGAGTCTGCAGCAACCACCCCCCAAACCCCTACCATATCCCATCACTTTGCATTTAATATGGCTAACACATCCTTGACACTATGGACAATTTAGCATGGCCAATCCACATAACCTGCATATCTTTGGATCGTGGGAAGAAAGCAGAGCACTTGGAGGAAACCCACGCAGAAACAGCAAACTTCACACAGTCAGTCAGTCTCCCACTGCTGGGATTGAAGCCAGGTTCCTGGTGTTATGAGGCAGCAGTGCTGACCATTGAACCACCATGCTACCCATATCGCACATACTGCAATACTCTTAGTGCCTGCTGCAAAGGCTTTATGGCATCCAGCAAGAAATGGCAGACTAAAAGCATGGGAAAGCAAATCCATTATGGTGCCATAGCATGAAGTCTGTGATCAGGTAATGGAGCAGCAGAGAATACAGCAATTGTTTGATGGCTAGTCTGGAACTGGTGTATTAAGTGCCACAGACCATTACCATCATTTTTAGCACTGCACGATATTCTTCTCAGAAGCTGTAAGTATACTAATCCTGAGAGGGAACAGGAATCAAATACTGTACTATCCACAGTCCCTGCAGAAATTTGAAACAAATGGAGGAGAAGCTAGCATTTTATAGAATCTAGCAAACTAAGGAAAAATAGCCATAGTCTTACCATATCATAGGGCAGCTTTCTCATTTAAAGAGAGATGACTGGGTGGTTTACCCTGAGGGTCACCATACCTCATACAAGAGGAAAGGAGTGTTCTTCATATTAACCTCAGCTGGTAGTGGGAATTGAACCCACACTGTTGGTATAACACTGTATTGTTAGTCAGCTACCTAGCTCACTAAGCTAACCAACCCAACATTGCCCACTTAGCTCATGTACCTGGTAGATGTCTCCAGGCTAAACATTACAAAATGTTGGGTTACAGCAGGACACACTTCAGAATTGCCAATGTGTCACTGAAAATCCTTGCACACATTTACTTTTCAATAGCTTCACATATGGAACTATTAAAAGCTGTGTTAGTTGTATGATCTCTGGATGAGCCAGATAGTCAATTCATATGAGATTGCATCTTCTTTGTCTATGGCTGTGTTGATACAACGCACAATGGATTCACCCATCTGTCCATTGGGAACTCGGCATGTGGTAATCTCTCTGGTTTTATGCAGCATTAATCCAGCTATTTTGTACTTGCTGATTTTAACTGAAATTGGAAAAGCAATCTTGCATGCAAATCTAATTAAATAAGTGCTCCTCTATTATTATGATAATATGTTTATGCAGCGCTGAAATTCTAAATTATAGCAGTAAGGATACCGTTTTCTTTCAAAGTATTTATACTCCTGTTGAGTGGGATCTTTCATGTGATTTAATTTCAGTATGTTTGTTTATTTCCACAGCTCGAAGCACTTATTGTTTAACCCAACCTACCTAAACCTAAAACGTGATGATATGAGGAAAGCTGACAACACAAAGATAAACGGATAAATGCACTGTCCGAAGAGCTGCAGTATCATGGAGTTACTAGCTTCCAAGCTCTGGTGATTATGAGTTATCCAATCTTAGTTAAGAGAGATGGGGGTTAGAGAGGGACCAAGCTATTCCAAATTTCCTAGGTTTAATTGTGGGGCAGAATGAAGACAGCACCAGGCCAAAACGTACAGCAAAATATTGTCATTTCAGTTCCTTCACTTCTAGTGCTGTTCCTATATTTTTAAATTTTCTTATTAAACCAGAGGAAATAAGTAGCTAGTCACTGGCAATGGTATTAAAGGGTAACAATTTTCCAAAAAGAAGAAAGATGGATAGAAATTCAGGGGAAATGCACAATTGGCTGGTCTCTTGATTAGAATTCTTATGGTTTATGATATTGAAGAAGCAGAGAAAGATTGTAAATATACAACATGACAATCAGCATCTGTGAAAGAAAAACTTCCAATTTGCTGTTTGCCCAAAATGCCAGTATTGATTACCAATTCAGAGCGAAAAGTTCAGGTTGCGTATTTCTACCATTTTTGATGCTATTTCAGATTTATATTAGCAGTTAATTTCTTGCTACTTCTCTAAGGTTCTGTGATATAGTTTATAATTTTCTTAAACACAAAGAAACTCAGGTGGTATTGCAGCAGTTGTGGAGAGAGAAACAATGTTTTTGATCATAGAGTCATAGAGATGTACAGCATGGTAACAGACCCTTCGATCCAACCCGTCCAAGCCGACCAGATATCCCAACTCAATCTAGTCCCACCTGCCAGAACCTGGCCCATATCCCTCCAAACCCTTCCTATTCCTATACCCATCCAGATGCCTCGTAAATGTTACAATTGTACTAGCCTCCACCACTTCCTCTGGCAGCTCATCCCACACATGTACCACCATCTACGTGAAAAGGTTGCCCCTTAGGCCTCTTTTATATCTTTCCCCTCTCACGCTAAACCTATACCCACTAGTTCTGGACTTCCCCACTCCAGGAAAACACTTTGTCTATTTATCCTATCTATGCCCCTCATGATTTTATAAACCTCTACAAGGTCACCCCTCAGCCTCCAATGCTCCAGGGAAAACAACCTTAGCCTATTCAACGTCTTCCTATAGCTCAAATCCTCAAAACCTGGCAGCATCCTTGTAAATCCTTTCTGAACTGTTTCAAGTTTCATAACATCCTTCCGATAGGAAGGAGATCAGAATTGCATGCAATTTTCCAACAGTGGCCTAACCAATGTCCTGTACAGCCGCAACATGACCTCCCAACTCCTGTACTCAATACTCTGACCAATAAAGAACCAATAAAGGAAAGCATACCAAACACCACCTTCACTATCCTGTCTACCTGCGACTTTCACGGAGCTACAAATCTCTACTCCAAGATCTCCTTGTTCAGCAACACTCCCTGAGACCTTACCATTAAGTGTATAAGTCCTATTAAGATTTGAGCCACCTGCCACTTCTCAGCCCATTGGCCCATCTGATCAAGATTCTGAGGTAATCTGAGGTAACCTTCTTTGCTGTCCACTACACCTCCAAATTTGCTGTCATCAGCAAACTTACTAATTATGCCTCTTATGCTCACATCCAAATCATTTGTATAAATGATGAAAAATAGTGGACCCAGCACTGATCCTTGGGCACTCCACTGGTCACAGATGAGGAACAGATGAGGAAGGATACCATTTCGACTGGGACAACAGATCCATCCTGGGACAAGCCAAACAAAGACACACACGAGAATTCCTAGAAGCATGGCATTCCAACCGGAACTCTATCAACAAACATATTGAGTTAGACCCCATCTACCACCCCCTTAGAAAAAGAACCGGAAGTGATTTCACTACAGGAAATGACATCACCACAGGAAATGACATTGCCAACCCAAAGAAACCCAAACATACAAATAGAAAGCAGGAATTATCAGCAGTGCTTCGCCTGAGACCCACTGAAGATGTTGCCTAGTAGGGTGATGAAATGTCTGGAAATTAACCTTTCAGCTCAGCGAGCAAACCTACATCCAGAACCTCAGTCACATGTCCTGCCTTATTTCCCAAGAGTTGGTCAAGTTTTGCACCTTCTCTAGTAGGTACATCTGCATACTGAATGGAAAATTTTCTTGTACACACAACAAATTCCTCTCCATCTAAACCCTTAACACTATGGCAGTCCCAGTCTATGTTTCGAAAGTTAAAATCCCCTACCATAACCACCCTATTATTCTTACAGATAACTGAGATCTCCTTATAAATTTGTTTCTCAATTTCCCTCTGACTATTAGGGGGTCTATAATAAAATCCCTATAAGGTGATCATCCCTTTCTTATTTCTCAGTTCCACCCAAATAGCTTCCCTGGAATATTCTCCCGCAGTACAGCTGTAATGCTATCCCTTATCAAAAACTTCACTCCCCTTCTCTCTTGCCTCCCTTTCTGCCCTTCCTGTAGCATTTGTATCCTGGAACATTGAGCTGCCAGTCCTGCCCATCCCTGAGCCATGTTTCTGTAATTGCTATGATATCCCAGTCGCATGCTCTTAACCATGAACTGAGTTCATCTGACTTCCCTGTTAGGCCTCTTGCATTGAAATAAATGCAGTATAATTTATCAGTCCTATCTTATTCTCTGCTTTGTCCCTGCCTGCCCTGACTGTTTGATTCACCTTTGTTCTCAACTGCATCAGCCTCAGATTGATCTCTTTTCTCAGTATCTCCCTGGGTCCCACCCCAACCCCAACTTACTAGTTTAAATCCTCCCGAGCAGCTCTAGCAAATCTCCCTGCCAGTATATTAGTCCTCTTCCAATTTAGGTGCATTCTGTCCTCCTTGTACAGGTCACTTCTACCCCAAAAGAATTTCCAATGATTCAAAAATATGAATTCCTCTCCCATACACCAGCTCCTCAGCCATGCATTTATCTGCTTTATCCTTCTATTCCTACCCTCACTAGCTCGTAGCACTGGGAGTAATCCAGATATTACTACTCTTGAGGACCTCCTTTTAAATTCCTGCCTAACTGTCTGTAATCTCCCTTCAGAATCTCAACCTTTTCCCTTCCTATGTTGTTGGTTCCAATGTGAACAATGACCTCCAGCTGGTTCCTCTCCACCTTGAGAACATTCTGCATCCTCTCTGAGACATCCTTGATCCTGGCACCAGGGAAGCAACACACCATTCTGATTTTTCAGGCTGGCCACAGAAACGTCTGTCTGTACCTCAGAATAGAGAGTCCCTAACACAATCTATTTCTTGTGCCCGACGTACCCCTCATTGCATTAGAACCAGACTCAAAACGAGAAACTTGGCTATTCGTGCTACATTTCCCTGATAATCCATTACCCCCTACATTTTTTAAAAAAGCATACTTGTTTGAAATGGGAATAGCCACAGAAGACTCCTGAACTAACTGCCCACCTGTCTTACCATTCCTGGAGTTAACCCATCTATGTGACTGTATCTGTGACTTTTCCCCATTCCTATAAATGCCATCCATCACACCCCCTTGCTTTTGTAAATTCCTCATTGCCTCTAACTGTCTCTCCAAGTGATCCATTTGATCTGATAGGATACGCAACCAATGGCATTTATTGCAGATACAATCCTCAGTAACCTGTAAACTCTCCCTGAAGTCCCACATCTGATAAGAAGAGATTATCACTCTAGTAAAGGCCATTTTTGCTTCTTTCAATTTACAGACTCAGAAAATAGCACTGTCTTATTCCTACAAAACACTGCTCTGGGTTAAATTAATACTTATGGCTTATATTTTAAGTTTAATCAAGAGACATATCTCAATAAAACATATATACTCACGACCACAAACTTGCAGTAAGGCCACGCTTAAAATATCCACTTATCTGTTTCTGTGCTGTGACCTTTCCCAAACAGGTTCCTCCAAGATCAGTTGTGAATTTCACTGTTTGTTAGTTTTCCCAGATGCACTCCAATGTCCAGCGATACATGAATTCAAATAGCAAAGGCAATAACTGTGCAGGTTCACTGCTCTGTCAGTTAGCAATGTGGGTTTATTTCTCTCTCTCTCTCTCTATCCTCCCCCCACCTGCACTGACTCACCATTGCTTCCTTTGTCTGTTCCTCTCCCTTTTAAAAGTGCTGTTGTTTTGACTTATTTTTTCTCCAAAGTCCCAAAACAATGTAACAGCATATAAAACAGTAATTGATTCCTTCTTGCAGAGTGTTTTAGGGAACATCTCCAGGACACCTGCACCAATCAACCCCACTGCCCTGTGGATGAACATTTCAACTCCCCCTCCCACTCTGCTGAGGACATGCAGGTCCTGGGCCTCCTCCATCACCACTCCCTCACCACCCGACACCTGGAGGAAGAACGCCTCATCTTCCACCTTGGAACACTTCAACCCCAGGGCATCAATGTGGACTTCACCAGTTTCCTCATTTCCCCTCCCCCCACCTTACCCCAGTTCCAACCTTCCAACTCAGCACTGTCCCCATGACCTGTCCTACCTGCCAATCTTCCTTCCCATCTACCTGCACCACCCACCTCTCCAACCTATCACCCTTATCCCCACCTCCATCCACCTATTGCACTGTAGGCTACCTTCTCCCCAGCCCCAACCCCCCTCCCATTTATCTCTCCAACCCGGAAGCTCCCAATCTCATTACTGATGAAGGGCTCCTGCCCGAAATATCGATTTTCCTGCTCCTCGGATGCTGTCTGACCTGCTGTGCTTTTCCAGCACCACTCTAATCTTGACTCTGATCTCCAGCATCTGCAGTCCTCACTTTCACCTGCTCCTGGAATTCGAGGAAATCACCTCCAATACTGAAAATACTTAAAAAAAGGAGCAGCTGTTACAGCCAGAAAGTTTTCCCGTCCTCCATCTTGGATTACCCAGAAGTCTGGTATGACTCTTCTTCATATCTGTACATTTTCTTGTGTGTACTGCTGTTTAGGATGTTAACTCCCATCCGTCTTTTCACCTCCCCAATAATAGGTAGGACTTAGAAAACAATTAAACATGAGCCCAGATATGCCATGCATGATCCTCCTGCATCCAACAAGAAGACATGGCATATTGGTGCCAGGATATAAAGGACTGTTCCTGAGAGAAGCTAATCAGAGCTGTGCGTGTTCCCTAGGATTGCAGCAAGTGTTCAACTTAGGTGATTGTTCTGTGTTTTTACAGCCTGTAGCTAAAGGAATAATGTGTACTTAATTTTAAATTTGGCCAGATAGTCTCACAAGAGGCAATCATGTCGCTCAGATGCAATGTAACCAGCTATTGAATATTCCAGATAAAATGCATATTTTGTCAAAGCTTTTACTCTTGCACTCATCAGGACATTTTGCAAGAATACAAATATAAGGGAAAAGTCAACATTGATATTACATGAGAAAAAGAGTGCTATATGGCTGGAAAGTGGACTCTGATTGATGGGGGTGTAATGGAAAATGTATAACTTATTGCTGATTGACAGTTTACAGCCAGACGTTGTTAAATTTTTAAACCAAGCAGGTAATCTCACCAGTTGGATTGGTCAGGGCATTGCCATGAGAAATGAACCAGTAAATGACCGTCACCTATGTTACTGAGTTGAAACATGCACAGTGTGTTAAACAAAAATACAGGTCATTCTGCTATAACACAACTTTCATGTTTCTCTGCAGCCTCGCATTATGGAAAATCACGCTATGGAAAACCACTTTAGAAACTCGGGGTGTAGAAGATCACTAATATAAAATCACTCTACTTGTTCAGAGGAAAGTTCACGTTATCCAAACAATGTCCACAATTATAGCCAATCCATGCTGATGAAATGTACGTCATAGCAGAACAACCTGTAGAAATTCCTGGAGACACTCTGTAGAGGGAAAGCAGAGTTAATATTTCAAGTCCAGTGACCCTTCATCAGAACTCAAGTGCTCCGAGCTCAGAACACAGCATATTCTTCCTGATTGCAAATTTCAGAACAGGTAACCATTCTACATTGCAGCCTGACTGTCAATCCTGAATTGGTGATCAGCATAATTCCTCACAATTTCAGGATTATCCCACAAATGTTTTACAATTACAGAATCATATCTAATGTTGGATTCTGTGCTACAAGTTTTGCAAGAGTAGTCAGTGCCTTGCTTGTTCCAAATAACATAGAACGTACAACATTGAATATAGAAAAGTACAGCACAGAACAGGCCATTCGGCCCACAATGTTGTGCTGAGAATTATTCCTAATCTAAAATAAAATAATCTAAGCTACGCACCTCTCAATTCACTGCTATCCATGTGCATGTCCAGCAGTCACTTAAATGTCCTAATGACTCTGCTTCCACCACCACCACTGGCATCGCATTCCATACATTCACAATTCTCTGCATAAAGAACCTTCCTCTGATGTCTCCTCTATACCTTCCTCCTAATATCGTAAAACTATGACCCCTTGTGCCAGTCAATCCTGCCCTGGGGAAAAGTCTCTGGCTATTGATTCTAACCATGCCTCTCATTACCATGTATACCTCAATCAGGTCACCTCTCTTTCTCCTTCCACCAGAGAGAAAAGTCCGAGCTTAGTCAACCTCTCTTTATAAGACAAGCCCTCCAGTCCAGGTAGCATCCTGGTAAACTGAAGGGACATGCTGTTTGATACGGTCTCCCAGGATTTGGAATGTACAGCCTACATGCCTGGCATCACACTGGCACTGAAACTTATGTACTCCATTACTCATTTGTGTCTTCTTGGCTTGATGGCAGCATCCTGTTATGGTGAACAATACCCATGTTGCTCCTGCAATTTTTGCAGCGTGAAACTGCTATTCAAACCTGTTACTTAAACATTTAAGATATCTTATCCTTCCAGTGTAATCTGAAATAGACTGAGCAATGTTCAGGACCACCTTAGGGCCTTCCATGAGCTGCATCAATATACAGTGAGAAATGATCTGATCAGGGCTGCCATTATTCCACAAGATGGCCTTCGTGCTCCTTAATCTAGCATCAGGTTTGCATTGTGTACACATTGCATCTGTTTCAGTTGACAACATGGGTAACACCCACTCACTCAATCACTTCTCAGAGCCATGACCTGACCAATCAGATTCAAACTGCTGGTTTAAAATTTACAAAGCTGTCATTCAACATCATTGATGCATTTTCAATGGCAGCACCTCTATCGATCAGAGTCCACTTTCCATCCAATAAGTATTCTCCTCTATTGCAGCATAAATGTTGGCTTTCTTCTCAAATTTCCATTCTTGCAAAATGTCCTGGTAAGTGCAAAATTGCTGTCCCATCAAATAGCTTTATAACTGCTAAGTAATATGGAACAAACATATTTATTGTTAATAAAGATTCAGCTAATTTATTCTAAAGAGTTTGTGTGGGCATTCTTCCCCAAATAGTATCAGTACCGTAGACTGATACCAACAAGAAGGATTGGTGGCAGAATGGTTCCAGCAGAAACGGTCACTGACAATTTACTGTTGGTGCTGGCATGTAACGTTATAATACCTTTTATAATATCAGACACCTGAAGCACTTTATAGCAAATGAGGTGTGGTCTCTTATAACATTGAAAAATGGTAGCAGCCATTTTGGGTGCATCAAGCTCACAAAATGAGTAGTGAAGTAATTGAATATGTTTTAGTTGTTAGTTGAGGGATAAATATCAGACAAGTTGTTTGAGGACTCCCTTGGTCTTATTCAAATACTGCATTTGGATCTTTTACATTAGCCTGTGAGAGCAGATGGTCGTTTACCATCTCAAACCACAAAAGTCAATGTTTCAAGCAGTGTAGTACTCCTGAGTATATTGTAGTGGAGTGTTAGCCTGGCTGTCTATGAGTAAGCCTCTGGAATAAGACTGTGAACCTATACTGTCTGATTTAGAGGGAACATGTGCTATCCTAATTTGAGAACATATTATCATTCTTATTCAGCATGGTTCAAAATTTTGGAATTCCCAAACTCAGGATGAACCGAATCATTGAGTGATTTGTGCAGTATTTGCCAAGTCAATGATTGCAATTTTACCATTGGGAGGCGGTGGCATGCTGGTAATGTCACTGAGCCTGTAATCCAGAACCCCAGGCTAATGTATTAGGATTAGATTCCATACAATATGGAAACAGGCCCTTCAGCCCAACAAGTTCACACCCACCCACCCCTGACTAATGCACCTCACATAATAGGCAATTTAGCATGGCCAATTCACCTGACCTGCACGTCTTTGGATTGTGGGAGGAAACCCACACAGACACAGGGAGAATGTGCAAATTCCACATAGACAGTCACCTGTGGCAGGAGTCAAACCCAAGACCCTGGCGCTGTGAGGCAGCAGTGCTAACCACTGAGCCACCATGCCACCCTAAATAGGGGTAAGATTAACAGTGGGAGGTTATGGGAGGAGGCAGTGGTGCTGTGGAAATGTCACTTGTCCGGTAATCCGGTGATCCGGGTTACAGTTCTGGGGACGTGAGTGCAAATCCCTGCATAGCTGATGGTGAAAATTCAAATTCAGTAAAATTCTGGAATGTAAAGCTTGCCCAATAATGACTATGAAGCCATTGTTGATTGTTGGAAAAACACATTTGGTTCACCAGTGCCCTTCAATGAAGGAAATCGTCCATGCTTATCTGGAATGGCCTACATGTGACTCCAGATCATTACCATCGTGTTCTCCTCTTAACTCAGTTGACTCAGTTACACATGGGCAATAAATGCTTTGCCTAGACAGCAGCACCCACATCCCATGATCAAATGAAAAGGAATAACTTTCAATTGCTGATAACATAAGAAATAGGAGCACAATTAAGCAATTTAGCTCCTCAAGTCTGTCTCACCACTATTTCTTCATAATTGCTTATATGTTTTAGATAAGGCAGTGAAATTTGGTCTGACTGAGATCAGTTGTTACCGTGCAAAAGGAAGCCAGGATCAGACTGTTGACATGATGTGACTCATCTTATCTTTTCCTGTTCTTGTTATTGACTTAACGCAGACCTGACTTGTTTCAGCAAGCCCAGCCTTCAACTACACTGCAAATATATCCACCCTTTAGAGCTCAGCAGAATGATTATTGCTTGAGTACAGAATGTATTCATTAAATAGTGGGTTAACTTTGCAGCAGTCACTGTATGTGTCAGAAACTTGATCATTTCCTGAGTCAAATTATAAAACACTCCTTCAGGAGAAATACTTATCCTATGATTCTTAGATTAGTGGGTAAAGCTGTGACATATGTTTCACTTCAGATTACAGACTCACATCCTGGAGTGCTGCCAGCCTGCTGCAGAATTATATGTACTGGCAAGTACGTGTGACTAATGCAAAATGGCTCTTTTCTGGTTCACAGCCTGTGTTGTCAACTGACTTCAGTTGAAAAAAAGGATGGGATCTATTGGGATGCAGGCTGCTTCTGGAACATTGATTGGTGGGATGTGCACATGCCTGAGCTTAAACAGATGTTGATGTTAAATTTACTTAGTCAGCTATCTCAAATAGTGTCATGAAATTTTCATATATCTCAAATCCTTTTGAACTCTTTCACATTTGGGTGCTGAGGCCAGAGCTGCTACTGTAGTGCTGCTAGTCTTCAAAGAGTTCAGACTGGCAGCAAAGTAAAGACATTGGTCTCAGCTTGGATCTCCATTTACAGGATACATACATGGGTTAGAAAAAAGACAGGAGCTTATGTGAGTAATTCATTATTATTGTGAAGATATGAAACAACTGAAAGATAGTATTGAAAATGTGATGAAATGCTTGATGCTTTTTTTTTTCAAATGCTTTAGTTTTATTTCCCTCCAGCCTTGATGTTCGGATGTCCCATTCCAACAACAGCAGTTTGCATTTATACAATGCCTTGAACACAGAGAGATAATGTTAAATACTTTGCAGAGGTTTTAGGAAATACTGAATGCTAAGCAACAGGACATATTAGAATGCATGACCAAATATTTCGGCCAATAAGTCAGTTTTAAAGACAATCCTGGAAGAGAAGGAGATGATTTCTTTCAAAAGAGGGAGGAAGGATTAGAACAAGAAAATCCCACGTGATTCCATCTAATCTCAGTGGAAGGGAAGTTAGAAGAAAAAATTCAGAAGGGCAGAATATATCTGCACTTGGAGAGACGAGGATTAAGCAGGGACAGTCAGCATGGATTTGTAAAGGAAATTTGATTTTTGATTAAAGATTTTAAGGCGGTAACAGTAACCAGGGGTGTTGATTAGGGTAATGCATTTAATGCAGTCTGCATGGACTTGGGCAAGGGTTTTGATAAGGTCCCTCATTGCAAACTGGTCAAGGAAGTAAGAACCCATGTAATTCAAAGTAAACTGGCACATTGGATCCAAACTTAGCTGAGGATCTCATGGCAAAGGGTGATGGGAAAGGGAGGTTTCTGAGACTAGAACTCTGATTTCAGTTGGGTTCTGCAGAGCTTGGTGCTGGGGTTCTTGCTGTTTGTGATGTCCATTAATGATTTGGACTTAAAAATAGGAAATATGATCAAAACATTTGCAAATTACCCAAAAATTGTTTGGGTGCTAAATGGTGAGAGAGATGGCTGTAAACTGCTGGAGGACATTGATGGATGGGTCATTTGGTCAGGACAACAGCAAATGAAATTCAACCTTGAAATGTATAATGTTGGGGGAAGGGGTGGTTAACTAGGCAAAGGATTATACTGTGAACAGTAGGATCCTGAAAAGTACTGAAGATCAGAAGGACCTTGTTGTGTACATTCACAGGTTCCTGAAGGTAGCAGGGCAGGTAGATGAGGTGGTTAAGAAGGCTTATGAGTTACTTAGCTTTATTAGCTGAGTCATTGAATAGAAGGACAGGATGGTCAGAGTGGAAGTGAATAAAACACTGGTTAGTCCAATGAGTGTTCAGTTCTGCTCACCAAATTTATCAGAAGGACATGATTGCACTAGGGACAGCACAAAACACATTTACCAAGCTGCTGCCTGGGCTGGAGGGATCTGAGCTATGAGGAAGGGATGGACAGGCTCAGACTCTTTCCTTAGAACAGAAAAGGTTAAGGAGGAAAGGATATATAACATCTTGAAGGGCATAGAGGGCAGATAGGAAGACACTTTCTCCATTATTAGAGAGGTCAATAACTAGGAGACAATGACTTAAGGTTGAAGGCTAAAAGAGGAGTTGAGGAGAAAGGATGAAGAGAGAGGGTGACAATGGTCTTGAACTCACTGCTTGAAAGAATGGCCGAATCACAAATTCCCATAATATTTGCACAGTGTTTAGATATTCAGTTGCATTGTCAGAGCCTCCAGGGCTGTAGGCCAAGAGCCAAAAACAAGATTAGTGCGGTGAGATCTTTGTTAATGGTAGCAGAATGGCCTTTTTCCATGCTGTAAACATCCAAGATTCTATGTGCTGAAGAAGCTAGGAAGGAAATTCCAGAATGTGGGATCGAGGTAATCAAAGGTACCCAGTGTGTGGGATGGTGAGAGAAAGCCAGATTACTATTTACTGAATAGGTCTGAAGGATGGGTGACAACAATTTTTAAACACAAGGATGAGGACTTTTAATTAAAAATGTTTGGATTCAAGGAGACATTATATTTCTGAAAGTGCAGTGATGTTGAGTGGCGCAGTAAAGTTTAAATAATGCCAAAGCTTCTTAAAAGTTTGAGGTTTCATGTTTGGGCAGGTGAGGATTGAAGGTGACAATGGCCTCTCTGAGAATTTCAGCGACACCTTGCAGAGGCAGAGACATGCAATGTAACTGAGATGTAAGTGGAGACAGTTTTATCATTAGGTCAGTACTTATTGCCCACTTCTGATTGCTCTTGAGAAGCTGGTGGTTATTACAAGGTGTACTCTCATGACAGCTTATCGTGGTTTTAGAGCCATTAGGGAGATCTGGTGCCACCATCCTCTTTCCTGGTCAGGATTTCACTGTCAAGAGTGTGGTGCTGGGAAAGCACAGCAGGTCAGGCAGCATCCTAGGAGCAGGAGAATCAACGTTTCAATCATAAGCCCTTCATCAGGCCCTGCTCCTCGGATGCTGCCTGACCTGCTGTGCTTTTCCAGCACCACACTCTCGACTCTAATCTCCAGCAACTGCAGTCCTCACTTTCTCCCAGGATTTCACTGTGAAGGCTTTGGGATTCCAAGTTGTTCTACCACCTGAGTTTCTGTGACACTATCTTATGTTTGATGCACGTTTCAGCTTAACCCTTTCAGACCATGACACCCTTATTCACCAAGAGCCTTCTTGGGTCACTGCAGTCCTTAGAGGGCTGATAGGAAGGGAGTTCCCAGATTTTGACAGTAAAGGAACAAAGATAATGGGTGGGATCTGACAGGGGCTTAAATGAATTTAAACATGGGGCATAAACATGGGCTATGGTGAGATTTGTAGCAGAATTGAGTTAGAAGTTTGGAGAGGCCTACCTTGACATCACAAGGAAATATTTTATTTTGTGTTCATTCCTATGATGTGGGCATCATTGGTTAGCCAGTATCTTTGCTTGTCCCTAGTTGCCCTTGAGAAAGTGGTGGTGATGCGTTGAACCATTTCAATCCCAGTTCTTTTGCTGTAACTTTCATGTTTCTGAGCAGCATGGCGAGTTTCCCACTGAGCTGCGACAGGTCACCAATTAAAGGGGATTATCAGCTGTTAAACTCCCTGCCAAGAGTATGATTTACCTCATTAACATTCAGCTTCCTCTCTTACCAAACACTGAAAAGCCTAGACATTGAGAAATCTCGACGTGCAAGTAGGAGCAGGTGGCTGGTGACTTCAGATTGTAGCTGGCTGCTAAAAGTCTCCATGTTGTTCAGCACCAAACAGCAGTGCAGGGCACAATCCATGTGCACCAGTTGGCCATACTCCTCCTCCATGGACATGGGCATCTGATATTTGCGAACACTCACAATCACCCTGACACTGAGCACACCAGCAACCAACTGCTGCAAGGATCCTTTGGGAGCAGGGGCAGGCACACAGCTCATGGACGGGACCAGGCTGCATCTCAAAGGTGTTCACTTGCTCTCTTAGCATTAGCTCACTTAGTGTCTACCTGCGTGCTCGCAGATTCCATGCCTTGTCACGCTGTGAATGCCTTTAGAGCTTCAGCCACAGCCAAAGGCTTCCAGTGCTGCCATATTGAGGTGCTCTTTTGTACACACAGACAGGCTGCTTGTCAGTAAGGACCTGTCTGGGAATTGGAAGTGGCTTTCCGTATGCCACACTGACACATCAAATTAACCCTTACAGCATGTGCCAGCTGCCTAATTAGCAAGCACCTTGCACGTCCATTCAACCAAGTGGCAACATTGGAAAGCAGGTGGGAGAACGTCCTCAGTTCAGTGAAGTCAGTCAAGGTTCCTGATATCTTTAATCATTGGCACAGTGCAGGGACTTGGCCACAGTCATTCATCTGCTCGGTTAGGCCACAGTCAGGGGATGTGTGTGACTACATTCTGGAAAGTGGCCTACAGTCAGTCCTGAAGCAGCCTGGGAATCACATGTCATTAGGAAGGGAACTGTAGGCACAGTGTCCAGGGAGTCTGCTCGGGCATGTCTCAAGTTTCTTCGGTAATATCAGTCAGGCTTTGGGGCAAATACAGTCCTTGGTTCCTTGCTTTGATATGGCATGAATGCTACTTACTACCTATCAGCCCAAGTTGGTTGTTATCCAGGTCCTTTTGCATACTTGCATAGATGGTTTCAGGATCTGAGATGACATGAATGCTGCTGAACATTGTGCAATCATCAGCGAACATTCCCACTCCTGACATTATGATTGAGCCAAGGTCATTACTGAAACAGCTGAAGATGGTTCGGCCTAGTGACACTCCCCTAAGGAACTCCTACAGAGATATCCTGGAGCTTGAGAAGATTGGCCTCCAACAGCTGCCATCACCTCTCTTTATACAAGGTATGATTCCACCCTGAATCCCATTGACTCCAGGTTTGCTTGGGATCTTTGATGCCAGACTCAGTCAAGTGCTGTCTTGATATTAGAGGAAGTCACTCACCTCACTTCCAGAGTTTAGCTCCTTTGTGTCTGTTTGGACCAAGGCTCGAATGAATTCAGGAGCTGAAGATGGCCTGGCAGAACCCAAAGTGGGCATCAGTGAGTAAGTCATTGCTGAGTAAATGCCACTTGGCAGCACTGCCAATGACTCTTTCCATCATATTTGCTGATGTTCAGGAATTTAGAGCTAAGAGCAGCAAGGAGGGGACATGAAAGGTCCTTAGTCGGTAGGATTAGGGAAAACCCTAAGGCTTTCTATAGGTATGTTAGGAATAAAAGAATGACTAGGGTAGGAATAGGTCCAGTCAAGGATAGTAGTGGGAAGTTGCGTGTGGAGGCGGAAGAGATTGGGGAGACACTGAATGAATACTTTTCTTCAGTATTTACTCAGGAACAGGGCATTGTCGTCGATGTGAATACTGAGTCACAAATAAGTAGAATGGATGGCTTTGAGGTATGTAGAGAAGAGGTGTTGGAAATCCTGGAAAAGGTGAAAATCGATAAGTCCCCTGGGCCTGATGGCATTTATCCTAGGATTCTCTGGGAAGCAAGGGAGGAGATTGCAGAGCCATTGGCCTTGATTTTTATGTCCTCTTTGTCTACTGGAGTAGTGCCAGAAGACTGGAGGATAGCAAATGTGGTTCCCTTGTTCAAAAAGGGGAGTAGGGATAACCCTAGTAACTATCAGCCGGTGAGTCTCACTTCTGTTGTGGGCAAAGTCTTAGAGAGAATTGTAAGGGATAGGATTTATGCACATCTGGATAGGAATAATGTGATCAAGGATAGTCAGCATGGTTTTGTGAAGGGCAGGTCGTGCCTCACAAACCTTATTGAATTCTTTGAAAAGGTGACGAAGGAGGTTGATGAGGGGAAAGCGGTAGATGTGGTATATATGGATTTTAGTAAGGCGTTTGATAAGGTTCCCCATGGTAGGCTACTGCAGAAAATACGGAGATATGGCATTGAGGGTGAGTTGGAGGTTTGGATTAGGAATTGGCTGGATGGAAGAAGACAGAGGGTAGTAGTTGATGGCAAAGTTTCTTCATGGAGTGCCGTCACTAGCGGTGTTCCGCAAGGATCTGTTTTGGGACCATGCTGTTTGTCATTTTTATAAATGACCTGGAAGAGGGGTTAGAAGGTTGGGTGAGCAAGTTTGCGGATGATACGAAAGTCGGAGGAGTTGTTGACAGTGAGGAAGGATGTGGCAGGTTACAGCAGGATATAGAGAAGCTGCAGAGCTGGGCAGAAAGGTGGCAAATGGAATTCAATGTAGCTAAGTGTGAGGTGATTCACTTTGGGAAGAATAACAAAAAGATGGGGTACTGGGCTAATGGTCGGACACTTGGTAGTGTGGATGAGCAGAGGGATCTTGGTGTCCATGTACACAGATCTCTGAAAGTTGCCACCCAGGTAAATAGTGCGGTGAGGAAGGCATATGGCGTACTGGCTTTTATTGGTAGAGGAATTGAGTTCCGGAGTCCTGAGGTCATGATGCAGTTGTATAAGACTCTGGTGCGGCCGCATCTGGAATATTGTGTGCAGTTTTGGTCGCCATACTATAGGAAGGATGTGGAGGCACTGGAACGGGTGCAGAGGAGGTTTACCAGGATGTTGCCTGGTATGGAAGGAAGATCGTATGAGGAAAGACTGAGACACTTGGGGCTGTTTTCATTAGAGAAAAGAAGGTTTAGGGGTGACTTGATTGAGGTGTACAAGATGATTAGGGGGTTAGATAGGGTTGACAGTGTGAACCTTTTCCCGCGTATGGAGTCGGGTATTACAAGGGGGCATAGCTTTAAATTAAGGGGGGGTAGATATAGGACTGAAGTTAGGGGTAGGTTCTTCACTCAGCGAGTCGTAAGTTCATGGAATGCCCTGCCAGTAGCAGTGGTGGACTCTCCCTCTTTATGGGCATTTAAGCGGGCATTGGATAGGTATATGGAGGATAGTGGGTTAGTATAGGTTAGGTGGGCTTGGATCGGCACAACATCGAGGGCCAAAGGGCCTGTACTGCGCTGTATTCTTCTATGTTCTATGTTCTATGTTCTAATTGTCTGAAAAGGCAGTCAGTAATCATAGAGTCCCAACAGTGTGGAAACAGGCCATTAAGCCCAACAAGTCCACACCAACCTCCGAACAGTTACTATTACTTTACATTACCCCTGACTAACGTACCTAACCAATCCATCCCTGAACACTATGGGTAATTTAGCATGGTCAATTCACCTAACCTGCATGTCTTTGGACTGTGGGAGGAAACCAGAGCACTTTGAGGAAACCTAAGCAAACACGGGGAGAATGTGCAAATTCCACCCGAGGCTGGAATCAAACTCAGGTCCCTGGCACTGTGACACAGCAGTGCCAACCACTGAGCCACTGTTGCATTTGTATTTGTATGGACTGAACATACTTGGGAAATTTTTCCCATTGTGGGTTAGATGTTCAGTGTTGTAGCTGTTGTAAATAGACATGGATGAGAAGCTAGAACATCCAATCAAATAGGAAACTAAAAGGGTGAAAAATCTAAATGAGCCCGAAACAATCATGAATCGAATCAGCAGCAAGGGTCAGAGATTGATTTGGGGCAGAAGAGATTTGGTTCAGTCTTACAAATGTTCAGCTGAAGGAAATTATGGCTAAATGTCATAAAACCAGTGTAGGGTCTGAAAGAACATGGAACATCAACCTCCAATCAAAATAAAACTGGGCTGCAAACCAGCACTCATGATATTTCCTCCTTAGGTAATGATAATACTGTCAAGATAACATTTGGGATCAGTACTTTCCTCCTAGTTGCTAAAAATCATATGGTGATCATATAGATATTAGCTAAATTATTGATCTGAATTAAGACTATAAGGCTGGTTTTCTTGTTAAGACAATGCTGTACCTAAGATTTGCAGTGCCTGTCCAATTTCCAGGATTTCTGAAATGCCCTGCATAAGCTCATTGAAATAGTCCATGGACACATTAGCCGAGATCGGTTGTAGGCAGGGCCTGGTCCACTAAGAAATTGGACTGGCCATGTTGCTGTACAAGGAGAAGATCCAAAACAAATTGACAATCTTGGAAGCTGCATGGAAATAAGAACGGAGACCTACCAGCAATGCTTAGATATGACCCCAAGACCCTACCTGCAAGCCTTTCCAGGAGATGGAAGAAGGTTTGGACTGTGCATACTGGAGACAAAGGCCAAACTCTTGAGCCCTCCCTCCAGGGATGTACCCTGGGGTAATATTAAAGAAACAGTGAGCCAGATCAATAACTTTCCACACCTTTTCTTTATCTTTGCTCCAGGGAAACACATAGCCTGTGCATAAGAGCAGCGTGAAATGCTTGGTCAACCTACTGTTCAAATTTAAGGTAATTTGTCTTTCTAGGGTTGTAAAAAGTAGAATGATCACTTTTTATGCTGAAAGGAGTGGTAGCCAGTGGCCCATTTGTGAGTTTGAGTGAGACACAGTGAACAATGAGCTGATCAGGATAACTTTGATATGATATGCTTCATCATCAAGCAAGAAATACTTTCCACTAAAAGGATATGCCTTGAGTTCATAAAAATGTTTTCCCTACTGCGCAGTTGAGCACCTTTGTGTATGAACATGCTGTTGCAATTCCAGGTACATAGGCTATACACCCCAATGATATGCTGACTAAATCAAAAATCAGGCCTCTGCAGTTTTCTGTAAGAGGCAGCGCCCAGATGGTTCGAAACCAGCCTACATATGGAAAGCCCAAATCAACATGTTTGCAATTTGATGTGATTCTCTGATTCGGCAGCTCTTGCTAAATAGTCTTGAATGCAAAACGCTAATAAGCAATTTATGATAATCAGTCAAGCTTGTACATGATTCACCTCTTTTACTCTTCTGTGGGATGTGGTTGTCATTGGCAAGATTGGTATTTATGGTTCATCCTTAGTTGCTCTTGAACTGAGTGGCCTGCTAGGCCATTTCAGATGGTTATATTGCGTGGATTCAAAGTCACGTGTATACCAGATCAGGTAAACATGATAGATTTTCGTCCCTAGAAGATAGTAGCAAACCCAGACAGGTGTTTACCAAAATCAACAGCAGTTACATGGTTACCACAAAGCTACCTCTTCATTCTAGACTTTCTGTCTAATAAATACAAATTTTTGCCCTAGTGGAATTTGAAGACATGTCCCAGAGATGTTGATTACTAGTCCAGTGACATCGCCAGTACACACAGCCTCCCCAAGTTGAAGTGACATATGTTCATACACAGCAACCCGTTCTCCTCAAACATAAGGAATATATTCAGGACTCGCACACTTTTTTGAATCCCTGAGATCTTGGAGAGCCTATAACTCATCATTGTCTTCTCAAAAAATAATTGATTTTACATGCCACTAAAAGCCCAGTCATGCCTCGTTCAATAATCTATCCTCTTTTAAAGTGTTTTAACACTGGCCAACTAAGGTTTTCATCAGTTTGGGGGTGATTTTTATCATTGCTAACTGGTGGGCCATCAATAATGCACTTTTTACAAATCTGTCAAATCACTGACAGCAAATCGCTGCCCATTTCAGAGAAGGCATGATTCGAAACATTGACAGTCTTGTTGTCATCCTTACATTATTTATAGCCAGGCCATTGTCAACAGGCCACCTCAGGACAACTAATTTTTGCGTGGTCAAATAATGGAAGAGTATCTTCTTTAAAAAAAATAGTGTGCACATTTTAGTCCACCCACGTCTTTATAATCCACAAGGATTATGCAATAAAATGGAAATATGAGATGAACAAATATTCAATATTTATTAACTTCCACCACTACCAACATTCTTCCCATGTGACCAGCTAAAACTGGATTAGACAATGAAAAATTGTAGCGGATTAACCTTTTTGTTTGCTTATTGTTGTAGAATGACAGGATGATGTATGGTTACTGATCCAATGGCATATTGCACAGAGGGAGGCAAATAACACAAGGGGGAATCCCATAATTTTATAAAGAGACATAAATAGTGTGAGGGCAGTAAAGGGATGAGTAGGGTTGATTAGGTGCCAGGGAGGGGATTTACATATGCAGACAGCAGACATGTCTGAAATAGTAAATGAACAGTTTGCACCTGTCTTTACCAAGGAAGCAGATGTTACCCAGGCCATGGTGGTAGAAAGGGAAACCCAAGTCACTAGAATGGTTCAGAATTGATAAGGAGGTGCTTAAAGTTGATAATCTGTGGGATCAGTTGAGATGCACCCAAGGATATTGCAGGAAAAGATAATGGCAATTGCATTTGCCTTCCAATCTTCCCTGAACATAAGAGGCGCCAGAAAACTATAGAATTGCAAACATTATGCCGCTGTTCAAAAAAATATTATAAGGATAAGGCCAGCAATTCCTGACCAGTCAGTTTAACATTAGCAGTGGGAAAATGTTCAGAAACAGTAATTGGGAAGACTTCATTGCTGCAAAGAGAAAGATGGGTTAATTAGAAAAGGCCAGCATGGAGTTTTTTTTTAAAAAAGGAAGATCACATTTAAATATTTGAGGAACTTATTTGAGGAGCTAACAGAAAGGTTAATGTGGTGGACATGAACTTTCGAAAGACAGCTGACACACTGCCTCATAAAAGATTTTCAGAAACATTATAACTTATGGTATAAAAGGGTCAAAGGCATTATGGATTTTAAAAAAACTGGCTGAGTGAGAGCAAACAGAGTAATGGTCAATGAATATTTTTCAGGCTGACTGAAGGTTTGTAGTGAAGTTCCCCAGGGGTCAGTATTGGGTAATGGGCTTTTCCTGAGATATGTTAATAATCTAGATCTTGGAATGCAGGGGCGATTTCAAAGTTTATCAATGATAAAAAGAACATGGAAGCATTGTAAACTATGAGGAGGATAGTATAAAACTTCAAATGGACATTGATATCTTAGATTTGTCAAATAGGTGGCTGATGAAGTTCAATTAGTGGAATATGAACTGATATATTTTGATAGAATTAATATGGACAGACAGTATAAAATAAAAGGGACGACTCTGAAGGATGTGCTGGAGCAGAGAACTGCTTTGATATGTGCACAAATCATTAAAGGTGGCAAGACAGATGGAGAAAGCAGTTAGTAAATATGTAACATTCAAAGACTTTATTAATACAGGCCTAAAGTACAGGAGCTAATGCTATATAAGACACAAAGTTAGATCTCAGCTGGAGTATTGTGCATATGTCTGGGTGGCACAGTTCAGGAAGGATGTGAACCCATTGGGGAGAATGCAGAAGAGGTTTTTGAGAATTGTTCCAGGAATAAGAAATTTCAGTTTCGAAGATAGGTTAGATAAGTTAGGACTGTTTTCTTTAGAGAGGAGTAGACTAAAGGGAGATTTAATTGTAATCTTCAAAATTATCAGAGGTCTGGCCAGTGTAGTTCAGCAAGTGTTCCTGCCAGTGAGAGAATCAAGAGTGAGCAGGTACAAATTTAAAATAATTTTCTGTTGAAGTAAATATGATGTGAAGTAAATGTTTTCATACAGTGAGTGATTTGATTCACTGCCTTAGAGTGTGGTGGAGGCAAGCTCAATTGAGGCGATGAAGAGGGCATTTGATGATTGTTTAAATAGAAATAATTTGCAGGGTGATAGGGAAGGGGGAGAATGACGTTATGTCATGATGCTTATTGAGAGAGCTGGTGCAAACAGGGTGGGCTGAGTGGCCTTCTTCCAGACCATAACAATCATGTGATTGTGTGGGTCAGGGAAAGCCATATAGTCCTTGACTGGAGTATGACAGAGAAAGTGTGAGTAAATTGGGTATTTGAGTCGGTGGAAACTTGGAACGGGGGGATAAAGTTACATTAATTAAGGTTTACTGCAATAAATAAAGTCTCCAGAGCAAGTGGAGAGAGGGAGAGGAAATAAGGCCCAGATCAAGAGGCCTATCTGCACTGAAACCAAATGCAGCCCAGCATCATGAGTTCAGAGAAAGCAGCTGATTTATGGGTTTGGCCAGTATTTCTCAACTTAGAGTCACAGAGATATACAGCATGGAAATAGACCCTTCAGACCAACCCATCCATGCCAACCAGGTATCTCAACCTAATCTAGTCCCACCTGGCAGCACCCAGCCCAAATCTCTTCAAACCCTTCCTATTCATATACCCATCCAAATGCCTCTTAAATGTTGCAATTGTACCAGCCTCCACCACTTCCTCTGGCAGCACATTCCATACACGTACCACCCTCTGCGTGAAAAAGTTGCCCCTTAGATGTCTTTTATATCTTTCCCCTCTCACCCTAAACTTATACGCTCTAGTTCTGGACTCCTCCACCCCAGGGAAAAGACTTTGTCTATTTATTCTATCCATGCCCCTCATGATTTTATAAACCTCTCTAAGGTCACCTCTCAACCTCTGACGCTCCAGGGAAAACAGCCCCAGCCTATTCAACCTTTCAACCTCTCCCTGTAGCTCAGATCCTCCAACCCTGGCAACATCTTTGTAAATCTTTTTTGAACCTTTTCAAGTTTCACAACATCCTTCCGATAGGAAGGAGAGCAGAATTGCACACAATATTCCAAAAGTGGCCTAACCAATGTCCTGTACAGCTGTAACATGATCTCCAACTCCTGTATTCAATACTCTGATCAATAAAGGAAAGCATACTAAATGCCTTCTTCACTATCCTCTCTACCTGCGATTCCACTTTCAAGGAGCTATGAACCTGCGCTCCAAGGTCTCTTTGTTCAGCAACACTCCCTAGGATCATACCATTAAGTGTATAAGTCCTGCTCTGATTTGCTTTCCCAAAATGCAGCACCTCGCATTTATCTAATTTAAATTCCATTTGCCACTCCTCAACCCATTGGCCCATCTGATCAAGATCCCATTGTAATCTGAGGTAACCTTCTTTGCCATCCACTACACCTCCAATTTTGGTGTCATCTGCAAACTTACTAACTATATCTCTTAAGTTCATATCCAAATCATTTATATAAATGACAAAAAGTAGTGGAGCCAGCACCGATCCTTGTGGCACTCCACTGGTCACAGGCCTTCAGTCTGATAAGCAACCCTCCACCACCACCCACTGTCTTCTACCTTTGAGCCAGATCTGTATCCAAATGGCTAATTCTCCCTGTATTCCATGAGATCTAACCTTGCTAACCAGTCTCCCATGGGGAACCTTGTCAAATGCCTTACTGAAGTCCATATAGATCACTTCTACCACTCTGCCCTCATCAATCCTCTTTGTTACTTCTGCATAAAACTCAATCAAATTTATGAGATAAGATATCCCATGCACAAAGCCATGTTGACTATCCCTAATCATTCCTTGCCTTTCAAAATACATGTACATTTTGTTCATCAGGATTCCCTCCAACAACTTGCCCATCACTGACGTTAGACTCACCAGTCTATAGTTCCTTGGCTTGTCCTTACCACCTTTCTTAAACAATGGCACCACGTTAGCCAACCTCCTGTCTTCTGGCACCTCACCTGTGACTATCGATGATGCAAATATCTTAGTAAGAGGCCCAGCAATCACTTCCCTAGATTCCCATAGAGTTCTGGGGTACACCTGAACAGGTCCTGGGGATCTATTCCCCTTTATGCTTTTCAAGACATCCAGCACTTCCTCCTCTGTAATGAGGACATTTTTCAAGATGTCACCATCTACTTGCCTACAGTCTATATGTTCCATGTCCTTTTCCACAGTAAATACTGATGCAAAATACCCGTTTAGAATCTCCCCCATCTCCTGCAGCTGCACACAAAGGCCATCTTGCTGAACCTGGAGGGGCCCTATTTTCTCCCTAATTACTCTTTTGTCACTAATGTATTTGTGAAAACCCTTTGGATGCTCATTAGCTCTATTTGCCAAAGCTATCTAATGTCCCCTTTTTGCCCTCCTGATTTCCCTCTTAAGTATACTCCTACATCCTTTATACTCTTCTAAGGATTCTCTCAATCTATCCTGTCTATACCTGACATATGCTTCCTTCTCTTTCTTAACCAAAACCTCAATTTCATTAGCCATCCAGCATTCCCGATACCTACCAGCCTTTCCTTTCACCCTGACAGGAACATACTGTCTCTGGGCTCTCGTTATCTTATTTCTGAAGGCTTCCCATTTATCAGCCATCCCTTTACCTGTGAACATCTGCCCCAATCAGCTTTTGAAAAGTGAAAGTTTTTTAATTAATTTGTGTTTAAATCTGTTTACCTTTTTCTCTGTTTCTGAGAAATATCTTAAGTTTTCCTAATTTCATATTTGTTCTAAGGATCTCATTATGATGTAGTTGCCAATACAGAAACATGGCTGTGTGGTGACCAGGACTGGGAACAGAATATCGAAGGATATTCCTCGCTTAGGAAGGACAGGAAAGGAGGGAAAGGAGGTGGAGTTTCACTGATAATATGAGAAGAGATTAGTGCAGTGTTAAGGGAGGACCTCAAGTCAGAAGAACAAAGTGTGAAATCTGTTTGGTGGAGCAAAGCAATAACAAAAGGAGAAGACATTGTAGTGGTACTGTGGTTTTAACACAGCAACATCCTTTCCTCATGATTCCTCTTTGCCTTCCTTCTTCCAGCCTTAGCCTCTCTCCTGCATTTCCCAAATGCTCCCCCAATTCTGACATTCTCCACTTGGCCTGCCTAATTTCCAATGACTAGACCCAGCATAGCCCTCTGCATTGCAATACGGGAAATATACTGTTCCAGGAAGTTTTCCTGCACAATGCAGGAATCTCTCTCTTTCCATGCCCCATCCTCAACCTTTTTCCCAGTCTGCCCCAGGATAATTGAAAGCACTAACTATCACAATCCTATTCATCCTGTAGATTTCCATAATCTGTCTACAAATGCGATCTTCTACTTCCTCCCTACTAGTTGGAGGTGTACAATAAATACCCAACAAGGTCACCCCACCCTTCCTGTTTCTCACCTCCAACCATATAGATTCTAATTCAGGAACTGCACCTCATCCAAGCGCAATGAAACTATCTTTGACCATGACTGGAACATCTCCTCCCATTTTACCCACCCAGTTTCTCTGAAAAGCCTGATAACCTGGGATGTTAAGTATCCAATCCTGACCAGGCTTCAACCATGTTTCTGTCAGAGCTACTGTGTAATTTCCTGCTAGATTAATTTCTACTTCTAATTCCCCAATTTTTTAAATGATATTCCATGCATTAACATACATATAATTTAACCCTGTCCTTATTTCCTTCTTAACCATTGGAAGGCAATCATTTTGTTTCTTACTGTCAACACTCAATCCTTCCCTCATTTCTTTTTCCCCATTCCCTTGTTCTCGATTTTGTCTTCTTTGGTACTTCCAAAACTCAACACATTAGTCAAGCCAATCTGCAGTCTTACAAGTTTAAATCTACCTCCACTACACTATTTACTCTCTCAGTAAGAAGATTAATTCCATTTTCTGCTCAGGTAAAGCCCATCTCTTCTGAACAGCTTTTTCCTTTCCTAGAAGTGATCCCAATGTTCCAAATATCTAAATCCCTCCCTTGTCCACCATCCTGGAAGACACACGTTTATCTTCCTGATTGCCTAAATGGTAAAAATTATGGCATTTCTGAGAATACCTGGAGGTCCTGCATTTCAATCTACTTATTATTATTTTTTGTTTGAAATATATTTTTATTGAAAAAATAGATTTTTAAATATTACAACTCGTATAAAACAATACAATTCAAAAGAGTACACAAAACCAAATATTAAAAAAACCCCAACCCACTCTCATGTACAAATGTATAAACATATATAGAAAAATACAGGATTTTAAAAAAATCCAAACTGGCTATTTAACTAAATAAATAAATAACCAACAACAAACTAATAAATAGTAATAACTCAGCCCAGTCAAACAAAACGCTCATACGTTCACAGTTCCTCCTCCCTGGATATTGGACTCGTAAAACCCAATTGTTTCAGCTATATAAAAGCCCTTGTTAGTGTGGCAGATAAATCTGTGCCCAGGTATTCCAAAAAGGGCTGCCATGTCTTGTAAAAATTCTCAGTTTTGTGGATTACCATATTTGTGAGAAAATCCAGGGGAATATGCTCCATAACAATCTTCCCCCAACCCAATAGGGGAGAATATTGAATATGAGAATATTGAAAAGTTTTTTTCTTATGCACGTCTGCAGGAAATACAGTGGGCAGGCCCAAAAGGAGAGAGATAGGGTCCTTCTCCACCCTTACACCTAAAATCCTCTCCATTGCACCCACCACAGTACTCCAATATGTTTGAAGCCTATTGCAAAACCAAAGACAATAGGTAAGAGTGCCCGTGCAGACCTTGCACTTGGGACATGCTGATTTAAATTTTGACAAACAGTCCAGAGCCAAGTGGATCCTGTGGAGAATCTTCAACTGTAAAGCATGGGTCCTATTGCAAATTGATATCTTCCTTGCATTCTCCTAAATATCCTCCCATGCCTCTGAGGAAACTTCAACACCCAGCTCTCTTTCCCATATTCTGCAAAGTCGATCAAAATCATCTAAGGGGGCACCCCCCAATTGATGATATAAAGTACTAACAGAAAGTGTACTCTTAGCACCTAGCATCCCTCCTCTCTATATCAGAGTTGCAGGGATCAGTCAAAAGTGTGGTCTTTTTTTGAATAAAATCCCTAACTTGAAAAAAACAAAAGAGGTCTCTGTTAGATAACTTGTACTTCCATACTAATGATCGAAGGACATCATTATGTCATCCTCAAAAAAATCGCCTTCCCTCTGCTGAATTGCCCTCCATGCTTTAACAGTATTGATGATGATTGGGTTATGGCAATATTTCCTAACTGTCCTCATTTTGTCCAAAAACCGCAAACTGGTAAGGGGGCACCTTGCCTGGGAGGCTTTGATATCTAGCCATATTGAAAGAGTATTTCCACAGACCCAATCACTCACGTAGGACAAAAGTGAGCTTAATTGGTAACTTTTAATGTCTGGAAGGTCTACTCCCCCCAATCTGTGAGGCAGTTGCAGTTTGGCTGATTTAATGAGGGCCTGCTTACAATGCCAAATAAAGGAGCTGAACCAGCCGTTCAGCCTCCTGATTGTTTGCTTATTGAAAATCAGGGGGAGCATATAGGGTATAGCAAATGAGGGAGAATATTCATCTTAATAAGCACTATCTGACCGAACCACAAGACTGGAAGTGCCTCCCATCTTTGAAGATCTTGTTTAATTTTTCCAAATAATTGGATAAAATTGGCTTTGAACAGCCAATCCAGAACTGGAGTAATGACTATGCCCAAATACAGATAGCACCCCCACCTCCCCGTGACCAACTAAATGGGAATCTATAGTTGCCTTCAAGAGCTAGCTCCTTCATAAGACCACCCACAGGCATAGCTTCTAATTTCGCAAAATTAATCTTGTACCCCGAAAAAGCGCCAAATGCGCGAATGCATTATATCAGGCGAGGCACCGAAACTGCTGGATTTGTCAAAAAAATTAGGACATCATCTGCATACAACAAAATCTTCTGTAATTTTGACCCCACTTCTGGAGCTAGTATATTGGGATCCCCACGAGTGGCCTTCATCAATGGTTCAATCGCCAACATAAAAAGTAATGGTGAAACGGGACAGCCCTGCCGGATGCCCCTAAAAATATTAAAATTGCTTGATTGTACTCCGTTGGTGATGACCGCTGCAGGAGGGCCACTGTAGAGAACTTTTACCCATCTTATGAAGACTTTGCCTAAACCAAACTGCTCTAGTGTGTAGAAAAGGTACGGCCACTCAACTCGGTCAAATGCCTTCTCTGCATTTAGAGAAATCACCAATCCCTGTATTGACTGCTGTTGGCCACGCTTGAATTACATTAAGGAGCCTCCTAACATCATTGGAGGATCTGTGACCCTTTATGAAGACGGCCTGATCCTTTCTAATAATAGAAGGTAACACAGTCTCCAGCCTTAAAGCGAAAGTCTTAGAGAGGATTTTAAAGTCCACATTTAAGAGTAAGATGGGCCTGTACAAAACACAGTCTTCCAGATGCTTCCCTTTTTTAATGATAAGTGAAATATTGGCCTCTCTGAGATGGTGGGAGACAATCATGACTGTATGAACCATTAAACATATTAAGCATCGAGCCTGACAGTATATTTATAAATGCCTTATAGAATTCACTTGGAAGTCCGTCAGGACTGGTCAGCTGTCCACTGTGAAGCTGGGCAAAAGTGAGGACTGCAGATACTGGCAACCAGAGTTTAGATCAGAGTAATGCTGGAAAAGCACAGCAGGTCAGGCAGCATCCAAGGAGCAGGAAAATCAACATTTCGGGCAAAAGCTCTTTATCAGGAATAGAGGCAGGAAGAGAGATAAATGGGGGGGTGGAGGGGTGTGGTGGTGGTGGTGGTGGCTGGGGAGAAGGCAGCAAAGAGCACAACAGGTGAATGGGGGTGGGGATGGTGGTGATAGGTCAGAGGAGAGGGTGGAGGAAAGGATAGACGGGGAAGGAGATTGGCAGGTAGGACCGTTCAGGAGGACAGTGCTGAGCTGGAAGGTTGGAACTGGAGTAAGGTGGGGAGGGGAAATGAGGAAACAGGTGAAGTCCACATTGATGCTCTCGGGTTGAAGTTTTCCGAGGCGGAAGATGAGGCGTTCTCCCTCCAGGCATCGGGTGGTGAGGGAGTGGCGGTGGAGGAGGCCCAGGACCTGCATGTCCTCGGCAGAGTGGGAGGGGGAATTGAAATGTTGGGCCACAGGGCGGTGTGGTTGATTGGTGCGAGTGTCCCAGAGATGTTCCCTAAAGCGCTCTGCGAGGAAGCGTCCGGTCTCCCCAATATAGAGGAGACCGCATCAGGAGCAACGGATATAATAAATGACATTGGTGGATGTGCCGGTGAAACTTTGATGGATGTGGAAGGCTCCTTTGGGGCCTTGGATGGAGGTGAGGGGGGAGGTGTGGGCGCAGGTTTTGCAATTCCTGCGGTGGTAAGGGAGGGTGCCAAGACGGGAGGGTGGGTTGTTGGGGGGTAGTCAACAGGTAGTCACGGAGGGAACGGTCTTTGTGGAAAGTGGAAAGGGGTGGAGAGGGAAATATATCTCTGGTGGTGGGGTCCGTTTGGAGGTGGTGGAAATGTTGGCGGATGTTGCAGTTAATGAGAAGGTTGGTAGGTGGAAAGTGAGGACTAGGGTGGTTCTGTCCTTGTTACGGTTGGAGGTGTGGGGTCTGAGGGCGGAGGTGCAGGATGTGGATGAGATGTGTTGGAGGGCATCTTTAATCATGTGGGAAGGGAAATTGCGATCTCTAAAGAAGGAGACCATCTGGTGTGTTCTGTGGTGGAACTGGTCCTCCTGGGAGCAGATACAGCGGAGATGGAGGATTTGGGAATACGGGATGGCATTTAGGTCCAGGAAGGGGAGGGAGGTGTCAGAGATGGTCCAGGTGAATTTAGGTCAGGGTGGAATGTGTTGGTGAAGTTAATGAACTGCTCAATCTCCTCGCGGGAGCACGAGGTGGCACTGAAGCAGTCATCAATGTAACGGAGGAAGAGGTGGGGAGTGGTGCCGATGTAACGGAGGAAGATGGACTGTTCTACGTAGCCGACAAAGAGGTAGGAATAGCTGGGGCCCATATGGGTGCCCATGGTTACCCATTTGGTCTCGAGGAAGTGGGAGGATTTGAAGGAGAAATTGTTAAGGGTGAGGACCAATGCAGCCACTCTGAAGCTGCCTCACAGCTTCCTGCACTTCTTGCTCTGATAACGGAGCAATGAGAAAGGACTGTTGTTTGGGAGTCACACCCGGGAGCTTCAGATCCCTAAAAAGGGAGTCCATTTTGGCCTGCCTCTCCTCACAATCCTCGGATTGGTATAACTTCGAGTAAAATCTCTGAAACGCCACATTAATCTTTTTAGAATCACATTTTAGTTTCCCAGACCCTTCCCTAATCGCCATAATGGCTTGTGGGGCACTCCTCTTTCGGGCAAGATACACTAAGTATTTGCCTGACTTGTCACCATGCTCATATAACCTTTGCTTTGCAAAAGCCAGCTCCTTCTTTGCCATCTGCATGAGCATGGAATTTGATGCAGACCGCAGAACCATATCCTCTGTAGTTTGACCAACGAGGGTCTGTCAAAGTAGACCTTCTCGGCTGCCTTCAACCGTGCTTCAAGGAGTTGTTGCAGCTCATCCTTCTATCACTTCCTACTGGTGGAATATGAAATAACTAACCACCTAGCATAGGCCTTGGCAGTTTCCCAGAGAACGGATGAGCTATCAACCGAGCCTATGTTGACGCCTAGGAACACCCAAAATTCCCTAGAGAAATACTCAACAAACTTATTATCCTTGAGGATAAAGGGATCCATTCACAAATGCCATGAACCCCCTGTAACGTCCTTAATCTTAATCATAAGGTACACTGGAGCATGATCAGAGATGGTAATATTACCAATCGTACAGGATGCCACCAATCCAGAGTTACTGCAGGGGTCAGAAAAAAATCAATCCTGGGGTGACATCTGTGCGGATTGGAGAAAAACGTAAAATCCCTACCTGTAGGGTGGAGACGCCTCCAGACATCCACCAGCCCTAACTCCCCACACAGATCCATTAACTGTTTAGTTTGTACAGAGGGTATTGAGGGACCTTTGGGCAACCTGTCTACTGTGGGGTCCATGAGGCAGTTAAAATCTCCCCTATAATGATGTGTTGGGACTCGAGACTTATCAGTCTAGAAACTTCATCGACCAAAAATTTAAGGGCATGAGCTGGAGGGCAATAAACATTTAAAGCACCATATTCTTCCCCATTTATCAAGGCTTTATGAATTACAAACCTCCTGTGTGTGTCTCCAACAACTTAAATGGGAGATTCTTCCTCACCAATATAGCCACTCCCCTACTTCTGGTATTAAATAATGAAAAATAAACTCGATCAAAATAATGTAACTTCAGATGCTCCTTGTCATCCAAATGTGTCTCCTGTAACAAAGTAATATCCACCTTCTCCTTTCTCAGACTCAAGGGTACCTTCTTCCTCTTAATTGGTGAGTGACTTCCTTTGATTTTCCAGGTACACCATTTAATCAAGTCATTAACCATAATCTTCTGCAATAACATTTAAATTCCAGAGAGGAGGACCCCAGACCACAAACTGCTGAGCCTTAGTGTCAAATGATCCACCAAATATAGAAACTACATAAACAAAAACCATTACATTTAATGAACCTACAAAACTATTGAGAATTAAAAACAACGAAAAACAAAAAACAAACCAACATATAAAGTGCCAACAGCGCTGAGTAAGGGAATTCACCCCCTGTCCAGAGGGGGCAACTACCCATTCCAAACTACCCATAAGTAGGCATCTAACCATCCCAACCACCTTCACTTCTCCCAGCGAGAGCTGCACCGCAAACACAAGCAGAAAAGAATAACAGCCCATAGAATACCAATGAATAAAAACATACCATTTTCAAAAAAAGGGGAATAAATACACCACCCATGCTTTGGTATATCCCAACTTAGAAATCGAAAATGTAATCTCATCTGCCGCCAAACATAGTTTAAACCAAATTATTATCAATAGAGGAAAAAAAAGAAAGATAAAGCTCCAACAGGACTTGCTCCATTTCTTTTACAGAATGATAAACACATGCCCAAACAACACTATTTATGCATACTAAAATTGTTCAAATTAGGTTAGTTTATCCACAAAGTCTCATGCCTTCTCTGATGTGTCAAAGAGATGTATTTAAGCTAACCCGAAGCACCACCAGATACCTCAGGGAGTACTGAATCCCAAGCGCCCTCGCCTTCTCTTGACACCGTCGTAAGATTTTTGTTTATGGTTCACCGCCCCTGAGAAATCCTGAGAGAACATGATCTTAGAGCCCTCGTAAATTAGGGCCTTCTAATCCTTCCCCTGGACTCTGGAAGCCTCCACGACTCTCTCCTTATCCCGGTAATGATGGAACCGGACCAGGAGAGGACAAGGATGTTGACCCAGACCCAATCTCCGTGCTGCGACCTGGTGAGACCTCTCTATCTTCAGTCCTCTCATGCCAGCCTCCAAGTCAAGGAATTTTGGCAGCCAGTCCTCAACAAATTCCGCAGGCCACTCACCTTCCTTACCCTCAGGCAGACTGCTGATCCAAATGTTTCTTCTCCTGCCTCTGTTCACAAAATCATCTACTTGGTCATGCAAATTACGGACTTGCATCTCCAGGGCTTGGATCCTATCCTTGAATGAACTGGCAACAGCTTCCACCACTGTGACCCTGTGCTCCACCTCATCCGTCCTCTTCTCCAGGTCTCCCAGCTGCTGCTCATATTTCTGCAGCATGAGAGAGACTGGAGCCAGCTTCTCTTCAATCTGTTTCCCCAGCATCTCGCGAGATTTCGAGAGCTGGTTCACCAGGTCCTGGAGAGTAATCAGCTCTGAGGCTGCTGCAGGCTGAACTGCAGGGCTGGCCTCGGATGCTCCTCCTCCCTTTTTAGGCATCTCTGGATAGCTGGAAACACAGGCAAGGTAATTTTCAGAAGTTTCTTGGGACTCCATGACCTTTCCTGAATCCCAAGATATCGTGATGGCCTGGGTTGGGCAGGTTAAAGGTTTGTCCTGCTTGTGCTGCGATGCGGAGTTCTGCTGTGCGATCTTCTCAAATTGTTGCGATCTTCTCAGATTGTTGCCATCTTGGATCCCCTCCTCCTTCCTAATTTCTTAAAATTATCCTGTATGATCTCTGAAGTGGTCCCCCCCCATCTTGTTGGTTCCCACATGAACCACAACCACTGCGTGTTCTCCCTCCCTTTCCAGAAGTTTATACAGCCATTCCATTATGTCCCAGACCCTTGCATCTGGGAGGCAACAGACCACACAAGACTCATGACCTCGGCTGTAAATCCGACTATCTAACTCTCGGAATATTGAGCCACCCACTACTACTACCTTCTAATCTGCCTCCCGGCCTGTCTCTTTTCCAAGAGTTGCCTCGGGCAACATGATACTGTGAACCCACTATCAACTCGGTTGTATTGGTGACTAAATAGGCATTTCATATCTGTTATACAGCTCCAAGGAGTCCTCCGCCTCTTCAACCTGCCATCTCATTTCCTTTGCCATTCAGCGAAGGGGCACCCACTCACAGCCATCTCCACCGTCCTCGTTGTCTGCTTATTCCAGTGTGAAGTGATCACTGTCTGTTATGATTGTTCCTGAAACTTCTCTGCATCGTGTACAGTGTGCATTGAGAGACACTGCTCCAAATCAGCTTCATGGTGTTCAAGGAGTGCTACCCTCTGGTACTTCATGCCAATGTGACTGTCCTGGATATCTTGTAGGTCCCAAACCTCTCATATTGTACATGCATGCATAACACAAGCTTTCCCAGAGTCCTTGTCATCTTTACTGGTCAAGATGATGCACACCTGCTGAGGCAGTGCTGTTTCTAAGCCACTGACAAATGTGTGTATTATCAATGTGCAGAAATCCGGCAAGGCTCTTTAGATAGCACTTTCCACGCTTGTGTCCTTTACCATCTAGAGAGACCCAAACAATATTGTGGATCTACCTATACCAAATGGACTGCAGCCAAGTAATTTGTAAGTCTCAATGAGATTACCTCGCATTGTTTGAAACTTTAGAGAACACAGGTTGAGTTTGCACAATACCTCTTCATAGGATGGCCCTGCCTTCCCGGCAACAAATCTGGTGAGCCTTTATTGTGTCCCTGCGTTGGAAATAGCAGCTTTTCTGAGGTAATGAGACCAAAACTGTACAAGATACTCCATTTACTTGAACCAATTCAAGTTCAATCTTGAACTGCAGCAGTTCAGGACATAGATCAAGGGCAATGCGCAGCAATAAATGTTAGCTCACATCCTGCCAGCACCACCCACATCCCACAAATAAAACAACAACATTGCTCAATTGCTGCTCATCCCATGAAAGCAAGCTATTTGATGTACTCAGTGGTCTCGTAATGACTGAATCACAAAAACAGCTTTTGGCCAATTTGGATGTTTACTGCTTGGTTCTGTTCAAGTATATGTAGCACTGAAAAAAATAAATAACACACCACATAAGTGCATTATGCATACCTGGTGTGCTCACAGTTAACCTGGTTTTAAATTCAAAGTTATATTTATAACTCACCACTTATGTGAAGTTATGTGGGGAGTTATAAATATAACTTTGAATTTAAAACCAGGTTAGCTGTGAGCACACCAGGTATGCATGAATTATATCATTTCTATCATTCCTGAATCATTTCCTTTTACAAAATTTCTATTATTTTTAGTGATTTATTTTATTGATGCCCTTCACTATTTGGAAGAAATGGCCCCTATTGATAATGCTAATGTTATGATGCCTCAGAGACCCGTGATCTGGAGGAAAAGCAGTTTATTAGTCCCACTGTGCACATCAGAAACTCTATTAGATGCAAAGTAGGAGAGAATGGGAAGCCAAGATGATAAAACAACATGAGGAATGAACTGATAGATCTCAGAGGAGAGGAAGAAACAGAGGGGAAAATAAACACAGCCAAACAGGCTATAGAACAGACGGTCTCATGTTTATGTGTTTACAGCAACATTTAAAGGTAAAACAAGATTCTGTGAGTCGGTGCTTGCAATGAAAAGTGACAGACACAGGGATGCAACAATGGAAAGGGCAGGAATGTAGTCCATGGGTGAAATGGCAATTATGCAACTGGACAGCCCAATGTCATATGGTTTTGTTTTGGCTTACATTCAGTATCATGTCAACAGCTCTACATGGAACAGTTAGAGCAGGACTCCTGTGCGATGTCACTCAGAATGTGATAAGATTACAGTTTAACAGCAGCAAAATGAGGTAGTGAAGCCAATCACCACTTCGTTGCCCTGAAAGGATTTCCCTCAACACCTCTCCTTTCATAGAATCATATCCCTAGAATCCAAACAGCATGGAAATAGACCATTCAGCCCATTAAGTCCACATCAACTCTCCAAAAAGCATCCCACCAGATGCCACTAACCCACAACCTAATCCAGTAACCCTACATTTCTCATGGCTAATCCACCTAGACTGCATATCCCTGGACATTATGGGTAATTTAGCATGCCCAAATCATCTTTGAACTGTAGAGGAAACCAGAGCACCCAGAGGAAACCTACACAGATGCAGGGAGAATGTGTAAACTCCAAACAGTTTCATTCCATTGTTTACCTGTTAAAAGCCTTGGTCTCTGCTGGATTGAATTGAATTGAATTTATTTATTGTCACATGTACCGAGGCACAGTGAAAAGCTTTGTCTTGTGAGCATTGTCTTGTCTTGCGAGGGCTTTCAATATGACATCAGTGGCGACATTTGATATTTTGGCCCTTTAAAATTATTAATTGATTCTTCAATACACATCTTGTCTACTGATTGACAACTCTGCTGCCTGTGCTAATAACAGCAAGAATAATTCAAGTTATGTAAAGCCTTTAAAGTAACAGTGTCCCAAGAACTGCAATGGTTCAAGAAGCCAGCTCAGTTCCTCTGCCTCCAGGACAATCAGTGCTGGTCAACATCCCATTAATTATATTTTTAAGAAGTTGCTTCAGAGGAACATTAGAGAACAAGGTTGTTACTGATCCATTTAATGAGATATTAGATCAGTTGACCAAAGGGTCAAGGTGGGTTTTAAGGAGCATTTTAAATAAGGAGAGGATGGATTTGGGTAGGAAATTCCAGAGTTAGGGCCTAGAGAGCTAAAGGCATGGAGCAAATGATTAAAACCTAGCATGCTCGGGAGATAGGTATTAATGGACACCAAAACCTAGGGAACTGTATGACTGATGGCAATGATAAAATAGCAAACTTTTGAATGGGCCAAGCTTGCATCCTGTAGAATTGGAGGCCTGCTGCAGGGCATTGGAATAAACAAATCCAGAAACATGAAAAGTATGAATGAAGGTTTTACTGGATTGATGCCTGGAGGAAGCGCATAGCTTTATGAGGAAACATTGGACAGCCTGGGCATGTTTAGAAATATAAGGTGTGACTTGATTGGTATTTAGAAGATCCGAAATGGTCTTGACAAGTTAACATCACAGAACTGATGTTTCCTCTTGTGAGTAAATCCAGAATTAAGAGGCACTGTTTTATGTTTAGGGGTTATCCTTTAGGAGTGTGATGAGGGGAGTTTTTTTATTTCTCTTGGATGATTGTGTGACTTTGAAACTCACTGCCTCAGAAGATGACGGAGGTGGAGCTGTTGAATATTTTTAAGGTGGAGATAGATTTCTGATAGACAGGGGAATCAAAGGTTATCAGGGCTTGATCTGAGTGTGGAATTTGTAGTACAAATAGATTATCCATGATCTTATTGAAGAGTGGAGCAGAATTTGATGGGCTGAATACCCTTCTGCTCCGAATTTACATGTATCTATGAGTTAAGGCAAAGTCAAGTTCAGGTCAGGTTAGGGCATCCTACCTTGCACAGCAGCTCCATTGAGCTCATGCATTGCAACTCCTTCATTGAACACTCCTGCTTCTTAACTTCAATATCCTCCTTCAAGATCTACCTTAAAGCAATCATCATCTTTTACCGCATTGTTTGGTGAGCTTTGCTGCTTTCTCCTTACTTTACATGGCTTGATGTGTAATGCAGGCACACATCAGGTTGAGATTTATCTTGAGAAAGCTCCTTTTGACTCTTTCTTCATCTATAACCCTTCAATGCTTTAGAATGTCCACAGATTGTTAAGTTGCCTTGATCTGCTTAAACATCGTCCATGATAGCATTTAACCGTAGGTGGGAGCAATTTAGGCAGCTTTGCTTAGCTTACAGCTACAATATGATGCAGAGTGGATATGTGAGCTGACCATTGAGCTACTCCCAGCCTGAGGTGTCAGTGTACTCATTTGAAAACCCTATATAGAACAACCTCGGTTATCCGAACATCAATTATCTGAATTTTGGATTATCGAAACAAAATCTCCAGGTCCCGTAAAAATGAAAGAGATATTACCGATGTACCAATCGTGTCTTTTGTTTACAATGATTCGGATTACCTGTACTGAAGAACATGTGAAAACATTGGCAAGAACAATGAAACACAAGCAACAGTGACTGGATATTTTTTACACAGTCCTCTGCAAAAGTAAGTGCTTTATTCCTGTCATGTTACTGGGCCATTCATGAAAGAAGTGGTAGAGAAAGTAAACGCATGAGTGAGGCGGGGCTTCTGTCTTTCTTTCATGACACTGAGTTCAGCAGAAACTGACAAAAAGCTCTTGTGACTTTCGAAGCTGTTCAGGACTTTCTTTAATTCTGGGATTTCCATATTTACGTGAAGGTGAGCGTTTGGTCCTTCTCAGTTTAGCCAGACTTGTGCAATTTGCTTTTTGCATCCTGGAATGTTGCTCTAGTATTATTCCCTGCTGCTAAAGTACCAAGATACTTCTGAACAAAGCCTTTAAAAATCTGTAATTTGCAGAATGCAAAGATTAGTTCATTTAAAAAGCAGACTCATCAAATGTATAGATTTAAGCAAACTCTCTGGTAGAGCACAGCATTAGATCCTCAAATCTCCTCAGGAAATATGTCGGAGTGCTTATGGAATATTTGAGGACTTGGCCTCCACCTCAATTAATTTTATTTACACAAAAAGTGATTTTATTTGTAAAATATCATGAATTTTTAAGCAATATCCAGTGTTTGTACACATTTTATAGATTGGCTGAAATAACAACTCTGTAAACATGTTTTTTTACATTTTATGTTCAGCATGGCTTCCTTTGTTTGCGATCAGATCAGTTACCCGAACAATCAGTTATCCAAACAAAATACTCCCTGCCCATCTCATTTGGATAATCGAGGTTGTTCTGTGCATAAGAACAGACTTTTCCCTGCCGAGATGTGTGGAATCATCACTAATTCCAGTGTGTGTGAGTGTGAGATCTTCACTACTTGAAACATTTTGTCCTCGAGGTTAAGTTTCAAGGATTCCTAATATCTGAGACTATATACAGTCAAAGATTCAGTTGCTTGTGAGGAATGCTTGGAGATTGCAACTTTTACACTTGTACTTCCCCTTTGTGATATATGAAGAAGCCCCACATCTCTCACATGTGTGAGTTAGTCAGGTCATGTAGAGCCATACAGTATGGAAACAGTCCTTTTGATCCAACCTTTTTAACCATCCTGTCTATAGAATCCCTACAGTGAGGAAACAGGTCTTTTGGTCCAGCAAGTCCACACTGGCTCTCTGAAGAGTATCCCACATTTACCTCCGACTAATGCACCTAATCTACACATCCTAGAACACTGTGGGCAATTTAGCTTGGCCAATTCACCAAACCTGCACATCTTTGGATTGTGGGAGGAAACCAAAGCACCCACAGGAAACCAATACAGACACTGGGAGAATGTGCAAATTTCACACAGATAGTCTCCCAAGACTGGAATCGAACGCAGGTCCCTGGCACTGTGAGGCAGCAGTGTTCACCACTGAGCCACTGTGCCGTCCCGATACATAACACAAACTTTAAAGAATTATGTACCTGAACCCCTAGGTCTCTCTTTTCTAGAACACTACCCAATGTCCTACCATGAATTGTAAAAGTCCTGTCTCTGTTTTTTGGACCAAAAGGCAATAACTCGCATTTATTCAAGTTGAACTCCATTTGCCATTTTTCACCCATTGACCCATTTGACAAGACCCCTTTGTAATCTTAGAAAACCTTCTTCATTGTCTACTATGCCACCAATTTTGGTGTTGTCTGCAAACTTACTAACCATGTCTTCTGTATTCTTCTCCAAATCATTTATATAAATGACAACCAATACAGGACCCAGTACCGATCCCTGTGGAACACTGCTGGTGATAGGCCCCAAGACCAAAAAGCAACCCTCCACCACCCCTCTCTGTCTTTGCCATTAAACCAATAAAGTATTAAACTTTAAACCAATTCAAGTAAAACCAATAAACCATTGGTTATTAGTTATTAAACCAATAAAGTATCCATTAAACCAATAAAGTATCCCATTTGCAAGCTTACCCTGAATCCTGTGTGATCTAACTTCACCAAATAGCCTATGCTCTGGAACCTTGTCAAAGGCTTTACTGAGTCCAAGGAAATAAAATCTATTGGTCTGTCCTCATCAATCTTTATAGTGAAAATAATACTCCTGTGGATCTTGTATTGTACCAGTACAAATGAAAATATTTTGACAAAGGTAATTATAGTCATTTCAATGCGCGGAGTGTGTTTTCTTCTTCTTCTACCACCACTACATCTAGGTGCATCCCCTGATATCCGCAACTGGAAAAGAGGTTTTTTGTTCTGAGGTTAGCCATGTTGACTTGAAAGACTTGGGCAGTTGACCCTTGGTGCCTTTGGTCCTAGAGTGCCCAGTCATGCTGAGAGTTCTTGCCGAGATGCACATCCACCCAGCTTGGCTCTGGAATCATGGGCACTGGGTGAGATGAAAGGTCAGACCTCCTCTGGAACGTCCTGAGAAGACGCTTGTGGAGTGTTTGTATCATGACACTGTTGGGAAGAGTGCACTGGAAATCAAGCATAACATAAGTTGTCACAAATGTATAAATGGCCAATTGAATTACAAAGATGGTTAGTCTGCTATCTAACATAAAGGGAATCAACACCAAGTTTCATCAATAATCAAGAAACAAAACATTTACGATAAACAAACTTATCCTTTAAAAATGATAAGTAGATTATTAATGACTATTATGATGATTCTGCAAATTAAACCATATCTCCGTTAAATCTAAATATATACATCGATTCATAAATAGGTCAGCCAAGACAAACAGTTCCAGATAAATATCATGAGCAGAAAAGGAACTAATTCTGTAGATCAAGAGTCTAAACCATAATGATTGAATGAGGTGTATTTCTCATTCTTCTTTTAGCAATGATTTCACATTGTGTTAAACTCCATCAATCCTCAGTTCCGCAGTTAGTCAATTCGACCATGGTCTTTGCCTGAGTTTGAAGTTCTTCTGTTAAGAGTCATTCTCCCCATGTCTGTGCGGGTTTCCTCAGGGTGCTCAGGTTTCCTCCACAACCCAAAGATGTGCAGGTTAGGTGAATTGGCCATGCTAAATTACCCATAGTGCCCAGGGATGTGCAGGTTAGGTGAATTGGCCATGCTAAATTACCCATAGTGCCCAGGGATGTGCAGGTTAGGTGAATTGGCCATGCTAAATTACCCATAGTGCCCAGGGATGTGCAGGTTAGGTGAATTGGCCATGCTAAATTGCCTGTAGTGTTCAGGGATGTGTAGGTTAGGTGCATTAGTCAGGGGTAAATGTAGAGTAATAGGGGAATGGGTCTGGGTGGGTTACTCTTCAGAGGATCAGTGTGGACTCATTGGGCCAAATGGTTTCTGTAGGGATTCATTGAAGAGTCGTTTAGTGCTAGTTTATTCCTAGCAGAGAGAAAGTGAGAGAGACCTGTCTTCATTTGCAGGCTTTCCAGAGGTCTTGGTGTAATTGCCCCTTTCTCTCAGTTTTATGACAATCTGTAATTTAGACAGTTTTTATTAAAGCAAAGACATCTGGTGCCGGCATGTCTCACAAAAGTATCAAAACCAGCTCCTTCAAAAGTGAGTTTAACTTAGATAAATGTGAGGTGCTGCATTTTGGAAAAGCAAATCAGAGCAGGACTTATACACTTAATGGTAAGGTCCTGGGGAGTGTTGCTGAACAAGGAGAACTTGGAGTGCAGGTTCATAGCCCCTTGAAAGAAGAGTCGCAGGTAGGTGTGAAGAAGGCATTTGGTATGCTTTCCTTAATTAGTCAGAGCATTGAGTACAGGAGTTGGTATGTCATGTTGCGGCATTGGTTAGGCCACTTTAGGAATATTGCGTGAAATTCTGGTCTCCTTCCTATCGGAAGGATGTTGTGAAACTTGAAAGGGTTCAGAAAAAATTTACAAGGATGTTGCCAGGGTTGGAGGGTTTGAGCTGTAGGGCGAGGCTGAACAGACTGGGGCTGTTTTCCCTGGAGCGCGGAGGCGGAGGGGTGACCTTATAGAGGTTTACAAAATTATGAGGGGCCTGGATAGGGTAAATATACAAGGTGCTTTCCCTGGGGTGGAGGAGTTCAGAACTAGAGAGCATAGCTTAGGGTGAGGAGGGAAAGATTTAAAAGGGACCTAAGGGGCAACTTTTTCACTCAGAGGGTGGTGCGTGTATGGAACGAGCTGTCAGAGGAAGTGGTGGAGGCTGATACAATTACAACATTTAAAAGGCATCTGGATGGGTATATCAATGGGAAGGATTTGGAGGGATTTGGGGCACATGCTGGTAAATGGGACTAGATTAGGTTAGGATATCTGGTTGGCATGGATGAGTTGGGCCGAAGGTTCTGTTTCTATGACGCTATGATGTGACCGTGTGTAACTGAACAGCATAGATTGCACTTTTTCTCGGAGCGATAAAAAATGACTGGCACATTTTCCACAACACAGCAATATCCCCTTATACTATCTGAGAAGCACCACTGTCAGATGAACAAACAAACTGTAGGTCTGTGAAGATGTCCCCAATTCCTCACCCAAAACTCTTTTTGTTTAACATGATAACATTCTATAACATCATAAGCCTTGGCTTATTGTCTTAATTTGATTAACTCCAGACTTGATATCTGATTTTCAAATATAGAGGTTATACTAAACACTTCTCTTCAATTATTCCCATCCTTAAAGAAAGTTATGGTCAAGATTTGAGTAGTGCTGGAAAAGCACAGCAGGTCAGGCAGCATCCGAGGAACAGGAAAATTGACGTTTCGGGTAAAAGCCCTTTGTGATGAGGGACTGAGGGACCTTAACGCCTTCCCATGTTGGCCAACTCATCAGGGGTTAAGGATGATTCTGGATTAGTGGTGCTGGAAGAGCACAGCAGTTCAGGCAGCATCCAAGGAGCAATAAAATCGACATTTCGGGCAAAAGCCCTTCATCAGGAATACAGGCAGAGAGCCTAAAGTTAACTTATCTCTCCTACCTTCAGGCTCTCTGACTGTATTCCTGATGAAGGGCTTTTGCCTGAAACGTCGATTTTACTGCTCCTCGGATGCTGCCTGAACTGCTGTGCTCTTCCAGCACCACTAATCCAGAATCTGGTTTCCAGCATCTGCAGTCATTGTTTTTACCTAGGGGTTAAGGATGATGCCATTGAGTACTGACAGGGATGTAGGCTGGCAGACAGACAAGCACGGTTGTCATCTTAGGACAATCCTACATCTGCCTTACCACACCATCTCCCCTTTTCCAGGGACCCAAATATTTCCATCAGCTCAGGCCAAGGAGGTGCCCCTGTACCTGAGCTGGAGACACAAAGTACACATGAACCCTGTAGATCCCAGATTACCTAGGGACACCACCAAATTCATCTGAGGTGAAACATTAAAGCAATGTACTATCCAAATAGATCACATCCACTGGCTTTCTTTGTCTAACCTGCTTATTACTTCCTCAAAGAATCCTAATAGATTTATCAGGCTCCCCTTTATCAGCATGACCTCCCCTTAACAAAGCTAGGCCGACTCAGTCCTATTTTATCATGCATTTCCACGTTCTTCCACCATTTCTTTGACCCCTATTACTACTTCCCAGCCACATTTTCCAGTGGTCCAATGTCCACTCTTGCCTCTCTCTTACCTTTTAGATATCTAAAAAAGTTTTGTAATCTTCTTTTATATAACTAGCTAGAAGATTTCTCTTTGCTTTTTTGGTTACTGTCTGCTGCTTACTGAAGGCTTTCCCATCCTCTAGCTTCCACTAATCTTCACCACATTAAATGTGTTTTCTTTTGTTTCTATGCTCCCCTTACTAGCCTTGTCAGCTATGGTTGCCTCATTCTTCCCTGAGTGTGGTTCTTCTTCCTTGGGATGAATTTCTGCTGTGCCTCCTGAATTATCCCCAGGATCTCCTGTTACTGCTGCTCCACCCTCTTCCCCATTAGGCTCCCTTTCCAATCAAGGGCCAGCTCCTTCCTTGTCCTCTTTGTAGTTACCTGTACTCAATTGTAACACCGTTACATCCGATTCCAGTTTCTCCCTCTGAAACTGTAGGGTTAAATCTATCATATTATGGTCACTGTCCCCAAAGGGATTACTTCACCTTCATCAAGCCTGCCACATCACTAAATCCAGAATTACCTGTTCCCTAGTAGGCTCTACAGCAAGCCTCTCCAAAACATAGACATTTTATGAATTTCTTTTCTTGAGATCTGCTACCAACTTGATTTTCCCGTTCACCTGCATATTGAAGTCCCCCATGATTATTCCAAAGGTGCCTTTCCTACATGTTTGTTCTAACTTCTGATTTGTTTTCTTCCCCACATCCTGACTATTGCTCAGAGACTTCTACATAACTCCTATCAGGGTCTTTTTTCCTTTGCGGTCCCTCAACTCTACCCACACAGATTCAATGCATTCTGAATCTATATTACTATTTTCGCTTTTGATTTAAGTATAACTTCCTACCAATGAAGTAACCCCGCCCCTCTGTCCACCTGATATTCCTTCAATAGTACATCTATCTGTGAGATATTTATCGACCAGCCCTGATCGCCATGCAGCTACCTCACCATGATAGCCACAACATCGTAACTACCAATTTCAATCTGCGTTACAAACTCATTTACCTTGTTTTGTATACTGTCTGCATTTAAGACTCTCAATCCTGCATTGACTGCCCCCTTTCTTTTATATTTATCCCCTTATCTGCTCTGCCTGAAGCTAGATTCCTGACACCTTCTATACTCTGTTCTATTATTTGTTCTGGAAAGTTAATAGCCTCTCCTGAACCCTCCCTCTTATCTTTTTCCATAATTTTTCAAGCAAATGACACCCACCCCCCCCCCCCCCCCCCACCCCCGACCCCAGACTTTCCCAAGGAGTGTTCCTTCATTCATATCTTTAAATGCATTAAATGCAAAAGAAGTCCTTCTTTCTACTGTGACAAATCTTTCCACATACGTGTCAACTCATCTGCAATCAACTCAGAGATGAATTTCAGGGATTGCACAGTGTGTCACACAAAATGTTTATGAACTGGGCAACAGGTAGAAGAAAAAAAAGGAAGAGCAAAGGGACCAGTCTGCACCTCACTTTGGTTAATGCAGCTGGAGACTGAGTCATTGAGATGTAGAGCACAGAAGCAGACCCTTCAGTCCAACCTATCCATGCTGACCAGGTATCCTAAACTGATCTAGTCCCATTTGCCAGCACTTGGCCCATATCCTTCTGAGGCGAAAGTGAGGACTGGAGACGCTGGAGATCAGAGTCGAGAGTTGGTGCTGGAAAAGAACAGCAGGTCAGGCAGCATCTGAGGAGCAGGAGAATCGACGTTTCAGGCAAAAACCCTTCATCAAGAAACTCTCTGAACCCTCTTATCTCTCCATGTCCCTCCCTGATGCCTTTTAAATGTTGTGATTGTACCAGCCTCATACACTCAGCACCCTCTGTGTAAAAGGTTGCCCCTCTGGTTCCTTTTATATCTTTCCCCTCTCACCTTAAACCTATGCCCTCTAGTTTTGGACCCCTCTAACCTGGGGAAAAGATCTTGGCTATTTATCCTATCCATGCCCCTTATGATTTTATAAATCTCTATAAGGGATCCCCTCATCCTCCGATGTTCAAGGGAAAACAGCCCCAACCCATTCAGCCTGTCCCTATAGCTCGAATGTTCCAATCCAGGCATCATCCTTGTATATCTTTGCTGAACCCTTTCAAGTTTCACAACCACTTTTCTATAGGAAGGAGAATTGAATGGAGTATTCCAAAAGTGGCTTACCCAATACTCTGTACAGCCACAGCATGACCTCCCAACTCCTCTACTCAATAAAGGCAAGCACATCAAAAACCTCCTTCCCTATCCTATCTATCTGTGACTCCACTTTCAAGGATTTATGAACCTGCATTCCAAAGTCTCTTTGTTCAGCAACACTCTCCAGGACCTTACCACCAAGTGTATAAATCCTGCCCTGATTTGCCTTTCAAATATGCAGCATCTCACATTTATCTAAATTAAACTCCATCTGCCACTCCTCAGTCCATTAGCCCATCTGGTCAAGATCCCATTGTACTCTGAAGTGTTACAACATGGCGGTAAACCCTCCTGCTAATTAAACCAAACACACAGAAAAGCTCACCTCACCTTGTAATCTGTTAAAGTATGAGTGACAGTGAACTACCCTAATTCTATCATTTAACAAAAAAAATCAATTTATTCTTTAACTCTAAAAGTGAACATTAAACAACAACTATTTACAATTCTCGGCCTCCTTTCTCTTAAAGGCTTGTTATCTACCTCCCACTCTATAACAACATCATGATCCAATAAAAGCCCCTATCAAACTTACAGCAACTTAATTTTCAAAACCAGACAGCAGCTGAAGTATCCAGTGTCTTCCTCTGGTTGTAGATCTCTCTGGGTCGGCTTCGGTCTTCTGCTGCAAAGATATTTCATATGAGAAAGGTATCTTTGACAGAGAGTGTGGTAAGTAGCAATCTTTCAATGGCAGTTGGTACTCTTTCTGGCTAACTCTCCAAAATGCTTACTTTTCTTATACCTCAAACATTGGATCGTCTCATTGGTTCAATGTTGTCAAAACAGTAAAATTCAAATTCGATTAGGTTTTAGTATCTTGGGTTAAACTGATTAGTTAAATTTGAACTGCTGTGAAAACAACTGATATACCTAGGTTACAGCTAAATGTTACATCTTTCAATTTTCCAGCACACTCTGTGACTGCTAGTCAGTCACATGACAGGTGCTTGCTGACTTTCACTCTCTCTTAAAGGTACAGTACATGCCTTCAATTTCATAACAGAGGTAACCTTCTTCACTGCTCACTGCACCATCAATTTTGCTGTCATCTGCAAACTCACTAACTATACCTCCTATATTCACATCTAGACCTCAAAAAACCTTTTGTCATTTATGTCCACAAGGCTATAAGGTAACTCCATGGAAATCAGGTAGGACAGCACCAATGCCACAGGCAGTCAAGGGCCATCTTGAGATAAGAGTTTCTAGATCAACCATTAGTTGATAAAGTTACAGGAATTCCTTTAAGAAATTAGCATTGTCAAGTTCATTCAGAGAATGGAATGCTTCTACATTCGTATAAGTAGTAGTACTGAGCATAACCTATATCTCATTAAAACATACTATACTTCTATAAGCTTCCAAATAAATAGTCTCAGAAGTCTTGTTAATCTATAAACCTGGGCTTTCCCTACAATTTAATAGGAACTCAAAAGTAATAAATTATTCTCCCTACTGAAGCATGTTATCTAAAATTGTAACTTTTTGTGCTGCTTTTGGGTATCTACAAGGAGAGATGATTTTCCTTTTTCTTCAGAAACTGGAGCATTGGTCACTGGTTTTATAGATTTACAAACACATATTTGTCTTATCTTACTAACGTCTCTAGTGTTAACCTTGCCTTACTGAGTATAACATCTGAGACTAGTAGCTTATGTAGTTTATTTTGTCAGTAGTAGAATGCGAACAAAGATTGTTTATCAAGAACATGTCTAAATTACAGAGTGTTTCTGAGCAAAGCCTCGCTGAAATGTATATCCAGGCTATTGGGTTTATGTTGACTGGATACTGTTTGTGCTAATCAGGACCGGTTGTTTCCCGCCCCATTTGCTCTAAGTTTTGTTTATAAACATTCTTATTTTGACGAAGAAATATAAACTCATTGGGTTGGATCTTACCATATTTAGACTACGTCATTGAGTTTTCTGGATGGTTTCTCTTTGTGAGGCCTATTATATTTTCTCGCACTATTATCCCAAAGTCACTTCATTAATTTGCTACCCATCTCCTATGGTGCCCCTCTTGTCCTGCTTCGACCCTGATTCCCCCATTTACCATAGCCTGAAGAGCTTACCACTGGCTGAAATCCTTGAAGAGATCACTATCCCTGGCACAGCACCATATTAAAAATGCCATTGCGCTTCCAGACAAGCATTGGCATTCTGAAACTGCCCTGCATGACTCACACAGTTTGGTGAACATGATGGCAGACAAGGGGAAATTGGTGCCTCTCTTTGCCAACACGAGATCCATGTGGTTTGCCAGAATAGACGATGCCAGTCAGCCCTGCCAGGTTTGTTGAGGTTCTTACACAGGTCAGTGCGGTGGAGGAATGCACAGCAATGCAGGAAGAATGACCCTTTCTGGCCTGCCAAAGGAAGTGCCACCATCCTCTCTCTGCCATCTCATAGTCACTTTATCTCAGCTACTGCACACACCCCCTGAGCTCATGATCTCCCACTCTCACACCCCTCTCCGCCCCTGACCAGGCCCTACTAATTACTAACTCTGCATGGCTTCTGCTGTGCGTACTCAATCACTCAGGATGTGTTAGCACCTTTTTGCCACCTGTACCAGCCACTAACAGATGTGCCAAACAATGCCATCTCACTCAGTTCCTCCCTTTCTCTTCTTCCAAGGAAAAAAACATTAGGCTGAATATAACGAATACAGAAATATAACCAATAAAAATAACATAAACAATCGAAACAATAATGCCGAGAAGACCAGAACGAGTGGTGGTCATCCAACATTTAGCTCCTCAGCCATTATTATGAGGAGACAATCTTGGTCCTCACTATTGAGGAGCAAGGCAGGTCCTGTGGAGATGCAGAGATATCCATGTCCCCAAGTGAGAATCAATGCTCATTGGACTGTAACTCCCACATTAACCCAACTGCCGATGCCTTTTTTATCTGCCACAACTTTTAACCCTCAGTCACAACACTTTCTCTATTTTGAGTCTGACAGGTACCAGTGACATATCCACATTGGCTGGAGACATCCCCTCCATCATCTCTGAGGATGAGAACATAATGTGTTAAAGGAAGCACTGGCAAAGGTGCCTTCTGTGACCTTCACCCAGCTCAGTGGATATATTTAGCGAGAATCGAGTCAAGAGCAGATGCTGATGCACATTTTACTGCCATGTCTCTGTAGCTGACCAAGGAAGGAAGACCCCAGATCACTGGCACTTGGAGGACTGTCGGAGACCAGGGACCTACTCAGCCCTAGTTGGAAGATCATCAAATGGCATAGGCAATCAGTGACTCTCTACAAATGCCCAAGTAAACACAGGCAGATTGGTAGGTGGCAATGGGCCATCATAGTGCAACAGCTGTAGGAATGCAGCAATGCCTGCGGACCCTGCAGCTTCAGACTTGCGAGGGTCTGATTGCTGCCAAGGACTCATTGGTGATTGCCATGGAGAGCCAGGCACAGAGTCTGCTGGCTAAGTGCACAGACCTGCACTCCATTTGCCCTTAGCACCAACAGCAAGACAATGGGATAAGAGACTTTGATCTTATTCCAGGGGCCACCTCCTCACATGGAGAGTGGGGAATGCTCCTTATCCAGCCAGAGGAGGAACTAATTACACGACGCCCTGAGGCTTCCTCTTAGGACATTCCAGAGGTGGTCCCTCAAAAGTACAACTACACCTCAAGATGTTTCAGAATCAGGCTCATTGTTGATAAGTCAGTGCCCAGATTTTCATCAAACTTCTGTGACTCACTGTGAGCAATGCCATGGGTTACACCATCACAGTCTAGTCATTGCAGTTTGTATAAAATCAAACTTATTTTTAAAATCTTGTGTTCAAAGCAGAAAGAAGCCCTGCTTAACCCTTCTGACTTTTCTGAACTTGCAATATATTGACAGGTTTAAAGAGACCAAAGAGATGTTTTTATCATTCATTTGTGGAATGTGGGTGTCCTGGCAAGAACAGTGTTTGTTAACCCAGCCTAACTGCCCTGGAGAAGGTGATGGTGAACATCAGTAAGTACAGCCACCTTGTTGTTAAGAAGACAGTTAAAAGACATAGGCTTCATGACAGAAAAGGAATGACAATTTTGTTCCAAGTCTGGACCGGTGTCACCTGGAGGGGAGCTTGTGGGTGGTTGTGTTCCCATGTATTTACTGTTCAGCTGCCAAGTTTCAAAAGCCTGGAAATAATAATTAACCTCTACTTAACTTTTGGACCTTTTTAGACCAAGAATTCCTCAGCAAACACTGAAGCAGTGGTGTTAAAAGCATAAATCAGACTATCAGCTAAACAACTCAACAGTGTTCCGGATCCAGACAGCTCACGGCAAATGCAAGTGGAAATCAACTATTAAATCATTAAAGCTCATTTGTACTCAGAGAAAGTAAATAGTAGGAAGCTTAAAATGACAAACCTCAGCCAGCATGGCAACATGAATCAGAATACCAAGGTACTATGCAACACAACTGTGGGTGCAATCTTTATAACTTTGCTAACTTACCAGTTTTATTTTGTTGGGAGGAGGAGATGAATTACAGGAGATGAATTACAAAATTTTGCTGATCAATAGCTCAGAAGGGATTTGTCAGAGGTCTTATATTAGGTCACCCATGCAGCTTTTCAACTCTGACAAGTATATTGTCTGGAGCTAGAGAAAAATGAGAAAATAGAATGTGTGCTCCCTTCCCAAAAGAAAAGGAATATGAAAGGGGTGTCTGTGATATTCAATTCGACAGTGAATTTTCAGAATGTTATAACTTTTTCCACAAAAAAATATTAACCCTTGCAAGATCACAATAACACTGAGTGGAAGGGATCCTGGTAGTTGGGAATCTGGATCTTTTAACTTAACTTCCAAAAGGAATCACTTGTAAGTTTATTTTATGCACACCCAGCAGTTGCACATTTCTCACGTCTTGGTTGGCAATTCTTTACTCACCTCTCAATTTCATGTTGGTATATAAGGTGAGGCAATAGCCTGGTGGTATTATTACCCGACTATTAAAACGGAGACCCAGCTAATGTCCTGGTGAGCCAGGTTTGAATACCATCACCACAACATCACACCTGTATCCTGTGAGGGTTAAAATGATGGGCTGACCTTCTGCAAATTACTCCCTAACTTCCATAGTCAGACTGGGTTACATTTCATCCAGCCTTGTTGATTTATCCACTTTCCCTTTCCTTATGTTTATTATCTAATACTTCACACTCCCACTCTTTAGCCACAATATACTTCCTTTTTGATATCTCACATTCACTTTGTTTCCTACATCATCTCTCTGTAGTATTGAATTTGGAGTGTTGGACTAAGCTTTCCTTTTCTGCCTTATCTTATTCTAAATGCTCCTTATCATGCAGAGGGCTCTAGATTTAGCCAGCCCACCTTACTGTTTTGTGGGAACCTATTTATTTTGAACCTTTTGAACTTGCCTTTAAATGCTTCCCAATACTCTGAAACACATTTACCTTCAAGTAACTGTTTCCAATCCACTTATATAAATTACTGCTCAGTTTAGTAAAATTGGCTCTGTTCCAGTGTAGAACTTTAACCCCTATCTGTCTTTGTCCTTTTCTCATAGTTACGATAACTCCAACTAAATTTGTTCGCTGCAACCAAACTCTCCCCCAGTGTAACTCCTCATACCCATTCTGCAGGCTAAACAGGTGGATTTCTATGTCATGAAGAAAAAAAAAGGAAACTAGTAGATATCAGGATGTATTTTTTTTCTAAAATCACTCGGATAATCTTATAAATAATTTATAATGCACATCCAATAATAAAGGTGCAATTAAAGACTAGAATGAAAATTCACTTTTAGCAATTTACAGACAGGACATTCCAAAAGGCATTTAGTTTTCAGAGGGGTTAACTGGAACTGCTTCATCTCGGTGATTGTTATTCTGCTTCATGTTGACATTCATGTTCAGCTCACAGCAAAGGTCCATACGAATTAATATTCAATCCAAATCTCTCAACAATAGTAGCATTCAAGAAATACTTCCTTCCTCACATATTGGAATCTGCAGATATTTCAGAATGCTTCTTTATTTCGGCCTGGAGTGAGACAAGATGAGGCTGCAAATTAGTTGAAGGAATTAGAGCTGGTCTTAAACACCTTCAACAAAAACATATCGGCTTTCAACTAGAAAACGTTCTATTGCCATGGTAATTCTTTCTTAGTTCCTTTCTTCAAAATAAAAAGAAAACTCAATTCCGCTATTGCTATCTTAACCTCTTAGCTGTTCTTGGTAATATATTTAATAATTGAATTCCACTTGTACATTGAGTTAAGTGGTGATGATTGGTAAATCCCACTTAATGAACAATCTACTATACTAACTAACATATCAAATTTTAAAACGTACTAAAAATTCTATAAACACACTTCAAGGTACTTAGACAAGTAGACAATGTTTGACTCCTTCACAAGCACAAAACTGGTTCCACAGCAAAGGAGGTAATCATCTTCAAGTGCCATTCTGAAATTAAAGATTTTTTTTAATAATGAGTAGCTTTTTTCTGATTTCACTAACACTCACTTGGCTTCTGTTCAACTGCATACAAAATGATCAGTTAAGCAATTACTGTGTATTCACAGCTCTCTGAAACCAATTGAAATAGCACATGGAAAGCTTACTTCTGCACAGTAACAAATGTAGACTACAATCTCTATATTAAATGTCTGATTTTATATCAAATTGCTGAGCTAGAGAACAAAATAATATTGTAACTTACTACAAACAACAATTGCCTTTGTCATTGAGGTTCAGTTCTAATCTACCAATCACAATCACATGTCCAAAGCACTTAATGAAATACCAAAATACTTTTTGAAATACAACTGCCATTGGACTGGAGAGAAACAGCAGCCAGCTTACACACAGCTAACTCCCTTAAACATAGGACTTAGAAGTGAGTGTCTATCAGGAATGGGGAACTGGAGACCATTCGGCACAGATCTACTCATTAATACATGCATGGCCAATCAGGTGTGGCCTTATATTCATATTCCTCAATGCGCCCCATAAAAACTTAGTTGATTGTCCATTAAATCGTTTTCAAATAAATTACGAGAATTTTTATGTTTAAATGTTGTTAGTTGAAGGATAAATATTAACCATTCTTCTCAGAATGATGTCAGCAGACATAGGCTAAGGAATATGGTAAGTGTCTATTTTGTTAGTGTAGTGTAATGGCAGGGACAAAGGATTGGCTTACTAACAGAAGACAGAAAGGTGGGATGGGGGGGACTTGATTAACAACACACTCTCAGCTAAGTCATGACAGCAAACATTTTCTGGGATCTGGGTCAGAAATAGGTATTCTGAACCAAATTGGAAGATATGGGAGGTAGTGGCGTAGTGATAAAGTTACTGGACGAGTAATCCAGCAGCACAGGCTAACATTCTGGGAACCCAGGTAGAAATCCCACCATATCAGTTGATGAAATGTGAATTCAATAAAATCTACAGTTAAAAAGCTTGCCTAACAGTGACAATGTAGCCACTGGTAAATATAAAAATCTGGTTCTTTACCTTAGGGTATCTTGACTGGTCTAGCCTCCTTGTGATTCCATACTCACAGCAATATGGTTGAATCCTGACTGCCTTTTTGGCAATTAAGAATGGACAATAAATGCTGGCCGAGCCAGAGAAGTTGACAACCTATAAATGAATAAAAAACTCAATTCTATCCCACCATTACCTCTCCAGGCCCCTCTATTGTCTCTAAATGATTAGTTGGCTTGTCTGCTATTCAGTGGGTAACAATTCTGTGGCTTTAAGAGGTGTATTTTGTCCTGATTTCTTTTAAGAGAGAGATTCAAGAGTCTGTGGGGTAAGCAGCTTATGAGGTATTGAGTATTTTTTAAAAATTGGAACAATAGAAGCAGCCTGGATGAGTGTGGCCAACTTTCACAGACCAGGATTTCGAGTGTTATTTTTAGCAGTTACTATTGGAATCTCAACAGAGTTGGAGGCTGCAGTAAATGTCTCTTGGCTGTTACTCTTTCTGAGTTCAAATGTTTTTTTTCTCTCTCTCGAAAGCTGATTGCATGTGAGACATTCTGTTTCTAACTTTGCCTTTTTGCCAAGGGGTGTGTTTATAGGATGTTACTATATTGAAACAGTTAATTAGTAATAGGTACCATATCCATTATTCTAAAATTTCCAATAGAGTTAAATTATTCTAAGTTCTTCCTTCTTTTATTATATTTTTACTAGAGCATTTGAATAATAATGTCAAGTAGTTTGACCAGCTGAATTGTATTGGAACACATCACTTTACATTTGCCTTTAAAATAAGAAAAGTTAGGATAGAGGCTACCTAATCAAAATATTTTGAGGGGATCTGGTTCTGTCCATTACAAGTAGTGGATGAGCAAATATTTTTTCTCATTAAGTATTGAGAAGGTAACACCCATTATCTTCAGTATTTGCCACAAAGTCCACTCCTTAACTACTGACTGGATCCCTCTCGTTAGTAAATGTCTGAGGCTAAGCTAAACTGTTCATGATTTTGGTGTCATATTTGACTCTGAGATGAACTTCTGAGCACTTATCTCATCAACACAAAAACCAGCTATTTTTGTAATATTGCCTGACTGCACCCTTGCCTGAAGGACAATCTGCATCTGAAATCCTCATCTTCACCTAAGGAGGACCATATTCATTTAGAGACAGATAAGCCAGCACCAGTGCAAAGACTATTGGGTTCTGTCAACATTGTTGGACTCGTTCAGGATGGGGGGGGGGGGTCATCAGTTGTACTTACATGTATCTTGAATAGATCAACATGCCAGGCATCCAGGATTTTGAATAGAAAATGCTTGCATATTGTTACAATACTACTGAGGAAGTTAGAAAGCCATAAAAGGATCAGTTCCATGTTTTATTTCTCTTTCAAGACACATTTGGTTCTCAAGGGTTAAACATTTCACTGCCAAAGAGACTCATTGCAGTATTAATTGAAAGCCTGCCCTCCTACAATATACATCTCAGTGGCTGGGGGGTGGTGACTGTATCCCAGAGAAGTAGTCCAGTGGAGACACACATGTGAATTCCTCTGTAACCTCAGACAGAGGTATTTGTCCTTCCCAGACAAAACTGATAGCCTTGGCCACAACCTGTTAAACTGCCTCCTGCTCCCATTGTCTTACTTCCCCTCCATATTAGCATGGTATGTGAATCCCCCATTTAGAACAGGCAAACGTCCTTCTGTTTCAATCTCTTCCCATCAACACATAACCATGAAGAATATGCTAATCAGTCCCTGTAATCCATTCAGACGTCATCACAGGACATCGACATTCATTGGGCTTTGTAAATTCATATTTACCTATTTTAAAGTGCGAGCAGCAGCGAAGGTAAGACCGTTTGGTTTTAAAAGTACTTACCGGTAGCGGGCAGCGGTGTTTTTTTTTCTCTTTCACTCTCTCTTCACAGAAAGAGCGGGAGCACCAGGGGGAAGTGACGACGACCAGAGGGGCAGCCGGGAAGGAAAGCGGTGAGTATTTATACTCACCCTTCGAAGCCGTCGGTCATTTCCAGTGCGAGCAGCAGCGAAGGTAAGACCGTTTGGTTTTAAAAGTACTTACCGGTAGCGGGCAGCGGTGTTTTTTTTTCTCTTTCACTCTCTCTTCATAGAAAGAGCGGGAGCACCAGGGGGAAGTGACGACGACCAGAGGGGCAGCCGAGACCCGGAAGCAGTTAGTGTAAGCTTACCTGGGTAGGTTTTTTTCCCCCTTTAAAAGCGCGAAGGAGAGGAACCCGAGGCACTACACGGGTAGTGCCTCCCACCCGCCCTCCTCCTCTAACCTAATAATAACATCTGTTGTGGTAAGTAGGTAAGTGCTGAATTTTGCTTGTTGTATTCTTTAGACCCAGTTTTTTTTTTAATAAAAGTTAGCTTTAGAGGGATGGCAGTGAAGGCAGTGCAATGTTCCTCCTGCAACATGTATGAGGTGAGGGATGCCATCGACGTCCCTGCCGATTACACTTGCAGGAAGTGCACCCATCTCCAGCTCCTCCAAGACCGTGTTAGGGAACTGGAGCTGGAGTTGGATGAACTTAGGATCATTCGGGAGGCAGAGGGGGTCATAGATCAGAGTTATAGGGAGGTAGTAACTCCAAAGATGGCAGATAGATGGGTGACAGTGAGGGGGACTGGGAGGAAGCAACCAGTGCAGGGACCCCCTGCGGCCGTTCCCCTCAAGAACAAGTATACCGTTTTGGATACTTGTGGGGGGGATGACTTACCAGGGGTAAGTAACGGGGCTCAGGTCTCTGGCACGGAGCCTGTCCCCGTTACTCAGAAGGGAAGGGTGAAGAAGAGCAGAGCAGTAGTAATTGGGGACTCGATAGTTCAGGGCACAGATAGGCGGTTTTGTGGGAACGAGACAGACTCACGTTTGGTATGTTGCCTCCCAGGTGCAAGGGTACGTGATGTCTCTGATCGTGTTTTCCGGGTCCTGGAGGGGGAGGGGGAGCAGCCCGAAGTCATGGTCCATATTGGCACCAACGACATAGGTAGGAGGAGTGCCGAGGATGTTAGACAGGCTTTCAGGGAGCTAGGTTGGAAGCTCAGAGTTATTGTCTCTGGTTTGTTACCCGTGCCACGTGATAGAGATTCGAGGAATAGGGAAAGAGAACACTTAAATGCGTGGCTACAGGGATGGTGCAGGAGGGAGGGATTCCGGTTTTTGGATAACTGGGTTTCTTCCTGGGGACGGTGGGACCTCTATAAACAGGATGGTCTACACCTGAACCTGAGGGGCACCAGTATCCTTGGGGGGAGGTTTGCTAGTGCTCTTGGGGGGGGTTTAAACTAACTCTGCAGGGGCATGGGAACCCAGATTGTAGCTTCAGGGTGCAGGGCCTGGAGTGTAGGGAGGTTAGGAACATGGCATCAATTTCAAAGAAGGGTGCCTGTAAACAGGAAAGTGGCTTGAAGTGTGTATACTTCAATGCAAGAAGTATACGAAATAAGGTAGGTGAACTTGCAGCGTGGGTTGGTACCTGGGACTTCGATGTTGTGGCTATTACGGAGACATGGCTAGAACAGGGACAGGATTGGCTGTTGCAGGTTCCAGGATTTAAATGTTTTAGTAGGGTCAGAAGTGGGGGTAAAAGAGGGGGAGGTGTGGCATTGCTTGTCAAAGATAGTATTACAGTGGTGGAAAGGACGATGGATGAGGACTTGCCATCTGAGGTAGTTTGGGCTGAGGTTAGGAATAGGAAAGGTGAGGTCACCCTGTTAGGAGTCTTTTACAGGCCTCCTAATAGTCCTAGAATCATTGAAGAAAGGATAGGGAAGGTGATTCAGGAGATGAGTGACAGTAATAGGGTGGTTGTTATGGGGGACTTTAACTTTCCTGATATTGATTGGGAAAGCTATAGCTCAAGTTCGTTAGATGGGTCAGTGTTTGTTCAATGTGTGCAGGAGAGTTTCCTGACACAATATGTAGACAGGCCAACAAGAGGTGAGGCCATACTGGATTTGGTTCTGGGTAACGAACCAGGCCAGGTGTTAGAATTAGAGGTAGGTGAGCACTTTGGGGATAGTGACCATAATTCGGTGATTTTTACTCTCGTGATGGAGAGGGATAAGTGTGTACAACAGGGCAAGAGTTATAGCTGGGGTCAGGGAAATTATGATGCGGTGAGGCATGACTTAGGATGTGTGGCTTGGAAAAGTAGACTCCAAGGCAAGAGTGTAAATGATATGTGGAGCTTGTTCAAGGAGCAACTATTGAGTGTCCTTGATAATTATGTACCTGTCAGGCAGGGAGGAAAGGGTCGTGCGAGGGAGCCGTGGTTTAATAAGGAATTGGAATCCCTTGTTAAATGGAAGAGGGCGGCCTATCTCAAGATGAGACGTGAAGGTTCAATTGGGGCGATTGAGAGTTATAGGGTAGCCAGGAAGGACCTGAAGAGAGAGCTAAGAGCAGCAAGGAGGGGACATGAAAGGTCCTTAGTCGGTAGGATTAGGGAAAACCCTAAGGCTTTCTATAGGTATGTTAGGAATAAAAGAATGACTAGGGTAGGAATAGGTCCAGTCAAGGATAGTAGTGGGAAGTTGCGTGTGGAGGCGGAAGAGATTGGGGAGACACTGAATGAATACTTTTCTTCAGTATTTACTCAGGAACAGGGCATTGTCGTCGATGTGAATACTGAGTCACAAATAAGTAGAATGGATGGCTTTGAGGTATGTAGAGAAGAGGTGTTGGAAATCCTGGAAAAGGTGAAAATAGATAAGTCCCCTGGGCCTGATGGCATTTATCCTAGGATTCTCTGGGAAGCAAGGGAGGAGATTGCAGAGCCATTGGCCTTGATTTTTATGTCCTCTTTGTCTACAGGAGTAGCGCCAGAAGACTGGAGGATAGCAAATGTGGTTCCCTTGTTCAAAAAGGGGAGTAGGGATAACCCTAGTAACTATAGGCCGGTGAGTCTCACTTCTGTTGTGGGCAAAGTCTTAGAGAGAATTGTAAGGGATAGGATTTATGCACATCTGGATAGGAATAATGTGATCAAGGATAGTCAGCATGGTTTTGTGAAGGGCAGGTCGTGCCTCACAAACCTTATTGAATTCTTTGAAAAGGTGACGAAGGAGGTTGATGAGGGGAAAGCGGTAGATGTGGTATATATGGATTTTAGTAAGGCGTTTGATAAGGTTCCCCATGGTAGGCTACTGCAGAAAATACGGAGATATGGCATTGAGGGTGAGTTGGAGGTTTGGATTAGGAATTGGCTGGATGGAAGAAGACAGAGGGTAGTAGTTGATGGCAAAGTTTCTTCATGGAGTGCCGTCACTAGCGGTGTTCCGCAAGGATCTGTTTTGGGACCATTGCTGTTTGTCATTTTTATAAATGACCTGGAAGAGGGGTTAGAAGGTTGGGTGAGCAAGTTTGCGGATGATACGAAAGTCGGAGGAGTTGTTGACAGTGAGGAAGGATGTGGCAGGTTACAGCAGGATATAGAGAAGCTGCAGAGCTGGGCAGAAAGGTGGCAAATGGAATTCAATGTAGCTAAGTGTGAGGTGATTCACTTTGGGAAGAATAACAAAAAGATGGGGTACTGGGCTAATGGTCGGATACTTGGTAGTGTGGATGAGCAGAGGGATCTTGGTGTCCATGTACACAGATCTCTGAAAGTTGCCACCCAGGTAAATAGTGCGGTGAGGAAGGCATATGGCGTACTGGCTTTTATTGGTAGGGGAATTGAGTTCCGGAGTCCTGAGGTCATGATGCAGTTGTATAAGACTCTGGTGCGGCCGCATCTGGAATATTGTGTGCAGTTTTGGTCGCCATACTATAGGAAGGATGTGGAGGCACTGGAACGGGTGCAGAGGAGGTTTACCAGGATGTTGCCTGGTATGGAAGGAAGATCGTATGAGGAAAGACTGAGACACTTGGGGCTGTTTTCATTAGAGAAAAGAAGGTTTAGGGGTGACTTGATTGAGGTGTACAAGATGATTAGGGGGTTAGATAGGGTTGACAGTGTGAACCTTTTCCCGCGTATGGAGTCGGGTATTACAAGGGGGCATAGCTTTAAATTAAGGGGGGGTAGATATAGGACTGAAGTTAGGGGTAGGTTCTTCACTCAGCGAGTCGTAAGTTCATGGAATGCCCTGCCAGTAGCAGTGGTGGACTCTCCCTCTTTATGGGCATTTAAGCGGGCATTGGATAGGTATATGGAGGATAGTGGGTTAGTATAGGTTAGGTGGGCTTGGATCGGCGCAACATCGAGGGCCAAAGGGCCTGTACTGCGCTGTATTCTTCTATGTTCTATGTTCTAAACTACGTAAAGACAATTGACTGTGTGATTGATAAACCTTCTGTTTAATCTCTATTAAAAATATTGTCTTTGTGTGAAGGGCAGAGATTCGTGAAGAAGTATCACCACAAGTAGACGAATGGCTACTTCTGAATACATTGAGAAACTCTCGCCGACTGTACAATAATAAAGCATCGACTTTTGAGGAGAAACTAGTGTCCTCCAGATTTGTGGAAAATAGACATCAACACTATGGCTTTAAGAGGCGTAGTTTGTCCTGTCTTTTTTTGGAGAGACATTTTAAGCGATAATAGACAATAGACAATATGTGCAGGAGTAGGCCATTCTGCCCTTCGATAGATGGCAAGCTGTCTCTTCCAAGCCAATAAAGTAAACAGATAGTGAGGCCTTGGGTTTTTTTAAAGTTGGAACAGTACAACAAGCATGGGCGGCACGGTGGCATAGTGGTTAGCACTGCTGCCTCACAGTGCTGGAGACCCGGGTTTGCACATTCTCCCCGTGTCTGCGTGGGTTTCCTCCGGGTGCTCCAGTTTCCTCCCACAGTCCAAAAATGTGCAGGTTAGGTGAATTAGCCATGCTAAATTGCCCGTAGTGTTAGGTGCAGGGGTAAATGTAGGGGAATGGGTCTGGATGGGTGCGCCTCAGCAGGTCGGTGTGGACTTGTTGGGCCAAAGGGCCTGTTTCCACACTGTAAGTAATTTAATCTAAACAAAAGCATGAATGGGTGGAGTCAGGCTCCCGCAGAATCAGTGTTTTAGTTTAGCTTTCAGTAGTTGTTGGGGTTTTGAAGTTGGCTGTGGAAGCTCTCTCTCCCTCTCTCTCTGCTACAGCTAAAAGCTCAGGTTCTCTCTCTACTGTCAGAATCACAGGTGAGACAATCTTTTTACTGACTTTGATGTCAACTTTGCCTTTGCCAAGGGTATGTTTATGGGATATAACTGGATTGGAATCATGCTGTTTAGTAGTTAAATAATCTGTTATTCTGTTAAGTTTTCCAATTGAGTTAAAGTTATCCCAATTATTCCTTCCTTTGTTTGTATTTTAACAATAGGGTATGAATAAAGTATTTTGCTTAAAGTCAAGTAATGAGACCAGTCAAATTACATCTGGAACACAGCACCTTACACTTGCCTAAAAATAAGATAAAAGTTAGCATCTAGTTTGGGCTGGTCCATAAGAAATTGAGAGCCTTTGTCATGATCTAAATATCTAATCCAAGGTTGGGTTTGGGATTATTAGACTCAAAGGCAGTGAGTGGTGATGGTGTTTTTTTGTTCGGATGTTGCATTTGGGTGGTTTAAACAGGAAGTGCCTGGGGGATTCAAGATGGATACAACCCAGTAGGTCTGCCCTGCTGAGTTGTGCACGAGAACCCAGACAAAGTGGTGCACTCACCCTCCCTTTATTACCCAGTGAGGCAGAAGTAGCTATTTTTGACCCCTAGAATTGTTTAGTGCTAGTTTAAAATAGTTAGGAAAATGCTAAAGGGAAGGGACCATGAGGATTGCAACAAGCAGGGACCCCCCCCCCCCCCCCCCCTGCAATAACAGACTCATCTGTGGCCGCAGTGTCATTCTCCGTGATCGCCCCAGGGACAGAAATAATTTCCCTCCCCACCCCTTTCTGCTTTCTGCAAAGATCGTTCCCTCCGTGACTACCTGGTCAGGTCCACGCCCCCCAACAACCCACCCTCCCGTCCTGGCACCCTCTCCTGCCACCGCAAGAATTGCAAAACCTGCGCCCACACCTCCTCCCTCACCACCATCCAAGGCCCCAAAGAAGCCTTCCACATCCATCAAAGTTTCACCTGCACATCCACCAATATCATTTATTGTACCCATTGCTCCCGATGCGGTCTCCTCTACATTAGGGAGACTGGACGCCTCCTCGCAGACCGCTTTAGGGAACATCTCCGGGACACCCGCACCAATCAACCCCACCGCCCTGTGGCCCAACATTTCAACTCCCCCTCCCACTCTGCCGAGGACATGCAAATCCTGGGCCTCCTCCACCGCCTCTCCCTCACCACCCGATGCCTGGAGGGAAAACGCCTCATCTTCCGCCTCGGAACACTTCAACCCTAGAGCACAATGTGGACTTCACCAGTTTCCTCATTTCCCCTCCCCCCACCTCACCCAGCTCCAACCTTCCAGCTCAGCACTGTCCCCATGACCTGTCCTACTGGCCAATCTCCCTTCCCACCTATCCATTCCACCCTCCCCCTGACCTATCACCTCTATCCCCACCCCCCATTCACCTATTGTACTCTTTGCTACCTTCCCCCACCCTCCTCTCTGACCTATCACCTCCATCCCCACCCCCATTCACCTATTGTACTCTTTGCTACCTTCCCCCACCCTCCCCTCTGACCTATCACCTCCATCCCCACCCCCCCATTCACCTATTGTACTCTTTTCTACCTTCTCCCCAGCACCCCACACCCCCACCCCCACTCCCACTTATCATTCTACCCTGGAGGCTTTCTGCCTCTATTCCTGATGAAGGTCTTTTGCCCGAAATGTTGATTTTCCTGCTACTCGAATGCTGCCTGACCTGCTGTGCTTTTCCAGCACCACTCTGACCAAGACTTATGGAGCAGGGCCTAGTCTCAGAGTTCATGATTCATTGATGGAGGAGACCCAGGACAGGCTTGAACCGATCTTCGTCATGCTGCAGAAGCATGACCAGGAGATCCAACGTCTTGGGCAACGTATCGTGCAGGTGAAGCAGCGGACCGTGGCTTCCAAAACCACAGTGGAATCTTCGGCGGTCTGGTTCAAGCCTTGGAAAGGCGGGTACGGGCTTTGGAAGAACATGTTGATGACCTCGAAAACCGTGGCCATCGGAAGAACATCCGCCTAGTGGGGCTGCTGGAACGGGAGGAGGAAGACCAACTCGTCAGTTTCTTGGAGCAATGGCTCCTGCAGGTTTTGAAGCTAGAAGTCGAGGTAGGCTGGGTGTGGGTCGAGTGGGCCCACTGGATCACAGTGCGCAGGGCAAGATTGGACCAGTGGCCCCGCCTGGTCCTAGTGTGACTCCAGCATTATAGAGATAAATAAGTGATGCTGGAAGCCTCTGGAGAACTTGGGAAGGATCCTCAGGCTCTGATATACAAAGGATCACGAATTATGCTTTTCCAAGACTTTTCTCCAGTCGTGATTTGTAGGAGGAAGGCCTTTGATGAAGTAAAAAGGTGGCTGAAGGACTTGAATATTCAGTATTCCGTAAGATGTCCAGCAATATTATGTTTCAGCCACAGAAGGTCCGTGTTCAACTTTGACTCACCAGAAAAGGCAAAGGACTTCCTGAATACTTTAAAGTAGACTGGCTGGCCTGAATAATATGGACAATAATGTTGATCTTGTTTTTCTCTGTAATTTGCCTGGTTTACCTGGTTGTTGCGGGGTGTTTTTTTTAATATATGTGGGGGTCATAATTGTTTATATTTTCCTTCTTCTCTCTCCCCTCCCGTCGTCCTTTGTTCCTTTTTCTCCTTATCATTTCCTTTTGTTCTTTTTCGTATGGGATGGCAGAGAGGTATGCAGTTGGGGGAGGCAGAGGGAGGTTATATATTTCTGTTATACCAGGAGTGCCTAGAGTTACAATATGGAAGGGACAGGCCGAGTGCCCAGTTTTAACTTTCTTGTTATAAGATGTGTGTATTCTTTCTTACTTTGTGTTGTCTGGGGTGGGGGCATGGCTTCAGCTAGAAGGAGTCATTGAGAGGGTGAGTGGGTAGTATGAGTGCCCCCTCTGGGCAAGGGGGAAAGTCTCCTTTCATTTGTGTTATATGTTGGTCTATGGTAGAAGCAGCTGTTAGGAGTTTGTTTTGGTAGTTTTGGAAGTTATATTTTTACATTTATATGAACAGTTTATTATTTTCACTCGGTGCACTATGAGTGGGGTTCTTCCTTCTGAGGGGTCAAAGACTGTTTTGGATCGTTATGGCTAGCCATTCGTTTAAATGATGCACCTGGAATGTTAAGGGGCATCATCCACCGATTAAGAGAAAAAAGATACTGTCAAGTCTTAGAAAAGAGAGGGTCGATGTAGCCTTGCTGCAAGAAACACATTTAACCAACAAGGAGCATTTGAATTTGCAACAGGGAGGATTCGGACAGGTGATTTTCTCATCCTTGAATTCGAAAAGTAGAGGAGTTGCTATTCTCATCTGGAAGAATCTCCCATTTCAAACATTAGACCAAATTAAGGATGAATATGTGTGATTTATAATTCTTATTAAAATACATGGAGAGGAATATGAAATTTTGAATGTATATTGCCCCCATCCTCCGGCACACTTCCTTAAATTCTTAATGGATGCGCTTTCCAGATTGATGGTCCTTGGACCGCTTCGTACAATTACAGGGGGAGACTTTAACTGATTTATTGACCCAAAAGTGGACAGGATGCCTCAGGGTCTTGTGGGTAGGTCCCTGCAATCCAGGCAGTTGGTGGACCTGAAGAGGGAGCTGGGGTTGGTGGACGTGTGGAGATGTCTTCACCCCGAAAGTAGGGATTTCACCTTTTTCTCTAATCCACAGAAGTGCTATACCAGAATTGACATGTTTTTTGTCCCATCGGTGCTATCTTGCAGAATAGGGAATATAGCCATTTCCTATCATACGGCAGTGTACATGGAGGTCAAGGCCGGTGGTAACAGGACAGGCTCGCGGCACTGACACATGGACCCTTTCCTCTTGAAGGATAGCAAGTTTGTAGATATTTTTCACCGGAATTTAAAATCTTTTGGGACATTAATTTGGGTACGACCAATAATCCGTCAGTGCTCTGGGAGACTGCCAGAGCCTATGCACGGGGTTTGACTATTTCTTACTCTGCGATCCGGAAGCAGCAGAGGGGAGAGCAGCAGCATTTGCTCAAGGCCCGGCTGAAGGCAGCCAAGGGAGCATACTTTTTCAGACCATCTATAACCAAATTACAGCGAATTACAGCCCTCAGGGCTACTTTGAATGCTGCATTCACCCAGACAGTAAAGAGGGAAATCTCTTTTGTGAAACAGAGGTTATTTGAGTACGGTGATAAACTGGGTAGATATCTAGTGTACCTGGCCAGAAAGAAGAATGCCCCCCCCCATCTATCACATCCATCAGAGAGAGTGCTTGTACTCTTACTTTCAATGCCAAAAAGATTAATGCAGCATGTAGAAAGTTTTACTCTGAGCTGTACTGTTCAAAGGGCTGTGAGAACAGACTGATGAAGATGGAATCCTTTTTAAGACCCTGAACCTTCCGGGTGTAACTTCAGAGCAGGCGTCCTTTCTGAATGTCCCCCTGACAATCCAGGAAATACAGGAGGTGGTGAGGCAGCTCCAGAGTGGTAAAGCACCCAGCCCAGATGGACTTCAAAGTGAGTTTTACAAGGTGTTTATAGACATGCTGGCCAGGCCACTGTTGGATATGTACAACCAGTCATACAGTCAGGACAACCTCCCATCCTCTCTGAGAGAAGCAAATATTTCGCTTATTCTCAAGAAAGGAAAAGCCCCAGAGGATTACACTTCGTACAGGCACATATCGTTACTGAATGTGGATTTTAAAATTCTGTCGAAAATTTGTTGTTAATGTTTCAGAGGGTTTTGCCTTTCATTGTAAAGGAGGACCAGACAGGTTTAATCAAGGGTTGTAGGTCTACCAATAATATTAGAAGAGTATTAAATATAGTCCAGGTAGGCCAGCAAGGGTCAATTCTGGGCTTGGTAGTCTCCCTGGATGCAGAGAAAGTGTTTGACCGGGTGGAATGGCCGTACCTCTTTTATGCACTGGAGTGGTTTGGTCTTGGAGGGTTTTTGCCAAGTGGGTGGCAGTGTTATATAGCAACCAGAAAGCAGCGGTTCGCACTAATAGTATAAGGTCGGATAATTTTAGTATCGGTATAGGCAGCCGACAAGGGTGCCCTCTATTGCCGCTATTATTTACATTGGTGATTGAGCCACTGGCGGAGGCCATCTGGAGGGACTACAATATAACTGCTCTGGAGGTAGAGGCAGGCAGGCATAAGATCATCCTCTATGCGGATGACGTTCTTCTCTTTTTAACTGACCCGATGACATCCGTGCCCCATTTAATATAAGTGATTAATCTATTTGGTTTGATTTCGGGGTATAAAATGAATGCTATGAAGAAGAAGGCCATGCCTGTGGGGGGCTTTACTCGAATCTCCAATTTTGGGGATGGAACGCGTTTCCCTTTCAGGTGGTCACAGGGAGGTTTCCAGTATTTAGGCATTTTTGTTACCCCGGCCTTTGATCGATTATATAAAGCTAATTTGTGCAGTTGCTACAGAAAATAAGGCAGGACCTGTGGCGCTGGGAGGATCTTCCGATATCCTGGTTGGGTAGAAAAGCTTTGGTCATAATGAATGTTCTTCCTCGTTTATTATATCCCATGTGAATTCTCCCTTTGATGCTGCCTAAGCAAACACTACGGAGGCTTCACAGTTGGCTTGGTTCTTTCATCTGGCATTATAGGTTGCCTCTTATTAAGATGGACTAATTGCAACTTCCGCAGGGGATGGGCTGTTTGGACTTCCCGGACTTTAAGAAATATCAATTGAGTACCTTATTATCCTATGTGGCTGACTGGGCCTGCCAGGACCCGTGATCAATCTGGCTGGACATCGAGGTCTCCCAGGCAGAAAGCCCCCTCATCAATTTGTTGTTTATGGACAAGATGAGGACTGTTATGGACCATTGCTGAAATCTGATTGTCCTTAACACAGTTGAAGCATGGAGAATGATGCAGCATAGTGAGGGCAACTTCCCCTTTCACTCCCATAGTGGGAATGTTAGGATTCCAGCCGGGGTCAATAGACTCTGGCTTTAAGTTCTGGAAGTCTTGAGGAGATTCCTGTCTGGGAAATTTATTTGACACGGATGTCATGATATCTTTTGAGTAGCTGAGTCAGAAATATGAGCTATCTAGGAAGGACCTCTTTCATTATTTTCAGGTTAGAGACTTTATATAAAAAAAGACTACATTGATGGTTAGTCCCTATAAGTCAGATATAGAGAGGAGAGTGCTCTGGTTTATGGGCACTCTCTTGGTCAGTCCCCTTTTTCACTTGTTAGAAGTAATGTTTCAAAGGACATTGAGTGGCTATGCAGAACCTGGACTTGGGAATTGGAGGTGGAAATCTCGTCAGAGGTATGGGAGGATATTTGGGAAAATGTAAGGAAGATTTCCATCTGTAACACGATGCATGCTATGCAACTGAAGGTATTCCACAGGGCTCATCTGGCACCGGAGCAGCTTGTGAAATTTAAGACCGGAGCATCCCCAATGTGCCCCAAATGTAAAACAGATGTTGGCACTCTTACTCATTGCTTGTGGTCATGCCACAAGCTTCGTAGGTATTGGGATGCTATAGCAAGTGTTTTGGAAGGATTTTGGGAACTGAGGTTAAGTTGGATCAGGTGTCCCTCCTCTTGGGTCTTCCAAATCTCCCCTCTTTGGAAGTGCATGGGAAGAAATTGTTTAATATACTTTCATTCTGTGCAAGGAAGAACATTCTAATGAGCTGGATGTCGGAGAATCCCCTGGGACTCTCGGGGTGGCGTAGATTAGTTTTGGAGCACATCCCTCTGGACTTCCTTATGAGTATGGTGCACCAGAAAATGGAACTGCTTTATAGAACATGGCGACCTTTTCTAAATTATATAGATGCAGACTTGTTGGCTATATTGATCAGGGCCCTTGTGTAGTCATGAGGGCTATGTCTGGCGGTCTGGGGGCCCCGGGGGGGGGGGGGGGGGGGGGGGGGGGAGGAATCTTGAAAAAATACAGGTTTGCTTACTAATGCTCCCAGTGGTGGGAAACTTTGGTGGGATTGCACTGAGTAGTAATTTAACTGAATATAAGGCATTTGGATGGGTATATGAATAGGAATGGTTTGGAGGGATATGGGCAGGGTGCTGGCAGGTGGGACTAGATTGGGTTGGGATATCTGGCCGGCAAGGACGGGTTGGACCGAAGGGTCTGTTTCCGTGCTGTACATCTCTATCACTCGATGGTGCTATAATTTAAGTTACCTTGGTATAACTTGTTTTTCTTTCTTAGTTATTTATTGAATTGTAGTTTTTGTAGGTTTTTGTTCTCTCTCTCCTCACTGGTTGGTGGAGTTTAGTAGTAGTTTGCTTTCTGTTATTGTCATTATATTATAACATTGTTACACTATTTTGTAGTGATTTTGTAATTTTGTAAAAAATTTAAAATCTTTTTTCCTCAAACCAGGGTGTGCCCTGTGTAATAATGGCTCTTTCAGTCATCATGAGTTTCCTGGGGGGCGGAAGAATCACTTCAGGTGTTTGGCAGAAAATGAGCCAGACACAACTTTCAGAACTGGCAAGCAAGCTGAAGTTAGAGTTGCCTGTGTCTATGAGCAAAGGGGAGATAACTATGACAATTGCCAGGAGTGCAATCAGAATCTTGAAAATTGCTAAAGTTCAATTGCAAACGAAGCAGGTTGAGTTAGAGGCAATGGCAAGAAAAAAATAAAGAGAAAAGGAAATGTAATAGTTTGAATTATGATTAAATGCAGAGGAAAAAGAAAAGGAAAGAATAGCCCTGGAAGAACTAAAAGAAAATGAAATGATGGTCCTAGCAGAAGAAAGGGAGACTGATAGAGAAACAGAGAGAATAAAGGTAGAAAGAGAGATTTTTTGAACTAATAAGTTGACAATGAAAGAGGAAAGTCAATGAAAGAGCAAAGGTAGAAGGGAAGAGCAGTAAAGAAGAGCAAACCATCATAGTCAAAGTCTGGTGGGAATCTGTTTGAATAGGTCCAAGCATTATCAAAATTTGATGAGAAGGATGTAGAAACATTTTTCATTTCATTCGACAAAGTGGCTAAATAAATGAAATAGCTGGTGACCATATGGATATTGTTGAATCAAACAAAATTGGTACGTAGACCTAATGAAGTATTTGCACCACCATCAGCTGAGGAAACTGGAGAGTGTAAAGAGGTGAAAAAAGCCATCTTAAGTGCATATGGATTAGTGCCAGAAACCTACAAACAACATTTTAGGAATCTAAGGGGGGAACCTGATCGAACATACATAGAATTTGAAAAGATCAAACAAAGTAACTTTGGTAAGCGGATAAGCACATTGAAAATAGATCGGATGTATGATGCTCTTAGAGAGACTGTTATTTTGGCGGAGTTCAAAAATTTAATTCTTGAAATAGTGAGAACTTGTGGAAGAGTGGTGAGCTAAGACTGCAAGACTGGCACCAGGTGATTTTGAGCTGGTTCATAAATCAAAGTTTGGCTTCTGAATTCAATTTCAATTTGTGAGGTAAAGGAATTGGGGAAAAGAGAAATACTCAGGTAATAAAGGAAAAGGAGATCTCATTGAAAATACTAAAGATAGTTTACCATAGGGTAAAAAGGAAACCCATGAGGGGGAAAATAAGTAAACACCCTCAGGTGTTTTCACTGAAATTAATTAAAATGGATAAGTCAGAATTCAGAGACCACATATCTAGACTATGTATCAAATTTTAGGGAAAGATTAAATAGAGCGGGTGAGTTGGCTGGATAGCATTTTAAAATAGCTGTTCTGAAGCAGGAAGCAGACAAGAAATCAAGAAATCATAGATTCGCAGGAGGAGATAGAAGTGTTAGTATTACAAACGGGTAGGTGAACCTTTAAAGGCAAGGCTTAGTGGGCCTTATCAAATCAAAAGGAAATTGAGTGAGGTAAATTATTTGATAAGAACACCAGATAGAAAGAAAACTCAAATGCATGAATATGCATAAATGGTATTTTGATAGGTAAGAAAGAAGAACATGGGACATGTTACAACTTGGAGTAAAAACCAAATCCAAATAAATTTGAATTTAATATTCCTCATGAAATTGAATATTAAGGACTTTGTCAAAAATTGGGATAAATTATTGAGTTACAATCTAGAGGAAAATCAAAATGACCTGAAAGAGTTATTACAATTACATGGAAAGATATGTGGGAATAAGCTGGGAAGTACTAACGTGATTACACATGATGCAGATATAGGAAATGCTGTTCCAATTAAGCAACATCCTTATAGATACAACTCTTGAAAATTTGCACAGATTCAATAAGAGATTAAAAGCATGCTCAATGCCAATGTAATCTAAGTCAGTTGCAGTGAATGGAGCTCACCCATAGTGATGATGCCAAAACCAGATGGAACCAAATGTTTGTGTGTTGATCAATGCAGTTATGAAAACTGAAAGAATTGTGGATGCTGTAAATCAGAAACAAAAACAGAAGTTGCTGGAAAGGTTTAACAGGTCTGGCAGCAGAGCTGGGAAGAGAAATCAGAGTTAATATTTCAGATCTGGTGACCCTCCCCCATAACTGCAGTTACAAAATCTGATTCATAACCTATTCCATGGCTGGAAGACTGTATTGAGAAGGTGGAACAAGCAACATATATTTCTAAGCTGGACTTACTTGGAGGATATTGGCAAGTACCTTTATCCGAGATAACAAAAGAAATTTTGGCTTTTGTGATAGCGAAAGGACTTTACTGGTTTAAAGTTATGTTGTTTGGTCTGAAAAATGCACCAGCTACATTTCAAAGACTAACGAATAAATTCATTTTGGGGTTACCCAATTGTATGGTGTACATAGATGATCTGGTGATTTTTAATCACACGTGGAAGAAGTATTTGAGGCATCTGTCAGAATTGTTCGAATAACTTCAGAAGGCAGGCTTGGTGATAAACCTGGCTAAGCGTGAGTTCACAACAGCCAAAATCATGTTCCTAGGCCATATCACTGGGCATGGACAAATGGTCCCATGGAATGTGAAAATAAAGGTTTTTGGGGAGTTTCCCATTCCATTGACAAAGAGGGAAGTTTCAGGATTCCTGGGACTGAGTTTTTTTTTTAATCAAAAACTCAAAGAACAAAGAACAAGACAGCACAGGAACAGGCCCTTTGGCCCTCCAAGCCTGCAGCGACACATTTTGCCCTTCTATACTAAAACCATCTTCACTTACAGGATCCGTATCCCTCTACTCCCTTCCCATTCGTGCATTTGTCCAGGTGCTTCTTGAATGCTGCTATTGTGTTTGCTTCTACCACCTCCTCTGGCAGCACGTTCCAGGCACTCACCACCCTTTGTGTGAAAAACTTTCCTTGCACATCTCTTTTAAATGTCCCCCCCATCCCCCACACCTTGAAATTGTCGCCTAGTAATGCAGGAGAAAGTGAGGACTGCAGATGCTGGAGATCAGAGCTGAAAAATGTTTTGCTGGAAAAGCGCAGCAAGTCAGGCAGCATCTAAGGAGCAGGAGAATCGACGTTTCGGGCATAAGCCCTTCTTCAGTGCCTAGTAATGCACCCCTCCATCCTGGGAAAAAGCTTCATACTTTCCACTCTAACCATGCTATTCATAACCTTATAAACTTCTATCAGGTCACCTCTCAACCTCCTGTGTTTCAGTGAAAACAAACAGTCTAACCAACTTCTCTTCATAGTTAAAATTCCCAATATCAGGCAACATCCTGATAAACCTTTCCTGTACCCTCTGCAAGCACCCACACCCCTCTGGTTGTATGGTGACCAGAACTGTACACAAGTATTCCAAGTGCCACCTAACTAAAGTTCTATAAAGCTACAGCATAACTAGCCTATCTTTATACTCAATGCCCCTTCCAATAAGGGCAAGAATGCCATAGGCCTTTTTAACTACCATATCTACCTGTGCTGTCACCTTCAGTGATCTGTGGATCTGGGTTCTATCATTCACTCGGAGAAAGTGAGGACAGCAGATGCTGGAGAGTCAGAGTGAAGAGAGTAGTGCTGGAAAAGCATAGCAGGTCAGGCAGCATCCGAGCAGCAGGAGAATCAACGTTTCAGGCAAAAGCCCTTCATGAGGAATGAATGAATTCCTGTTGAAGGGCCTATGCCCAAAACATCGACTCTCCTGTTGCTCGGATGCTGCCTGACCTGCTGTGCATTTCCAGCACCACACTCTCGACTTCTATCATTCAGTGTATAATTTCCATCTGTACTTGACCTTTCAAAATGCATCACCTCACATTTGTCCAGATTAAACTCCATCTACATTTTTTTTTGCCCATGCCTCCAACTGATCTATATCCTGCTGTGTCCTCTAACAATCCTCCTCACTATCCACACCTCCACCAACCTTTGTATCAAGCACAAACTTACTAATCAGACCAACCACGATTTCCTCCAAATCATTCATGTAGACCATGTACAGCAGATGTCCCAGCACTGATCCCTGTGGAACACCACTACTCACAACCGCGCATTTCAAAAAGAATCCTTCAACCGTTATCCTCTGTCTCCAATAACCAAGCTAGTTCTGTAACCAAAGTCACTTTGCTCACAAGCTGTTGGCATTCAGATTTCTTTCTGAATCAGGTATGGATGCTGAATTTTTTTTTATCTGGGGAAGCTGGGGGGAGATTCTGGATCCTCCGTTAAGAATTCTTTGTCACAATGAAGACTTCAGGAACTATTGACTTATGGTGATGTGCTCTTCCATGAGATTATAACTCACAAACTTTGATGAGACAGGTTTCAGATACAGAAAGAAAAGGATAAAGCTTCAGGTAAGAGATCTTTATGACAGTCTGTTTTCAAATCCAATAACATGTACAAACTGGGTCATGTAATCTCCCTCTGAAAGTATTTTAGTCTGAGTGACTTCAGTCCTTTGTAATTATAGCATCCTTTACTTTGCAAATGTTGTTTCTAAGAAGTCTAAGATGCAGTCATGTATCCGTCAATGATGTTTTAAATATTTCTGATTGCATAAATTCATAACAAACTGAACACAATGCTGTCACATTACCATGCGTTCTTTGTTGGAGTCAGTCTGTGAAGTTTGATACACACTTCTGAGATTTTTCCATCAGGATGTGCACTATCTTCCCTGACAGGATGAAGAAAGAATGGTTTATGAGTAGCTTGGTTTTCCTCACCTAGTCTAATATTATTCACATCTTAGAGTCATAGAGATGTACAGCATGGAAACAGACCCTTCGGTCCAATCCGTCCATGACATCTTCTTTTCTCAGTGATTCTTTCTTCTCAAATGCATCTGCTAGAGAAGTGTGCTTCATGCCTCAGTGGCAGAACTGGCTACTTGATCTGATAATGTGAGAGAGAATTGTGGGCATTTCAGTCTGTTCAGCTTGTGTGCTCACAAATGTAATAAAGGGTTAGGAACTTGTCATCTGGGGTATCACTTGCCTCTCGTTTCTGAAGACCTTATCGGATTGTTGAGTCTTTTTTTGCAGGAGTCCCACATCCCTCTAGTCTCTTCAAAGCTGTTGACCTCTATCACCACCTCTATCCAAGCTCTGTTGTACCTGAAGTGGTGTTTCATCTTCCAGATGCTGGGAACCAGATCCCTTGCCTGTCTGCCACAGTCTGGTTAAAGCCTTGGGGGTTGGGGCAGAGGGAGGGGGGTAATTGGAGAAAGTTATTACTGCCCATGAATGGTTACTATGCCTGCATCAGTCCTCTAAGCACCCTGTTGCTCCATCTCATCAGTCATTTACCTTTTCAAAGGCTTCTTGCTTATTAAGTTTACATTCCAGGCTGCACTGAATGTCACTAATTGGGCTCCAAACATGCCTCTCAACCAAATCAGTTCCTTACATTTGAAATTCATACTATTCATCCTGATTTCTGAGTTCTGAGGAAGGACCACTGGAGCTGAAATGCTAATTCTGCTTTCTCTCCACAGGTGCTGCCAGACCTGCTGGGCTTTTTCAGCGATTTCTGTTTTTGATTCATTCTGATTTAAAGTGGGATCTGGATCCAGAGATGATTCAGGGGTCAGACTCCCAACCCCAAACTGAAAATTCAACCTATCAGCTTTAAGTACAGTCGGCCTATCTAATTCCTCATCATTAGCGATTTTTAGCACATCCAGTATATCAACTGCATTCTCTTTTGTTATGACTTTAGCAGCATCTTCACCCTTGATAAAGATTGATGCAAAGTATTCACTTAGTAGTCTTTCATCCATGCCCCTATCTCAATGTGTAAATCTCCTTTGTTGGTCACTGCTCAGCCCCATTCTACTTCTTGTCATGTGTTTAATACTTATATACCTATAGAGGACCTTTGAATTCCCTTTTTTAATGTTAGCTGTTTCTCTTTCCTCCTTCAACCTGTCATATTCAGCCTAGTTCTAAATTGTGTGATTCATCTGACATCCATCATTATGCTCTTTTCCCATTCCATTCTATTCTCTACCTCTTACATCATTTTCTTTTTGCCCACCTTTCCCCCTAGTGAGAATGTTTCTTGATTGTAGAGTTAGTGATTGTAATGAGGTCAGCCAGATGAACCTCATAAAATATGAGTTCCCTGATTGGCACTGTTAACCTGGTCCAGCCAGGGAGCCCTGGCCGACAGGAGTGCCAGAGGTTCTGGATTGAGAGTGTCATGCTGGAAAAGCACAGCAGGTCAGGCAGCATCCAAGGAACAGGAGAATTGATGTGTCAGGCATAAGCCCTTCCTCAGGAATGAGGCTTATCAGAGGTTCTGCTCACTCTCAGGGCTGGCTCTGAGGAAGCTGGATCAGTGTCAAATACTATGCACTGTAAATAAAGGGTAACTTGGTGACAGAATATCAGCCTCTGTGGAGTTATTTCAGTAACCAAATTATTTCCTGCTTGAAGGTTGCCCAATGTTCAGTTACAGATGTGCCTCATAATCTTTCATTCCAATTTAAATGGGCCAGGTCCTTTCTCATTCCACTAAAGTTGGCCTACCTCCAATTAACATAGAACATAGAACAATACTGCACAGAACAGGCCCTTCAGCCCTCAATGTTGCGCCAACCTGTGAACTATTCTCAGCTCGTCCCCCTACACTATCCCAAAATCATCCATGTGCTTATCTAAGGATTGTTTAAATCTCCATAATGTGGCTGAGTTGACTACATTAGCAGGTAGGGCATTCCACACCCTTACGACTCTCTGCATAAAGAACCTGCCTCTGACATCTGTCTTAAATCTATCAACCCTCAATTTGTAGTTGTGCCCTCTCATACAAGCTGACATCACCATCCTAGGAAAAAGTCTTTCTCTGTCTACTCTATCTAATCCTCTGATCATCTTGTGTGTCTCTATCAAATCCCCCCCATAGCCTTCTTCTTTTCAATGAGAACAGACCCAAGTCTCTCAGCCTTCCCTCATAAGACCTACCCTCGAAACCAGGCAACGTCCTGGTAAATCGCCTCTGCACCTTTTCCAATGCTTCCACATCCTTCCTGTAATGGAGTGACCAGAACTGTACACAATATTCCAAGTGTGGCTGCACCAGCGTTTTGTATAGTTGCAGCATGATATTGCAGTTCTGGAACTCAATCCCTCTACCAATGAAACCTAACACACCGGATGCCTTCTTAATAGCACTACCACCTGGGTGGCAACTTTCAGGATATTGCACATGGAGTCCAAGATCCCTCTGCACATCCACACCACCAAGAGCCTTTCCATTGACCAAGTACTCTGCCATCCTGTTATTCTTCCCAAAGTGCATCACCTCACATTTAGCTGCATTGTACTCCATTTGCCACCTCTCAGCCCAATTCTGCAGTTTATCCAAGTACCCTGCAACCTGTAATATTCTTCCAAACTGTCTACTACTCCACCGACTTTAGTGTCATCTGCAAATTTACTAATCCATCCACCTATGCCTGCGTCTAAGTCATTTATGAAAATAACAAACAGCAGTGGTCCCAAAACAGATCCTTGTGGCACACCACTAGTAACTGGACTCCAGACTGAATATTTTCCATCAACCATCACTCGCTGCCTTCTTCCAGAAAGCCAGTTTCTAATCCAAACTGCTAAATCACCCTCAATTCCATGCCTCTGCATTTTCTCCATCAGCCTACCATGTGGAACCTTATAAAAGACTTTACTGAAGTCCAAGTATACCATGTTAACTACCCTACCCTCATCTACATGCTTGGTCACCTTCTCAAAAAACCTAATGAGGTTTGTGAGACACGACCTGCCCTTGACGAAACCACGTTGACTATCTGAAATCAAATTTAGCTTGCTAGATGATTATAAATCTTATCTCTCATAATCCTTTCCAAAACCTTTCCTACAACAGAAGTAAGGCCCACTGGTCTATAATTATCTGGGTCATCTCTGCTGCCCTTCTTGAATAAGGGCACAACATTTGCAATCCTCTAGTCCCTCAGGTACTAAACCCGTAGACAATGACGACTCAAATATCAAAGCCAAAGGCTCTGCTATCTCCTCCCTAGCTTCCCAGAGAGTCCTCTGGATAAATCCCATCCGGCCCAGGGGACTTGTCTACTTTCACTCCTTCTAGAATTGATAACACCTGTGTGTAACTAAGCTCAATCATTTCTAGTCTAATGTCTCGTACCTCATTCTTCTCCTCTACAATACCCTCCTTTTCCTGAGTGAACACCGATGAGAAATGTTCATTTAGCACCTCTCCGATCTCTACAGGGTCCACACTCAACTTCCCACTTCTGTCTTTGACTGGCCCTATTCCTACCCTAATCATCCTTTTATTCCTCATATACCTATAGAAAGCTTTCGGGTTCTCCTTTATTCTATTTACTAAAGACTGCTCGTGTCCTCTCTTTGCTCTTCTTAACTCTCTCTTTAAATCCTTCCAAGCTGATCTGTAACTCTCCACCGCCTCATCTGTACCATCTTGCCTCATCAACACATAAGCCTCTTTCTTCTTCTTAACAAGAGATGTAATTTCTGTAGTAAACCACAGTTCTCTTCCTGACAGAGACATACCTACCAAGGACACGTAGTATCTGTTCCTTAAACCAGCTCCACATTTCGCTTGTCTGCATCCCCTGCATTTTGCTACCCCATTCTATGCATCCTAATTATTGCTTAATGGCATTATAATTGTTCTTGCCCCATTGATAACTCTTGACCTGTGGCACGTACTGATCCCTTTCCATTGCTAAATAAACATAAATTAATTATGGTCACTCTCTCCAAAGTGCTCACCTACAACTAAATCAAACACCTGGCCTGGTTCATTACCAAGCACCAGATCCAGTGTGGCCTCCTCTCTTGTTGGCCCTTCAATGTACTGTGTCAGGAAACCCTCCTGTACACATTGGACAAAAACTGATCCATCCGACATACTAGAGCTATAACATTCCCAATCAATGTTGGGGAAGTTAAAGTTCCCCATAATGACCACCCTGTTCCTTTCACTCCTACCCAGAATAATATTTCTAATCCTCTCTTCCACCTCCCTGGAACTCTGCGGAGGCCTATAAAAAACTCCAAGAAGTGTGACCTCTCCTCTCTGTGGTGACCTGTCTGCCACCACATTCTTGTGACCCTGAAATCCTATCCCTGGCCTTCCTACTCTCATCCTCCTGTGCACTGTAGCTACACCTCTGGTTCCCATCCCTCTGCTGAGCTAATTTAAACCCACCCAAATAGCACCAGCAAATTTCCCACCCAGGACATTAGTACCCCTCTAGTTCAAGTGAAGACCGCCTTGTTTGTACAAGTCCCACCTTCCCCAGAATGAGCCCCAATTATCCAAAAACCTGAAACCCTCCCTCCTGCACCATCCTTGCAGCCACGTGTTTAGCTGATATCTCTCCCTATTCCTTGCCTTGCTATCACGTGGCATGGGTAACAAACCATAGATAACAACTCTGTTTGTTCTAGCTCTCAGCTTCCACCCTAGCTTCCTGAAATCCTGCCTTACATCTCTATCCCTCCTTCTACTTATGTCGTTGGTACCTACATGGACAATGACTTGAGGCTGGTCATTCTCTCCCTTCAGGACCCCAAAGACACGATCCAAGACATCACAGACCCTGACACTTGGGAGGCAACACACCAACCGCGAGTCTCGTTCATTCCCTACAAATCTTCTAACTGAGCCTCTAACTATTGAGTCCCCAATGACTAACACTCTCCTCCTTACCCTCCTTCCCTTCTGTCCAATAGGGACAGGCTCTGTGCCAGAGACATGGGCCCCACTGCTTGCCCCTGTTAAGTCATCCCCCTCAACAGTATCCAAAACGGTATACATGTTTTTCATGGGAACGACCACAGGGGATCCCTCCACTGACTGTTTTTTCCCCCTTTGAACAGTCATTCTGCTTTCTTGTTGCCTAGGAGTAACTATTTCCCTGTAACTCCTATCTATCACAGCCTCTGCCTCCCAAACGATCCGAGGTTCATCCAGCTCCAGCTCCAGTTCCCTAACACGGTCTTGGAGGAGCAAGAGTTGGGTGCACTTCCTGCAGATGTACTTGGATGGGACACTAATAGCGTCCCTGACCTCAAACATCATGCAGGAGGAACATTGCTCTCCCTGCACTGCCATCCCTCCTAGTCCCCTAGTCACAAAGTAAGAAAGAGATGCTTACCTGATATGTCCCTGGTCTTTAAGGTTAGAGGAGATGGTTGGGTGAGAGGCCTCACAAAGGTAGGGTCTCGGGTTAAGAAGACACTGACTTATATAGCAGGACGGAAATAAAAATAAGAAGTCCCTCCTTTCCGAGAAACCCTCTGCTCTCTGACTTCAAATTTAAAAGCACAAATCAGTGACTCACCACTCCCGGCAGGCCCCTGGTGCAAGCTCCCACCCTTCGAGTTGCTGCTGCGCTGCCGCTGAAAAACAGAAATGGAGGACTCCCGCGTTCATGGTAAGTTTTTAAAGGCTCAAATCAGTGATTCACTGCTCCCGGCAGGCTCCTGGTGCAAACTCCCACCCTTCAAGTTGCTGCTGCCGCTGAAAAACAGAAAAAAATATTAAGTTTTTGTACTCGTATTACTCCTTGTCCTTTTCCATAATCAAACAGAAGCTTATTATACAACGACCCTTATCCCCTAAATGTTTCCCACTGACATCGGATCGACTCAAGCCACTTTATTTGGGGCAGAGTAGGGCGGCATAGTGGCTCGGTTCCTCACAGCATCAGGAACCCAGATTCGATTCCAACCTTGGGTGACTGTCTGTGTGGAGTTTGCATGCTTTCCCAATGACTGCATGTGCTTCTGTCGGGTGCTCTGGTTTCCTCCCACAGTCTAACGATGTTCAGCTTGAGTGGGTTGGCTATTATAAATTGCCCGGTAGTGTCAGGGATGTGTAGGTTAAAGGGGTTAACCATAGGAAATGCTAGGTTAGGGAGATAGGGCGGTGGAGGGAGGGGGGATGCTGGATCTTGGTGGGAGGCTCTTTGGAGGATGTGAGGGGCTGCTTGGCTTCTTTCTGCATCTTAGGGATTCTATGATTCTATTTTTTCCCATAATTAGATCCCAAAAAACCCCCTTCCCAATGAACTGGAAACATACTGATGTCAAAACTTATTGTGAACACATGACAGTGTCAAAATTGTTGGCCCTCTCTGCTCTTTACACTATTATTGGTTGCTCTCTCAAAAGAAATCTGAGTAGAAATTTGACAGATGTTTTCAAAATCTTAATCTGGACAGAGTAGATTGAGTGAAGCTGTTCCAATGGCAGAAGGATTAAGCACCAGAAGAGGCTACCATAGAAGGCAAATGGTAAAAAGAATCAAATTCCAATGCAATTTCATCTGAATCAAAATGAAGCAAGTAAGTACATGAATACAGGAAATGCTGCCGAACCAGGTGTGAAAGCAGCCCATCCTTCCTCCAATTTTAGGTTATTTTCTGGTAAATCTAGGCCAGTGAGTTCATGGCCTTAGTTAGCATTGTTTTTCTGCTATGAGGCACAATTTATGTTCAGTATAGTTTATTTATCTGACATTCTCCTTAACTTTAGCGATATCTTGAATATGGATCAAGGTTGTTCAAGCATTTAATTTCAGTGTTTAAAAATCACAATTCCTTCCTGGAAAGCACTGATTTTTGATATGGTCTAATTTCTTGGCCACACCTAGAATATTGTGAGCAGTTTTGCTCTTCTTATCTCAGGAGGGAAGTTCTTGCTATAGAAGGAGTGCATCAAAGGTTTGCCATGAGTCCTGGGATGGCAGACTTGACATATAGGAGAGATTGAGTTGATTAGGAATGTATTCACTGGAGTTTAGAAAAATGATGGGGGATCTTATAGAAACTTATAAGATTCTAACAGGACTAGACAGGTTAGATGCAGAAAGGATGTTTCCAATGGTGGGGAAGTCCAGAACCAGGGATCATATGTTATGGATAAAGGGTAAACCTTTTAGGACTGAGATGAGGAGAAATTTATTCACCCAGAAAGTGATGAGCCTGTGGAATTAATTACAACAGAAAGTGGTTAAGGCCAAAACAAAATGAGCTTTCGAGAAGGAAGTCAATATAGCTTAAATGGATCAAGGGGTATGAGAGGAAGTTATTGAACTTGATGATCAGCCATGATCATTGTGAATGTTGGAGCAGTCTCAAGGGGTTGAATGGTCTACCCTTGCTCCTACCTTCACTATTTCTATATTTCTATTTCTTATGTATCTGGTTCATGTACCTATTCTTCATATGTGAGCCTCAATGTATCTGTGTGACAGTGCTGAAACTTTTATTTCTGAGGCTAAGCCCAAAGAGTTCAAGAACCTCCCAGAGACTTGAACACATGATGCAAATTTACACACTAATGCTGACAAGTGCACATAGTGTCACAGAATTAATTGTGAAAATGAAACAGCATATACCTTCCCATATGAATATAACTGCTGATGATACCACTTGATGATGAACCAGTACAGTAGTTCTCCCCAGTGTCTTGGTCAACATTTATCCCTCAACCAACATCAATGAAATAAATTATATTGTCAATTATTTGAATTCAGTTTTGGAGACATTGTTATGCTTAACTTGGCTGTAGTTTCTCCCCACAATATGACAGGAATTAAACACCCATGGGTCTTCATTTTTGGGACATTGTTAGAATATATAAGGCATTGAGTAAATTAAAGTTCTCTTTCTTCAATTCTCAAGAGAGTTTTAGCAATGACATTTATTAAAGCCAGTTTATGTAGGCTAACTCCATTCTCGCCCTACTGAAGTTGGTCTTTCACTTCATTCTAATGTATTGTCCTTGCACGTGGCACTTCCAGTTGTGATCACAATGTTAGCAATCAAAAGAAGTTTGGTCTTGCTGGTTCAATTCTCCATTCCTAACCTGGTAGGATCAAGTGTGAAGCATGAAGAATATATTAGCATTCAAACTACTGCATACCTAAGATCAGCTCAACACAGATGTGGAGTGGACGGTGTAAAAGTTGAAGGAAGGTACCTAAGGAAGCTTGCCAAGAGCAATAGATCACCATGATTCAGAGCACTTTACTTTTCATTTGAAGTCTAATTTTAACTGTTGATGACACTTAGGATCCTGCAGAATACAACACTCTGCAGACTGTTTGTTGGACAATTGAGGGATTTGGATTGTTTGAAATATAAACTGATACACTCAGACATGTCAGTAGAAAAAACACTAAGGAAGAAGGACTCAAATACTGATTTGTGCTATTTTTCACTCATATACAGATTATTTCATGTAATAAACATAAATCATTGGTGTCTGCATAAATAAAAATGGTACATGGAGTCATAGCTTCACAGAGATGTACAGCATAGAAACAGACCCTTTGGTCCAACTTGTCCATGCTGACCAGATACTTAAATTAATCTAGTCCCATTTGCCAGTACTTGGCTCATATCCCTCTAAACCCTTCCTATTCATAGATCCATCCAGATTCTTTTTAAATGTTGCAATTGTACCAGCCTCCACCAATTCCTCTGGCAGCTCATTCCATACATGCACCACCCTTTGGGTGAGAACGTTGCCCCTTAGGTCCCTTTTAAATATTTCCCCTCTCACCCTAAACCTATGCCCCAGTCTATTCAGCCTCTTTCCCTGTAGCTCAAACCCTCCAACCCTGGCAACATCCCTGTCAATCTTTCCTGAACCCATGATTTGGAGATGCCGGTGTTGGACTGAGGTGTACAAAGTTAAAAATCACACAACACCAGGTTATAGTCCACCAGGTTTAATTGGAAGCACACTAGCTTTCGGAGCACTACTCCTTTATCAGGTGATTGTGGAGGACACAATTGTAAGGCACAGAATTTAGAGCAACAATTTACAGTGTGATGTAACTGAAATTATACATTGAAAAATACCTTGATTGTCTGTTGAGTCTTTCATCTGTTTGAATACCATGATAGTTTCACTTCTTTCATGTGTAAATCACAAAACCTTTTTTTAAAAGTTGCATTCTCAGGTTAGCTGTAACAATTGGTGTTAGCTAGACAATATGTTGAAGGTATCACAATCACCTGACGAAGGAGCAGTGCTCCGAAAACTAGTGCGCTTACAATTAAACCTGTTGGACTATAACCTGGTGTTGTGTGATTTTTAACTTTCCTGAACCCTTTCAAGTTTCACAACAAACTTCCACTAGGAAGGAGACTAAGGGAGGCTTAACCAATGTCCCGTACAGCCGCACAGCCAAAATCTTTGAGAAAGTAACAGCAGTACCGGAGTATTTCATTCTTGTAATTCTTTAAAACACTGCATGAGTCACATATTGAATGCAGCAAGTGCTCTAATTAATGTGCAATTGGTCATCTGTGACTGTGAGTGAGATAAATCCAAGTGTCACAAGTTTAGCTCTGTATGATCCATTAATAGGCCCAGCTGATTGATCATCCATCAATGGTACTGCACAGTCGTATAGCCTGACTTACTCATACCATATTACCAGAGAAAAAAAAATCAATCTGTATCTTATTCCTCCTAAGCCATCTGGCTACTATCAATTAGCTTTGTCCTACACAGGTGATCTTCAGTGTTGTTGGTATTGTTTTTGCTTTGTCATTTTAGCTGTCATTGCCATCTGTTCCTTACATGTCTCTTCTGGCTGGCATATGAAGAATCTCGTATCCATAATCCTCATGAAAACCACACTTCACTTCTAGATGCTGATACTTATCAAAGAAAGGCATTTTCACTGGCTTGGGCAATTCACAGGAAGGAAGGCATTCACATACCCAAACATTTTCTGTCTTGTGAGAAAGCTGAAAACTGAAGAGACACCCAATGTTCCACTTCAAAGATATTAGCCAGCATGACATGATTCTGGTAAAACTTTTATTCTGATTTAACTGATGGCAGAGAAGAATAGTGTAAACTCATTGGCAAGAAATGCCACAAGCATACGTGATAACCTTTTCATCATGCAGTGTCTGTGGCAGAACCTGTCTCTCAGATTTCTCTTTCAAGCAGCGAATGTATATTGTACCGAAGCTACCTCAAATCCAAAAGATTTCATTTTCTCGATGTCCATCATTTTACGCAGACTGAAGGTTTCTGGCAGGTTAATTGCCAAATATCTGACAATGGACAAAAGAAAGAATTGTATGGCTTCCATAGCTTAGGTTTATTTCAATTATGATTAGATTAGATTACATTACATTACAGTGTGGAAACAGGCCCTTCGGCCCAACAAGTCCACACCGACCCGCCGAAGCGAAACCCACCCATACCCCTACATTTACCCCTTACCTAACACTACGGGCAATTTAGCATGGCCAATTCACCTGACCCTGCACATCTTTGGACTGTGGGAGGAAACTGGAGCACCCGGAGGAAACCCACGCAGACACGGGGAGAACGTGCAAACTCCACACAGTCAGTTGCCTGAGGCGGGAAATGAACCCGGGTCTCAGGCGCTGTGAGGCAGCAGTGCTAACCACTGTGCCACCGTGCCGCCCACCTGCCACCGTGCCGCCCACCAATTAGTAAGCACTAATGACATAAATAGTATTATCAATACTGGTTTGACATATTCCTGCATGACCTCATGTTTCCAATTGCCCTAATCGATATTTGTGGCTTCAATTATCTACAATACTCATCCATGTGGTACTTTGCCTTCCCACATCAATTAAAAAGTGAACAAACGGTTTATTAGCTGACTCTTGACTCTCAGTCAACCTTTTCCAATTTCTAATTTTCATATAGCTATGCTTGTTCAATAGTATTAGGGCTGAACAGTGACAAATGAAATTTAATCCTGCAAAGTGTGAGGTTGTACATGAACAAGGCATAGGAATACACGTTGAATGGTAGGATCCTAAAGGTACAGAGGATCAGAGGGACCTTGCTGTGCATGTCCATAGATCTTTGAAGGCAGGTACATTGGGTGGTTACAAAGGCATATGGGATACATGTTTTTATCCATTAATGCATTGAATACTCGAGCAAGGATGTAACGATGGAGTTACATTTGACTTTAATTAGACCACTGCTAATGTGCAGTTGTGGTTGTATAGGAACCTTGTAATTGAACTAGAGAGAGTGCAAAGAGATTCACTAGTTTGTTCTCTAGGCTGGAGCGATTCAGCTATGAAGAGAGACTAGATAGGCATTTCCTTTAGAGCAGAGAAGACTGATGGGGGATCTGATTGAGATATACAATGTTCTGAGGGGCATAAACACAGTAGATAGGGAAAAGCATTTCTCCTTAATAACAGGGTCAATAACTAGCAGCACAGGCTTAATGTAAGGAGCTGTAGATTTAAAAGGGATTTGAGGGAAAATATTTTCACTAAAAGGCTGTGGGCATCTGAAACATAGAAAATAGAAGCTGAATTAGGCCATTTGGCCCTTTGACAGTGCTCCACCATTCAATATGATCATAGTTGATCATCCAACTCAGTACTCTGTTCCTGCTTTCTCCCACAGCCTTTGATTCTATTAGCCTAAGAACTATATCTAACTCCTTAAAACATTCAAGGTCTTAGGTTCAACCACTTTCTGTGGCAGTGAATTCCATAGGCTCACCACTGTCTGGGCGAAAATATTTCTGCACATAAAGTCATAGAAATGTACAGCATGGAAACAGACCCTTCGATCCAACTCGGTTTATTCCTGATGAAGGGCTTTTGCCCGAAACGTCGATTTCGAAGCTCCTTGGATGCTGCCTGAACTGCTGTGCTCTTCCAGCACCACTAATCCAGAATCTGGTTTCCAGCATCTGCAGTCATTGTTTTTACCTATGCTGACCAGATAGCCTAAATTAATCTAGTCCCATTTCCAGCACTTGGCCCATATCCCTCTAAACCCTTCCTATTTTCGTACCCATCCAGATGCTTTTTAAATGTTGTAAGTGCACCAGCCTCCACTATTTCCTCAGGCAGCTCATTCCATACGTACACCACCCTTTGCATGAAAAAGTTGCTCCTTAGGTCATTTTAAAATCTTTCCCCTCTCACCCTAATGTCCTAGACTGGACTCCCCATCCCAGGGAAAATACCTTGTCTATTTATCCTGTCTAAGCCCTTTATGACTTTAAAAACCTCTTCTCAGTCCTCAGTGGCCTACACCTTTGTGACTCCCCTGGCATTTGAACATCCTTCTTGCATATATTATAGATGTTGTGGTTCTGTACGCCGAGCCGGGAATTTGTGTTGCAAACGTTTCGTCCCCTGTCTAGGTGACATCCTCAGTGCTTGGGAGCCTCCTGTGAAGCGCTTCTGTGATGTTTCCTCCGGCATTTATAGTGGTTTGTCTCTGCCGCTTCCGGTTGTCAGTTCCAGCTGTCCGCTGTAGTGGCTGGTACACTGGGTCCAGGCCGATGTGTTTGTTGATAGAATCTGTGGATGAGTGCCATGCCTCTAGGAATTCCCTGGCTGTTCTCTGTTTGGCTTGTCCTATAATAGTAGTGTTGTCACAGTCGAACTCATGTTGCTTGTCATCTGCATGTGTGGCTACTAAGGATAGCTGGTCGTGTCGTTTCATGGCTAGTTGGTGTTCATGGATACGTATCGTTAGCTGTCTTCCTGTTTGTCCTATGTAGTGTTCTGTGCAGTCCTTGCATGGGATTTTGTACACTACCTTGGTTTTGCTCATGCTGGGTATCAGGTCCATTGCCCTGGTGAGTTGTTGTCTGAGAGAACACCGAATGCAGAATTCACCACAAATGTATACAGGAAAACCACACACACAGACCAAGTCCTGAACTACGAAAGCAACCTCCCAAACACACACAAAAGAAGTTGCATCTAGACACTGTTCAAAAGGGCCACAACACACTGCAGCACTCCAGAACTGCAAAAAGAGGAAGAAGAACACCTCTACAATGTATTCGCCAAAAACGGATACCTGCACAATTTCATCAACAGATGCCTAAGGGAAAGACAACGGAATGAGGACATGCCACAACCCAAAGGACTAGCCACGTTACCATACATCAAGAACATTTCTGAACTGACAGCCAGACTACTACGACCACTAGGACTCATAACAGCACACAAACCAACAGCCACTCTCAGACAACATCTCTCTTCTAACTTCAACCTACAAGCATGTGTTCCATTTGTACTGGTGCTTAAAGGGGTTTGCTTATTGGGACTGTTGTGTATATTTGGAATAGTATACTTAAGTCTAGTTTAGATAGACTGAGTTCTGGAGGGGTTCTTTATTCTGTTCTTCATGTTTCATTATATAATTTTGTGAATAAATTTTTTGTCTGTTTTAAACCTGGTAGTGAACCTAGCTAACTTAATGCGGGTAATTTTCAGTGTACACTTACCAGAACAAATAGCAAAGTTATGATCTGGGCTGCCTGCTCAAGAATGTTTTGAGTAGTCTGGCCTAGTCCATATCAGCAACTTAAGATAGGAAACCTGATGAAGGGCTTTTGTCCGAAACGTCGATTTTCCTGCTCCTCGGATGTTTCCTGCTCCTCGGATGCTGTACTTTTCCAGCACTACTCTGATCTCTAACATCTGCTGTCCTCACTTTTGCCTAGTTGATTTTAACCTTACTGCAAATCCTCTTGCAAGGATGCCTACCTTGAAGATGTTCTCCTCCTCTCTCTACAAGAATCTCAGTGAGTCTTTCTCTCACTGCAACCCCCAGGTCATCTCCTCTGCCCTGAAGCTCTTCAACCATGTCCTGAAACAGTCCCGCGACCACAGCCACATCTGCTTCCTCAGTGCTTGCCTCTGCAACCAACTGATCCCACATGGTCTCTGGACTACATTCAAACCAGCACAGTTTGGACCCGTACAGGACAACCAGTACAGACTACAAATTCAAAACCACCTGCAACTGTTCTCCTTCAGAATCCTCTGCTCCACACTCGCAGCCATGCGCTGGCATCTAATCTCTCTGCAGTCAGCTATGCCTCAATTTAAGAAGATAGCTCACCTTCTCAAGCAACAGGTAACTAAGGTTGGTCTTGCTAGCTGTGGCAAAAGCCCCCAGGATGAATTTTAAAACTAAAAGTCTTCAAATTAAATGAAACAAGCGAAATGTTATTTTTGTAGTCATTCAGAGACTTTGTTCTCTTCCTTGTAGGGTTGAGCAGAACGATATTTCATAGGCCTGAAATTGAATAGTTGAGGGAAAAGTTGTAGCGTTGCCGGTCCCAAAGTGCAGACGAGTGAAGCGGATTGTTCTGTCTGAAGTCACCCTTCCACTGCAGAACACCATGCCGATGACATCATCCTTCACACAGCGCCCCGCCCACGCAGTGACGTGTTCGGTTTGGTATGGGTTTCCGGGGCGGGGCGGCAGCGCCCCTCGTCCGAGCTCGGGACTATTCGGCAGCGGCTCGTCCGAGCTCGGGACCATTCGGCAGCGGCTCGTCCCGAGCTCGGGACCATTCGGCAGCGGCTCGTCCCGAGCTCGGGACCATTCGGCAGCGGCTCTACCCGAGCTCTGGACCATTCGGCAGCGGCTCGTCCCGAGCTCGGGACCATTCGGCAGCGGCTCGGCTGAGCTGGAAGGAGGAGCCCACGGGCGGAGTGAGTAAGTGTGTGAGAGAGAGAGAGAAGGGAGCCGCCGCCACCGCTGGACGGAGCGACGTCCCGGAGAAGAGAAACGGAGCCTGGGTTAGAGGTGGAGGTTGAGGGGAAAAAAAGCGAAGATAAAGTGCTGTTTTGAAACGTTAAAAGGAGGAAGCGTCTGGGAAGAACAACCGCCGCCGGGGCCACAATAAATCTTAACGGCTGTAAATATCCTTAGTCTGAGAGACTTTTGTGTTAAAGGTAAGCGGCACGGACCGGGGGTGGGGGATAAACTTAAATGGAAAAGCCGGTGGGAGTCTGGCTTCTCTTCACCGTCTTGTGTCTGCCCCCTGAGCCTGAGCGAGGGAAGGCAGAGATAGCCTCACAAGATTATTTTTCTGTTCTATCTCCAGCCGCAAAAAGGGCAGGAATGTGATACATGTCCTATTTTTGGGTGGGGAACATGCAGCTATTTTAAATATATATCTTTTTCTCCCACACACACACACACACATGCACAGACACGGAGGGACGGGGCAGGGGTGATAAATCTCCGAGTGTTGTCGAGTCCAGTTTACTGCTGGAACTCGGGAGGCAACTGTTTTCGTGGACGTTTTTAGGTTTTCAGAATTTGGGCATTTCTTGTCGGCCAGATTGAGCCTTTACACACACTCTCCTCCCCTCTCCCCACACACACACACACACAAAAACTTAGTGCCATGTAGAAGTGATTTTCTTTTAGCTTTGATTTGTGTTCTCTATCTGAATCTTCAGATACATAACCTTGAATGTTCTTAGTGGCATTTAAACAACTGGAGTTTGTTCTGAAGCATGCTGCATACCAATCTCTTTTTTAGTGGCCTTAGGGCGTGTATATTGTTTTGCCTCGTCTTTTGTCTGAAAAAGATGACGGCCGTCTGACTGCCTTTTATTAATCATCTCAGCTTTAACTAGTTGGAGAAAAGGTCACACTTTGGACAGTTTTAGGGACATTTGGTTCTTTAAGATTGTGAAATACTGTGTTGTAGATATGTAAAAAGTGATATAACAGGCGTTTTTAGGCTTTGTGCTGTGCAAATGATGGACTGCGATCTATTTATACTACTTATCTCAAATGGACAAATAAGGAAATAAGGTTCAGCAAGGTTTTGTTTCTGTATTAATGTCCGTTAAGGAAGATTAATCTTAGTTCAATTTTCAATATTTACTTGAGTTTAGAGAAGTGTGAATCTATCTTCCAAAATGAATCAGTAAACTTAAGGATTCAGTTTTACTGCTGCCCACAAACGTGGTTTGTCTTAGAATTTAAGCCAAGAAAACATACGCTTTTGAAAACATTGTTTGATTCTTCAGGTACTATTTCTATTGCTTACAGCACTGTGCATTGACGAGTGATGGTTGCTAGACTGAAGCTGTGGGGAAAAAAAACAATTACTGCATTGCCTCTTCAATTAATTGATCTTGTCTGAAATAACAATAAGAACAGTACTATTGATTCTGTAACAGGTAGAATTCCTTATGGAATTGTGCCTTACAGACAAGGTGCCAGACACCAATATCCACTACTGGATATGTCTTATCCCACTGGCAAAGCAGACCCATTGCTTTGGTGGGTGTGGACCTACTGAGTTGGTGGGTTTGTTCTCAGATGTTTTGTCACCAGGCTCGGCAACATCATCAGTGAGCCTCTGGTGAAGCGTTGGTGTTCTGTCCTGTTTGCTATTTATGTGTCTTGGTTTGTTGTGGTAGGTGATATCATTTCCAGTTCTGTTTCTGAGAGTTTGGTAAATGGGGTCCCAACCTATATGTTTGTTAGTGGGATTCCAATTTTAATGCCAGGCCTCGAGGAATTCCCATGTGTGTCTTTGTTCATCCTGTTCCAGGATGGGTGTATTGTTCCAGTCAAACTGGTGTTCCTCTTCATCAGTGTGTATGGATATGAGTGATAGTTGGGCATGTCTTTTGCTGGCTAGTTGTTGCTCACGTGTCCTGGCAGCTAGTTCCCTGCCCATCTGTCCGATGTAATGTTTGTTGTAGTCCTTGCAAAGTATTTTGTATATGACATTCTTTCCGCTTTTGATTCTGCCAGCTATTAACTACGCCTCAATTTAACTTTAATTTCTGTAACTAAGAGTGTTTGAATAATGCAGGTTAGTCACCTTTCACTACATACAGAGGCAGTTCAGCACAGTGGTCCCTTAGCTGCACTTTTACCAGTAGCCCTTCAGTAGTACCACTTGTTCTGTGTATGTCTGTAGTGTAAGCTTAGTGGCACATCACTGGTCACAGGCCTCCAGTCTGAACAGCAACCCTCCGCCACCTTCACTCTGTCTTCTACCTTTGAGCCAGTTCTGTATCCAAATGGCTAGTTTTCCCTGTATTCCATGTGATCTAGCCTTGCTAACCAGTCAACCATGAGGAACCTTGACAAATGCCTTACTGAAGTCTATATCGATCACATCAATCGCTCTGCCCTCATCAATCCTCTTTGAACTAGAGGGCATAGGTTTAGGGTGAGAGGGGAAAGATATAAAAGAGACCTAAAGGGCAACGTTTTCTTGCAGAGGGTGGTACGTGTATGGAATGAGCTGCCAGAAGAAGTGGTGGAGGCTCGTAGAACTGCAACATTTAAGAGGCATTTGAATGGTATATGAATAGGAAGGGTTTGAAGGGATATGGGCTGGGTGCTGGCAGGTGGGACTAGATTGGGTTGGGATATCTGGCCGGCATGGACGAATTGGACCAAAGGGTCTATTTCTGTGCTGTACATATCTAAGACTCTAAGGCTGTGGGTGCGTGGTCCTTTAAATTCATCATGAGCTGTTTGTGTGGTGGTAGGTTTGTGGGCTACCATGATGCCTAGGGGCCAGAGTAGTCTGGTTATCATCTCTGAAATGTCTTTGTTGTCTGGTAGCGTGGCTAGAGTCTCTGGGTGTGTTGTATCTTTCTGTTAAGGTTTGTTGTGCAGGAATTGGCAGACTACGCTTATTGGGCAACCATTGTTCCTGATTATGTTGTCTAGGTGTTTTTCCTCAGCTTTTCTTTTGGCCTGTTTAAATGATGGGCTGATGCAGCTCCTTCTGTGGGTGTTGACCAAAATGACCAACTATCGTTGATATCCGTGCACACATGAAGCGGGACAGTAGTTCATCTGGGACAATACATACATCTTTGGACCAGGCTAAACATAGAAATGCGTGGGAATTCGTAGAAGCCTGGTATTCAGACTGGAACTCCATTAACAAACACAGTTTTGGACTCCATTTGCCAACCTCTCAGAACCAGAACTGAAAATGATATTACCTACCACGACAAACCAAGACACAAATAGCAAGCAGGACAAAACATCAATGCTCCACTGGAGCCTCACTGATGATGTTACCTAGCATGGTGACGAAACATCTGAGAACAAACCCACCAGATCAGCGAGTAAACGTATAACCTGATCCACAACCTGAGCTACAGATCTTTTCCAAAATCTCAAACAAGGAAATCTCCTGCTGATTGCCACCTACTGACCCCTCAGCTGATTACTTAGTACTTCATGTGAACATTGAGTGTCCAGAATATACCAAGTCGGAAGCTTCAATATCCATTACCAAGCGTAGCTCATTAGTGCCATGACTAACTGAACTAGCTGATTTTGAAAGGACATAGCTAGTAGACTAGATATGCTGCAGGCAGTGTGGGAACCATTAAAAAGGAAGAACCAATTTAGTTTTGAAAGTAAGCGTTGGGACCCTTTAGAGGATGCACCTGGAGAATTGATAACGGGGAACAGTAAATTACAGATAAATTAAATTAATATTTTGCATCACTCTTAGCAAAGGAAGACACAAACATTCTAAAGGTACCAGATAAGCATGGTACAAATGGAAAGAGAGATATTTTAAGTCTCTTTCACAAGAGACCAGCAATTTATGGGACTGAAGGCAGACCAGTTTCCAAGACTCAATGACCTGCATCAAAGGTTTTAAGTGGGAGGCATTGGTCAGAGTCATAGAAACATACAGCATGGAAACAGACCTTTTGGTCCAATTCATCCATGCCGACCAGATAGCCTAAACTAATCTAGTCCCCATTTGCCAGCACTTGGTCCATATCCCTCTGACCCCTTCTTATTCATATGCCTTTTAAATGTTGTAATTGTACCAGCCTCCTCCACTTCCTCTGGCATTCCATGTACATACCACCTTGTGCATGAAAAAGCTGCTCTTTAGGCCCATTTTAAATCTTTCACCTGTCATCTTAAACCTATGCCTTCTAGTTCTGGACACCCTCCAACCCAGGGAGAAGACCTTGTCTATTTATCCTATTCATGCCCCTCATGATTTTATAAGCCTCTATAAGATCACCCCTCCGCCTACTCAGCCTCTGCCTAGAGCTTTAACCCTCCAACTCCAACAACATCCTTGTAAATCTTTTCTGAACCCTTTTAAGTTTCACAACATCCTTCCGAGAAGAGGGAGATCAGAATTGCACACAATACAGGTGCACAATCCTTTATCTGAAATGCTCGGGACCAGCTGTTTTTTTGGAATTCAGAATTTTTCAAATTTCAGAATAAGTGACCGTGAAATTCTAAAATATCTTACCGGAGAAGCAGACTTAGTGAGTAAAGCGGGCCTTGAGAGAGAATCGAGGCCTGCCAGTGCTGGGCCAAGCCCCCAACATCGCATCTGAGTGACATGCATCGAATGGGTGTCAACTTGGGGTCAACTGTTTGCACGCCAGACATCCTTATTAATGAGGAAAAAACCTTCAGACTTGGAGTTTTTCGGATTTTGGGATTTTGGATAAAGGGTTTTCTACCTGTGTTCCAAAAGTGGCTTAACCAACATCCTGTATAGCTGCAGCATGACCTCCCAACTCCTATACTCAATGCTCTGACCAATAAAGAAAAGCATAGCAAACGCCGCCTTCACTATCTTATCTACTTGCGACTCCACTTTCAAAGAACTGAGCCTGCACTCCAAGGTCTCTTTGTTCAGCAGCACTCCCTAGGGCTTTTACCATTAAGTGTATACGTCCTGTCCTGATTTGCCTTTCCAAAATGCAGCACCTCTCGTTTATCTAAATTAAACTCCATATGCCGCTCCTTGGTCCATTGTCCCATCTGGTCAAAATCCCATTCTGCGGTAACCTTCTTCACTGTCCACTACAGATCATGTCCACCTCTCTGCCCTCATCAATCCTCTTTGTTATTCCTTCAAAAATCTCAAGTTAGTGAGACGTGATTTCCCATGCACAAAGCCACGTTGACTAGCCCCAATCAGTCCTTGCCTTTCCAAATACATGTAAATCCTGTCCGTCACGACTTTTTCCAACAACTTGCCCACTACTGATGTCAGGCTTACTGGTCGACAGTTCTCTGGCTTTTCCTTACCACCTTTCTTAAATACTGGCACCACATTAGCTAACCTCAGTCTTCCAGCACCTCACATGTGTCTATCAAATTTACAAATATATCAATAAGGGGCCCAGCAAATCACTTTCTGAGCTTCCTGCAGAGTTTCAGGGTTCACCTAATCAGGTGGGTCCTGAGGATTTATCCACCTTTTTATGTGTTAAAATATTTCAGAACTCAGTGGATTGGAGAAGGGTTCCAGTGGATTGAAAATGCTAATATGTTGCCCTATTCAAGAAAGGGAAAGCAAGAACTGTAGCCTCTAGTCTGAATGTGTCATATGGTAAATGCTAGCGTAGTAGACAGTGCTAAGCAATTCCACAATAAATGAATTAAATCTAATCTCTGAAATCTCATCACATCCAAGCATGAATGGTGGACAGTTAAACAGCTAACAGGAGGAGCAAACTCCTCAAATATCTCCAGTTTGATACAAGCATAGATAAAAGAGCTGAACTCTAGAGGTGAGGCCATACTGACTGATGAAGGGCTTTTGCCCGAAATGTCGATTTCGCTGCTCTTTGGATGCTGCCTGAACTGCTGTACACTTCCAGCACTACTAATCCAGAATCTGGTTTCCAGCATCTGCAGTCATTGTTTTTACCTCTGCCCTTAATATTAAGCACGCATTGTGTGGTAACAAGGAGCATTCATGATTTATACTGAAGTAGCTTGTGTCCATGTGCAGCAAGACCCGAACAATTTATTTTCCAGCTTGGGCTGAGAACTGGCATACACAATTTGGAGTTCATGGAAATCAGAAGTGAAGTATTCAACTATGTAAAGTCATATCTGGTACAAAGAAGGGTTGTTTTGGTTGTTTGTCAGTCATCTCAGTCTAGGTGTATATAATTCTGTGAAGTTATTAGGGTTTTTCCTGGGCTCAACCATCCTCAGCTGCTGCATTAGTTTCCGTCCTTCCATCATGAGGTCAGACATAGGAATGTTTGCTGATGATGCCGTTATGTTCAACATCATTCATGATTTATACTGAAGTAGCTTGTGTCCATGTGCAGCAAGACCCGAACAATTTATTTTCCAGCTTGGGCTGAGAACTGGCATACACAATTTGGTGTATGTTAAGAATATAGAGAACTAAACTCTCATCTTTTTACATTGAACAGAAAATTATCTCTGCTTCAGGTATCTTGCAACAGCCATTTGTAATCTTGCACATCAGTCAGTTTTTTGGATGTTTATTTTTGCATTTATATCTTGAAATACTTTATGCTTTAATATTACCAAGTAAATGTTTTAGAAGATATTTTTATAATGACTAAAGAAAAGCTCAGGTTTAATCCATGTAAACAGAGCAAATTCCAATGTAGGATTGATGGACAAAGCAAATGTCATGTATATTGTCACAAAAGTTGCTTTATATTTATTTCTTCTGTAAAGTCAAGCAATATTGTTTGACTGGGTTATTGGTTAACCTGCTGATAGGTGGGCCAGTAGAGCATTGCTTAGATTTGTTGGGGGCCCAGCTAATGTTTGATGTGCAGACTTTGCACTGAGACAAGAAACGGCCTGATCCTTTTTGTAATGGCGAAAAAATTCTGTAACATAATTTGAAGATGAACAAGAGGTTTCTCTTGTATCCTGGCAAACGTTTATCCTTAACTAACATAAATTTGAATATCTTACTGTGATTTGATGAATCACTACATTTCCCCACTGGCATCTACCTCATATTGCAGTGTTTTTATTCACTTCCTAGCACATGCCTTTCACATCATTTGTGCATCTGAAAGTTAGATAACATGGCATTCAGGGAGCACTTGCCAATTGGATACAAAATTGGCTTGATGGTCAGAGGCCATGGTGGTGAGGGTTGTTTTGGGACTGGAGGCCTGTGACCAGCAGTGCGCTACAGATCAGTATTGGGTCTACATTTATTTGTCATTTTATATTCATGATTTGGATGAGAATTTAGCAGATTTGGTTAGTAAGTTTGTGTCTAACACCAAAATTGGTGGTATAATGGACGATGAAGAATGTTACTTAAGATCAGCAAAATTGCCTTTGTATGGAGCTGCAGAAAATGGGGGAGATACTAAATGAGTATTTTGATTCAGTATTTGCTGTGGAAAAGGATATGAAAGATATAGACTGTAGGGAAATAGATGATGACACCTTGCAAAATGTCCATATTACGGAGGAGGAAGTGCTGGATGTCTTGAAATGCTTAAAGGTGGATAAATCCCCAGGACCTGATCAGGTGTACCCTAGAACTCTGTGGGAAGCTAGAGAAGTGATTGCTGGGCCTCTTGCTGAGATATTTGTATCGTCAATAGTCACGGGTGAGGTGCCAGAAGACTGGAGGTTTGCTAACGTGGTGCCACTGTTTAAGAAGGGTGGTAAGGACAAGCCAGGGAGCTATAGACCAGTGAGCCCAACGTCGGCAAGTTGTTGGTGAGAATCCTGAGGGGCAGGATGTACATGTATTTGGAAAGGCAAGGACTGATTAAGGATAGTGAACATGGCTTTATGCGTGGGAAATCATGTCTCTCAAACTTGATTGAGTTTTATGCAGAAGTAACAAAGAGGATTGATGAGGGCAGAGCGGTGGATGTGATGTATATGGACTTCAGTAAGGCGTTTGACAAGATTCCCCATGGGAGACTTATTAGCAAGGTTAGATCTCACGGAATACAGGGTGAACTAGCCATTTGGATACAGAACTGGCTCAAAGGTAGAAGGCAGAGGGTGGTGATGGAGGGTTGTTTTTCAGACTGTAGGCCTGTGACCAGTGGAGTGCCACAAGGATCGGTGCTGGGTCCTCTATTTTTTGTCATTTACAGAAATGATTTGGATGCGTGCATAAGAGGTACAGTTAGTAAGTTTACAGATGACACCAAAATTGGAGGTGTAGTGGGCAGTGAAGAGGGTTACCTCAGATTACAACAGGATCTTGACCAGATGGGCCAATGGGCTGAGAAGTGGCAGATGGAGTTTAATTCAATGTGAGGTGCTGTATTTTGGGAATGCAAATCTGAGCAGGACTTATACACTTAATGGTAAGGTCCTAGGGAGTGTTGCTGAACAAAGAGACCTTGGAGTGTAGGTTCATAGCTCCTTGAAAGTGGAGTCACAGGTAGATAGGATAATGAAGAAGGCGTTTGGTATGCTTTCCTTTATTGGTCAGAGTATTGAGTACAGGAGTTGGGAGGTCATGTTGTGGCTGTATAGGACATTGGTTAGGCAACTGTTGGAATATTGCAAGCAATTCTGGTCTCCTTCCTATCAGATAGATGTTGTGAGACTTGAAAGGGTTCAGAAAAGATTTGCAAGGATGTTGCCAGGGTTGGAGGATTTGAGCTATAGGGAGAGGCTGAACAGGCTGGGGCTGTTTTCCCTGGAGCGTCGGAGGCTGAGGTGAGACCTTATAGAGGTTTACAAAATCATAAGGGGCATGGATAGGGTAAATAAGCAAAGTCTTTTCCCTGGGGTTGGGGAGTCCAGAACTAAAGGGCATAGGTTTAGGGTGAGAGGGGAAAGATATAAAAGAGACCTGAGGGGCAACTTTTTCACGCAGAGGGTGGTACGTGTATGGAATGAGCTGCCAGAGGAAGTGGTGGAGGCTGGTATAATTGCAACATTTAAGAGGCATTTGGTTGGGTATATGAATAGGGAAGGTTTGGAGGGAAATGGGTCGGGTGCTGGCATGTGGCACTAGATTGGGTTGAGATATCTGGTAGGCATGGACGGGTTGGATCGAAGGGATGTACAGCATGGAAACAGACCCTATGAGGAGAAAGTGAGGGCTGCAGATGCTGGAGATCAGAGCTGAGCTTATGCCCGAAATGTCGATTCTCCTGTTCCTTGGATGCTGCCTGACCTGCTGCGCTTTTCCAGCAACACATTTTCAACTCTGTACATCCCTATGACTCTATTACAAAGAGATCTTGATCAGTTGGGTCAATGGACTGCGGAGTGGCAGATGGAGTTTAATTTGGATAAATGTGAGGTATTCCATTTTGGTAAAACAAATAAAGGTGTGACTAATGCAATTCATGGTAGTGCCCTGGATGATATAGGATAGAGGCACTTAAGGGTTTAGGTACATAATGCATCACATGTAAACAGGGTGATTAAGAAAGTGTTTAGCACACTTGCCTTCATTGCTCAGATATTTTGAGTATAGGTATTGGGATATCATGTTGAAGTTGTACAAGACAGTGAGGCTTTTCTGGAGTACTGTGTACAGTTCTTATCATCCTGCTATAGGAAGGATATTTTCAAATTGGAGAGGGTTCAGAAAAGATCTAGCAGGATATTACTAGGAATGGAAGGTTTAAGTTATAAAGATAGGCTGGGACTTTTTTCACTGGAACCTAGGTTGAGGGGCATAAATAAGGAGACAAACAAGGGTCTTCCCCCTAGGATGGGGGGAGTTTAAAACTAGGGGGCATATTTTCAAGGTGAGAGGAGATAAATTTAAAAAGGACATGAGGCAACCTTTTTTTATACAGGTGGTTCACGAGTGAAATTAACTGCCAGAGGAAGTAGTAGATGCAAGTACAGTTACAACATTTTAGACATTTGTAGGAGTACATGAATAGGAAAGGTTTGGAGGGATATGGGCCAAACGCTGATAAGTGGGACTAGTTTAGTTTGGGAACACGGTTGGTGTGGACTATGACTCTAGGACTAGTTCGAACAAAGGGTCAGTTTCCATGCTGCATAACTCTAAGTCTTAGCCAGCGAGGTATTTTTAATTTTGTATTTTGCAGGCAAAAGTAATGGACAGGTCATGAGCATCAATGAGATTATTAACAGTTGGTCTCTTCTTGCTAGTGTTGATTAAGAGACAGATGTTGGCTGGTTCAATTCCCTTGATTCTTTTGGCTATATCTTAGAAAACCTATTCACATTTGACTGAACAAACAATTGAGCCTTGGTTTAATTGGACAACACAAAGATGGCACCTTTGCTCTTTAGTATTACACTGATCTGTCAAAATCTGAGTTATTTTCAAGGCTTTAGCCTATTTTCAACGGACTTCATCGTAGTTGGTCAAGGCTTTAGAGTTCTATCACTATCTATTAGTCTTCCACGTTGAAAAAAAATGACACCTGCTTAATAAGTCTGCCACCACATTTTTCCTGTTCTAAGTTTTGTTTTCCCATCCCTGATAGTCTCTTAACTATTTTGGCAGGACACAAAGTTTCCATCTCAGTCCATGTCTTCAATCTCCTGACGTTGGTCTGTACATTTGTCTCTCATCTGCTCCACCTGGGGAGAGCAATCAGCTTATACCACACTCTCTGGAATTCTTTATATAAATATCTTAACCGTTTGTTTTAATTCCTCTCCCCTTCAAAAAGTTCAGAAGCCACCATTCTCAAACAGACCGTTTGCTAATTTTCCTCTTTTTGTTTCCCTTTAAATCTAGAAATAGGAGTAATATCTGTAAGATCGCGTTGGTTATCCATCTTTAGTCACCAAGTTGTAGTGGAGGGCTTTTTCTTCAGCTGCAGTAGTCTTTGTTTCTACGATTGCCATTTGCCATGAATAACCAATGATGAATAGAAAGCAGCGTTAGTTGTTGTGCAGTTGCTTTCTTTTCCTGCATCTTTCTGGCCAAAATTCATGGTAAAGATCCTTTATAAGTGCATTCATTTTGAGAGATGCATGCTACAGGAGGAAAATGAATCTATAAAATAATGCATTTCAAATAAATGTTTAAAACTTCAACAAATTGTGTTTCAACCTGAGTCCTAATGTTGCTTTTATAAATCATACAAGTTGTTACTTGTAATTGCTGCTTAATGAATAAGTTGTCCATCATTTTGTTTAATTTTTCTGTGCTGACTGGAGAAGAGCATCTCCATTTTACTTCAGTGTAGTCTTCCATCCTGATTTGTTGACCAAGTCGGATGTAGTGGACCTTTTTTGGGTTTTGCCCCACAAATAGGGAGTACAAGGATAGCAGCAAGCAGGGTACTCCCCTACAGTGTCGGGCACACCCGTGGCCGTGACCACGACCCTGACTCCTGTGGTGGTGCCCATGAACCCACTGGAACAACAGAATTTAAAACTCCAAGAAAAAGAGTTCGCGCTGGAATCGATCTCTGCCACGCGGCAGAAGTGTAAGTAGGAGATCCAAGTGCTGGATCGACACGTCACTGCGGTCAAACAAAGGATCACAATATCTGAGCCCACAACGGAGAATTCTGTGTAGAGGATCCAAACACTGGAAGGCCAGGTTGGGGCTCTGCTGGACAAGGTTGGCGGTTGAGGTCGAAGGAAGAACTTATGGTTAGTCGGGCTCCCAGAACGTGGAGAAGGTGAGAGCCTGGTCAGCTTCCTGGAGCAGTGAATCCTGCAGTTTCTAGGACTGGAAGTAGAGTTGGGCCAGGTGTGTGTGGAGCAGGACCCCTGGATAGTGATGCGCAGGTGCGGGTTGGATCAGCACCCCTGCCCAATCCTAATGCGACTCCAGTGTTACAAGGAGAAACAAATGATGATGGAAATCTCCAAAAGGATGGAAAGAGTCTCAGGCCCTGGTCTACAAGGGGTTGAAAGTTATGCTTTTCCAAGATTTCTCTGGGGCTATAATCAAGAAGAGAAAATCTTTTGATGAAGTCAGGAAAAGGTTGAGACCCCTGAATATCCAGTACCCTGTGAGGTACTCAGCAATACTGCATTTTTAACCATGGACGGTCTGTTTACAATTTTGACTCAGCAGAGAAAGCAAGGGACTTCCCAAACACTTTGAAATGGTCTGGATCAGAAAAAAATTATAGACAATGGTATATCCTTTGCTCTCTTGGTTGTTGGTTTTATATGCTTGGTATTGGTTGGATGTAAAATTTCCCTTTTTCTTTTACTAATTTCTGTTATTCACTTGTGTTTTTCTTGGTGTGGGGTGGTTATCTCTTTTAATAAGAGACAAATGAGGTTGACGTATGGGGTGGATGGGTTGGGCATCCACTTTTTGATGTTCATATGTGTAAATAATAGGTTTTCTTTGTCTCATAGAACATAGAAGAATACAGCGCAGTACAGGCCCTTCGGCCCCCGATGTTGCGCCAATCCAAGCCCACCTAACCTACACTAGCCCACTATCCTCCATATGCCTATCCAATGCCCGCTTAAATGCCCATAATGAGGGACAGTCCACCACTGCTACTGGCAGGGCATTCCACGAACTCACGACTCGCTGACTCCTGTACTGCTTGGGTTTTGGGCACGTCCTTAGCTGGATGAAATCATGATGGTAGTAAGGATTAGGGTGACTGCCCCTTATGGGTGAGGGGGAATCTCCATTAATTTGTTCTTTGTTAATTTAGGAGTAGTGGTGAGCTTTTGTTTTAGAAAGTTTTTGTAGTATTTGTAATGGTTGTTTTAGACTTTTTGAATCATGTTTTTTTTCTTTGTTCGGCACACCATGAGTAAGCTTCTTCACCTCGGGCCGTGGGCCACTTTGGACGGTTAAGATGGTGCACCTGAAACATAAAGGGGAGTCTTTCCCCAATCAAAAGAAAAAAGGTGCTGTCAAACCTCAGGAGAGGGTTGACATCGCCTTGCTACAAGAAACACACTTGAGTGACAAGAAACGTTTGAAATTACAGTAGCAAGGGTTTGATAGGATATTCTTTTCCTCTTTCAATTCTAAAAGTAGAGGAGTGGCCGTACTAGTACAGAAGAACCTCCCATTTCAGATAATAGCCCAAATTAAGGATGAATATGGGTGGTTGATCATCCTGAAGGCCTTAGTACATGGGGAGGAATACGGTACCCTGAACAACTATTGTCCTCCGGCGCAACGCCTTAAATTCACTGTCATGTGGGAGTGACTGGGTGTGGAAAGATCTGAGGTCAATATGGCTTGACATCGAGGCTTCCCAGGCAAAGAGTCCTCTCCTTAATTTGCTGTTTATGGATAGGATGAAACCTGTTATTGAGCATTGTCGAAGACTGATTTGTCATCAACAGGGTTAAAGTGTGGAGGATGATGCGGCAGGGCGAGGGCAACCACCATAAGACCTCAGTTTGCCCCCTTAGTTGGAGCCCCAGGATTCAGGCAGGGGTCAATAGATTCTGGCTTTAAAGTATGGGCGGTCAGGGGAGTCTCCTGTCTGGGAGACCTATTTGAGGGAGAGGTCCTGATGTCTTATGACCAGTAAAGTCACAAGTATGAGCCACCCAGTTGGGACCTCTTCTGTTATTTTCAGGTCAGGGATTATATACGGAGAAGAACCATGCTTTTAACTCAGCTCTACAAGTCCGACATGAAGAGAAGAGTCCCTCAGTGTGCAGAAACTCTTTGTCGGTGCTCTATATAATTTACAGAAGGGGGCACCTTGGAAGATATGGAAAGATTCTCCAGAGTCTGGAGTCAGGAACTAGGGGTAGAAATTTTGTCTAAAACGTGGGAGGACTTATGGGAGAATGTGAAAAACGTCTCGATATGCAATGAAATTGAAGATTCTCCACAGAGCCCATATGGCCTTGGAATAATTAGTAAATTCAAGAAAGGAGCATCTCCAGGGTGCCCTAAATATAAAATGAGCACTGGCACCCTCACGCATTGTCTGCGGTTGTGCCATGAGATTCGTAGGTACTGGGATGCCATAGTGAATGAGGTGGAGGAGATCCTGGGAATTGAAGTTAGTTTCTAGTTATAATTTGATACATAATTGAACTTAGCAAATTAGTTTAAATTAGCTTAACTTATACTAAACTAACCTAATTTAGCCTTGATTAAGTTGACCTAGATAAAATCAACTTAAATTCACTCAACTCAAACCAAACTTAAATTAAGTTACACCACCTAGTGCACCTCCAACAAAGTTCCCATCCACGGGAGCATCAACCATCTTACCCACATTTATTCAAGTCCCCCCCCCCCCAAGGGCGGATCTGGTATCCCTCCTTTTGGGATTCTTCATTAGATGAACAAGGAAAGTGATTATTCAACATTCTCACATATTGTGCAAGGAAGAGCATTTTAATGAGCTGGACCTCCGAAAAAAAAAACCCCAGATCAGATGGGATGGCGTAGATTAATAATGGAGCATGTTTCTTCTGGATTTTCTTATGAATGTGTTGCACCCGAAAACGGAACTATTCTATAAGGTGTGGCGGCCCTTTTTAAATTACATAGACATGGCCTTGTCGACCATATTAACCAGGGCCTTTATTTAGCCATGAGGGTCGGGTCTGGCAGTCTGGGGGCCTTGGAGGGAGGAGACTTGAATAAATGCAGGTAAGGTGGTTGATGCTCCCATGGATGGGAGCTTTGTTGGAGGTGTGCAAGGTGGTGTAACTTAAATTAAGTTGATTTTATCTAGTTTGACTTAATCTAGGCTAAATTAGGTTTGTTTAGTATAAGTTAAGATAATTTAAACTAATTTGCTAAATTCAATTATGTATCAAATTATAGCTTATTGTTCTGTACCTTTGTGATAGGTTTGGTTTGTAGGGTAGTAGGTAGTTTACTGTTAATGTTTTTGCGATACAAGATTGTTATACTACATTCTGAATTTTTATAATATTGTTTAAAAAAAACTTTTTCAATAAAGAGATAAAAGGATGCAGTAGTCATAAGGAAATGGATGAATTCTTAACACAAATGAATACTTATTCCCATTAGAGGCATATTTGCAGGGTGACCAAGCCTGGGAACTGAAATATTCAATATTTCAGAAAGTTGGAAACTAGGAAAAAAGGTGTGGTCGCTCAAATAAGGAAATTGTTAATACAATAAGGAAAGATGAAGATTGTTTGAAAGAGCAAGATGTGCAACCGATGTAGGAAAATTAAGAGTTCATGTGTGGGAGTAGTTTACAGGTTCCCTTACATTAACCTCACTGTACGCCCAGATATGCAGGATATAGTAGTGGGGGACTTCTGAGAGAGGTGCAGTGGTAATCATGGGTGGTTTTAATCTGCATACAGTTCGGATGAATCAGATTGACAAAAGTAATCATGGAGATGAGTTTATGGAATGTTTTTGGAGGGTTTTCTTAAAGCAGCATGTATGGAGCCAACCAAGAGCCAAGGTATTCTAGATCTGATAATGTCCAATTAAAATTGGATTGATTAATTATTTCCATCGTCATGAAAGCTAACAAATGGATTAATTAGACTAGATAATTTGGATGGCTTAAATATTATCCCACAAATAATTATAAGTCTAAGGCAGGGCAAAACTTGAAACAATTACAATCATCAGGAAAAGGTACACATCAGGAAAGTTATTTGAGCTAAAAGCTGACAAGTCCCCAGATCCTGATGGTCTTCATCCTAAATCTTCGCGAAATGACTGCCATGGTAGTGAATCCAAAGAAAATAATCTAACTCCCCTTTTCAAGAAAGGAGGAGACCAAAGCAAGAAACTGCAAGTCAGTCAGTTTAACATACTCTGTATTTTGCAGGGAACTTTGTTTAATTGTGATCAAATTTTTTTGAACTTGAACAGCAGGGGAAGCATTGAGTTTCTCATACACTGGATTCAGGTAGTCTTAAAAATGTTGTTTGCTAGTAGCATCTTTGGTTAGAATACATATTTGGAAGCTCTCTGCATTTCACCATATAGAAAGTACTACTCCTGGCAATCTCAAAACTCTTTGTAAAATTGGTAGTTTTATTTAGAATCCAGAGTCTGGTCGACTGCAGTGTACGTAGGACAAACTTTTTTTTGAGCTACAAGGACTATTGTGTTTTTCAAGCCAGATTAATAACACAGGTGGTACAATGTTCCATAGATACCATGCTTCATCAGGCAGGAATGCATCTTTATCTTTCTTTTACAGCATTCAGTTAGTTTTGTGTGAATTAGTTTTGTGTGAAAAATTAAGTAAATTTTGTTTTTTGTGTTGGGAATGGACGAGATTAGCATGGCAGTGGAATCAGACTTCAGTGCTATACAAAGCCAAAATGCTGAAAATGTTGGGACTCTTAAAGAAACAGAAAAACCTAGAAATACTGAATCTGGCAGCATTTGTAGAGACAGCACACTTAACAAAATGTTTCTGTGCTAATGCTTTGCAAGATTGATAGCCTGTGCTTTGCAGCTTCGCTCCAGTATCACTTATGCTTTACGTGAGTTTGCTGCAATTGCTTTCTGCAAATAAAAACAAATCAAAATTAACTTAGGGTGTAGGTTTGCTCGCTGAGCTGTAGGTTTGATATCCAGACGTTTCATTACCTGGCTAGGTAACATCATCAGTGGCAACCTCCAAGTGAAGCGAAGCTGTTGTCTCCTGCTTTCTATTTATAGGTTTGTCCTGGATGGGGTTCCTGGGGTTTGTGGTGATGTCATTTCCTGTTCGCAAACAAACAAACAAACCAATGGCACACCCTTGGGATCCCCGCTATCAGGATTCATAGCAGAAGTGGTAATGCAAAGACTAGAACAAACAGCCCTACCAACCATCAAACCAAAAATCTGGGTCCACTACGTAGATGACACCTTTGTCATCACAAAACGAAACAAGATAGACAAGACATTTAACATCATCAACAACACCCTCACAGGCATAAAGTTCACCAAGGAGGAGGAAACTGACAACAAACTCGCATTCCTGGACATCACAGTTGAAAGAAAGGACAACGGAGAACTACAACCCTGCATATACAGAAAACCGACAAACACTGACCAAATACTTAACTATACCAGCAACCATCCCAACACACACAAACGAAGCTGTATCAGAACACTATTCCAACGAGCCACCTCACACTGCAGCACAGATGAACTTGGAAAAACAGAGAACCACCTATACAACGTATTCAAGAAGAACGGATACTCAAAAAATACAGTCCGCAGATTCCTCAAGAACAAACCACGAGAAGCAGACCAAACACAGCCAGAAACCCTAACCACCTTACCATTCATCAAAAGTAGTTTCAGAAATGACAGCCAGACTACTAAGACCCTTCAGAATCCCAGTAGCACACAAACCCACCAACACTCTCAAACAAAAACTAACAAACTTAAAAGACCCAGTACAACCCATGGACAAAACCAACGTTGTCTACAAAATTCCATGCAAGGACTGCCACAAACACTACGCAGGACAAACAGGAAGAAAGTTAGCCACCAGGATACACAAACACCAGCTAGCCACAAAAAGACACGACCCTCTCTCCCTCATAGCCCTACACACTGAGAAAAAAATCATTTCGACTGGGACAACGCATCTATCCTGGGACAGGCTACGCAAAGACATGCCAGAGAATTCCTAGAGGCCTGGCACTCCAACCACAATGCCATAAACAAACACATTAATCTAGATACCATCTATCAACCCCTCAGAAACCTTCACTTGGAGGTCGCCACTGATGATTTTACCTAGCCAGGTAATGAAACGGCTGGATATCAAACCTACAGCTCAGCGAGCAAACCTACACCCTAAACCTCAACCTGAGCTACAAACCTTTCCAAATTAGCTCTCTAAACTAGAAATGTGCCAGTTTGCAGGTCAGAGGCGGAAAATACAGCCATTCCTCTTAATCCGCGAAATTACCTTTTGTGAATCTGCCTACCTGCACCAAAACATAAGTAACCAATTAACCAACATCCACCAGCTAAAGTTGCATATTCGCGACCACTTCCACAGCAAAAATAATTTTAAGCGGTAAGCAGCTGTACAACCCATCACCAGAGATGCTCCAAAGCAAACATTAAGTGGGAGTACCCTCCCCTAGCCTGCACTTGAGTATCTCAGCATCTCCATCTCCCTCTCCCTCCCTCCCCCTTCTCTTGCATTAACTCATTAAAGTTTGTTGTGCACACCTAACTCTCACCCTCCCCCTTCTGCCCTTGCGTTACTGTGATGGCTCCCAAGTGAAATGGTCATTGTAGTGTGCCTATGCGCAATGGTCAGTTAGTGCTGTAGGCTGTGGGTTCAGCATCAATGAGTGTACCATATTCTATAAATATTCTATTTCAGTATTAACTTAAGGTCAGTAACACTTATTATTTTAATCCAAAAATAATAGGTGAAAAATTATAATCTTGGTGTCCAGGAACCTAACCCTATTCTTAACCATAAGTGTTTAAGCTCTGTACT